>NC_060255.1:18124145-18744691 GCF_921293095.1 Ischnura elegans
TTTACTCATCTCTGTTTTTTCTGATAGATCATTGCGTTGACTCATCCCTTGTTGTGATGAAATCTTTGACAGAGCTCACGCGGCGTAGTTATCAAATCGCAATAATGATGGCTTTGTATGCATTCGTTAGGGAGTCATTTTGTAGATACGGCAGTGTAACGTGATTCAATATTGGCTAGTGTGTTAAACGCTTCGTGTCTTTCTGCTTGTGATTGTAACTCATCGTATCGTCTTTTTGAAGTCTCTTTGAGAAAGTTTTATGGATGCATAGATTTAGAAAATTGATTTTTATCCCCCAACATCCTCTTACTCTTGGATGTTATTTCTCGGCTATCCGAAGTTTTTTAATGCCTTAAAAAACGTTCCTGATGTCATGCCTTAGTCATCGAGGCGTAATCGAAGCAACCGGGAGAGAATCTTCGCTTTATTTCTTAGGAGTATTTTTTGTTGTCCTCCTTTCAAATCTATCTTATGTCAACTATGTTTAGCAAGACGTTCGAGTCCAATTGAATGGTAAATGGTGGTGATAATTCTCGATTCCCGCAAAAATACTTCCTTATTGGTTTTCCTCGGCGTAGCTTTGAACCACGTTTATGATATGCTTTCAGATTAATTTCGAAGCTGTGGAATTGAATGCTTTCACTTTCTAGATCATTTGGGATCCTTCTGACTCATTATCCCAAAAACACTATTGCGTTATTCCGAAGGAATTTCACTCTCCTATCCTCGTTTCGGCCTGTATTAACGATGCTTTCGTGTTTTCCGCTCCCTATATCTTGCTTCCTTCACTATCTCGTTTCAAATTCTTTGGCTGCTGCGAAATCGTACGTCTCCGTCTCGTGTGTGGTGACATTTTTTGGTTTTCCTTATGCTCAATGCGGAGGGAATTTTAGTTTAAAAATAAATGGATGATGAATGCCTTTTGTGGAGCATCGCCTGTGGCGGAGACGGTGACGTATTGTGGAAGGGGAGTCTGTTTTCAGTCTTGCTTCGCGAGAAAGTCCGTTTCAAAAATGCCCGCTTCTCATTTCCGGAAACCTTTCTGTCATATTGGGAGAACAGAGCAGAAAGTGACGATTGAGGTCTCCGAAGTCAGTGCAACATTTTTTCGACGTGTATTCTGTATTTAAGTGGAACTAGTGGCTTCGTCTGCCTTATTTTAAGTCTGTGTTTCTGCTTAATATGTAATTAAGCACTCCTTCAAATCCCTGCCAACTATCCACGTCAGTATGGATGATTATCCTGAATAATCAATCGTAATTTATTCGTTTTTGGTGATTGTCTCAGTTTCTACTAGTTATAGAAATGATAACTTTCAACTTTTTTAACCTTTTTATTTACTGCGACTAGTCACACGATCCACTCCATTTCATCGGCTTATATTTTATTGAGCATACTCTAGGATTCCAGCCGTTATAAATGGAATTCTGAAGTGGGATTTCAAATTTAAACGCTAAATTAACAGACTTAGCGACTAAAATGCTGTCCGAAGGTAAAGCGGGGAGGGAATATTGAAAGCAGTGTTGGTGGGTAGATTGTTGGTTAAACGAGGGAGAGGTAGGAAGAAAATAGGATTTTTAGATGGAGTAGGCCTTAACGTGAATTGGCGGGGGAAGTTTATGAAGGGGAGGGGAGACTGCCGGAATACGTTTTAAGTACTCCATGGAAACCTAACTTAATTGGTAGAATAGTAAAAATTATTTATTTTCTTTTACTTCTATATTTCCCAAAGAAAAAGGAATGCCTCTTGAGATTGGGAATTCGACCCCTTGTGGTGGATATGGGAAGCCGTTTATTCCTCCCCGCGTCTCTTCGCGGTGGCAAGGGCGGGCTCCACGCTTTGGTGCGTGATGGATGGGTCCGCCGTGCGAGAGTCATCCGTGACAAGTGGATCCCAGCCGTCTCCGCCGTTTTCTCGAGTACATTGCATTAGCCGTGGTTATAAACGTGGGAATCGCTGTCGGCCTGTCGGGATTCGTATTTCGTTGCTCCGCTCAGTTTTCTGAATGATTGCTTTAGGGGGGAGGGGTCTGGGAAGTTGTACACTTGTTGTCTTGGCGGTTCTGTTACTCTGAAAACTGCTCTAGCATATCTAGCTCTTTTTGATTCAAGTTGAATGTTGGTGTAGTCCAGCTATAGGGTTACGCAATGAAGTAGGTAAAAAAGTACGCCTTAATTTCTGAAGGTCGGCTGTATTTTGGCCTGATTTTTTTTACTAAAGTTTAATGTGGCATTTCTCAAGTTAAATTAATTTAGTCCGATGAGTAATGCATTTATTGTCGTCTTATTTTTCAGTTTTTATAATAGTTCTCGAGTTAGTAGGGGAAGACATTGATTTAAATCCATGTTGTGTGGATTTAATCTATTTTTGTTTTGGGTAATAAATTTTTCTGCGTAGTCACCAAAACGTAGATGCGTAAAAAGAAATGTGTTATTGTTTTTATGTGTGTTTGGGAAACGTTATACGGTAAGTATGGGACGAAGCAAATGCTTATTTTATTTATTAATTTTTCCGCTTAACATCATTGCGAACAACGGAGAATACTCAATAATTTGCAATGAGCGATCACTAAAATCCATGTCCTGGGAAGGGGCTACCTACCCAAGACTCGAACCCGCGACCTTCGGTTTGGCAGGCCGTCGCTACTGAGGTCGTCGCAATTATTTTGTTACATGAAAGTGTAGTTAAAGTACATCATGGGGTGATTGAATATTTGGGTAAAGATTTCAGATAGTAAGTGCGTTGAGTTACACGGATTATGGAATATGTTCGTGTGTTTGACGAAGGAATGCACTGGTTAGTAAAATCATTCAGATGGTGCTTTACACATATAAGTAATCCAATTCAGTGGATAATCTGCTACTTTTCGGGGGAATGATACAGGCAAGAAAAAAATACCCTTGCCTTTTGTTCGTATAGGTTTTAAAGCGGGAATCTAGGTACTAGTTCTTCCGGTGCGGCAATGACCCCCTGGACATTGAATTTATCTCTTTTTTTTGTTTGCCGCACTTGACCGGATTCCGGGTGCTTTCTAAACACGAGAACTTGTAAACGAAGGACCACCTGAAATTTGCAGCTGAAGTGCTCGGTCACATTCCGGCCTTAAAGGAAAGGTCCGGACATAAAATATTATAGCCTTTTATATTTATAATTAAAAAATTTTATTCATTCAAATGTAAATTTTTAAATTCATTATCCAGTATTTCGTATTAACTCTTGTTTTTCATCGGTTATGAGTTAGAAAATTAGAAAAAAAAGTTAGAAAAGTTAGTTAAAAGTTAGAAAAATCTCTATCTTTCGGCTCCTTAAAACCCTGCAGCGGTTTACTCAGTTATTTGTAGTTTTTTTTTTTTAATTTGTAGCGTTGTTTTGTATTTGTAGCATTGCTGTTTTAAATATCTATACCATTCCCTAGAACTGGAGCTTGGGTCCTCCCAATTCTTCACAGAGTACTATTGACAGTCTAGCTAGTGGAATATTGGATGTCTCCCATGTGGAATGTTGGAGTCTTCAGTAGCGGTATCCAGCCAAGGGTGCTCTCGTGGTCTTTTTATTTCTCCATGTGGTTTGACCCATATGCTCCCCTGTTGTTCATCCCCTCTTGCTCATATTCAATCAACTATTGCTACTTGCTGCATTTGACCACATCGTTTCTTGGATGATGTTCCATTACTTCACTATAGCGGAGTAATTTTTCGAAGAAAACACTTATTTGTTGCGTGTTGGTATTCTCTCGATTTTTCCACCAGTGATATTTTTACCTGTTTCCGTTGAAGTGCTCGGCCATTTAATTGACATCCACGAACCTCTTATTATACGGCGTTTCTAAAGTTGATTGTATTTTGTCTGGTGTATTTATTGATGCGTTTTTCCGTTAGTGGAGAGGGAATATGTAGTTGATGATTTCTAACTAGTGCTGGAATGAGTGCAGTAACAATTAATATTTATCTTTTCTCTGGGGATTCCGGGTAATTTACCTTTTAAAAAGCATAAAAATTTATTTTTATGTAAATTCTCTCTATCTCTTTTTAGTTTCGCGTATGTATTATACGAAGTTTTTCAACGTTTTACCGAGGTTCATAATATGCCACAAGCATTTGAAACTTTACCCATTTTGAATTACCTACGCTCTAAGTCTAGTTTATCCGTATCGTTTGCGTTAAGGCTTTTGAGGAGTGGAGTCTCGATGTGATGATGCGGTCCCTTGCTTTCCCCACGTGGATTGACTCTTCCTCAAGAGGCTGACAATTTGGAAGGCGTCGCTGGATGATCGCGTGAGCGTCACCGCATCAGATCCGCTTCCCCACCCCCTTTCTTCCCCTCCCCCTCCTCCTCCTCCTCTTCTTGCGGGCCGCACCTCCGCCCCTTCCATCTTTCAAGAATCCCTCAGGCACTCGTTCAACCCCGTCTTTCCGCTTCTTCTTGGATGTGACATCGTTGAAATTCTCGTTTTTTTTATGTTTTTCCGTCTCCTTCGTCGAACCTCTTAGTCTGCACACCTTGGCGTACCTTTTTTTTACTTTCTTTCTCCGACCACTTTTCCTGAGTGGTTCTGTCGTTTCGGCTTCACTTTCGTTGCTATCCATTAGTCGATGCATTTGCCTGCATGTTCTTTTTCCGTCATCCATTTCGCTTTCGTAATCTAGTTTGTGATTTCCAGCTGCCAAGTCAAGAATTGGAACTAATTGTGAATATTTAACTATAATTTAGTTCATTTCTGAAGTAAAATATTGTGATTCCCTTTCTTAATTATTTAATTTGGTCATATTCCAATTTCTTTCATGTCTCTTTTGTGTAGCTGGTTCAAATTTAAAAATCAAGATATTTTTGGTGCCAATACCTTCTATGAATCTTAATATCTCTGAATTAGTTTGTCTTAACAAAATATATAAAACCTTTATTTCCTCTTTAGCGATTTCTTTAATTCTTCGGAATCGTAGCACTCATTGCCTGTGTATCAACCTATTGCGTGTTGGCGGAGCCTACCCCAAACTTAGCTTTCGTACTTAACGAGTCGTAAGTCCAGTTCCTTTCCCTGTACCACCTGACGCTTTGCGCAATGTGCGAACTCTGGATATCATGGTTAACAGCGAAGTATTTCGTTCCTATTCTCAGTGTTAATGAATAAAATATCTGCGAGGGGCAACAATCTATTGATTTTATTCGGTGAAAATTCTTAATCTCCGTTTTCGCTTATTTTTAGTGTCGGATCAAGTTCCACCTTCCCTGTGTTTTCATTTGTTTCCAAAGTTTTTCTTTCACCTCTGGTAGCTTAATTTCAATATTTCGGTATCTCTCAATGCAGTAAATATATTTTATAATCATACCACGTGGAAATTCATTTAATTACAGATCAATTGGTTTTGATCTCTTCAACTCAGTTTCATAGAAATGCTTTTTACAATCAAGGAAGTGCTAATTTTTATTGCGGGGCTGTGCTGGACGCTTAATCGGTATACATTTCGTGGGGTGGATCCCAAGTGGGTGTCAACGCTATCGAAGGTTTGAAAGTTTTCTCTCCGATGATGAGGTGAGCCCTCGTAATGAGTCAGAATAAATATTTCAAACATAATGAAGTCCGAGCGTGTTGCTAGCCATGGAAATTAACCGCCCGTAATGATAATTTGAATAACAATCCTCCCTGACCTTGGGATTCCTTAGAAAGTGGCCTGGAGGGATGAAAACCGGGGGTGAGTTTTGTTAAATTCTTGTGAAATTTAATCGATTGCATTCTTAAAATCACGTCTTAATTATTCTAGGAATCAACCGCTCATGGTAACAATCGGTAGCGAACACTCCTCCCTCAACTTGGCTTTACTTACAAAATGCTCTAGAGGGATGAAAACTGGGGGTGAGTTCTATTAAATTCGTGTGGAATTTAACCGACTGTCTTTTTAAGATCGTGTCAAACTTATTTTCTGGTCAACTCTCTCTACATTAGCACCTGTAATCCTTTCAATGGTGCGCTCTTAATCCGTTCATAGTTATTTCCACCCTGTTCTTCCACGAGAACACCACCTTTCACTTCCACTCCGTCTTCTCATCACGGCTTTCCGTCCGGAGCAGCAACTCCCACCTTACTCGCCGTCCTCATCTTCCTTTCTCCTCTGTCTCTTTTTACTCTCCCTCTACACCTCAATCCCTTCGGTGTGAAGAACCTGTTTCTGCTCCTTGCCGCAGCTCCGATGGAGAAGGAAGACCCGCGTGCCACCCACTTGCCTTCTTGCCACGGGAATCGCCCAGACGGGGGCGCGGCAGTGCGTGGAAAAATATCGATGCGCGGATGTTTTTGCCAAGTAAGGACAAGCGAATTGCGGCCGTCCCCATCTGGGCTGGTGAAAAGCGTCTGGAAAGCTCTTTTGTCATCATCGTTCGCGTCGTTTTCTTTTTTTTTGTATGTTTGTTTCGTCCGCCCGTGTGGATGTCACCGTCTCGGATGAGTTCGACGGTTCGTAATAACTCTTAGTATTGATTGGGCGAGAAAAATATGCCGCCTGACGGTTACGCGATTATCTTCGGGAGTTGGCGAGGGGTTGAATTGGTTCGCGTTCCGTCGCCTTTCTTTACCGTTCCGTAATTTCACAAATCTCGACTTGACACTATCGCAAAATTGTCGTGATTTTGTCCACATATTCTTTATTGTGGTGGTTACCGCCTATTATCAGGGAGTAAACAGTTGTCACTTCAGGTCGACGGTTACGTAAACGCTCTTTTGTATATTTATTGATGCATGTGTATAGATTATTCAAGGGTAAAATTTATATTTTTCTCTAAATGTGAACAAAATAAGTTTAGGATGCATTAGTCGAATGTGACACCATAAATACTAGGGGTCAATACTTACCCAAGGGAATTCTGTGTCCCATGCGACACATGGCGCCTAAAGACGGTACGCGCCATATGTCACTGTTTATGTAATCGTTTTGATTTAGAAGGGATTACTGGAAAAATAGTGGTGGGTGTAGAAATACTATGAAGCCATGCCCCTTAGAATTGACCCTGTTCCACCCGGAATTAAACGTATTCTACATGTGCTTCTACAGGAAGTATTCTACGTGTTTTCCTCTTCGTCACACAAGTATCGCTTGTGATCCGAAACATCGTCACGCTAATATCATAGCGTTGAGTCTTCTTCAAATTTTGGCTACAGACTTTTGTGCCTTATTCCGAATATAACCCATTTGGAGGAAGATTTCGTATCCTTTATAGCTTTTAATTTGGAGGATGTCACTCCATTCAGCTTAATGAATTTTAGAAGTGACACCGTCAACTTTCGCGTGATTTTTTTGTTCCTGGCTAATTCGTTGTAGTTGTTCCCATCTCACTAAAAACCATTACCTATGATTCCCCTACCTTGTTACTACATTAAAAAATATCGTATCGTTCTCATGCAAATATGTATAGCTTAAATTTTGGCAGTCGAAATTTTTTCGTGATTGTCTCGTCAAAATATCGTTAGCTGGCGTAACTATCTGTGTTTAATTCAGCGGAATTGTTTGAATTATTCTCGAAAGAAGCGCAACCTTTTCTTTTCGGTGGCGTTCGAATAAAAATATTTTTTTCTTTCGTACTCTTATCTGTAATAAAATTTGGCTCCTCGATAAAGATGCGATAAGATAATTAATCCCCAAATTTCGTTGTACGCAAAATTAAATTTTTGCCCTAACAATGAAGATGATAATAGCTGTTTCATTTGAATTGTTTTTGGGACGAATTGGGAAAGCATTCAGTTAGACATCTGGTTTGACGAATAGACAACTGGAATATCTGACCAAGTCAAATGATTTTTTTGTTGAATTTCATCTTTGGTAAATTTACATGTATCTTAACCCTTAACCAGTGACGTGCAATTCTTGTTACACTACCAGTGACGTGCGGTCTGGGAGACCGCAATAAATCAAAAATTCATAAAATATTGCTATATCATTTTTATTGTTTTATTTTTTCTTTGAATGCTTAACTGTTTTAAAACTTACATTAAAATTTTACACTTCCAATACGAACCAATTTGTCATAAAAAATTGTGATTTGAAGCAGGATCAAAAAACTGATGCCAAAAACACTTGAGTTATAATTATTATATTTATGTATCAATATTTCGCCAGACTAAAAAAGGCCTTAAATGTTAAAGTTGGAAGGCTAAGTAGTAAGTAGCCATGAAATTGATCCCGCTTATTCCTTTTCTTGATGCATTCTTAGTAAGTGACGTGCGGTCTCACAGACCGATAATCAAGTTCAATTGCAAATTTACAGAAATTAATAAAAGGAACGTTAAATTTTAAGATTTATTTGTCCTTGTTTTGCAAAAATATGAAGCTAACGAGAATTATAGATATTTTGAACTCTAAATTTTGAAAATATTCATAATTTTAGAAACGCAGCGGTCTCTCAGACCGCACGTCACCGGTTAAGGGTTAAGTTTGGAACGGAACGACCGAGTAAGTGATGAGAAAGTGCGAAGAAGAGTGAGAGAAAAAGGAATTCTCCTAAAAACCTTAACCAGGAGACGGGACAACTTAGTTGGCCACATTTTGAGGCACGATGGCATGATGAAGACTATCGTAGAAGGACAGGTGGAAGGGAAAAGGGGCAAGGGACGGCCCCGAATGAGTTATATAGGACAGATTGTAAAGGTTGTAAAAGAGAATAAATACCTCTCCATGAAAAGGTTAGCGGATAGGAGAGAGGAATGAAGAGCTGCATCAAATCAATCTCAGGATTGTTGACTAATGATGATGATCTTAGGTAAAAATTCCTCTCTATTTTCATATTTCAAGTTGGAGATAAAGGCAAATGCTGTCTTATTTATATACCATGGAAATTTCAAATAGGGTTTAAACAAGTATTTGGTCGCCTAAATGTTGGGTCGATTGAGAGAAATACGTAATGAAATTAATGATAATTGTTTGCATTAAATAAAGTAACTCCAATCCTCGGGACTGCAATCCTACATGGAAATACGAAATTCTTCAACGCCCCGAACTACCGTTGGTATTTACAAAAAGTATTGCTATGGCACCGACGGAAGTGGCTATGTATACCTCATACTCGAAACCGCGATCTTTTAGTAGGTGTACCCTTCCGTAACTCAGTAAGCAACGAATGATAAAATAATTTTTACCTAAATTATTACTGCGCACAATAGTTGTCTAAGTTTTTCCTTTTTTCGAGTGAATCTACCTTGCCTTACCGTGGTTATGTTAAAATGTCTTAGCGCCGTATATCTTTGACTTGGTAACCCGTGCGAAAATTTCGCTCTTTTACTTATATTTTATTTTTTGTAACTTTGCTTGCTTATGTTAAGTTTAAAAAAATTTAGTTATGGATTTAACGGTTTTTAAATCTTCTTTCGAAGTTAATATTAATAAAAAAAACAATGTGCGGAGTTGATATACCTCGAGCGAGTAATGGACTAGGAAAAATCGAAACTTTAAAGTCAAATTAATGGATAAATACTGAACTTCGAGATTGAGATTGTATTTTTCGTCAGAAGTCGGTGATTCAGCGTTTTAAATGATACCTCATCTGTCACTGTAGGTGCAGTATTAACGGAGTATATGCGGAATGACAGAAAAAGACCTTTCTGTAATAATATATATGATTTTTTAAATTCCTTTTCTTAAAAAAAAGACAGGAAAAAAGAGGTTTATTTCCATATGCATTTTTTCCTCTTTCTTTTTGTAATCGTAAGTTTCCCAATCGTAAGTGTAGATAGGAGAGGGTTGGAAGGGATTGGGCGTTAATCTGGTTACGTCTCATCCTTCCCGGATGCCCTTGAAGCTGTGACCCGCGGCGGAAGGTCGGCAACCCGCGCGTCGCCGACGCCACGAGGAAAATTTGTGTTTTTCCTGTGTCAGTCGCGTCGCTCAGGAGCATTGCCTTTTAACGATCGACTCGGTCGGACCTTCCCCGGGATATGGGTGTCTAAATATTCGCTTTGCTCCCGCACCCACGCTCGCCTTGTACATATATCAATCTTCGCAACGCATCCCTATCACAACATATGGGAGAGCCTTACCATCGATTCTCCTGCAGAAGTGAATATATATATATTCGAGTGAAGAAGGCACCCACGCGCTCAACAGCTTGAGCAGCGCTGGTTTTTTATTTTTTCATTTATCTCTCCGCAGAATATTCGCGTCGCATATGGTCAATGCCAAATTTGGCCATAGAACTACCCGTTTTATTTATTTGATGCCATTTTGCCTTGAAATTAGTTTCAATTTTGGTTTTTATTTGTACCCGTGGTATAACAGTTCGCGATACCCAACCATATGCTTCCGCGTCATTGGTTTGATTATAACGTTTTTGTTTCTCCGTTCTCCGGGGTTAGATGGAAGATGGGACTTTCTAGTCCCAATCTCGCCCAATAAAGACGTATTATTATTATTCGACGTTAGCAAGGAGCTTGTGCAGGATTTGTATTATTTTCTAAGACGTGAAGAAAGTACGTCCCTTACAGTTGAAAAATGCGCTAATTCACTTATAGATTCGTTTTCACAGTTCGTTTATATTCTCGTCGTAACGTCTTAAAGTCATCTGCATTTGCCCTTGAAGTTATCGAGACGCCACGAACGACTGATAAAAATTACAACTATGTGGATAGAATAGTCGCAAACTTCATTCGCGTTCATTTCATATTTAAAAATTTACCTTCGTTCTTTTTCAATTGTATATTTTGGATGCCAGAAAATTACTAAGTTTTTGTTTCTTGTCATATTAATAAGTATCTGAATTATAAATACCCACTTGCGTTAATACACCATTCGATTTCCATTCTCCGTCATAATTTTCCATCCTTGAATCCATGTCGTTCACATTGTGTCATCGGGGTTCTTCCAGATATCTTTTGCGGTACATCATTGTGTAAAATATGGATTTTCACGTTGATTTCATGTAGTATGTCGAGAAATGGTGCAGAGAATAACAGGTATTTGTGTCTTCATGGCGTTCTTCTAATACCCCATTGTTTAGTCATATCAACTCTGACACCATTAAATATTTGGGTGCTTGTATGATAATTTCTCCCAATTTCTTTTCATTTCAATCTGAAGTAGTAACCATAGGTGGTATAGTTGTAAAAATAGTATCGATTCGGAATTTGTATTTTTGTCTTGTCATTGGAGAGCCTTTTCATCCATATTCGCTCTTAAATTTATTCTTAACCGCATGTTTGTAGCCGTACAGCACACCAATAATCCCTGTCAATTATGGCTATGGGAGCGATTTCCCAAGATAACCGTGGTTTGCTCTCCCGCGTGTAATTATTAGCCAATATAGATTTAAGTTCAGGTATACAATTTTAATAATCTTACATAAGTATTGTACGGCCAACGGATAGGATTTTCCACATTAATTATTCCATATATCGATGGATAAGTTCTAACATCACGTATCTCAAAAACAGCAACTTTTTAGGAGAGCAACAAAACGATTAATTTCCTTTACTTGTACAACGAAATTAAAAACCAAAAGTTCATAAAACTTAAAAAGAAGCGTTCATTTGCAAACAAAGAGTTGTTTTTTGCTTGTATTTTATTTTTTTAATTTTATTACACTTTGTTTGAGATACTTGTCTCATACCGGCCGAATTAGAGATACGTGTTGTTAGATCTTAGTCATCGAGGTATTTTTTTTTTATGTCCACGTATTGTTTACGTGAAATTTTTTTTTTTTTTTTTTTTTTTTTAAATTATTTTTTCAATATGAGCGTTGATTTCCAATTTTATTTGCGAAAAGTATTCTTATGGGGAACAGTGCTTTCACAATCGATTTCAAGTCTGCTTCCCTGTCGATTGGTCCGTGAGTGGCGAGTAGTCTCCGGTCACAGTTTCCTCGCCATCATTTCGTCCTCATCTCTTTTCTCTCGGCGCGACGTAAGGATGCAATCGATGAGCAAGGCGAAACCCTCTTCGCGATGAGCATCCAGCGTGCGCCAGTGGATCGGAGCGCGCGAAGCGAGTGTGCTGGGATTTCTGAGTTCGCATCACCGTAATTGATACTCGCGGCCTCGGCGCGCTCTCGGCAGTCATAGAATCGGGGGGAGGGGAGGAGCAGGGAGTGTTCTAGCAGTCCTCGCCCACTCTCCTCAGCCTCTCCTCACCCTTCTTGGAAGTCGCTCCAGAATGCTAAAGGTCGCACCGTATATTCCGACGCGGGGTCGCGGTGCGTCGTTAAAAGGCGTTGATCTCCCGACGTCGCTAGATCCAGCCGGAGCTGGGATCTCGTGGTGACGCAGAGGATAAGGATTCCGAATGGTTGAGCTAGGGGAAAGAACTGATGTGATGTTTTCCGTGAATACTAGAATCGTAAAGTATGAGACTCGCGGTTTTCCGTCTGGTTTTTTATGTAGTTTCTTTTCGTCTCCTATAAGAATTAACTTGTTGGAGTTTTACCAGATAAGTCAGAGGCCACACTGCATACTTGCTAGAATCGGTCCAAAATATCATTAAAATTAACACACTTCATTGATAATAGGTTAAGCTTTTGAAACCATGGCCGTTGTTTATACTGTTTAAAGAAATTACGTAGTGAAGTTCATTTTCCATCATAGTGAAATGAAAGGGGAGCGAGGTAGCCTAAAGAATAGAGCGTTTGGCTGCTGATCCAAGGGTCCCGGGTTCAAATTTCGAGTGAAGTCCGTGGAAACCCTCAAACAAATTCCTCGCTCTTCCCTCACCTATCCAAGCCAGCGTTCGGGTTGGATCACTGAATGAGTTAAATAAAATAAATTACTCTATAAATGAGTTGAGGACTGGTCCTGAAAGCAAACTATCCGTGATGATGCACATGTATAAATGTCTTAGAAGTGGCACAACGTGGCTATATTTCAATTGATTAGAAAAGCTTTACGCAATTTGGAAGCTGAGAACAACATTAGACAATGGATCGGAATAAAAAATCAATCATTAATCGAGGAATTGAAAACAAAAAATAAGACATAACGGAGAAACTTTTTGTCTACGGGTTTCTTGTTGGATGGTTGAGGCGAAATGTTTGATTTACTTAAATGTGGCCTTTTTTAATTGACGGAAAACTCATTCTCAATAAAAAAAATATTGAATAGCTAAAAAAATAATGCACACTCGAACCCGCGAGCTTTTGGTAGGCGTACCTTTAGTCACCCAGCAAGCAACGAATGATGATATTATTTTTACCTAAATTATTACTACGCAAAATAGTTGTCTTACGTTTTTCCTGTTTTTTTTTCAAGTTAAAATAGCTTGCCTTACGGTACTTATCTTTAAATGTATTTGCTCTGTATATCTTTGACTTTGGTATTTACTCTGGATATTTACTTTATTATGCTATATTTTACTCTTCCATAATGGATATTTTACTTCAGTGTATGCGCTGCATTCGTTCATCGTATGTTGCTCTTCAAAGTAGTCACAAAGTGTTAACTTAGATATGTGAAATCTCGAATCACCTTGTTTTTTTAAGGCTTTTATTACCGATGGAATAAAGTTTTCTTGGAAGCATTCCTTTCCCATCGTGAGGTCTAGCACGTTTTTTCACGCTTGAAACACTTAATCCTATCCGGTTCTCATTCCTCTAAACGTGATCTTTTCCTTTTCCAGTAATTCTCATAGGTCATTTCTAAGAACTACAGCTCACAGAGCATGCCATTTATTTTGATCCTTTTTCATCAAATGAGGCGATTAAATTCTGACTCGTCTGATATTTACGCTCTGGTGTTAAAACTACGTTCTTGTTTTATAGTATGCATTGACGGAGGTGGAGAACATTAATGTTTTGGAGTACAAGATAATACGAAGCGTAATTCACCGGAATCGTCTCATGTTAGAGGGCTATCTATGAAAAGAATGGAAAATATATTGTAATATAATTATAAAAATGGTCCCTGAGAGTGATTGATGTAAATTTGAGAGGTAATATTCGGAAGTATTTTCCCTTGCGTATTTGGAAAAGTCGTAGGCGTCTCCTCATTGTAGCATAGGAATCGTTCGACTTGATATTCATACATTTGATTAAGATCTCTAAGGGCCCCAAACCAGCTACTTTAGTTATTTTTAGTAAATCGCTTTTTTCATCATGACCCCAATTTATATAGCGATTAATTTTTTATTGGGATAATAGGCCAGTAAAATGAAATGCAAAATTTTTGCCGACGTTTCGATAGTATATTATATCGTTATCAGGGCTTATTTGCGCTTTGTTTATCGATTGTTATTTTCAGTGGGAGAATATACAGAAATCGCCCACAAATGTCGGTGTATGCTCTTCTGTTATGCTTTCATCCTCTATTTCTCTTTTATGTTTCCGTGGTTGAATGTATCCGTTTTATGTCCATCGACACTTGAGCAACAGGGAGATTTACTGCTATAGTACGTTTTCATGCCATTTACGGCCTGATTGAGTTTATGGTCACACTTACCGGCTGAGGAACATGGCAAGAGAACGGTAAACAACCATGGTGATTCTGTATTATTATTCAATTTCCCTTGATTTGAGTGAGTAATTTTAAATGGAAGTTCATATAAACTTTCTGCTTGTTTTTCATTCTCCGTGCGAATTTAATCCTGTGGCATTATTCTTGCAAAAGAATAAACTCATGTGTAAAGAAAGATGGATCGGGGTTTTTAATGTCATTAGATATTACAGCGTCACCGTTTAACCTTTTTAATGCTATTTTTATTCAATAAATGAGGTCCCAGTATTTTTATGCGTGCGTAAATACTTGAAAAAGGTTAAAATGTGTTCTCCGTGATCCACGATTATCTCTTCAAATGGTGCTACTGTGAGCCCACCTTGTGGCTGGAGGGCAAATTGCGTCGCTAATGCCTCCGTATCCTCCTCACCTGCCAATCCTCTCAAAGAGAGTATCCATTGTGCAATCGCGTCGTCTTTCCTTCTCCTGTATCTCACACCCCTCTTGTCTTGCCTCTCTCTCTCTCTCTCTCCACCCCCGGTGACGTGGGAACTAATCTGGGACCCCCAGTGTCCTTGTGAGAAGCACGCGGCCGCCGATTCTTTTGAGCAGGAATGTGAATTGCTGGGATCGCTTCGTTGGAGTGGGTGGCAACGTCTTATGCGCGCGAGTAGAATTTAAAGAGGGAGAAAAAAATGTATAAACGAAGTCCGCAGTCGAAGGCGTAGATTAGTTCGACGCGGGTAATGCGAGACGTGCATGCTTCGGAATACGCTGCGCGACTGTTTCAGCTCGTGTCTCGTATGAAAGGGATTTTTAAACGGTTCGGAATATGGCGACGAGGCGCTTATTGCGTCTTCCTCGTATATGGCGTAGTAAGCTTTACCTTGCCCCACACGGGTTGCGGGTGGAGGCAGGGGGCGTAGTTATTGATTCGCGCTGCACCTTGGGGACTGTCATAAATGAAAACATGCTGGGGGTTGCACGCTGTGTAGATGCGCTTTGTAAGTAGTCGTATCGGCCGAGTCTGCGGCCCCTCTTTATGCCGCAATGACTCTCTTTTTTTGATGCAGAGACTGAGGGAAAATACTCTGCAAATTAAGCTAAGAAACGCTGGAATTTTTCATGCGGGTGCCTCGTAAAATATAATGCCATGATCAATCCCTTCCCCCTTTGTGCTTGCTGTGGTGGGTAAATAGGGCAGGTAAATAAGCGTTTTTTTCAGGTTGTTTCTCTTTGATGAACTTAAATGCTGCGGTTTTGTTCTTCATATATGGTGTGCATTTTCAACTTGCCCCAATAGATGTGATTTGTGGAATGGTGGTATATTTTTTGGCTCGTCTTCTTAGAGTTACGTTATTTCAAAAGCTGCTCCCTTGGAGGTTTGTTTTTTCCTCCGTTTCATAAATTTTTTTCTTGTAAAATCCAGATGTTCGTAATTCCAGGAAGATAAATTTCTGAGTGCATTATCAGGGTTTATTTATAGCCCCCTTTAGACAGACGTTTTGCTGTATTTTCGTAGCTGATTTATTGTGATTTCGCTGAACATAATGAATGGCTTCTACTTTACTACCATGTTAAAAAATAGAATGCCTTTTTTTATGTGCCACATTGAATGGATATCGATTATTTAGGTCAGATACTCCACTTTTCGCGTACAATAAAGCCTGGCAGTGTGCTCAAGGTGGCTTGATTTTTGGGGATATTTTTAGATGTCTATTATTGTCAGTTAGGATAGGAGGCCGGTGACGTAAACAATTTTGAATGCTTGATTTAATCGAAATCGCTTTCGTGTAATGACCAGACTCCTAATTTATGTTCTGTAGGTCATTTACCATGCATACGGCATTTTAATTTGTTTAATTAATATGATTTTAAGGCTGTGGACTCTAAGGTAACTTTGGGTAACGTATGTGAATAATGATTACTCTTCATCTTCATCATAGGTCAAAATTATATCTAGATTAGTATGATATAGCTCTCCACACTCGTAGTAAATAATCCTTTCTCTTTTACGTATTTATTCTCTTTTGCATTCTTTACTTGTCCGATGCAACTCATTCGTTGCCTTGCTTTGCCTTTTCTCCAGTCCACTCTTCCTTCGACGATTTTATTTTATTCTCAAACCACCGAATGCAGCTCACATTGGACATTTAAAGTCGGGGTATTCAACAAATTTAAAAAATAAACGTACAAGAACAACCATGCTCTGGACAGGGGAAACCTACACAGGCGGGACTCGAACCCGCGACCTCTTGTTTGGCAGGCGATGACGTTACATATCCGCCACCGAGGCCGGCAATTGTCGTTATACATCATGATATGGTCGATTAAGTTGTCGCCCGTCATGTATATAGTTTTTAGAAGACTTTCTCAATTCTTATTTCCCACTTCTTCTTAGAACTTTTTCCTCCTCTCTCTCTCTCTCTGGTCGATCTTTATCATTCTTCGAGAGCACCACAATTCTAAAGCTTTCACTCTTTACTTCTCTGCTGCTGTCAGCACCAATGCCTGGCATGCATACTTAATCGTTTTTTTTATCTTGGATATGACATTTCTCGGAAATAATTTCCGTGACGAGATACTTAATGTGACTTCTTTTTAGCGAGTTATTAAATAAGCAAAAATTCTTGAATGGATTGGCGTTTTTATATTCTGAATTGTCGCAGAGTTAAGTTTTTCGCTCATGTAATTATCTAATTCACATACCACCAAGCTTTTAGGCGAAGCGAGTGTCGCATGGCGAGTTTCTGTTTCGCGCATGCGCTCTTTAAATAGCTCTCCTATTAAATCTTCGTTAACGAGCCTCTGAAATCCCAATATGTCAAGGGCCCCGTGCGGAGTTCGAGGAAAGATTTTCTCGCGCATGCCGGAAATGGGAGACTGAGCTAATGGTCCTCAACCGATTCGCCCACGCGTGAAATAAAATAGGGCGTCCAATGTATCGGTCGTTTGGCGGCCTTTAGCTCTTGCGACGCCTTACGGTGGTCAAATATGGACATTTGGGCCCAGTAAATGGTCTTTTGTGGGTCATTTGTCAGCGCCGTTAGCTAGGTGTGCTGCGTTTTTTTTCTCTAGGTGTGTTGCTTCTCTGACCTCTCTAGGAATTCATGATTGGTAGGCGCTCCGTAACTCGTAATGATTTGGAGATAAGGTGAATGATTGTGTTTAGATCTTAGGTCACCGTGTCATTTTTTTATTTTTTCTTAAAGTAGAATTTAAAGCTTTGGGGGGATCTAGTTGGTGTGATGGTTAGAGTGTTGACTTCATATCCCGTTGGCTCGGTTTCAATTCTCGGCGGTGGCTGAGAATTTTCAGAGACTGCCTGATCCTTGCTTTAGTTTCGTGTGTGGAGGACACAGAGCGCAACACTCCTTCCGTCGGATGGGACATTAAGCTGAGGTCCCCTTGGCGCATTTCCGTAAGAGCAGGCTAATGCCGACGCCTGGTTTTTCTTCCCCCTTCCTTTCCTATTCTTCCCTAGGGCGCAAATACCTTTTTCTGTTGGTCGCCTCCTTCAAATACCATACCGTCATGTTTGGCGATCATACTCGTGAGAATCTTTGTCTATGCCATTTACTCTTAGGGACTTAAGGTACAGGAGGCTGTGTCGATTAATCTCATGATCTATTTTTATATCTCTTACTTTCAATAGTGCTATATTTATCTTGTGTAAATATAAATTATTATTTTATGCAATTTGTTGCCGTCGAAGTCTCTGATTGCGGGAGTTTTTTTTAAAGATGTTTGGATTAAATACTGTCATGGAAACTAGAAAAAAATGTATAATTCGGTACTCATTGCCTTAAAGCTCAATGTTTTAATCACAGTTTGCGATTGTTTTAAACTTTTTTGTCCGTTCTTTACTCATGCATTGCATCTGGCACATAAGTACGTTATTTATCTCATTATCCGCATCACTAGGGAAAATGCATCTGCCAATTGAGGTGTGAAATGGATTTAAAATAAATATCAACTGTGTGTTAAATGTTTACTCTTGGTCGTCACGAGATTTATTGCCAGATTACGTGAAAGACATTCTTTAGGAAGTGATTCAAGCTCTAAACCAAATGCGCTGAATGCTCACATGTGTAACTTTAAACAGGTAGTGACATGTATGGATTCATCGCAGCTTTAAAAGGCAGGCTCTGTCTGCACTTATTGGCTGATGAACATTTCTTCCTCTCATGGATAAACTTGGCGCCGTATAACACGGATCAAGATCGTCGCCGATGGTCGCATGCGTCATTGGAGCTGATGTGACTCGAAGCTTATGGAAACTAACAAGGTCATTATGAGCTGCTCGTTTCTCTGTCCTTGAGCGCTTAAAAGTTTTGAAATCTCCTCTCTTTTATTCGTGTATTTTACCGGGACCGGTTTATGGGAGATGAAATTGACATTGTAACCGTCTCATTGCTCGAATAAATATTCGAAAAAAATGCTCCTTGGCTTGGAAAAGTTGAATCGTTCGTAGCAATTCTGACGTGTGCCCAATATTTTTTTCAGCTAATTATGGGCGGGGAAGATTTTTACCTGTTCAAATCCATCCTAGGGAGGTAGAGATTTCGTTTGATTTTATATAGTCAAGGTTGCTATGAGGGCGTGGCAATTATTTTTTTGTGAAGGCAAGCGCCAAAATAAAGGCGCAGGTTTTTGTTCTTCGCTGGCAAACTTGCAATGGAATGAACTAAAATTTTATACCTTACTCCCCCTGCATTGTTTCTAAGTGGTCTAAGGAACGTAAAACTATAATTTTTCTGTCTTCTGCTAGCCTTTGATTTTTTTCTTACTATTTATTCCTAACTCAATAAGGCAAAATTTTGAATGTCCGATGGATACCGAGGAACTCTATAATTCTAATAATTTTATGTTCTCAATTTTTCAATAACGTTATTGAAATTCGGCATTATTTCGGCAGTTGAATTTCCGCATTTGTATTCTTCGCGCCAAGAGGAATAAAATTACCATATCTGCTGACGCATGTGCGAAGGTCGAGCGAAATGTCTGGAGGACAGTGTTGTCGCCGTCAACCTCGGAAACGATCAAAACTATGCTTCATAATAAATGCGGTGAATACCATGGTTTGATATTGGTGAAACACGAAGGCTGTTTTTCCATATGCGATGGGTTATGAATATAAGACAAGGTGTTTGATTAAAAACTCTTTGATCGCTAAATATTAGGTACACTTAAAGCTCACTTTTCGACCTCATCACCTCGGCGATTTAGGCAATTCTCGTCTCTGTGGACTAGCTGTACAATACCTTCTGCATACAACGTTGCCGCCAATGACTTCCAATAATTTTTATGTATTTTAAAATGTTTTTCTGCTATCTCATTTAATTATAGCACTGGATTTTTGTTATTTTATGCTAGGTACCCCGAAATTCTCCGTCATAAATTTCTGCAATCCAAAAGATACTTCTACATTTCTACATTTAAGGGACATTATTTCCCGATGATGCGCACATGAATGTGTTCTTTATAATGGTAGTTTTCTGTGTGCTTATTTAAAGCAAGGAACATGCTGCAGCAAACATTTCTTTTATGTTTTTTTCTTTTAGTTTTGCTATTATTTTATGAAATCGCATTAGCATTAGAATCGTCGCTAGCAAAATGTTTTTTCGAATTATTTTCGTCCGCCCGCGGTACCAATTTGCTGTTTCGCATCGACTGATCCAGCACCGACGCGTGGAAGATCGTCCCTTGTTGCCATTAGGTCGCTCGCTTTCGATCCAGCTAGTTTGCGGACACGTGGCTATTGTTGGTTTGTTTGTGACGGCATCTGCCAACTCACGGTGAACAGGCAAGTACCTTCCTACAGCGAGACGGGTTTTTTTGTAAGCGCGACTCTGCTTCGTTCCGCCGCCTCGCCATTTAGTCGGCTGCAGTCGTGTCGGGGGACTCGTGTGATCTTGGGCGCGTGGATCGCATTTGTGCCGTGTCAGGGAACGAAGGGACCCTTCGCGCTTTTTGATCTCGGGACCGCGTGGTGCATCGGCGTGTTATTCTTTTATTTGCAACACTTCAGCGTCACCCTTTCTCTCTCAAGGGTATATCAAAGAGCATAGAAAAAAGTGGTAGTTGTTGTCAGTCATGTAATATCGAATTTATGCTGCTCTTTTCGTTGTTTCGCGCTTGTAGAAAATGTAGCCTCGGGAATCGTTGCAGCAAAATACATTTCGGGTGGCGATGTTCATGGTCTTTTTTTCATTGGACTTTTCTTGCCCATTTATTTAGTTCTCTTCTCAAGAATTGGGTGGAAAAGGATTTGGCTCGCGTGTCCCGAGATTGATATTATAAATAATGAAATGTAATATTAATGAAAAATTTATAAATATGTATTTGTAGTGTTGTCAATCAATGTACGTATTACTGGTAGTCTTATTGCAACTTTTTAGCGTTTTATTTATCTTTATGAACGGTCCTAGGAGAGATGGATTGATGCCTGCCTAGCACATTGTGCTCCATATAGTCAATGGGGAATGCGTAATGATAATGACATTGGTGCTTGCTGTGCTTCAGCAACAGGCGTTATTAATCAAAATCATTTGACAAACCTAATTGTTGTCATCTTTTCACTGTTAAGTTCCTTTATGAAGTTATACTATGCCGCATGCTATTTAGTTCTATTTTGTTACTGCTTTTAAATCGTTGCATTAGAAAATACACCTGCTCGGAGAATGTTAAAGTACGGAAAACGGTATAAAACATGGATGATCTTTAATCTCCCATAAACACAATATGGCAGTCCTTAATAAATCTTCATGGTGAAACGGAATGAAGGTTGATGATTCATTTCCCCTTCTTTGACATTCGCGTAGCATTAGATTCTAGCGAGTATGTGGCGACCGCTAATTTTATTGACTGCTGCCTGGCAGTATAATTTTATGATGCCCGCCGAGATTACACCTTCTCCTCAATGCCTCTTGATAAGTTTCACTGGTGTTCATTGTCATCCTCATGATTCGCGTGGCAATTACGACTGGATGTTGTGATCGCACGTTGCCAATCATCGGAGGAGCAGTGCCAGGGATTGGCGGCGCAGTCACGTGACGTGAGGGTCATCTGAGTCGCTGCTAGGCTTTTTCGGAGATTCCATTAATTTAAATCCTTTCTAATGCTTATGATATTGGATTTTGACTTTCGATGACGATAACAGTCATCAAAATTACTTACAATTGTCTCCCCATTGAATATGTTTTATCCATTTCAAATATTATGAATTTTTAGTCTTCAATATTCTTCATGCTCATTCGACGGTCGGTCAGTAATCTCCACATTTCTTGCACTTCCACACAGATTTGTGTTTTTTTCCGTCTAGCTCGTTTAAGGTCATCTTTCTCCGCATTCACAATTCAGTTGCCTCAAGTCTTTTTCTTTCTTGTGCCTCGTTTACACCAACGATGTGAAAAGTATTAAAAATATATAATCTGGTTCAATTACAATTCCACTGTCAAATATGTAATTAATTACAATTATAAGTTGCTCTTTGAAAATATAGTCAGTATGATTGCAATTTAGCTCCTGTACTTGATGTAATCTCTGTCAGTATTTTCTTAAACAGGGAGTACTAACATGCAAATCAGCATTTTAGCTATTCTTCAATGCCATTTCATCAAATAACTATCAAAATTTGTGATGTTGGCGAAAATAATTATGTCCCTCCAAAACTTTACCCCTGTTGATGAGGTTAATGCAGCTGGAACAGCCTTTCGGTCGTCGCGCGTGGAATTCAAGTTTTCACTTTCGATGGCTTAAATGTAACGATCGCTCAAATGCAACGATTATTCGCGACAGCTGTGGAGTAGATTACAAGTAAAAATTCCTTTTTATAAATTGTATCGATTAAAAAAGTAAAAATCACCAAATATGTAATCGTTAGAAGTAATTCGATTGCTTTTACTTCGTTACATGGCATTACTGGTTTAAAGTCGAGGTTGAGTGATATACCATCGAGTCTTATGCTTGACGTGTGCGTGTTGATAGTCAGTGCGTTGTACTGCGATGAGAGTAATGCTTCATTTTTCACCCTCTACACGTTCTTGTTGAGCATGATAGCCAGCTGTTAATGCGGTCGACTTGGACGTGTACAACAGTCTTAAAATCTTTCTACTGTCGAGTATCGTATCGATTATTCAATGCATCGTATCGCTACGATTGCATTTGGTCTCCTAGCCTTCTAGCGTTAAACACATCTAATTCACCGAGGTAGTAGTAAAGTATTTTATTTGGCAGTAGTTGGTCGTAGTGATTCATTTATTTTTCAGAATGCCGAGTCTTCTCTGGCATATAGCTCCATTGACTCCACTTTTCTCCCCCTCCCTATCCTCGCTGCCATCGCTGTCTTTTCCTTATGTGCTTATAATCCCCTCGAGGCTTTTACCCATTATCCTTCCTCAGTGCCCCGCCCCGTCTCACCAATAATTTTATCCGTTAATTTCCTCACATTTCACTATTTTTCTCGTGCACCTCCCACGTGAGTCGAGGGACGCGTTCGATGTTTCCGATTCTGATTCTCTTAACTCCCCGTGAGGTTGCCTGATTTTGAATCCTAGTTGATTCAATTTATTTTTCACTTCTAATTATGCCCGTTTGAGTAGGAATTTAGAGAATATTTTTTAATAGATTTTATCCTCTGACTGAGAGGCTCTTTTCTCCCAGTATCGGTCCTTCTTTCATGGAATCAAGCCTTGGAAGCGTTCTTATCCTTAAATGACTAAGCCCTTATCCTGTGTTAATATTTTTAGAATAATGATACGTGCTTTGATAGTGTCCATGTCTCAATTTAGGAAATTGGTTATGGATTTCAGAAGTTAGCTGTATTTAAGGGGAAAAAATGGGAGAATATTTAATTAAAGGACCACAAATTGTCTAAAAATACCTATGAAACCTAATTATTTTCCTTGCTAAATCGTCGATGGGGTACATACATGCAGTTGGTAGTGCCATTATGGCATCGCAAGTTACCTCTCCTCAAAAATAAAATTCATCCAAACAAGAATGCTCGGGCGTGATGGGAAAGAGTGTAATTTTTATGAATCCAATTAGCGAAGTTGAGGAAGTGAACGGGTCAATTATATGGAAAAATGGATATTTGAGCTTCTACGGCCTCAATGGATTACAGAAGAAAAGGAATATCTATACGGCCATTTGAGATATTCCTTTTCTTCTGTAAGGGTCAATTATAGTTTAAACCGACAGTATTCTGAAGGTCGTTCGGGGAACGGTAAATAACTGTGCATGTAGGCGATAATTTAGGGGAAGGATTATGGACCAATGGGACGGGGTAGTAGGAAGCATGTTGAGTTAAGAAAGAAATGTTCTAACGGAGGGATTTGTGAGGGTACAAAGCCGCATAAAAATAGTCCATAAAATATGGAGGAATGCATTGGCTGAATGCCGTTTGCAATGCCCTCAATACTGCGAAATAAATCGCGGATGCGTTAAACGAAGTGATACTGTTGTTAAATAAGTACGATGTTGTATCATCAAGTTTCATTTACTGTAAACCAGTTTCTGCGTGTGTCTCCGTTCCATTTGTATGGTGGGAGTTTAGTTGATTATGACCGTTATGATAGGCCACCTTTCAGTTCTTTTTTTTTCCTTTCTTCTCGGGAATCCTTTTGTCCGTTTCTCCCTTGCTTCCACCCGCTGTGCCGCCTGTGTAGATTGCTTCCCATCATTTTTCTTCCATAGGTCTTCCTCCCTCCTCACCCCTTTGATTCTCCTATTTTCCCCGACTTCCTTTAGCTTCAAGCTCTTTTATGATTTTTTCCCATTCACTAATGTTTATTCAGTGGTACGGCAATGAAAGTGCATGTCTTTGCTCTCTTTGTCAGGTTGACGTCCGTTGTCACTGCGCTGCACTTTAATAGCATATTATTTTCCTTTCTTCTTTTATTGATCATGATGAAGTGATCTCCGTTCGCTGTTCTTTTATTGCCAGATCTGTGTATAAGACTTGAATGGTAATTAATTATCAATAAAGGGAATCGTAATTCATTTTTCTTAAAATTGTGGAAGGTTGTTTTCAAGTTTTTAAATTTTGAGTAAAATAGTGATTTTTAGCGCCACTAAACATGTATTAAGACCAGATTATGCTATGTGTGTGCGTTGCTGGCCCGTATTTACTATCGAGCGGAGAAAACCACTTTGCGTTTCACAAATATTTGTTAGCTGATTACCATTTTCTCCTGGATAGTAGTCCCATTACCACTAATAAGGATGGCTTAACAGCGCAAGTTGTAGTCGCTCGGAAAATGTTTTTGGAAACCACTCGCGTTTATTTGCCATCGGTCATGGCATCCTTCCATCATTTACGAGCTTCAAAATTTGGTTTTGTGTTTCATTCTCATAAATATGAAACCTCTCCTAGTCTTTCAGATGCGTACCAAAAATTCAGTAAATGTTATCGTTCACTTTTTTTGTCTTTTTAAGATCCCATGAGCTCTATGAACGATGTAAGTAGGGGTGGATATTGTTTGGGATCGTGTCTTCCCTTCCCGTGGCCCGTTCTTCTAGCTCTTCATTCCCACCGGACCTATTTTCTGTCATAGTAATGTCGTTTGTATCTCCACTTGTGAGTCATCGGTGATGAATGATACAGTGTGTGCCTCGAACGGCGATGCGACGCATTTGTACAGCTTCGATGCATATTGCTCGTCCTTCGACGTTTCCTCCTCCATTTGACGCGACCTCTTTTGTTATCGGTGAGAGTATTCTCGTCTCGAGGGTGCCGTGGGCGATTTCACGGTTGGAACATATTCAACGATGTAGTGTCACGCGTTTGACACAGTGGCGCCTGTTTATTGTGTGCACTTAATTTATTCCCTCTTTGTGCGAACTTAACTGAAAGCATGCTTTGGCGCCCGGAGCGATTCGATACAATCGAATGCCGTATTCCGTTTCAAGGATACGTCCTGAATGAAGTGATCAATTGCTGCCTGCGGAACATCTTCGAGGACTCGGATAGAACTCGAAGAGTGGAATGAGTTGTTTTCCGGGCAACATAAGCTTGAGGATACGACCAACTTTTTTTTTCCTCTGACGATGAGGCGTCTCTCCGAGTTGTGGTTGGAAGCGTCTCTTTAGTGTTTTTTCCTGTTTTTGAATGGCAGCCGCTTATGTCATCCTTCACTAACTGGTTTCAATCAGTATTTTTTTGTGTATTTGACCAGAAATTTGATTTCTATTTTAGCAGCTATTAATCCTGTCATCGAACTTCTTTGGTGACGATTGAGTGGTTGTGAACGGAAATAATTCATGTTAGATTTCGTCATTTGTTACGGCCTTTCTATATTACGCGAAAATTCTAAATCGAGAGTGAACTAAAAATGAAAAGCACTTGGTGACAAAGTGATTTCCACGGTTTTTGCATTAAAATTTTGACATTTAAATTTACCACGTGCATTTGCATTTAAATAAACAGTGAGGTTAATCACTGTTATTCGTATAGTCATTGATCTTTGTGTCATAGTTGTTGAATTTCGCTAAATTTTTAAAACTAATTACAGTCCATGCATTTTACAAATTTTATTGACGTGGGCCTAAATTATTTCATAAAACATCAACTCTTAAATATTGTGTGGTATATATGTCGATGATAATGAGAATTTATTTGAACTTTAAGTAGAAGAGTGAAATATCATTATTATTATGAAGTGTTACATAATCAGTTTTTTGCCAAAAGTTGAGTTCATTTTGCTAATGACTTTGTCTTGGATTTTGGTGAGTTTCAGTGATTAGGTATTTTAGTTTTCTCCCATCAGGTTCTTACTTGGTGTAAATTGAATTGTCTTTATCTCAATGTCACAAAATCCTAACGCCTGAAATATGTAATCGTTAATGTTTGCGATTAGAATCCTCTTCGCTTCATTCTCTTCATTTGTCAGCCGAGGCCACCGTGCTCGGAGATGATCTTGGTGTGGCTCACGCACTGGATTTTCTTTCGCAGCGATCTTTCCTTTTCCTCAAGTTACAGCTCAGTGCGCTCACGTGACTCAGAAAATTCCTTTGGAGAGGACGCTTATGATGCTTCGCGTGGAAAGCGAGAGAAGTGGCGGGACGGAAAAAAATGACTCGATCTCCATTTCGAGCCGGCAGGGGTTTTTTCCTCCTCGTTTCGTTTTCCTTCCTCAGGCTTCTTTGCGTCACTTGGCTGCTTTTGATGATTCCGCAGCGCTAGTGCTGCTCTGAATTTCGGTTACTCCTTCTGAGCCCGGCATTCTTCCATTTCTTTTTTCATCGGCTATGATTTCATTATTTTCTCATGGACCCTTACTCCATGTGGGCATTAAACTTTTTTGTCGGCTGTCTGCTGTTTTTATTACGATTCTCTTGGGATTTTGAATTACTGCTAATTTGTTTATAAGTTTGTGTGCAATTATACCTACATCTCTTCCTGTCCCTATTTCTCCTATAGACTGATATGGAAGTATTTTGATCTTTACCATTAGAATTGAAAGCATGCAACCGAATGCGTCACTGCTAAATGTCAACCGTCAATTCGAGTGGTTGCTTGTGACGATTTGAACCAGTCGCTAACTTTTTCGTTTTTTGGTCTTAAGATTGTCGCAAGTGCTTAATATTTATGGGGTTTTTATGTTACTTGAATATCAGCTGTGTATTTACTCTGAGTCACACGTAATTGTAGTTTTTTCGCGCTTATTTTAACGTGGAAGCCGAGATAGAGGATAATATCTTCTTATGTGCCATACATTTTCCTATACCTTTTATTTCCACGAAGACTTCATGATCCTACTCTTACGGACCCCAATTGTTTTCCCCTGGCTCTTAGTCGTTTCACGTCACCGGGTATTCATACGGGACACTTAAGTTCATTTTTTACGCTGTTTCGGGAGAGTATGCTTATCTAGAGGCAAGCGAGCTTCTTAAAGTATTTCAAATATGTATTCGAATTATGATTGTGAGTGTTTTTAATGGAATCGTAAATTTTTAATGGCGTTTACTGCTGACTTAGCGCAGAAAATACTTCCTCAACTGTCCGAAGACAAGTTTACCAAGCTATCGTGTATTACTAACATCATGTTAGGGCACTTGTCGAGGGATGTCGATTTATCTGTAAAAATTGGGTTCGCATTCTGCTTCATTGCGTTACTTTATAAGGTACATTATGATTCCACTATTGTCACTTTATCTCAAGTAATTACCCTCTTGCTCTCCATCTTGTATTTTTTTCTCTGCTATTAAAATCCTGCGCCTTATGCTTGTCATTTAAATAGATATTTAGTATCAGTGCGCGTCTATAGACTTATTTCGCGCACTTCTCTATATTTTCCGTCTACGTCCACTATTAATTGGTTTGTTGTGGGCGGCTCTCGTCATTTGTTCGCAGTCGAAGACACGCTCCTCCCACATCGCAGAGAGTTCCTCCGAGGTTCCCGATTTCGTTTTCCGCCTATGCAGATTCGGTCATTAATTTCCCTCCCGGCGACGACTTCAAAGGAAGATGCATAAAGCCGCGCTCAGAATTCGCTGGATGACGTGCTCGTGAGCAATGATCGTGATATGATTGCGAAAGAATCTTAACGTGACGTGGACATCGCTTCAAAGGAAAGAAGAATATCGCGAAATTAGTAGCCACTTGGTTAATGCCAGTGAATCGCTGCTAAGTGGTCTTTCGTAGAAGCCTTCAGACGGACTACTTTGATAACAGATGCCTACTAGTAGTTAATCCTTGACTCATCATCATCACTGGTCAACAATCCTAAGATTGGTTTGACGCAGCTCTCCACTCTATTCTCCTATCAGCTAATCTTTTCACACCTAATAACGGTTAAAATACTTACATCAAACTTGATTCAGAGGGTTGTTGATTCAAGGCTAGAAGTGTTGTGCGTCGGAAGTTCTTTCAAATGATCGCAAATTTTCGTTTTTTTTTGCATTAGTCGTGGCATTTCTCCGAAAGTATTTTACTATTTTATCTACTTTTCATTTTGCAAAATGTGTTATCTGCAAAAGGGAGGTAATACTAAGAATAATTTTCGGCTACCGGATAATTGGGAAGTTTTGCGCTCTAATTCATCAACTTACTCATCGCCCGTAATAGTTCGGATTAGAACGTAAATGCGTTCTTTATTGGTGCCTGGTGTGAAT
Organism: Ischnura elegans; assembly: GCF_921293095.1. Classification (NCBI taxonomy): domain Eukaryota; kingdom Metazoa; phylum Arthropoda; class Insecta; order Odonata; family Coenagrionidae; genus Ischnura; species Ischnura elegans. Next base: position 18,152,657 of record NC_060255.1, read on the forward strand.
TGCTGCCGCCTTTCGTGTCAAGTTTGCGAAAGGTGGAGGCAAAATCTTTGCCGTCACCATTCAGTGGACGTACATTATTCACCCAGGTAATCCGGCTTACGGTATCCGTTAAAGAATCAGCTTTTTTATATTTTCGTTAAATCCTGGCAAGCCCTTTTGGAATTAGTTTTCGAGTACTCCCTCTATGATTTTAAATTGAGACGTACTGTAGGATTTTTAATTAATTTTTATGTGTTCTGAGTACTTTTTTTGCTTAACATTCATGCATCATTTATGTATGAGCGGTTCTTCCTCCTTTCTCTTCGTATCACTATCGCTATTTCTCTCCCCAATGGTCTGGTGGGGTTGCCGTTTTGGGCTCGATTATCGTAATGGGAAGCATGTGGTCAAATGTGTTGCGTATCTTCAGCTTTATCTATCAACGGCGTATTCTAGTCCGTTGTTGCTTCACGTGAAGATTTTCATTAATTGCCAGCTAAGTTAAGGCTCGTAATTTTAATTTTATATATTGGCTACTAGCCATGGCTCTATTGTTATATTTGTATATCCCCGTGCTTATTCTTAGTTTTTTCCTCTCTTTCGCCCTTATCTCTGATTTCTTCTTCCCGGATACACGTATTTAAACGACATCACAGCTCCACCATGTGTGCGCCAGAGGACCTCATGGTGTCTCCTGTTTATCTTGAGCGGATGTTGCTAATGGCGACCTCAAATGCCGCCTGCGAGCGCGATAGTAAGAATCATTGATACGCCCTCGTGATTACAAGATTTCATTCCGTGAAGCCGAATGGCTAAATGCCAGGATTTCTCAATTGAACTGGATTCTTGTCAAACGGATGGTAATTCTCTGTGCCCTGGAATACTCGGTCTTAGCATGTACAAATATGTTATTTGTTTAAAGTGGAATTAAATTTCAATGTATGTCAATTGCAGTTTTGAGCAATCAAGTGCTTAGGCTTTAGGCTAACGTAGTCCGGTACACGCCGTTGTCCGGTCGGAGAAGCCTCTACTTATGCCGAAAGACATGGCTTTAATTATATAAGAATCAGATTTGTTGCCTAAACATGTGCGAAAAATAAATTTGTTTGCAGTTAACTAGATGGTCTTTGAAAACGATCGCACAAACCTCTCGTATTAGGTACATTTTTCCTGCTTGTTTTTTGCTTTCGGCCTTACTTCTGTTGTTTTTTCGCTAACTCGGTGAAGAACATTTCCTTTAATGAATACACAAAATTGTCGTGGTCTCTTTGTAAACTATAATTTTATGTAATCAAGGTCTTTTACGGTTTAAGGAATGTAAATAAATTTTATTCTTTGTTATTATATCATATTTTTCTCTGATGGTATTTCCTCTACTCCCGATGTTTATTTTGCGTAAATTAGATTTGAAATTCAATCCTTTAATCTATTTAAAAGCCCTTATCTGAATAGCGCTAAAATTTGATGTACTAATTTAAAAAATCGATGTTTTACGCTTTTTTCATAATCCTCATTTCACTTTTGTCTCGGGCTCCGTGCCATTTTGGTGTATGCGTTCGGATGCACTGTTCGCTGCGTAGCTGAGGGATGTAAGAAAATCAATTGGGTGGCCACGACGACTCGAGGTGAATAGCCTCGCGGAGCGCCAAAATTTAAATGATCTCTCTGTGCGGAAGTGGGGCGTCAGAAGGAGTCGCGGGAAAGAATTACGACGCGAAAAAAATCATTAGCCGTCAATTGTTTTCGGAGTGCGGCGCCCTCCACACCTCATTCGCCGATACCTCCCGGTGCTTTTTGCTCTTTTCTGCTCTCTCCCATGTTTGGAAAGGGGTTAAGCCCGGTCTTTGGAAAAAAATTAGCAATAAATCATCCGTACGGAACACTTAGTGTGCGATTCCAGTACCCGTGCATCAATGGCGGTGGTCGTAGAATAAAAATTAGCGCGGTAATTATTAAGGCGAAAATTTGCGTGGGGTTTTGTATGTATTGAATTAATGAGGAAATTATCGTGAAACTTTTGAACGCGCTGTATCGTGTTGAATAGTTTTCATGCGCTTTGAAACCTTCTTAGGTTTGTTCCACCTTGAATCATGGAAGATCATGACATCTTAGGGTGGCTCCGAATCAAGACGTCTAGAGATGAAATAGACATGTGTATTGAAAGGAATTTGATATTAAATATAAAATTAAAAGGCTAACGGATAGGAGAGAGGAATGGAGAGCTGCGTGAAACCAATCTTTGGATTGTTGGCTAATGATGATGATAAAATGGAATGGAATATTGAACTCCGGAAAAGACATCGATGCGGCCAATTGTAAGAAACAACTCATTTCGATTTCCATACCTTGTGTGCGGTAGTTTGTTGTTATTGTTCTGAAGAATAATGATAGATATCGCCTAGTTCATGCTAATTTTTTTCTGCAAACTTTCAGAAACTATAAAGGTTATTTTTTGATTAATATCAATTCATATTTATTGCTATTTTTTTCTGTATTCCGGCCATAGAACCGTGTATGCGTTCATTCCAATTCCAAATAACGAGCCAGACTTTTCTCCGGAAAGGTAGTGGAGTTCACGGTGGATTGTGATTTGATATCAGTTTTCTTATCAATGCACGCACTGCCAGAGGCAATATCAATGGGCTTGAGCGTTAAAACTCTCCATAGCTAGCGTTTTTCCAAAGTGGATACATTTTACCAGTAATTTTTCATCAAGGAGTAAAATCTTGTTTCTTTTCTTTATTAAGTTTTGATTAAAGAATGACTTTATTACCGTAGTGTAACATTTTTATTTTATGTTAGTTAATTCTTGGAAATGAACTCTCTCCGAAGTGCAGCAATAATGGCATAAAGATTCCGAAACAAAACGGGGATAATTTTCTGTCAGCTTCAGTGGTGAGGTAAAAAAAAAAGCTCTCAACAAGCCTGTCAAGTATGAGGTGGAGTCATGGCTCCTGCAGATTGCTTGCGTGCGTTGCGACCATTGATCCATAATGCAGTGTTTACTGACTTGGTGTCGTAGTGTAAAACCGCCTGTGAACATTGAAGTCGTGCATTTCCCCGAAGAACATGTGCCGTGAGAGTCATTATTTTTAAGAGAGAGAGAGTCGTTGACCGTGCTCGTAGTCAGGGTGGGTGGAGTCGGAACGCGGGACCCGGAAAAGAATGCGAAGAGTTTCATTATGTGTTCGCAGTGTCATTGTTCGTTTCTTCGTGTTCGTTACCGTTCCATCTCAAGTTGTTGACGGAGTCGTAAACATGATGATAGTTTTTCGGAGGTTCTTAGCTTGCACGTCGAATTCATTATTTTTCTTGCATACGTTGCTCGTGGTTGTTGCTGAAGTTCCATTTTTGTTAGTTGTGTTATTATGTATTACAATTGTTTTCATGAGGAGAGCCCAATTCTTCTAATAAATTGATTCCTATTTCGTTGTTTTCCACACTGCTCTCTCCCGCCCTAGAACATCTTGTCGAGATGTTTTATGACGCCGTAGTCGTTGCATCTGCGGCCAATATGCACGAGGTAAAATGAATAAATCTAACTAACTTTTGCAGCTTTTGTTTTTAAATTCTTTGTGATATTAAAATTGAGAAGATAAAAGATGGCCTTGTCTGCGTGAAGTTATCGCAGCATCATCATGTCTTAAAAGTTAATTCATGTAAGTGTTGCTTTTATGAGCGATTTTTGGTATAATTTCTTTAAATGTATAGTGATGTACGTTGGCATTTTATAGTCGGTCTTTAGAATGATCAGCCAAACTTCCACCTCTTTATTTGACTGTTTTGCATAGAGAACCTTTTCGTTGAATTGAAATTTTAGGTATGATTCCCCCTTCACGTTCATAGATAACAACTATCAGCCTAGAGTGGTTAGTTCGGCAAATAGTAGCAAGAATTTTATTATATGTGGCACGATGTGATGGGAGTTATTAGTATTAGTCAAATAAGAGATTTCATATTTAGTGGAAATATTGCCATGTCTTTTTCAACTAATAATGTAAATTTAACTAATGCTGACAACTATTTATTTCGATCAGGACTTGACCTATCCAAATACCTTGATTGGAGGAAATCTCTCTGTAAGCAATCCAATTGAATGGCTGGCGAGCGACTTGTGAATGAGCGATATCGCGTGTTTTTGGGATGCCCACACTCCTTGCCCCCAATTCATTCGATGGGATGATGTCATGCGTACGAAGTGGGCTCGTTCCTCGTTGACCCGTAACGGAATCCGACGCCAAGATCGACGGATTGACTGTTGGGGCACGACCGGTGGTGTCTGCTCTTGTCTGTTGTCCCGCATGCCCCAGACACCAAAATGTTGTGCGCGCCGCGTGCTATCCCTCGCTCTGCATTAACCCTAAACTAGTGAAGCTAGCGATTGGGGTCCAAGCGGTGACATCGGCTTCCTGGACCGATATGGAGCATGCGTTTTTTTTAACGTGGAAAAATCTATCTCCCTTATGGGTCTATAAACAATGGTCTCAACAAGTATTGAAATGTGAGCGTAAAAATATTTACAGCTCATGTTGGTTGCGAAAGAAAAGGTAATTGGTATGTTATTTACTTAGGTTTAAACCGTCTATCTTGGAGGTAAATCTTATTGAACAGAACGTGTATCCTGCCAATATCAGTAGCAGCTTCATGGACGTGGACGTTTTTTACCGAAATCAAATGAAGGCGCGCAGTAGTAGTTCGTTATGTTTTCCAATCGGTTATTCGTGTGTAGAACAAAAGAGGATGTAATCAGCCCCTAAAATGCCGTTTGATGGTAAATTTGGACCCTTCATTTGGACGCTTGTTCCGAATTAGCCCCTATACTGCTATTTTAATAGTTCATTTGGACCCTTAAATGTGTGGAGATCCCAGAGAAAGATGGTATAGGGGTTCTGTATGACTGGGCGTCGCTTATCTCGGGTCAAGAGCTTCGCTGTCCCTCGGGATGCGATGCTGACGAATTCGTGTGATCTGTCGGGGCGGTCGACCTCCTTTTTCCCACCGAAGGCGCGTACCTCTAGTGTCCCCCCCCCCCCTCCCCCGTCCGTCCCCGTTGTCCGGGCCGCACACACTGCCCCCTCGCATATCACTCTGCGAAGAGGAGCATCCGCCAGCTTGTGTGTGTGGTGTTCCCTTCCCCATTCCATTCTCTCGGGAGCAGCTGCTTCTTTGGCGGCGAACCAAACCTCTCCCGCCACCTCATTTTGTTCAACCACCACTCCCTCCCTCCCCGCTTTCTCCACTCTCTCCAACACATGAGCATTTTCCCGCCTTTCTCCCCACCACCACCGCTACTACTACTCGCGACCCCTTCCGCCCAATGATCATTGCCCCCGTTTTTTAAATGTTTTTTTTTCGTTCGTTTTCCCTTGTCCGCTCGGCTCTGAGGTCGGTTTTAGGCAGTGGCCGTGCAGACCGCGTGCACGGACCCTCTGTTTCGCCCGTGAAGCGAGCGGGTCCCGCGCCATCAGTGTTAAGTTTTCGGAGATTCCTGGGTGCTCTTTCCTCCTCGCCCGGGAAGGAGGTGTTGGGTTTTGGCGCGTCGGCCGGGTTTTGACGCCGTTGGGGCCGGTGTGGAAGGTTTGCCCACGTGGTTTGGGTGGACCCGGCTGGCTTTCGGCGGCCCAAACCCCTTCTCTTCTTCCTCCCCCAAAAACTCGCCCGACAACGTATTGCGTGAGTTGGGTGTTTCGCAAGCTCTTGAAGGGTCTTCTCATCTTCCCCCCCTCGATCGGGGGGTATGGCTCTGGCGGGAAGAAGGACTGTTGGCGTTTGTGTAACCCCTCTAGCTCCGTCGGTGCATCCCAACGGCGGCTAGACGAGACTACAATGAGGAGGAGGTGGGCGTGCCTCTCAGGTCGTCCGCTCGCGGCGCTGTCGTCGCCTCGCGGGGCCACGATGCCATGACGCGATCATCGCCGCTGTCCGTGCTCTCAAGCCGGGAGCTGATGGTAAGGAAGACGGCGTTGATATTTTTTTCGCTCTCTCTCCAACTCCATCTTCTTATGACTTAGACATCTCCGTGTCTGCGGGAAGAATCCGTCATGATGCTGTTCTAAGTAACACTTGTCATGTCATCTGTTCGCGGCTATCATCGTCCCTGTCTTTTTTTAGGGAGTGAGGCGTAAAACCCATGCGTTTTGACGGTGGTGGTTGGTCATTTGGGAGGGGAGGTCGGATTCTGATGTCTTTGCCACGTGAGAGGTTGGAGGGTTGCTCGACTCTTCAACTCTTTAGGGTTTACTGTGGGGAGAGAAGGTTTGGTAGAGAACAAGCTAGTGTCGTCGAAGTCCAGCTTTCATCGGTTAAGTTACATTCTTCTTAGGGCTCTGAAAGCTGGTAATTCGGCTAACTCATGGTTAATAGTTGTTGTTTAGAGACCGAGAACTTTTTTTCAAGACTTCATATATGTAGTTTCGTACCCTTATATCGCGTCATTTGAAAATCGTAAGTTCCGGTCTTTCAAAGATTTCTGTCTTAAATGGGTCATTAGTCTTACATTCGTGTTTAATTGAAAAATTGATCAGGGTATTATTATGAGTCACTCGCATGAACCCCTCCCCCGAAAGCAGCATTATCACTTTCTGGGATTAGGTAACAGATTGGTGTATTTCTAGTGATTGGGACGGAAGTTGTAAATAGCTGTTTGGTTTTCTATGGATTCCAATAATCATGCCAAAATATAAATTGAAGGTCCTCGAGTAAAGGAAGTCGGTTTTCTTTTCAGCGCTGTCGCACAGCTTATCGACGTGCCACAAGTAGATAGGATCCGCGACATGGGTGGCAGAGTGTAGCAAGTGTTATCAGCGGAGCAAGAATGCGGATTCCATCATTAGTTTCGAAGTCGCCTCCCCTCGAGTTTTTTTTGTTTTAGTGTATCCCGTTCTGGAATCCGACTGATAGCGATAAGGCACTCGTCGGTGTCACTTAAAGAGTCATATCTGCCTAGTAAAGTATCCATGAATTGAATGAAATGAGGTTAACATCGCTGAAATGTTCGCTTGGATGCTTTTCCTCTCTTCCAATTTGTCTTTCTTTATTGACGCCTCGGAACTCATTTCACGGCAGTTTGGGACAGCTTAATGTTTTTTGAATTCCATGTATGCCTGTAAATCTTCCTATCTCTACATTGTTAAGCCATAATAAATTAAATGAATTAGTGTTATGCCGAGTAATTCTTCTATTAAAAATTATGATTTTCCAATATGGTTAGATTATTGATTTTGTTGCAGGACTTATTTTTTGGGGTACTTGGTTATAGTGCGAGACGAGGTTGTTCTCCATTCATATGCCTACGAAATCCATTTACTATTTTATTTATCCTTCGCTTCATCACTGCATTGAGTCTTCGTAATTTTGCTCTACCTACTTTGTTGAAGTAGGTCTCATTAGTGCATATCAGTTTGATAAGAGAAGCGATTGTGATATAAATGCTTATAGTCTATGTTGAAGCGCACATGTGTTTCATCTCTCAAAATGTCTATTAATTATATTTTCTTCCTTACTATTCGTTTTGACTCAAGGGGTTACTCCCTTCTCGAATTCTTTTATAAATAGATTGATCCAAAAGAAGATTAAATGGATTTAAAGAACCTTGATTGCATTCACTCCATTGTACCCAATGAAATACAAAACTATTCTCGAACTATTGCAATGATGATTTATTCAATATTTTCAACGAGGGGATAAAGTCCTAACTTCTTACATTTATAGATCGTTCGGTAATTGTTATGTGGCTAACATATTGCGCCCTTCATAATGGGGTAAATAGCGGGGCATAAAGCGATCCTGAATGGAATTTCGAGGACTGGCTGTCTTTATGCTAATTTTTAGGGTTGGGCATCACCTCGTGCCATTATTTTTATATACTAGCCGCGAAATATTTGCCTTAAAGAGTGCTTCCATACCCTCCGTTAATGACTCTCATTTGTTTGTTGGGAATTACTACTTTGCATTATAAGATGATTCAAGAGGGGTCCCTCTTGCTTTTCAGAAGGTTCTCGCATAGTTATTGAACCGGTAGCTAATAAATGTTCGTCGGGTTTTTGTACAAACCACAACACGCTCCGAGAGCTCCTCCTCCTTGTCAAAATAAAACAACGCCAGTGTCGAAGATATGCGTTCGGAATGTCGCGCTGTGTGTGTGTGTGTTGAGGAAACCGGTTTTAAGGCTTTTCTCCTCATGCCCCGTGCACTTCAGAGATGCAATTAAACGCGCCTCTGAGCAGGCATTCGTATTTAAAGTCAGTGCACTGGGTGCTCTTCAATTCTCGGAGCGTTGAGCGCGTTGAAAAGAGAGTATTTAGCAGTCTCACTCGAGTTTTTACGCTTTTGTCGAATTATTGAAGCGTTTCGGCATTCTTATTTCAAATTTACAGGAGTTGAAATGGTGTGAATGAATTTGCTATTAATCCCTATCGAGGGATATAAACCACTTATGATTTGTTAAATGATAGTTTGTCTTGTTTTAGCGTAATCAATTTCTGGATAAAATTTCAAAAAAGGCTGCGTGTAACACTAGAACTTGAATAATCTTGTCGTCTTTCTTTGCTTCACGGTTTTACAATGGAATCAATGGCAACTGTCATTGCTCACTTCTTCGTTTTTGTGGTAAAAAGATGTTGGTTCGTGAATATATTTTTGTGGAGGGCTCTGCGTTTTGAGTTTTTCGTATGAATTTTAGGTTTTATAGGTCCAATTCTTTAACGATGTGGATTTTTCGTCGTATCTTTTCTGGATGAAAAAGGTGCAATCCAATAATATTATCTTCCACCACAAATTACGTGTTTAGATCTTTCTTTTAGGTTGAACGAAACTCCTAATGGGCTGGGTTCACCAAACGTCGCTCTTAAAATCGGTAGTTGCCACTTGCGTTGATAATTATATTCGTTTTATTCCTGGTTGGGAAAGTCGTATCATCTCTCAGTCTATTTGACTTATTTGCTAGAGGTTGGAAATCGTGCCACAGCTGCCGAAGACGAGTTCACTGTTTCCTTTCGTAGGTACCCGAACCGAATTTTTTGTGCTGAAGCCTTATTCCGGTCCGGCCCAGCGTCTTTGGGTGTATCAAGGTCTAGTCTCCCTAGAAGGCATCACCGAGATGCCGTTAGATGCATTCTTAAAACATGTGACGCGGCAAGCGGGCCAAATACGGTACGGTTTCGGTATTGGGAAAGACAATCGGGTGAGTGATTTCTAGATAGTTTCCTTGTGAAAAGCAAGTGAGGTCATTACATTTTTTACATCTTATTGCATCAATGAAGATAATCGGATGTTGCGTTTGTTGGGCTGATTAGCATCGGTTGCATTATTTGTTGAATCGGGAAATAGGATAAAGACAATCTCGTGCCTTCTTCGATTACGGCGCTGTTGCAAACCGTGTATAACTTCCCATTGTGCTGTACTGGACGTGGCGCTTTACAAGGTTTTGAATGGTCCTAGACTGTAATAGAGACAGTATAGTCGTATTTACTGTTATGATTAAAATCTGTTTTCATATAGAGTGGATACCGCGTATTTGTGTTGCCTAATTTATATATTAACTATGTTTGTACGACAGTTAATAAGGCTCTTGAATTCTCGCCCTCAGCGTTATTCGCCGGAATGTATCTTGACCAATATTTAACCATATCTTTTCTTCGATTTTCGTCGTGTGCTCCTCGTGGATTCCATTCATTCGAGATATGAATGGAACCGCCTGACCCCCTTGCTTTTCCAGACATCCAACTCTTATATCCCCACGTGTTTATATTGCCCAGAAAAAATAATTACCTTGTTTTACTTCCCTGCTTAGCTTTATAACATTTAGCATTTTTATTTAGTATTTGTCTCGTCAGAATGATATAACTAGGGAGCATAAGTAATTAAAATGTTCTCTGCGGTCCCATTGTGTTCAAGGGAGTTGAACATGGTGGTTTTTCGATTCTTAATGAATGCTCCGAACGCCGATGGAACTGTTCCGAAAATATCATTTGTAGAAAAAGAAAATAAATGTCCCCCAAGTTATGTGATGCAATCAATCAATTTTTGTTCACGATTTCAGCTAGTGTCTGCCCTGGTCAATCCTAATTCGCAGTTCGTCTTGCCATTATTTTTTTTCATACTGGCTTTACATAAACCTTTTCTCAATTATTGAATATTATGTAATTAAGATTTTCTGTTGTTATCGTAGAGACTTAAAATATTTTTCACTCTCAATTAAATGTTGAATAGTAGTTACCGTGGTTATTCATGGAGCATCGCATTATTTTGAACCTTAATCAACAAAATTGTAGATCTCTGCTGGTGAAGTGAAATTCTCTTAATTATGTGAAGGCATTATTAATGCTTAATTTGTGAAGTTGTCAGATGTGGAATTAGGTGTTATACGACAGTAGTAGTAATTTCACTTGAATTTTTTAAAGAATTTGATTGATGTGGTAAGTTCCCGAAGAGTGTAAAAGTTTAGCGCGTGCAGAAATATTTTGTACTCTTGATAATTCTTGGCAAGGCTACAAAATACTCCAAAGGGGTGATAGCGAAGCAAGTATTGACGTTTTGTTTTGAACGAAACACGAAAGGATATGCTTAAAAAGGTTAGTACTTACAATTTATGGGCAGCTGTCTTTTGATGGGGTTCCTATTACTCATTTACACACATTTACATAGCACATTACTGCAACTCACATTGAGTTTCTATCACGAAAAAGCAAGTGGTAGTTTATTAAAGTAAAAATATCGTCGTCATTTCTTAAAACCATTGACGAGATAGAACGAATGCTTCTGCGTCGCCACACTTCAAGGGTCGGAGGCATTTTCCTTCATCTCTCTCCAGGAGGATTAATTGTTTTCAAATGTGTATAGAATGATGTAGCAAAACAGGAGAACATCCCTAGCACACTTAATGAACTTTTCTTGAATCATTTGAATCCATAGTGAAATACAGAAATATTAATGCAATGCAGTACATGAATATGAACGCAAACAGTACATAAGAATCAATATCGTTTAATTATTTCGGGCACTCAAGTTTGGTGGAAGACAGTGAAAAGAGCGTGAAGAATAGTACTTTAAAAATTTTTAATCTCAATATTCGATGGCACCGCCACCTTCCTATGGATTAGAAATATTATCCTATGTAGCAGTATAATCATCTCGGGATTTCTTCCAGGTAATCTCTTCAATCTTAATCGCTGCCGAGGTTTCGATGAAATCCATTTCCATCTTCATCAGGGCCGATGACGCACCCATCGGCCCTTATGTGTACGTATGTTTTAATTTTGAGATCTTGATAATGACAAGCTAAAATCGTCGAAACGTAGATTGGGAAAATAAACATCATGCGTGTAATTGACAAAAAGTTAAATTTTTTTCGTGAGAATGAAGCCATCAAAATCCACGAAGTGACGCCTTCACTCCTTTCTGATATTTCAATTTAAATTTTTAAGAACTTAGATTTTTAATCTTCCACCATTTTTCAAAGCATCCGGAATATGCCTTCTATGAGATGTTTTCAGCTTCGCGGCGGACGCGTCTATGTGTGAGTGCAGATCTCTGGCTCACCTGCTCGCCTGCGTTGGTGTGCATACTTTCTCGTTCATCCGGGCGCCCTCCCCTCCCCTCCGCCCGCCCGCCCACCCCCTCGCCCCTTTCGCCGGTTGCATCTCGCATTCTCCCCGTGGCGGTCGCTAACTTCGCCACTTGGCATCGAGAGGGTAGCGCCCTATTGATGCAACTCGCTGCTCCCCCCACCTCCCGTCCAGTGTATATCCATCCCCTTTATCCCCTCCCCCTTCCACCCCTTTCCTTTCTCTCTCTCCCCATGATCGTTTCCGATGCTCCTGTCCCCTCGCCCCCGCTCTCAAATTGCCTCTCAGCCTCGCCTTCTCCCTCTCATAAGCTCCCTTCGCCCCATCTTAACTCTCCCATTTAGCGTCCTTTATCGCCTTACCTTCTCCGCGCTCCTTATTATTTTAACCCACCCGGCTCGCTCTCCCGACAGCGGGACTTTTGAAGCATTAAATATGTCTCTTTGTTTGGTTCAATTGAATGTGCTTCGGGGAGTCATTCCCGAGTGATTTCTCGTATCAACTCTCCTCTCTCAAGTGTCCTCCATTGTCTCTCCGATTTCTTCTCTCTGCTCATTTCGTGCCAGCGGATCTGTAGAGGCATTAAATATGTCCCTTTGTTTGGTGCCTCGAGAAGTTATTTCGACGTCTTTATTAGTATTTTCAGGGTTTATCTATTTCTCTTTCGAGTTTAACAGACTTTTTCAATACAATTCGAGTTGTGTTTCTCTTTCACTTTCTCTGCAGTAATGAGGACATTGAAAGATCCATGGTTGCAGTGGCCTAACTAAGGATTTGCTTTTGGGGGGATGGGATGGCCCAGTGTGGTGAACTTCACCCCCAGGCAACGGGAGATCCGGGAAAAATTTTTAAAATGGCATGCCTAAAAGTAAATTTTTTATAAATTTGGCACTAAAGATTTCACTCTAAGAAGATGCAGTTGTTACATGTCAAAACTAGACAATAGTAAAAAAAATTATTTCCTAAGGCTTTGGGGAGGATCTATCCACTGATTCTCTCCCCCCTTAGTTACGCCACTGCATGGTTACATTAATTCCAGTTGTGACGAAGGTTATTAGCAGTGAACGCCTTGGACTACTTTGCTAAAGATACTTTTATGGGCACTTATTCATTTTTGGCATACTTTCGATTTTTTTTGTTTTCCGTGGGCACCCAGCGTAGCACTCCTTTCCGCGTGAACATACCCTCGATAAGTAGTCCTTTGTATTATCGCAATAAGTTGGTGTTTGAGGTCCGAAGAAATCGAATGATGTGAATCTATCCACTTCACTGTTTACAGAGGTGAATCAGCGTCATTGTCTGTCCTTAGTGATCTCTTCTACTTTTTACGACGTATATATATTTAGACCCATATATATATATCGTTGCTCTTTGTAGCATAGGTGTCTTGCCTTTTTTACTCGCAGAATAACGTGACTTAAAAGGCAATAAAAAGATGTTGCGATCTGATCCGTATGGATTTTGACAGGATTGAGTTGTTTAATGCAATGATATTCGTTTCGCTGTTTCATGTATCCGTCACGACTAGCACATTTGTCCTTATATTGACCTAGGTGAGTGATGAAAATCGGAGTGGGAGTCTTGTGCAAGTACGCTGGCGTTGTTTCACATTTCCCTGATCCCTCCTCCGACTTGGAATGATTCCAGGATGGGTTAGAGGAATTCGTCTGCTCTAAGTACTTAACCGGTAATTTTCTGACTTCTTGCTGAGCAAGTGTCTAGTAGACGACTTCACTTCGAAGTGCACTGTTTTGTATCTTTCACTGCATTTGGATAACCCCACTGTATGACCGTAGTATTTGGTTGTCTTCCGTTTTGTATTGCCGATTTTCACGTTTGGAGTGAAGATACGAAACGAAATTCCGTGGAAAAATAGTCTCAAATTAAAATGAATCTCTAATGGTTTCGATTTGACATCAGGCGCGATGAAACCGGTCGATCTTGTTTGGATTGTCGATTGAATTCATTTGAAATTTTATCTAGGGTTTTCCGTTTGCGATTAAAATTCCTGTACCATAGCGGGTATTAATTTATGTAATAGTATTTTTTTAATTCGGACTTTTTATCCAAACTCTCCTATATTTCCAGACTCCCGATTTTGATTCCATAAATTCGTCTTTATTTTATTACGACATTCTTACCTACTAGCATACCGGTTTATCCATTATAGTACTTGTAGTATTGGCTATCAGCTATCTTCGCGGATAATTGACACACCTCCATACGATTTTCTAACAGCATCTCGGCATATTCAATGGATTTACTTTTATCAATATTTCCAATGTTTAAATATCAGGTAAACTTATTAATATATCAGATATCAGAGCCGTATTGGTATTTTCATGATAATTCGTTTTAAGCGGTCCTGGTAATGTGCTCCGTCTCTCGGTAATTCTTCTCATCGGTAGCTTTTTCCATGATAGTTTCTCGGAGTGCGTAGCCGAAAAATGTGACGGCAATGCTGTAAGTAGATAGAAATCGAGGGAGTCAACAAGTAACATTAAATTAATTATGTTCGATGGTAGTATCTCCGATTTTTAGGATGTAATATGCGAGAGGTCTACGTTCTCTTAATTTAATCTATCCTCGTCCTGAAGCTTGATGCTAGCAGTGTTTTGTTTTTTATTCTTATGGTCTTCTACGATTTCTTCTTCATATGTCTTCGAATACATGTATTTGGCCTTCTCCCTTTGCTTACCTCCGGTCAACCGCTTCACAAATTTATAGTTGGTCCGGCGAAGAATATGTTTTCCCCAGCTTCTGATGAAGATAGTCTTCCCCGGTCTGCTATTAGTTAGGTGTCAGGCTACTTGGATTCCGGTGGCTAAACCTGCCACTGTACGTCTCTTTCAATACCTAATCTTCTGGGTTCAGCCCTCAATTTCTTGTTTTATTTAATGATGGATTAAGGAATGGAAAACTTAAAATTAGCTTGCCTTGCCGTCACCAAGCTGTGGGTGAACCTTTTTAAGCCGGTCTTTATTTTGACACCGAAACAATGTTTGGAATCGGGAATTTAGTAAAAAAATTTAGTCGCGGGATATAATTTTTTTAACCATACGGTGTGGTGCGATTACTCTATTTTGTTTCTTATCTTAACTGAAAACATTTAGAACGTGAATTTTCATGTTAGCAAGCCGAAAAAGTGGCCAAAGGTTTTCTTGAATTATTATTATCCTTTTCGATGTGGTTTTATGCTATCAAAATAACATCGACTGTGATATGAGAAGCTTTTATTAGTCGTTAAACTAGTCGGGGGTATAGGCATTACAGAAGATGACACTGTTATTGGACATTATGATTATCAAGATTGGTTTAGTATTACCACCGTTACTCCTTTTGCGAGGAAAATATTTATGGACCAAGGCTATATTTATTTATGGACTGGAAATTCTCACGTCTCGTCATTGTTGCAGATTTCAATTTGTAAAAAGCTAGCACTATTATAGGTATAGTTTGGACTCACCATGTTTTATGCTTTTACATAACATCAATGTTCTAAGTATCTGATGTGATGATTATCAAGGAGGGAGGTTACCGTCTTACAGCTTCCCATGCGAAGAAAACAAAAAGGCAGTAGCCCGGGGGCCGTAGTGAAATTCTCGCGTGTTGGCGATATGAATCGAATGGTTTCGCGCGATGACTCGATCCAGTACAACGCATTTGAGTCCTCATCTCCCTCAATCTGCTCACGGCTGCTCCCGAGGAGGTCATTATAGAGTCGAGGTCAAGGGCGGGATGACTGCTCCCTCCTCTCTCTCTCTCTCTCACCCCTCCCTCTTCCCCCACTCCATTCCGAACACCATTCCTCGCAGTTCCTCGCCTCCTACCCCGCCTCTTCCCACCTTCCAACCCACCTACCTCCCCCCCCCCGCACCCAAGCCTGTTGCGTCTTGAGCGATGGTCCTTCTCCTCCTATCACGTATTTCTTCATCTTTTACTGCCGACAACTTTTTTCGGCCGCCTCCCGAGAGTCTTTGTTTCTCCTCGTCGGGCCTCCGCGAAGTCTCGTCTTCGCTGGGAAAGACTTGCGCGCACAAAAGCATTTGATAAATGGATGTATTTCGCGTGAAGATATCGTGGAAGAGCGGAAATTCGTCCAGTAAATTGTCCGAAAGTATGAAGTCGTATTTATTCAGTTGCAAGTTGAAGACTGTATGCGGTGGAGAATAGTCGAAAGTTGACCTTATCAAATGGATTTCTCTTATGGTCCACAGTTAAAATTGAGAGAAAATGATTGCCCACCCTATCCTGAATGCGCAAAATATTCACTCATATGGCGTAGTCCTGGGTGAGCTCTTCCCTCACATATCTAAATAAACCTATGGGTTGAATCACTGAGTGCGTGGGTTTATGTCGTTAGACTTCCCATCGCTGATTCATATGTTTACAGTTATCCAAATGACAGTAAAGGTTGAAAATGGGTGACGCCTTAAAGATTATGTAAGTTTTTAGGAATATATTATCTGCCCAAGATGGAAAATCTTAGAATTTGTTTTTCCCCTGTTTCACGAAATGATATTTATTCGGCTTCTTTTCGATTTCTTGGAATTCGCCCTTCCTTCCCAACCGCTTCTTCAAACTCGCACCCGAGCCTGTTGTGCCTGAGCGATGGCCCTTCTCCTCCCATCGCGCAGTTCTTCATCTTTTACTGCTGACGACTTTTTTTTTTGTCATCTCTGAATCGTCTGTGTTTCCCCTCGCCGGTCTTCCTCTAAGTCTTGTCTCTGGGAAGCTCGACTTACGCCTGCGGATTTCGTGGAAGAGCGCTCCTCCAAGTATACATATATCGCGTGATAATTGTTGCAGTTGTGCTGAAATACTTTCTGAAAATCGTTTGAAACTGATAATTAGTGCAGCGTATCTACATTTTTAAACGAAGATTAACCAGACTGAAAGCAGACAGAATTTTAAAGCCGAAGATTACGTCCGCGGCGTAATCTTCTGGTTTAAAAATTGAGTTCCATTTTCAGAAGATTACGCCGCGGACGTAATCTCCTAGTTTTCTGTTATCGATTCGAATAAACGTAAAATTTTATTTATGTATTAATTTAGAGATTTATTCTTTGAAATGAAATTTTCCACCGTGTTAAACTGCATTAATGCTTTCTTTGTTTTTTTTTCGGCTACGGCTAGGGAGTGTAATTTTCTGTCGCGAGCCATAACGAATGCAGCAAGGTATGGCCATGGGTGGACAGGGGCCGCCACTTCATTTGTCGTCTGTTACCCCTTAGCACCTGCCGTCGCTTCTTGGTCGCGGGTGTGTATAGAGATTCAGATAAGGGGAGGTGTCCCCGACGTGGGGCTGAGAGCGTCTCTTGCGGAAATCGCGCGGACGAGAGCAGGCGTGTGCTCAGGTAGCGAGCGAGTCGTGGAAGAGAGGGTGGGCTGTTGGATCAACTAGCGAATACGTGTTGCCGCAGCGAGGGGAAATGCGCGTGTTTCCGAAGCCAAGTCTCTGTTCGTTGTTTGTCGAGGACGGCGTGATACTGGCTGAAAATCGCGTATCTACCTTTATCGCTGTCAAAGCAGAGTGTGGAGGTTGGTTGCGTAAGCACGTACAAACACGATGAATCCGCCCTTTTTTTGTACGAAAAAAATCATTAATGGTCGCGGAACCCTTCGTTTGCAAAGGCGTTTTTTTTTCTTCTCTCTCCGTCGGGTGCGATGTAAACCGTTATCCTCTGACAGAAATGGAACGTTGTTGAATTTAGCGTATATGCAGTATTCAATAATTATGAAGCATTCTTCCCGAGCCGCAAGACTCGTTACATAATTTTCTGTTATGTGTTTCTGAAGTCAATTTGATTTGAAGTGGTAAATAAAGTCAGTTACAGAATGTTGAATCGGATCAAAATTGACGCCCAAATTTCTGCTTACCGTCGCAATGTTTAAGGCTAACATTTCTAGCGGTATTGTGCTTTTATCTGTGAACTTGGAGCGCCACGGTCCGAGGATAAGTGGTTGAAGTGTGCGGCTTTATATCAAAAACGCGTGATATCGATGTCCTTTCTAATAGGAGTTGGGAAACATGTTCCCGGGCATATTTCAACTAAAAGGGCGAATTGAACGCCATCCCAAGAATGGCGAAGAAAACCCAAAAAATACTGTGTTCAACCGTGAATTTATGGTAATAAAGGAATGTTGGAACGTACAAAAAACAGTATCATTGATCAAGCTCTAAAAGAGATTTCTTTGTTGACACTCAGCATTGTGAGTTCTCATAGTTGTTTACCACGCTCAAATTAAATCTGATTTTAGTCTTACATAAGTGGTAGACGCCAAATAATTAATTTCTCTCGGAAGTCAATTTTTTCAATAATGTTATTCATTCTGCACCAATAAAATGTACCAAAAATGGATAATCATTTTTCTGTTTTGCAAACTACGAAAGCTTCACGCAGCAAACAAAATTAAGAACTTTTATAGTCATGGTGTTAAGCATTAACATCAATTTACGTTTATAGGTTTTTGTTCCCATTCTGGAGTTCTGACTTTTTTATTATCCTAGTCATTAAATATTAAAAATTCATGCTCAAATGTATTCCTTAAATTAGTTTTAATCAATTTTGATTGGATCACTCATAAGTTAAGTCGTTTCTGTCGTCCATAGAATAATGCCCAACTTGTATAGCAGCTTATCCGTCCGTTGCGGTAATACCCTTTCATATGTAACACGATGGCGATCAAGGGAAGATGACACCGCTTCTTCTCAGTCCAACTGAATTCAGAGCCGAGCTTGCAAACCTGCCTCAGGTCGGCGTTGCGTCTACTTGTATTGGCATTCCAGGAATTCATATGCTCTTTCACCTTCAAGGAACAAGAATTCCATTCCACGGAAGTATTTACGAAAGTTCAACATTAAAAGTAATTAAATATCATCACTTTCACCGTATTCATGCCTGCTTTTATTCATCTCACCCATTGTATCTCTTAGTCGTATTAACTCGTGACGTCCCGTAGTGCTTTTTTTATTAAATTAATTTATGCCTAAAGGTAAAAATGAGTAGGTGTCTACTGTAGTGTCAAAAAGTGAGAGGAATACTGCAGTGTTTATATTTTTTTCCGTGCAGTGAATGAAGTAAAGGGAAAGTCATTTTTTTCCTAGTGTCTTGGTGGTATTTTCGTCTAACGTTTATCGGTTGTGGATATATGTTTTATTATTATTAAAAAAATTGAATTGCTACGAGTAGGCCATTGACCTGGTGATAACATGAATATATAAGTAAAACTATTGACAACATTATAACAAACCCCTGGCACGTACTTCTTTAACCTATTTCGAAGAATACATAACTTTTTCGTGAAGGGCTCAAATGTTTTGCTACTAGGTTGTTCCAGTCCCGTATGGTTCTGTTCAAGAAGAGAACGGCTTTACATTTCTCCTTGTGATCGGCACTTTTATCTTGCACTTGTGATATTTTTTTCTCCCAAAAGAATAATTGTGATAAGTTTTTGAAAAATGCCGACAGGACCCTAACGATTGTCAATCTTCAACAAATAAGATTAAAAATTTTACAGTTCGATTTTTCTGCACCAAGTGTGCCGCAATCGGTCACGCAGATGAGACATCTATGAGGTAATTATTGAAATGATATTCGCCGACTAAGCTGTGAACTCCTGTAACATGTGATTCTTTTATTATGATGTTTTCCATAAAAAAATCTTCTATTAATTTGGCATCGCCTACAGGATAGAATATCGTACTCGTTTTTTACTCACTCAGTCTCTGTTGCGCATCCTTAATTATATATATTTTTTTCGGGAATTCCTCCTCCCGAGTTCTGTGCCTGGGTATTAAATATTTATGCGTTACGGGCGGACGATTTAACCTTCCTATCCATTTTCGTGTTCCCACACACCAGAAAGTTGTGTGGGAAATCTCATGGAGTGGAACACTTTATTTCACTCTTGAATCCAGTGGAGAATATAGTCAAGCTTACCACTGACCCCATTTCTGTTTCAAGAATATTTTTTCTTCAATTGTTTATAAATAAATGTAATATAGTTTATAATAAAAATTTATTCCTCAGCTTTATCGTCTTATTTTCACAAATAATTTGAATGTGTGTTTGCGGAAGGATTGACGAAAATTCTTCGAGGCTAGAATTTTACGAGCTTCACGTCGCATTGACGCCAGTTTTAATATACTTGAAACATATTTTTAAAGAAGCTTAATAATCTTTGATAGATAGTTTATTTTACACACTTTACAACTATTACCTGCGGGATTGGATGGAGTTCCATTATCTTGCATCGATGGGATAGGTATTAAATTTGCCATGATAGTGCGAAGGAATTTTTATTTTGTCTTACTTTATTATTCGTCTTTTACGGTACGTTTCGGGAAACGTAAATGAAAACTTTTGAGTGTCCGGAGAATTAAAATCGCAAATTTCGTTAGGACCTGCCGTTAATTTGTGGAAAGTTGCCATATACGTGTCTGCGTTCTTGGTTCGTCATCATAATCGGAAAGTTCGCTGATTTTGTTACGCCATACGCCTTTAGCCAGCTGGTGAAAGTTAATGACAGTAAGGGTATTGGGTCAGATGGGCCCTCCTTGAAATATTGAAATACTTATAGTCTTTCATTTAGGTAATCATACTAGATAAATATATTTTCTTTTGTGTGCAAAATCAAGCTTACTCACTATTTCACATTGTTTGCATTTTAATGAGCAAAACTTTGTGATCCATGTGTCTTGTTTTTATGTGAATACACCCTTGAGAAGTAAGAAACGACATATTCGGTCTTATCTTTATCTTCCTTTGAGTGTCCTCATTATTAATCTCGTTGCTGTTTAGTGCCGAAACCTGTTGATGTGCCTTCTAATGTGACTCTTTTAACTTTGTAAATAGGAAGCCATTAATCTTATTTAATTAAAGACGCTGTATAAGGAGCCAGTGATGGATCAAAATTGTTCAAAGCGGGACGAAAGCGAGGCTTTCCACTGGGGTAACTGAGAGTTAGATCAGGTTGTGGGCCTACGAAGCATAAAAACTAAACGCTTTCAATTAATGACGCTTTTACAAACTCTGCTTTCCTACTCTCTTGTCTTTCGTATTCATTCTCGGGGCGTTCTTTCCTCTGACGCCTCTTCGGGAAGAGTCGTGGGAAAGTGCACTAATCAGCCACCACTTACGAGAATGGATGGTTCAAGGAGGAGGCTGGCGGATGAGGAATTCAAGGGAGCAATTAACTGTCTTACTCATAAAGGAATTCGGGATCAGCCTTACGATAGCTTCTGAGGGATAGAATTAAATTTTCGGCACGGTCGTCGTCTGCATAATAGAATTTTAATGAATGTGTTAGTCGAAGAGGATTCTCTTTCTGAAGGGCATGGAAGTTTCATAAGGACCGAGTATTACGAGTGCTATGTAGTAGGTACTTCTACTTTGTCAACTCGAAATGGCCATTTCCTCTCCAAATTTGGACAATTTTTGTTTTAATTCCATCATCTTCTGTGTCTTTGTGCAATGAATTTTTATACTAGCAGGGTTTGCATACAGTACAAGGATATGGTAATGAAGATTTCATTTAATGTTTTATTCACTTCCATTTTTTTAAAGCCCCTAGGTTTTCAAAGTTAATATGTCACGTAAACTTAACAATTTCCATGGATTTTTAATCACAGCTGGTAATCAATAGAAAAGCAATCAATATTTTTCTATCTCCACGAAACATGTTTATCGATCAATTTTAGGTTATTATTTTTTAAGGAGGAAGGAGGTTAGTGTCAAAATTCTGCTGACTCTTATTTCGAGTGTCACATGATCAGAAATTCACAGAATCGCATGGTTTTTTTTTCACATTTTAACATCATGGACAATATAGGGCCACCTTTTTCGATAATTTTGTGTTGAACGTTTTCAGTCGATGCTTCAATGATGTTGAATAGTTTTTAATTTATACTAAATGATAATCAATTTTTTTAATGACACGCGATTGGGGTCTTCAATATTATCAAAAACGCGTGTTTTTTTAGGCGTTTCTCGTGCGTTAGATTAGAAGTTGGAAGTGTTGAACCCTCATCATCGGCGTGAAGAAGGATTTGTTCGGGTTGAACCCAGTGTGCGACCTTGGTACAGGACTGCCTGATATCTCAATCGGAATCCCTGAGAAGACGGTTAAGGTTCGAAGGAGTCTTTAAGTTGAGTCACGTGACGTGTTCCTGCATCGTCCCTCCGTGAGAAAACGAGCCTGCGTATCGGAGCTCTTTTCCGAAAAGGAAACTTGAATCGCATTTGCTTTCATTAGCGCCCCCGAGAGTTGAGTGTACCTCTTGCGAGTAGGAAACTTTTTCTCTTGGTAGTCATCTCGGAAGTATACCTACTACATTAGGAGTAGCAGGGCTCGTATCAATTAACATTCTATATTGCCGTTCTTCGAAGACTTTTCCATAATTACCAATCACTGTCATTTAACTACATTAACGTGGTACATTGAGTAGTTGTCATCCCTCATTATGCTTTACAGTTAGACTTAAATTATTGAAATGCAATTTGCGTTAATTTTCTCATTTTGATTTTATATTTATTCTATGTTCCGATTTTATTATATATTTGCGATGACAATTGATCGTTTGTAAATAACAAATTATGATTATACATTGGATTTATTTTCGGAATTGACGAGTGTAGAATCGAAATAAAACAGCATGGAGTGCGTGTATCCATAGCTTCACTAATGCTAGCATACCATTGTCCCTTTTTTTTAATAATTTACATAGTAAAGCATAAAAATAAATCCATCGACGATGCTGTGTATGTTAGTACTGCCTAATATATGTAAATATTCTAACACGAGATGAAACGGTCGGGTGTCCATGGCAGCAAAATAATGCATACACGAGCGTGGAGTAGCTTAATTTTTTTTTTTTGAACTTGAGGATTTCCTTTGGTAACCCTTAAAATCCTCTTCACGTCTTGCTTTTTAATTTCTTAGAGGAAAATGTGAAATTATATACCTTCTGTGGTTGTTTTTGTTACCCGACAAATACTCATACAGACACATTCATCAAATAACTGGATTAATAAAATTTGAAAATTTGGATTATCTTGTCGTCAAATCATTCATTCCAAGAATCGGCGCCACCCCACCCAACTTGACTCCGCTAAACAGGCGACGAGCGAAATGCGCGCGTCAAGTGTCACGAGGGATTTTTGCTGGATGAGGCCGCGAAGTTGGTGGCGTTGGTTTTTGGTCCGAATGCATTTTTTCCCCTCCCCCTCGACTCGAAATGACGTAAGTGGCGTTGAGAAATCACTCCCTATGATGGAGGGAAAAAAATTGCGTCGGGAGGCCAAGTAGGGGCCCAGTGGAAAGGGTTTACCATACTGTCTACGCCTCGGGATGTGTTCTCTGCTAGATTCCCAAGGTTATTTTTGTTTGATGTGGCTGTGCGTCGTTGAGCTGTCTGGGATGATCTCCACGGCGCCGTTTCGCAGATATTCCTTTCATGAAGCCAGCCCCTATTGAGTCGTGGAAATATTTTACTTCCCATCCCACCTTCTCTAATCGCCTGCGATTAATCTTTTTGTTCAATTGACCGATATTTCCTTATCAATCCTCTTTTTTTTGCAAGCTTCTGGAATCTATCCGAAACGTGAATGAGAACTTCTGTTAAATACTTGTGGATTTGTCTCTTGGATTTCAGTCGTGGCTCGGGTGTTTAATGGTGTATCTTTGCAAAAAAGCACATTACCACCCAACTGTCATTGAACTTTCATTGTCTTTTATGCCAACAAACCACGATGAGCTTCTAAAATGCCATTGTTTCGTGATTCACGAAGCTTTTTTCATCGACCGATACCCCATTCAGCAAAAAATCTTATAAATTAATAACGAAAACACTTGATTCCATTCCATGGAATTATAGACGAAGGTAGAAGTTTTTATCCTGACTGCGTGGATGTGGAGTTTTTTGTCGAAAGAAAAGCTTCGTTCAAAAAAACCTGCTGCCGCCTAACAGAAAGTATGTCTGAATTATTACGCTTGAATCTACTGGAACAGGCGTCCTTGTCCTGTAAAAAGATTAAGACCGTCCTTGTAAATGGCCCTCATTGGGGAAATCATGGTGGTTAATGGGGATGTGTCCTGAAACTCGTGGAGTTTTTATTTTGTTTTTAATTTCATCATGTAAAGGGGGTTGGTTAATGAGTTAAACCCCAATAAGCTATCAGTAGAAAAGGTCAAGTATGTTAAGTGTTGTGCCAGCATGCTGATATTCATCATAGCTCTTGTAGAACGCAAAAAACGTTGTATGTGAAAGGAAATCACCGCCGAAAAGTTGTGTGCGACAACATCCGTGACGCGTGTGCGCAAAATATTTGTGTCTTTATGAATTGGATCATTGCTCGTTTTTGATCTTTCAAAATATTAATCGTTACCCGCTAGTTATCAATGTTTGGTACTCACTTAATCGATAATTCCTTCTTCTTTCTCGTTATTTTTTCCCTGATTTTGCAGCGTATATAAGAGTTTAATGATAAACCAGATTTGTAGTGTGCATATAAAAGCCACGTGTTTGATTTTAACTGAACGAAGCGAATTTTATTGCTACGCGATAATAGTAATAGTACTGGGTCCCAGACTTAGCACTAAATTAGGCGAAAGGGTAAAGTTCTCGTCTAAGTGGAAAAATGTTCTTAACATCAACGTCCCATGCGTGATCATCTCTCGGCGATCCACCTGTTGACGGACTATAGTATAGGCATAAAATTTGGTGTTTGCACAAATATGTCGTTATCAGGCGCCGATAATTATTTATCGGCATTGGTATACACGTTATTTAATAGAATAATTGCTGCTGATTCCTGTTTTTGATGATAGCACAGATTCCACAACTTACTGCCGAATCGCACGTTTTATTTCAGTGGGCTGAGGGAATACGAGTCGATTAACCTCCTCTAATTTTAGCTCCTAAGACGCGGTTTACATTCTGCGAGCCATAAAACTGAGGGAAGGGCGTTTCTGTTTATATTACCATGTCTTTCTGCTATCGCAGCTTATCTCAAACTCCGTTAACGAGTTGCTCTCGTTTTCTGACGATGGGAGGAATAGTAATCATCACAGATGAGTCGCCATAGCGTGTTAGCTTCTCGTGTCCCATTTTAGTGTCATGTAATCCCTAACAGCTTCAATGCGGAAATGATTTATTGCACTTTTGAGAGTTGGGAGAAAACTTTCCCAAGGCTGGGAATCAAGCTAGGGGCTTTCCGGACCACTGAGTATAAAACTATACCATCTATGTTTCGTAATTACCATGACAATTTTATCATTTACATATGTGCTCGGATAAAATTAATACCGTTATTTGGCTGCATATTTGTTTTACAATCGCATCGTGGCATTTTTTTTTTAGTTTAAGATCCCTCTTTCATTTATTTAAGACGTCATGAAATGTTACAATAGCAAATACTTCTAATACGTTGCAAACAGGGCCTTCGAAATGTGAAGCAGATTCATGAACCATCTCACGAACAGAAAATCGCATCAAAAATGTACATACTCCTTTTTTCGGCCGCAAGATGTTGCAGTACTTGTACGGCAGTTATTTACGGTTTGAAAAATATCCGATGATTTTGCATTTTATATAAATATTTCGAATTCATATCCGTAGTTACGATTTTTATTTTGTAATGCTCACAAAAAGTGGAGAAACCATGATGAGGAACACAAATGTTAATTTCCACACTTTTTAATTCATCATTCAACAACCGAAGATGGTTTCAACACGTTGTGTCATTTTCAAGAAAATGACACTAATGACACCTTGAAAATGACACGTGATGAAACCATGGTCGGTTGTTGAGTGTTGAATTAAAAAGTGTGGAAATTACCATTTGTGCTCTTCATCATGGATATAGCGAACTTCCACAAAATCCAGCCAGAAACGATTGTATGGATGGAGAAACGTTTTTTATTTAATATTGGCTTGTGTTTTCCTTCCCAACATTATGTCGTTTGCTGGCTTCATGAAATTCTCTCTGCCTATTGGCTCAGTTTACGAAGGGGGCTGCATAGAGGAGGCCCAATTCCACCCCATGGAAGGCTGATTTCTATTGCCAATAGAGTCGTATTTTAATCGGTTTTCAAAAACGTCCGCGGCGCTGTGATGAATGCAATGCGATTCACTTTTTTCCAATAGTTTTCAGTATGATGTTTGTAATTGCGAGGAATAGCATTGAGTTTTATGCATTTGATAGATAACATCACCATGTATATAAAAACAACCTAGGTTAACATCAAAATTAATGGTAACCTAGGTTGTGGCAATACCGTAGAAACCAAATATCAATTAATGTATTCAAAGTTTAGAGGTATGTCAATATTTTTTGTATAATCCATTCTGTTCATATATATATGTTTATATATATATTTCTATAAATTATATTGTTTATAAAAAAACCCGATTGCTCCTTTTTTTATCTATATATATTGTATATTGCCTAATTCTCTGCATTTTATATTGTTTCACATTTTTTTTTCTAACATAGCCCTGAAGATGTTTTTTAAATAAAACGAAACGTTGGCTGCTAACTTTTTATTTATTGACCTAAACTCCAGGAAACATCATTTTATACATGTATATAAATTTCTGTTAACACCCCTATCTCATTTCCCCTCGGAACTCGAATCACTTAGTCCATCAGCGACACGAATGAAACTTTTGCAAACATATTTAAACGCGCGGTGTGTGACAGCACATTTGAGACCACTTTAGAATCCTCTTTTGTAATATTCGTGCAGTTTACAGTCTGTAACAACCACCATCGGGAACAAGCACGATTTATTTCCGTCTGGGTTACCAGTCCAAGCGCAAACACAATCGCATACGCTGAAACGGTTTCCCCTGCGAGAAGCACGCGATCGTAATCAGGGCCTAATATTACTTGGCGAAGGTCAAACGAGCTGTTATCTCATCCGGGCTCTCATGCGCAAAGGTTGAGTCCATGACTTTGGGGAAGGAAAAATAATTATGTTTGCTCTCCGAAAAAATGGTGCGCAATTGGAGTGTCAGGACGTGGCCGATGATTATCCATGAGCGATACGAAATTTTATGTTCGTTGGCATCTAAATTAGGCAATTAAAATTTTAATTCGTCTTAAAGAATGTCATAGATACAAGACCACCGCGTACCTTTTGTCCTTGACTTTGAAGTTGCATCGGGGGCCTGCCGAGTGCCTGCTCCCTGCCTAATTACACCCGAATATCTTGGACAAAAATCTTCTGTAAAAATGTAATTCACGGTGTGAAGGAAGTGTGCGTCTCTTAAGGGATGATTTTAATTCATGAGAACATCGGTTTTTTATGCTAGTTTTGAGGAACCTTCCCTCTAGGTTTCCCCTATCTCGTTGGTACAAAGATTTTCCCTTCTCAATACATTTCCTGATGAGTGGTGCAAAAATAAACTTAATGCAACGTCATTTGATTGTGGAAATGTCAATTTGTTGAGCCATTTCCGTGATACAACTTCGTTTTACTCGCTCGACGTCTTAGAATTTTAGTATAACATGAAACACGTTTTTTACTGTGAGTATGGCATTTTTAGGCATAGCGTTGTGCTTGCTTTGAGAAATAAAAATTCCTCCGGATGTCAGCGACTCGCGTGGATACATAGTTTAATGAATCATTGCCACTCTTATATTTGCCGGTCATGCTGTATAGTTTCTCTTTTCACCATTTCAAAGTCAGATGCTGGCTCACTTTTATTGAACGATTATCAGTGGATGGATCTGAAAATGAAAATGCTTTCAGAGCTCTTTTTAGGAAGAAGTCCTGACGAATAATAGCTCGCGCGTGCTGGGGAGTGTGACCGTATACCGGAACAGCATTACACGTACATAACAGTAGCTGGTAAACTTTTTTTCCTCACCGTATCGCAACTACATCAAGGCGTCAGCAGCTGTTAGTACATATGGTTGAGAAGGGCCGACGTAAAAAAAAGGCGCGCCAATTTTATAGGAGGATGAGTTTCCCCTAAATTAACCCTGCGGGTTGACCTCATTGTTATGTGAAATTTGGTCGTTGGTAGTTATTTGTTTTTCGGCAAATAGTTTCTATGAGACTTAAGTTTCCCTGTTCGATATTATGATTGCTAGTAATTTCACTATCTGTATAATCTGTTATAATTATATTATCATCAGCGTCTGTATGCTTGCCACCTAATGGAGTACCTGTTAATAGTATTTGTTTAATGTTTTGCTTCACTTTTTATGACAGTTTTCCTACTTATGATTATTAATTTGTAAGTTTTGGGTGAAGATTTATCTTTTTATGTTTTTAGCTCGCGATCAAAATTGAGATCGATATTACCCCACGACTAAGGGCCCCCGCGCACTGGCAACTTTTACGAAGCAACTATTTAGTTGCTTTGAGGAAGTCCCTATGGAACACACGGCAGTTGCGGCAACTAAAAAGTTGCCCGTGCGCGGGGCCACAGTCAATTTCGTGTGTTTCATTTGAACATCCACAGAGCAACTAAATAGTTGCTTTGTAAAAGTTGCCAGTGCGCGGGGGCCCTAAACCTCATTGTCGAGAGAAGATGACAGCACTTGGTTTGTGTGACTCTCTGAGAAGAAGTATTTTAAACCACCCCAGGGTTTCTGCTCTCAGCTCATTCTGTTGGCCGTTTAGTTATAAGTAAGAAGGTGTCTGAGGAGAGCCCTCACTCTTACTCCACCACCACCTACTTTCCTAAGGACTTCCCTTGGCTGAGCTTTACTCATCGCGAACCAGACCAATTTATTTTATATTCCTTAAATCATAGCACCAGCAGCGTATCACTCGTGAAATCGATGATGACTTTGTATTGTTTTTATGTCTATTGATGCAAATAAGCATCTTATGTATTACTGGTTAGCTCTTAGAGAAGTAAAATTTTATCAAATAACTAATTTCCTAAGTCGAGTTGGGCTATTTTTTCAGTTTTCATCTCCGTAGTTACACCAAGCAAAGTTTTTGTGAACAAGGCTTTATTCTCCTATTTTCCGAGTCTGAAGTCTATCAGTGGTTTTGTTATAATCAGTATGCATGAGAAAATTTGTTGCAGCTGCTAGTTAGTCTTCTTTGCTAATTCAGAAGTGAAAGTCGCTACTCACGAGCCGTGCATATCTACATTCAGAAGTAGCATTATCCGCACAGGAAGGATAGCCCTTTGCTAATCGACACAACCGTCCGTAGGATACTGAATTTTTTGCTTCGTCTTCACGTCGCTGCTACTTCATGTGTTTATTTGAAAATAATGGGCTCCATTAACAAGGATATGTTGTTAACTCCATGCTATCTGCTACCACGATTTCACGTGCGAGTTGAACGTAGCCTACCTGTAAGGATGGACTTGTAAATTGTCAATTTTCGGTCAGAACCGGAAGTAAGTTTGGTAAAAATGTTACCTTTGACTCACGTAGAAATGCAAATTATTGAACGCTGGCTTGCTCATTTTAATCTTTGCAGCCGTGGAGTTACATCGGTGGAAGTAACAAGTATGAATACCCATGCACTGAACCCTTGATAATTTTTGTTTGTCCAGTATTTGAAAAAAAAACTCGGCGTCAAGTGTTATAGAATGTTTAAAAAAACGAATTATTGTTGTTTGTGTCAATTTTTCTAGCCTTGAGTACGTACTGTGTTGTTATTATTGTAAAATGTATGATTTTACCTTCTCAAATAGCATTCCGTGAAGAATACGCAAAGGGCCGAGTGAAGGAAAAATTGTTTAAAAGAAATAATTCTTGAAGATGAAGGGTTGGAAGTCGAATTAATAGAAAAGCGGAATAAAAGTGATAATTGAAATGAATAATGCCTGCATAGGGGTGGTAAAACCCACTTTCATCAGCTAATTCAATGACCAGCCTAGTTCACAATCAATGGGATAGGATGATGAATCCACGGGTGTTCTTCTGTAATCGGGGCATTTAATCCTGGGAAGCGTATTGCCGGTCTAGTGAATGGAGCGCTCGGCTAATGACGCTCCGAAGGTTCGAAGATGGGGTTCAAATTCCGGGATTGGCCTGGGGAGACATCCTACTATAATCCTTGACATGAGAGGTGACCCAGAGAAGGGAACTGACATCCCTAGCCTGAAAGTGTGATAGTCACACGCCAGCAGCTTTGTCAGGGATGAGTTCTACCTTCACCTATTCAAACCAACCTATTATTCGGTGTGAAACGCTGAGGGAGTGTTGTACTATTTCTACATTTTGGGCATGAATATTACTTGTTAATTGTCAAGGCATCTTCAAATGTTTAAATCACCTTATGAAACATGTGACTTCGTACGCAGTCACGCGCACAGGCGCCAGTTTATAGACACCAAGAATCAAGTGCGCCATGAAAGAATATTTGTCTTAGCCGGGATTCGAACCCGGATTTTCCGATTGCTGGTGAGGCTTGTTAGCTAGTTACACCACCAAGATCCTTTCAGATCGAACGTCCGACCTTCTTCCTGACTGGCGGTCGGGAAATCCATGTTCGAATCCCGGCTACGCCAAATGTTTTTTCATGGCGAATTTCATCCTTGGTTAGTTAAAAAAACTTTTGGGTGATGTCGCCGAAACCCGAAAATTGACGCTGCGGCATAGCCCAAAAGTTATCTTAACTAATATGATGAGTGCCCGCGAAAATTTCAACGAAGAAAACATCCTTGGTGTTTATACATTCAAGGTTTTATTTTAATTGTGAAATATATAAATGGTTCTAGTTTAATTGGGGTATTCATTCCGCGCGTCGGTATTTCGGTCTTGATGGGCTTAAGACGAACCCCACTCGAAGGAAAGCGAGAGGAATACACTTATGGTGGTTGTAATGTTGTGGTTCATCTGGAGGGTGGGGGTTGAAGGGAGAGGGTGTTCCGCCCCACGCTCTGCTACCCTCACACAATACGGACACCACTGGACGACCACCTTCGCCGTATTTTAATTGCTGCCTCCTCCTCTCGACTCCAAACAATGGGCCAACAGACACACACTCACACACACCGTCACTGACGACGGGGTGGTTTTTCGCCGGCGACGTGAGATGTTGGGAGTAGACAAGGAACTGACGCTTGGGCGGTGGGAAAAAGCGGGGAGGGGTTGGTGGTTCGTTGGCGGGAAAGGAAGCGTGTTGAGGCCCTCCGTTTTCCATCTGTCGGCGGTGGGCTCCCTCCTTACCCCCCTCTCTCCACCGCCGCCGTCAAGAGCTCGAATATTTCGGTGGTAGGGTGGTGGATTGCAGGGCTTTTCGGACGGACAAGGCACGCGAGTATTACGAGGCTTACATAGCATGTTTTAATTTCATAGTCCTTCGGTGGATTGTTTTTGCGGGGATGGTGAATTTTGGGGAAGCGTGGTAGCGTAGTGGCTAGAGCACTACTGATCGAGGGGTCTCGGGTTCAATTCCCGGGTAAAGCATTCAAGCTAAATCTTCGAAGTGCGAGGTAGCCCAAGGATTCCCTGAGTGTGTGAAGTGCAAACTGTGGCCTAGCCCGGAGTGAGCGCTACCCTCATCTAAGTGCTTTCAACGGCACCTGTAGATTTGCTAATGGCTCAATCCATTCATTTGCCCCTCGCAGTATAAATATGTAATGGCTTTACCTTATGTGACAATGTATTTTTCTAGTTCATCTTCAGAATTATAAATTTTTATGAGGCTTTAAGACTTTTTCTGTGCTTGCCAGTGAATCTTAAGTATTATTATCGCAGTCACCGAATCGTTAGTGGAAAATTAAAATTATTAAGTTTCTTGTGCAAGTTCAAGATTTTGATGAAATTGAACTTCTGTTCAAGAACTTCAATTATCTTCGGCACCAAAATATCCAAGGGCTGAGACTGGGTATGGAACATGTTATCGATCAAATGAGAAAAATAAAGAAAAAAGAGATGGAAGAATTAATTATTGAAATTAAGAAATGATTGTATTAATTGAATCGTAATCGATTCTTTAAAAAAGGCAATTCATAGCCCACATGAAAGTTGCACTGCCTCATTTCATCATAAAGTTGTCATCATGAGGTTTCGATTTACTCGTTAATTTTCTCCTCAGTGAGTTCGTCTTCTGGAATCGAATTATCTTATGTGCTCGCGGTTCTCCTTATTAACAAGGCGGTAGCCCTATTTGCCCTTACAAAGAATGGCGGGTCATATTTCTGTATGATAAATGCTCTTGTGTATTAATTTATCGATCTCATTGCCACGTGGAGTGACTTGATTTTTTCGCGATTGCATAATCTTGGCGATTTTCCTGCGAATGTCGGATGATTCACTCGCTTTTGGAGCCATAAATAGCCCTTCTTTGTGGTTTTTCGTGTTATCGTCCATACGCCTAAAAATTGGTAACAGTATTTCTCTCTTCGTTCCGCGTTGGCGAGTTTAGTGAGGATGGAATGCGTGTTTTTTTTTTTTTTTTAACTTTTTGAAGTTCAATCTTGCGTATCGTTTTATTGCATTGCATATTGAGTCGTTACACATAGTGAAATACTTTGAGGCATCTTTGATAGAGTATATCGATGTATCACAATTTAAAATATTCCGGTGTCCATTTTTCGTCTTCAGAATTGCTGAGATGCATTGTTAAAGGTTGCAAGTTTCGCCTAAGAATTCAACTCCGGAGAAGTTTTATGGCTACAAGGTGGGAAATATTTACGACAGTCGCGTTTAAGTATCATTTTCCTATTTTCTCGTGGTAAGATTGTAAGATTTAGCGGAGGAGAATTGAGCTATGAGGTTGTAATGCTGCTGCTGTGTTTTCTTCATAGCCTCAATTGAGTTCCCATTCGTTGGTCATTAATGCTTGAATCTCTTAATGTGTACGAGCTGATTTTCCATCTTTCTGAGGAAATAACAATTTAACCGAACGCGTTAGAAAAACCTTTTAATGTTTTGACCCTGAAGGTCAAATTAAATGAAAAATGCCTTCTCTCTTTCTCTCTTCAACCGTTATTCCTTTATATTTTCCCAGTAATCCATATGACCTGAGTAGTATACTCAAAATGAAAAGAAAAAGTACGTATCAGTTTCAGACTTGAGCATTTTTTTGGAAATTCCTGGGGATGACTGGTATCAGTCTTCACATTGACCTTGTTTTTTCTTGATATTTCAACTTCCGGGATGAGAAAAATTTATTTTTAGATATCCCGCACGCACCAGCTCATCCAATTCTGTCGTTCAGAACCGAGAAGAAACTTAATATATCTCGTCCTATGGCGAACTCATATGCGACTTTAATGTAGCCAATTTTCCGGATGAGGATTTAAAATGAAGCTTTTTTTATCATTCTGCTATTTTGGTAGAAGTTCATGGGAAAGATGAGGAAACCGTTTTTATCGCTGTGCGTATGATTTTGGTGTGGCGGTTATTGGAAAAGCACGTTGTAATTCTGCTCTGCAATAAATATTTGCGCATTAAATGTCGATTTCAAGGAAGCAAACTTTGCATACGCTTTCTATTTTCAGCTGCGCAAAACCTTCTAATTGCTTCACAGTTATGTTACGGTATTGATCAACTCCCACGATTCCTAGGCAGATCATTGTTTGAGGGTTTTCTGGCCCTAATTGTGTATCCATCAAAACTATTTATCGCTTGCTAATGATATAATTTACCTCAGTTTTTTTATTATGTATGAACTCGTTGATGGAGTTCCTTTCGAAGATCGGGTGAGATTTTTGCAACCAGATGCGTCATTAAATCATACATAGTTTGCTTACTTCTCAGTTGGTTTCCTCATGATGTTATCCGAAGTTCTTTGCGAATGATATATTCCCGTATGAAATCCATCCTATCATCGCTTAGTAGAAGGTTTTCCAATTTGTTGCACTAATCAGTGGCGTAACTAGGGGGGGATGAGGGGATAGATCCCCACAAAGCCTCGGGAAAATGATTTTTTTTTACTTTTGTCTAGTTTTGACATGTAGCAACTGCATATACTTAAAGTTAAATATATAGTGCCAAAACGGTGTAAAATTTATTTCTATGTCTTTTTCAAAAATTTTCCCGGATCCCCCGTTGCCTGGGGGTGGGATTCGCCACACCAGGCCATCCCATTCCCCCCCCCCCAAAGCATATCCTTAGTTACGCCGCTAGTACCAATTACTGGAATGAAACTCGACAAATATGGCAATTCGTAGGATTTATTTCTATGGCGAAGTGAAACTCTAAACTAAGTTGTCATTCTGGATTTCGATTCAATTTTTTTAATGCTCTCGAATCCCTCCCGTTTCTCGTATTCCCAAGGTCCTCCTCCCACCTGTGGAAATCCAATTTTTATTCGCTGTGAAGCCTGCGAGTTTCGAGTCTACTCGGTTAGACGTTGAAGGCTATCGTTCAATGAGTTATTGTCGTCCTGAAATGGCAAGGCTTCATTCGCTCTGTTTTGCTGGGTGGGAAGAATCGTGATGGTTATTCATGGTTCTGTTGGATTTCTCCCATTTTTCATATCCCTTTAAGAACATGTAATTTTCATGTTTGACTTTCATTATAAGTTCTTCTGAGAAAAAGTCTTTGGGGAAATGATGTTAAAGGAATCTTCTAATAAACATGCAACAATATTTTGCCGAAAAAATGTTTTTTTTTGCTCAAGAATATCACATTTGACTGTTATGACTATCGCCTTTTATTAATTTAGATCTAAATGTATTTTAGCACTATACATAACTTTTTTAAATCAGCGAAAAAATATATTTATCAATTATTTGTCCGCAAGAAATCAGTTTTAATTATATAATGTATATTCTCAAATAATGCCTCCGTCAAATGGATGTAAGAAGTAATATTTGGTCGTTCTATTTTCATGAATGTTTCCGCGTTAGTGTATGGGGACTCGGAGAATGCGAAATAGAAAGGAATTCGTCTTTATTTATTTTGGAGTGGTATATTTTGGGCGAGGGTAGTAAACTCTAGAACGGGACTTCGTGTCGACGATAAGAATAGTGCGTGTTTATGAAAGCCGTTGTGAGGAAGAGTTATCCGAATTCGATATCCGTGGAGTTTGGATTGCAACGTGAGCCTTTTGTCATTGGGCCTACGTAGATATCCTGGGATGCATAGCTATAACCTAGCCTCATGAATCCGCGTTTTTCAAGAAATGATAGAGGAAATAAGAGGATGATAGATAGGAAAAGGATAGAGGCAGCGTTCGAAATTCTAGGTGAGGGGCTTAAGTGTAGAGGAGACAGAAAAGTTGATCTTGTGATAGAGAATATAAATGGAGGGAAAGAGGCTGGGTACGCGTTGAAAGGATTTGAAAGAGTAAACGCTCAGTGAATCGGATGAAAAGAGATGTGTTAAGATGAAGAATGGGGGGATTAAGTATGCGTATATATTATCCTGTGAGTCACCCCTTGGTTAAGGCACTCGAGTTACAGAGTATTTCGGTAAAAAATACTGAAAATACGAGTATTTTTTTTAACTTTTCAATAAATATAATTGCCTTTTAAAAATCTAATGCTTGTTTCCATCGTTTCAGAAATAAATAGTTGTGTGCGATATACATGTGAAGCTTCTACCGTTTGATCAACATTAGGAAAAAGTTGGCATGTTAAGTGTGTGTGGCCTCGTCGGAAGTGTTGGGACGGGGGAGGAATATTGCGATTGCACGGGTGGACTTGACGGTGGCGACCGAGGAATTATCTCGCATAACTTCCCTCTCTCTGGAAACGGACGCAGACGTCGGCGCCCCCGATTCGCAGAGTGCGAGAACAATGGCAGGGGTGGGGGGCGTGCACGGGGGCGGAGACAAGAGACGATCGTTGCGCGGTTGTTGACGGACGCCGCCGATATGGGTCGCGGTGGCTTCCGCCGGCTCGCGCCGCCTGATGACTCTCTCTCTCCCACTTCATTTCCCGTCGATGCCATTCCGGTATTTATCTTTCCCACACACTCGTTCGATTTCGACGAATCAATAACGCGGGGATGGGTCGTTTTATTTTTCCTTTTAAATGCATGCTGGGAGCCGTCGGGGACCGCCCCAGCCTTCGCGTCATCTCTCGCCCAGGCGAAATGTTTTTATTTTTTTAGACTTCTCGTATTCACTCGTGTTCGTCCGTTGTTCGTGTGTGTTCAGAGTGATCGCTTTGATCTTCGGCGATCGGGGAATCCCGGTAATGTGTCGGGGAGAATGTTCGTATGCCGATGATGCTGATGGCATTCCGTCCGCCTCCGTCGCCGCCGTGGTTTGAGACAATTGAGGCACGCTTCCCGGAGCCCCGTCTTGTCCCCATCCGAGCGACCGAGTCGATGCTTTTGCCGGCGATGGTTTTGTCAACGTTTGCTCAGACACAGTCTCCCTTCCATGGCGACCGGACGCGCATTGCAGTTTCGGCCTGTCGGTCAGTCATTTCACTAGCCGTTTTTTGTTTGATTCGGTATCCCTCCGGTAGTCTTAGAGACGTCTATCCCGGAATGGATTTCGAAATATTGGAAGCTGAAAGACTTCTTGGAAATCCTTTGAAAAGACCGAAAACCCTCTATGAAATATCTATCCCGAAATTCTTGACGTTTTTTGAGGTCACTTCTTTTATTTTTCTGGCATTTTCAAGCTCTTAGCGTAATGCCGAATCTTGTTCCATTTAAAAGTAAGACGGTCATGCGACAGTATTGGATAATCCAAAAACATTATTTTTTCGGTATATTTAGAGAATATCCTGCCGAAATTCCCTGAATTTTCACAACTTACGGGCGAATCCGGAGGTGGTTTATTTTAATAGGTAGGCCTCTCCATTTGTATCAAATTTGTTTCCATTTTAAGATTATATTTGGTACAAATTTTAAAAAGTTCAGTTTTACATCCTGAAAACTTTGTTTACGTATATTATAAAATTGGGTTCTGAGAAAGTAAGCCATACGAAGCGTCAGGGTGAGTGGAAAAATATGGCAGAGCTATTTAGACATTAGTGAGATGAATTTGAAGCTATGATTTAGTGCAACTTAATTATAAAAGCTACGATCAACGTTTGCGTAATAAATGTACGGTGCATAACTGCTAATAAATGGGTTAATGAGGTACGGAAACCATATAATACTGATATTGCGTAGTTAAAGTTGTTCTGGGGTAACTGACTGAAGGATTTTTGGTCTTAGGTGCTTAATCTTTAGGGGGCATAGGTCACAAAAAGTGTGGGAAACGGTGTCGGGGAGGGAACTCGACGTTAAACGATGAGGTTTATATCGCGCAGTCATTGTCACCATGGGTGCGACGTTGGTCGTGCGAATCATTTTCTTCTTCCCCTCGCGAGATAAAATTGAGCGCGACGCCCTGTGTGATAAACTCGCAAACCCCTTCCTCGTCGTTTCCGCTCTGAATTTTTTAAAGTCGCTTCATGTATTTGCGCGGCGACGGCAAAAACCAAGCGAGCAGTCGGCTTAAGAAATCAATCCGTGGGAAAAAAAGATCTCCGCATATACGCATCTGTCTGACCCAGTTTTCCGATACGGAATCGGAAGCGAGCACGTAGTTGAGAGAGTCTGGGAGAGGGCGTTAGAGGACTTTCGCTTCTTAAATCCGTGGAGCGGGGTCGGCAGCGTGCATAAATCGTCTCGCCTTTTGTATTCCCGTCTCGCGTATATGCTGAACGACTTGTATCCGGCTCCGTTCCAAGGACTTGGACCGACGTATCGCCCCTTTGCGAGATGCCTACTATTTTGCGATTCTCTGTGCGCCGAGTGTGATTGAGAATTGAGACCCATTCAATGGCGTTTTGTGTCGCCGCCAATCAGGAAAAGGTGTCATAAAGGCGTTGGCAAAAGAAGTATTCATCGTCAGAAGAGAGATGATGACAAATTCATCTACAGACTTAACGTGGTAGAGAAGGGATATTATCGATGATGAAAAATGTATTTTCCAACAGAAAAGAGGTAATGGTATATTCCTCAACGGAAATACGTGGTGAAATGGGGAAATTATCGTGAGAATCGTCAGCTTGGACCATCGTAAACAACGTTTTTGATGGCATCCTTAGTAATTGTTGATATGTTGACGTAGCAAAAAAGTAATGATGTCGCTCGAAAATTTCCCGTTGTTACCATTTAGGGACCTCAATTTTAAGGCGTTTAAGGCTCTATTACACGGTGATGTATATTTGAAAATATATACCCTCTTGGAGTGACATTGAAGTGACCAGTTGATAGGAGAGAGATTTTTGTATTAAATTTATATTCTGGTTGGCGACTTAAGATGCTCCTTTAGCAGATACCTGCCCTCGTATCCAAGGCACCTAATCGCAAATCCTTTCATACCCTCCAGGATATACTTAGCAAGAATAAAGTCGCGTGCGCCCAACAATGTGGTCCTACAAACTCCTCCACGAGCAGAATACAGAACCGTCATGATTCACCGGGTCAAAATAAAGAGCTTGACGCTTGGGTGGATTTTAAGAGCGAAATTAGATATCCACGCCGCAAATGCTCACGGTTGAACGGCTCGATGAAGTGAATGGCTAAGCACCAAACCGCAAATAGACCTCAATTTAACCTCATTCACGCCCGCTGATTAAATGCCCGCAGTTTTGCGCCAGTCGAGTGCCCGGGAAAATATTTCACGGAATAAACGATCGCCTTGACAGGTTCAACTTAAAAAAAAAAGCCCTTCACGGAGTAATTGACGCTTTGTGCAGCGAAAAACTAAAATGCATCCTCTGGCGATATGAGCATCGTTCTCGTTGAGAAATTGTGCTGGTCAAGAATGTTGGTAAATAAGGAGTAGAAAGATTTTTCGGGAAAAACACGCGCGAGGGACAGGATTCTACGTATTTCACTTAAATGGTTCGGAATATTTATGTATCTTTTATTGAGGGCTATAGTAAGTTCAGCAGATTCATGCTTCAATTGGTGGAAGTTAGATATATTTAAATAAATTAAAGATCGTTGCACTTTTCCGCATTTTTGTGGAAAAGTGCTACGATCTTTTATTTATTTAAATATGACTATAGTAATTAACGTGATCGTAAGTAGTAAACAATAGTAAGCATCTAGCACAGGGAATTGTAGTTCATACAATAGTACCTACTACAATTTCTTGTGCCAGGTGATGGCTCTGTGAGCCTAAACGCGTCGTACGCATTAAATGATTGTGTAAAAGTGCAACTACCTTTCATTTCAATACATCGAACTTAAAATATATCTCGCCTGAATCGATCGAAGTTATTCAGTCTCGATGGGTAGTCGTTATGGAAAATATCTGGAGAAAATAGCAATTTTCGAAGGGGGATTTCCAGAATCTGTCGACGGCAATGGATGGGTGTTGTGGCGGGAGGCTGAGAGAAGAATGCTTCTCTCGCCTCCGCGCACCCCAGTCATCCAGGCCCGAAGTCCTGCGGTCGGGTTAGCTTATCAATCGGCGTAATTTGCCGTCGGGTTGGCTGGCGGCGTTTCTTTCCCCCAATCCCACGCATGCCCGTGCCAATACCCCTTCCCCAGCTCACGCCACGGTCCTGATTAACCCAGCCACCGCCTCATGCCCCTATTAAACCACCCACGCTTCTCCGTCGGTGGCCGCGCGCTGCCTTTCCACGAGTTGAAAAGTTCATTTCGCGATCGAACTACTCCAGCAGGAAGTGGATTTATTTATCCTTCGCGAAATCGCTCTATCTTCAGCCTCGTAACTAACACCTACGTCCTAGCCTCCCCGTTTCAAATTTAGTGTCCATAAATTGTTTCAGCGTGCATCGACTTTTAAGTTCGTTGGCTGCACTCGTATTGTGCGCATGATTCTTATTGATATTCTAATGCTTCAGGAGATATATATGCCTCTTGGAATTAAGTATTTGCCTGCTGCACATATCATTCGAATAGCATTTGCGGTCGAATCTCCAATTAATACTTAAGAAGTGATTGATTATTCTACTCTATCGTTTAATACATGTGGTGTTTAAATAATTTTATGTGGAATAATAGCATTTTTATGTAAAATGTAATGAAAAATTTTTAAAGTTTTGTGGGTAGCAATTAGTCCTGAAAGTCATGTTGTTTGTTTACTACATTTATGACACAGTGAAGAGTGAAAACCTTGTGCTTTATTAGTTAAAAATATTGTGTTAATTTTAACTTCCCGCTGCATATTTCCTGTTACTTTCCGAGGTTATGTAAGAGGGTCGAATATATGGGTGGTCGGGGTGCTCCCCTCTCCGAAATGAGGGAAGTGAAGGAAAAATTTAAGTAATCTGAATTATTTTAATGAGCCATGCGCGAGGGCATAGCCGCGGAATGCATTGTTGTGGTTTTTTAAAAACAATTTGATGATGTCTTGATATCTTGGGATGTCTTAACTTAAAATGGCTTAACCTTACCTTACATGCTCCTCCCCACCGATTGTAATTTCACCACTGTCCTGTACAATGTAAGCGTTCTCATCTATTAGATAACAGTCTCCTGGTAGAAGTCGCCTCAGCCTTATGCTAATTTTGACCGGCTATAAGTTGATATAATGCTATCTTGACTTATTTGATATTTCGACCGCATGCGGGACAGTTCCATTGCGTTTGCCCTTCTGATTTGTTCGCCTCGTTGCGGCAGTCCGTAATGAATATGATATCGCATGTATTGCCAAAGAGGAGTCATTTCTGCCCACTGATCGTGGGCGTGGAATCGTGCGTAATTCATTAATTGGCTTCAATTCTGTATCGTATATGGTATTTCCCTCATGCTGATTCGCTGTGCGGGATTCGTCGCCTGTCAATTAGTCTCATGCGCTGTGAAGCAATCCCTATCATCGCCAGTATTCAACCAGGCGCAGTCAAGGTTACGCTTCTATGAAAAAAGAGCCAAGAATTTCTTATGTAACCCACCACTTCATCATTGTTAGATCCATCATAATATGATCATATCTATTCAACTGGTTTTTATCGTCCCTGAAGGGAAATATTATTATCATGAATTATCGTTATTTTCATTTTTTCGGTTTCTAGTTAATCTTGGCAGTGTATTGCAGATCGTAACTTCGTTATATTCCCGAGTACAAGGTGACAAAAAATAAATTTATAGCAATAATTGATGATAATCTCCGTGGTTAAAGTTGTGTTCATTTATCACTTGTTCATTTACCATTTTTTTAGACTTGAATATCAAGTAATTAATGCTTTTAAGATACACTTTTTGTGATGCATGGCCAAATTTCCCTCTTCGTCAGTACTTAAATTTAATGCGGTGTTGTTCTGGCTGTCGTGAAGGTGGAAGATGAGTATTAGGCCCTATTTCCTCTTACGACAGTCCTTTTATGTGATTATACTTGAACAATCA
Organism: Ischnura elegans; assembly: GCF_921293095.1. Lineage (NCBI taxonomy): Eukaryota > Metazoa > Arthropoda > Insecta > Odonata > Coenagrionidae > Ischnura > Ischnura elegans. The sequence continues at coordinate 18,193,407 of NC_060255.1, forward strand.
CGTTTTCATTTTTATCGTTTCAACTCGTCAATGTGAGTGAATCATCCTTGATAAAATAGTTCCGGTTCTCATTCCTTTAATCTGCTCTTCAATTACTCAATCACTGTATGGGACGGGGTTATGCGTCGTGCATTATTTCCTTTAGATTAAAGATAAGTTGTTAATGATTATGTAAACGAACTTTATTTGATCGTGTGTTGTGTGTGATTGTTAAATTACTTTTTTTCCATCAATGTACACACGAAAATAATTAAAGTTATAGAGACCGTATAGGAGTGCTGAAGCTCTCATTCTTAATTAACGTGTTTCAATAATAGCCTCAGGACTGTTTTCACTTCCTACCAATTTTTTCCGTCGACCGAAAGTCTAGTTGACCTGTTAAGCCTGTTTTACGCGGTATGCAGAATACCTAAGTTACCCATATATATCTCGAAGAAACGCCTTCGTTTCACGCAAGAGGCAGTCTTAGCGTAAAAACTTCCCAAGTTCAAGCGACGCATGCGTAATTAGGTGGTTGTTGCTTTTTGTAATAACTATTAATGACTCGGATACCGTTACATCGCATTCGTTTGAATGATAAGACTCCTTGACGTGATTTAAAGAGCCACTTCTCCTAAGTGGAGTTGATACCTACTTGAATTACCTTTCGCGATTGCTTAAACTCGTCTAGTGAGAATGGATACCGCAGTAGTGAACGGTACTGCGTGAGAGTACTGTATGGATTAAAATTCGCAACGGTCGTCTAGAAGAGATCAATTACCATTTCAAGACGGCAGTTAAGTGAGAGAAAGCTCGATTGCAGTTGGTACTTTGAGTGAACAGTTGCCGTGAATGTGAAAATGTTTGCGAAGACACAGTATTTGGCAGAAGTGAACGTCGCTGCCTCGCACGTATCTAATTGCTTTTATGTGCGTCATAAATTCTATTTTTTCGTTTTTTTATCTCCTTGAAGATTTAACTAATTCCTACTCTTGATCCTCATTTTGAACGCTCTGTTGTCGTATACTTATATATTAGGCATTTCGAGTGAAACTTAATAGCTTATTCCAAGTTTAGTTCATATTCATTCTGAAAATATCTGATCACGAAAAAGATTTTATGGAGAGCGTATAATTGTTAAAACTTAGTTCTCGAAGTTTGTGTTGTTCGTTGTATTGTGTTCATCAATCAGACAATCGTCGTACACGTCGGTAAAATTGAGTCCCTTTATAAAATAATCTCGTGGGGAATTAAAAAATATTTCAAAATGTTGGTTGTGTATGATATTTCACCACTGCATGCGTGGGTAATCGATTCAGGAAATCTTGCTGTATACATTTTTACCGCTATTTTTCATATTCTCGTTTTGTTTTTCCATTTTTTTATTGAATTTCATTTTATATTTCGTGCAATCAATGCAATGTTAACATATTAATACCCCACTGTATTTGATGCTATATGCACCCGCGAATATAGTTATAAATCAACTTCTCGCGTAATTATGGAAAATTTTATATTAATTAGCCCCTTGACTAGCTGCATGAATTCCATCCACTATCGACTCGCTCGTATTACGAGTGTGAAGAATGCGTCATGTCATTCGCTAACTTGTCGGGAACGTGAGCTATGCAATTAATCGTCGGTTAGCGTTCAGAACGCCTGTAACACGGGTATAATCTAGGGATGAGTTGATTCCTCATTTATTCGATTCCCATTCTTTCAAATCGATTCCCGATTCTCGATTCTGATTCCATCAATTCTTATCTATACAGGTGGGATATTGATTTGCCAGTGGAATTGCTGTCATAAAAATTTAAGAATTGAATGGAACAAAATAACAAATACAATTAAGTGCACCAAAAAGTATACACATTAAAATAGCGAATTATTATTATGGTAATATATTTTCAGCTTTAATAAAATAATAAACCCTTTAACTGTTTCAGACGTAACTTAATAATGTACAGTGCACAATGACTCAAGTGTGTGGCGGTCTTTATGCCCCAAGCTTATAGTCTATCTTCAAAATATTTATCTTGATGGAATCGGAATCGACTTCAGGCGATGAATTATCGATTTCGATTCCGTGCCCGGAAATCGGTGGACTCAAGAATCGACATTTGGAATGGACTCATCCTTATTATAATCGATCGAGGTGTGTTATGAAAGATCCGCAGCTTTCCCTGCTGGGACTACGGACTTGATGGGCCGGCTAAGAAAAGAGTGTCGAGGTGACCGTCGCTGAGTGATTGTTGAAAGGGGACGGACGCACCTCACACTCGCCCGGCGTCACATTCTTTCGACGGCTCCTCATTCCAGTGGTCGCCTTTTGGGGTTGACCACTTTTTCGGAATATTTTCTCCCGCCTTCCCGCCGCGAAACCTCATCTCCGCTATGCGGGACAGCTTCAGCCAACCAGTTGCCAATGCGGATGGCTGCGATTAGGTATTCTTAAGTTTTTTGCTTTCCGGATTTCGCGCTGATATGATGTAGTATTGTCGAACATTTTCGGGATACGTTCCGCGTTGAGCTGTGGCATTGTAATTATTACGCAATGCGGTGAAGCCGAAAATATTTGAGAGATTAAGTTCCGTATTCCATCAATACCCCAGTAATTACAAATTGAAATTTTTGACGACCAATTATGATTTTGTAGAATTCTAAGATATTTGTTTAAACCGTGACACTACGTTTGTACTACATGCCTAGTCCATACTGAGCAAGGTCCTGGGAAGGGATCGAAATTTTGACTGAACATTTGGGCGTTACATCTGGAATTAACTCTCAGTTGTGTAATTTAAAGATAAGGAGTTTCGGTTCTTTTTAGGGTATCGTCGATAACGCTTTGAAGTCCAAGAGGGTCTTACAAGTTATCGAAAAATATTGATTATTGGTGGGTTAAGCGAAAAATCTCGGAAGGCACTAGCTTAATTCTGATTAATAATTCAGTTAACCGAGATGACTCTTGTGTGAAAGTGCTCCTGTTGCGTGGAAATTTGGATGAGAGTATTGTTGTGAGAGTAAGTTTTTGTTATTTTGTCTGGTACTAATGATCATTAGCTTTCCTTATGATAATATAAAAAGGCTGGTGAAGGGTTACCTAGGGCGTAACGCCGTAGCATTTTCTGATGTCCGTTTTTTTTACTGTCTATAAAACTCTCGGTTTTTCCTTGTAATGCTCAATTTGATATGCTTTAGTGTGTACTTGATATTTTTATAAGCGATCTAACAAATATTTGCCACAATGATATGGGTTACACTAATCCACGTAACTTAATCGCTTCAAGTTTTCCTGTATGGACTCAAGGCCGAACAAAACCTGTCGTTCAGGAGGGATCTCTTGTCAGCTTTGAATACGTGAGGAAACAGATGTGTATGCGTGTTTCCTTTCACGTTTCATATTAATTTATTACGAGTTAATGGTTTCGAAGTTGAGCGTGAGGTTTCGAAACTGTGATTAGTCGCCCCCGTCTTTTTTGCGGTCTTTTTATAGTCGCTTCTCTTATTTTTTTCCTCGTCTGATTTGATGTTGTCATCGGGATAGCTGAGTGTCTGGTCGTGTGTCATCACCATCATTCTGGGTGAAGCAAAATTATGTCAACGTCAGCCTATTGGATCACTAGTCGCGAATCCCCCATTTTTTGGCCTTTAACAGAGAGATAACATATTATTTGCGTTTCCTTATTTTTATTAATATCTTTTTGTGTGGGTGAAATTTAAAGGCCTAGGTAATGTACGATAATCTTGTCGACCTTCCGAAAAAATGGGTTCTCATCATTGCAGTGAATTGCTTTTGTACTAATGCAATGCAACCCTTGGTTAGGTTTACTCGGTCCCATCCTCTGGAAACACATCTCCTCGCCTTTGATTTCTGTTAAATTTAATAATATTTTCCCTGCGTCTTCATTGTTTGAGCTCTATTCTATAATTTAAGTTACGCAATAAGAACTTCTTCCTCTCTATAGCTAAAGTTCCGTGACCAAAAATCCTAGGTTGCAAGGCGATTTTGATTAATGACCAGACAGCCTCCGGCTCGTGGATTGATTCCTGGTACTGATATATTTTTCTTTTAGAGTGGATTTTTTATCGGATTCATCATTATCATCGCATGTCAGCTTTCTTGAAATAGGTTTGACGCAGCTTTCTTCTCGTTTCTGTTATGACTTAATCCCTTCCCACTCGCGTACGTCTCCCCTTCTTTTCGCATCTTTCATTACCTTTTCATATAAATATTTTATCGGAGGTCTTCCTCTGCCGTTCCACTTATCCGTCTAGAGGTTATATTCGTCGTCGTGTATTCGGCCGTTGTAAGTTATCACTAAAAATATTCACGTTCGTGACGACTCTGATGACCCGTGCTCTCGAGTTTATTTTCAACCCACGTCCATCCCCTACTTTCCCCCCAGTGTACCATAATCATAAATGATATCATGGCCATCGAAGTTTCGCAAGTCCGCGGGCGAGGGGTGGAGGAGACCTTGCTATTGGTCATAATCGCTGATCTTTCCCCCCACCCCCTTTCATTCGTTCGAACCAGACGTCGCCGCAGAGATTTTTCTCCAGTATCCCGGCGAAACAGAAGCGGTTGTTTTTAATTGCCGGTTTCGAAACGTTCGCTTTATTCATCCAAGTCGCGTAGGACGGACCTAATCTCCCCACGACCGATTCAGAACGGGAAAGCTCCGGGATTCGTTCTTTCGGCAACAAGTGTCACGCTCAGCCTCTGCGGGTGGGGGTGGAGGAAGAAAAAAACTGGAATGATGAGGATTTCTCTCTTGCCGAAATAAAACGAGAAATTTCTTTCGTCTCGCCGCGACAGGTGCGTTTTGTCCAGGGGTGTGTGGCAAGGAATGGAGGGGGTGTGAGGTGCCGCTCACTCACATTGAACTAGAAGAATGCAGCGTATCTCAAGCCCCGCCTTCATTTACCCGCGTCCTCGAAACAATGACTGAGACTATTAGTAACGGCATTTCATGATGGAACTACTTTCGATCTAGACTCATTATCGCGTAACTCTCGTTCATAATTCATGCGTTTTCCTAATTAACGATTCCATAGATTTTAGTTGTGCGAAAACTCATTATACTCTCACTGTTTTAGGTTTTCGCCTTAAAAATAAATTTGTGTATTGGCTTCTTCGCATTTAAATACCTTCCTCGCTGCCGCGTTAGTTCGCTTGTTGCCCTGTTTACGTATCTAATGTTGTCGCAGGAAAGTGAAGTCATGCTTTGAAAATTGTGTCATTTTCGTCCTGAGGCTTAGTATTTGGTTCTGCAATGGTTTTCAGTGATACTTTTTTTTATAGAAAACTACAGTTATTTCCCTCAATTCTTGACTGATTATTTTTCCCTTCGGCGAAAATAGGAGACCTCGTCCATTTCTTTTTTAATCAACGTTGAAGTTCTGTAATGCTTTGACGCCTTGGATGCAGAGAATAATTCAGTCTTAAGGTTAGGAGGAGAGGCTCATCTAGTCATAACCCCTCTCCAATGGGTTGTACTGAAAATTAATGGATCTATGTGTAAATAGGCTGTGTAAATATGTGTATGATAGTTTATTAGAAACATTTTAAACGTGCGCAAATCTAATCGTACGTTCGTTTTTTTTTATTGTTAGTTTCTAGTGCGGTGAAGGCATTTACAGTAAGATATGATTTTGCGTAAGTTTTCGGGGAGGGGGGGATAAACGCCCCCTCCACCCATTGGATCTTCGCCTGCTCGGATAGAACCTGTGCTTTCCATGTATGGGCATGTCGGAGTGCCACTCCCTCAAACCCCCGCTTTTGTCATTAGCGGCATAAATTCGCCCTCTTTTGTCCCTTTACGGTTGGGAAAGGATTTCGATGGCTTTTCCCCTCGCACATGAACCCCCAAAAAAAGAACAGAGATTGGGAAACCTCCCCCTCTCCCCCCTTCGTCTGGAGCTCGGCTGCGATCGAGATGGAATTATAAATTTAGGACCGGGACGTTGCCGGCACAACAGATAATTCTTGGTCTCGGCCGATCCGACACTCAAGGGAATGGTCTTCAGCAGTTATGGACTTGAGGAATGACGAGGAGGACTTCTCGACACCATTATGTTCTGAATTTGGTTGCATTCCTCCGTTACGCCTTGGATTTAGCATATGTCAACACCCTGTTAAATTATCCTATCCTTCGGTCTCTCTCGTCATTCTTCCCTGTCATGGAATAATTCTCCTTCCCTGTCATATCTCGCTTCAAGTCCTTTGTACGAAGGGATTCAATTTGGAAATGTGCTCCGCTGTGCCCTTCCGTAAGCAGGGAAAGTAAGATTTTCTCAAAAAATTCATTTTTTTTGTCTTCCCCGTTTCTTTTTGGATGCATCTCAAAGTAATCCATGTAATCCTTTGAGTAAATTAAAAAAAAGATCTTGCGAAAGTTTTATCGCGCATATGTGTGGAGAAAACGTATTAATTACAATAATTTAAGAAATTCGAGGAACAAATTTTAGGCATTTAACTTGTTCAGGGAATCGTCCGGAAGGGGAAATGTATTTCGAATGAGATGAGAGTGATTTCAAAATCAGAGCCTAATACAAACCCTCAGAATGTTTCTGGTGCGTTGTCGCTAAAATCCATTCCAGAGAACTTTTCCCCTCTAATATTTCTAGGAATTATTAACTGTTTATTGAATCTCCGTATAAGCTCTTAAATTTTCCTTCATTTACTCTTAAATGCGTATACCCCTTATCCTTCGCTCAACCGGAATTCCATCGTCATCGCCTTCATGTAAGAGTGAAGTTAGTAGCAGAAGATTATGTGGTGGGAAGATGATTTTTATTGTTCCATTCTTTTCTGACTAGTAGTGGCGAAGTCTTCTTTGGGGAAGTGTGATTCTATTTCGGAATATGTCAATTCTACACCTGGAGCCGCCTCATTGGCGTGTATAAAAAGCTTGATAAAATTTGAACCTGTGGTTCATAACAACTGTACCATCATCAGAGTTTCATTGTACATCTCTGGAATTTCTTCACTGAAACAATTATCGAGGTTTAGGTCGGGTTTTTAATTAAAACGCAGTATTATTTATTACTAGCGTGTTTTCTTAATTTCTTGGATGCCGAGCGCGTCCATGAAATCGACGTCTCTTTCATCTTCTGAAAGGCGTCCGTCTTGAGTTGCTCATGTTATTCAAGTCGAACGAGAGTCCTCCCTAGACGTCGAACTGTTCCAGAAAACTGGTATCGGGAGTCGTGGAATAATGTGTGGAAAGAGGTAAAAGGCGGGATCTCTTTGCTTTCCGTCTCGGGGAAAGAAAATTGAATGGATGTTTGTCGGTAGGTTTTTGGGGGGAGGGTTTGATGAGGTATTTTCGGGGGGAGTGGTAGAGTAGGGGCTGGAACGGAAGCCGGTTCGAACCACGCTTCATTTTTTGGGCCTCCCGTCTTTTCTTCTCTTGCCTCCCCTCCCCGCGTCCCTTCCCCTCCTCCCACTCCCCTCCCCTCTGAATCGTCTTTCCCTCACGCCATACGCGCAACCCTTTTTTTTATGGCCGAGGGGGCCATTGGAATCAACAACTCAAGTGGAATGGTCCATTGGGTAGGACATAATGAAATTCCCGCCTTTCAGCTCGGCCCGTTAAATTTTCCATGGCTCCCCTCCGTCGTGTTTAATTTTCACGTTGTTCTCTGATGAGTATCCCAGACAGATCTCTATTTGTGTATCGTGAATGGTATTGTTGGTATAAACTGTTGCTTCTTGTCCACGGATGCGATTTTGGACTAAGGAAAGTTCTTGGCATATGAAGTTAACTTCACATTTGACGGCGAACGCTCATTTTATTTCGTATGTTTCTCAATTTTTTTATCTTTTTTGAAATGCATGAGCGGGTTTCCGAACCGAGCGGGTTTAATCTACGAAACATTCGACGCGTAATAATTGTGAGAACATAAATAGGTTAAGTATGTGGCTTATGGAGAGACTACTACTAATAGTCACTCTACGTGAGGGGAATTTTTTGTAATTTTGGAGTCATTCTTTTGGAGTCTTTGATGGTAGAATTAAATATCTCACTGTATTTTTTATTTACTCATGGCCGTTGCACCTCATCATGTCGTCTAGTATCTTGTTTAAGTTGTTGTCCATGATGTGTTGAATTTCTCTTACAGTTCCCTAATACCCCATAAGTAAGCAGAGTTGAAACTAAATTATCTTTAGTTAATAATGTAAAGTTTATTTATTTTGGTAGTACTATTTGTGTATTACTTAATTTCAAATTTGAAGATAGATACCCCATGCACCTCCATAATTTGAAGTCGTGATTTCAATGAATTTGATACAGTCCGGTTTCGTTCCATACGTATCCATTATTAAAGGTATATACATAATTAGAAGTTTAATGACCCAAATACAGAATTTTATAATCTTGTAAATTAATGAATTGTCGGCGGGAGCTTTCCGATTCACATAACCACTGATTCGATGATACCGTCGGGGAAATCAGTACACTTTGAGTGTGAAGATGCAGGATGGGTGCTCGGCCCAATGGCAGAATAGAGGGGTGCGCTCTGTGGTCCGCATTTTCGTGCGTGGGTGATCACGCAAGTGCGCGCGGCGCGTGACCCTCAAAGCAGCAGCGGCGGCGGCGACGTCCGTTTCGTCGCGCTCACCCCAGCAACGCTCCCCCGCTTTCTTTTGTCTCGTTTATTTCTCAATCTCTCACGTTCGGCCGGTTAGTAAATCGTGAGCGACTTTGGAGGTGGTGGTGGTCGGGCAGTTTGGCGGGCCATCTAATGGGGGCGTCTCGTCTCCGCCTGTTGACTGCCTTACCTGTCGTCCTCTCCTCACCCTCTCCGCCCGTCTTTGGCGCTTTTATGCGTCGGTATTCGCCCGCGCCTTCCTTCGCTGCCTTGTCTTTAGAGTGAATCACAGGGTGGACACACATGAGAGAGGTTTTGGGCATCTGGACATGCTACCAAGATTGAAATGGGGAAATGCCGATATCCGATAGTTCGGGTGAATACGTCGATCGCGCTCGATTAAATTTCGAATGGAAATGTTGTATTTCCATCAAAACTGAATACTCTGGGAGAAGGAGACTGCTGTATTTTAATTAAATCCTTTAATAAATATTATCTGTGCATTGTGGGTGACTCCGTAAAGTTATCACCATGGCTAGTCCCGGTATACTTATATTATTTCATCGTTGGTCTCGGCTTTTGATTAATGCGCAGCCACATCGAGCGTTCTTGTACGTATTTATTCTGGGGATGGGTGATCATAAATTATTTAGGACTTATAGAGTTGGGAAGTGCAAAGGGGTTGGGGGTTATCTTTAATTATACTCCAATGGCTTTGTATTTTGTAGCTTAATTTCTGAGTATTATGTGTGATAAAATAGCATACCTAGACCTGCACCCTTTCTCTGAGAAATAGCATATTTTTTTCATTTAGATTTTCTGCTTCCACACCCTGCCAAAGCAGTTCTCAATGAAATCGGACCTAAGACCTAACAATGCCTACCAGTTGCCTTTTTCCTTAGTGCCCCAATTATTTGATGGCCACTTCGTTGTGGATGCAATTTTTGCACTTCAGACAATATTTATAATTTTCAGTTTCAATGTTCCACCGAGCATTTATCTCGTTGGGAAGCGCTGTACATAGTTTGGAAATTTAAGCTTTAGTGCCAGTGAGTGGGTCGATCCCCTATCTATAGAATGGTATGGAGGAGGAAGAATTTTTCCATTAAAGGCGCAAGCTATTTTTCTTTCTAAGGAAGCATTTTCTGGGAAATGAGATGATTCCACGTGTCTCCTTCCGGGTCAAGCAATGCGTTTCTGTATTTTCGGGGAATACAGTAATGGAGGTAGGAAATATTTCGAATTGGATCGTGATCTGCCACGTAACTTGTCCCATTTTCCTGTTGCGTTAGTTTCACGCAAGAATAAATATTTCCTGTATCCTTACGGTCTGCTGCGTTTACAAAATCCATGCCTTTTCCCTTCTTGGTAGTGCGTAGAAGTGTATCTTATTCACGTTCTCTCGGCCGATATGGGTCGAGACTAATTGGTAGGTGTTATTGAAATCTGGAGGCAGGAATCCAAGGGCAGTGTGGTGACACCTCAGCTCCACCCAACACCATATTCCGTGATCTTGGTGCCTGGAGCCATCCCATCCCCGAACAGAAATCAATGGATACTGAAAAGGTTGCAATAATCAATCTGTATACAAAAACCATTCCATGTAATAAATTCTCTAAAGATTCCTTATTTCAAAATTTCAGCCAAGTATTTTGCGATGAGTTTAATCCTTCGTTTTTATGGAAGATGGAATCGGAAGAAAACTGAAATTAATAATTAAAGTCTGTGCCTTCGTCCCGTCAAAAAGAGAAAATTAGCTTCGTCCCTGCCGATTTCAAGCGATGGGTGCGACTACCGCTCAATACATTTGCTGTATTTTGGATGATGAGGTTTGTAGTGTGTAAATCATTAAGCTGCGGTAAAGGGGTATCCTGGCTTCTAATCCGGGCGAAGCATTTAGACATTTTCATTATTCAATCCTCGCAACGCAGTTTTCTGCTTGTCAAAACGTCGTGTTAAATTCGCAGGTGGTCCAAAGAAAGGAACCGACTTCCGTACCCCAACACAAACAGCATAGTTTGGGATAAAATCTACTATCATCTGTAGAACTAATCCAAGAGTTGAGTGAGTCATTATGATTAACTATAATTTGCTATTCCAAGCGAACAGAAGACCTGCTGCTTCTGCTCTTGGTTTTTAATGTCATGGTGTCTTCGAATTTTCGCATCGGTGTTTGCACCGTGGCGGCTGGAGGTGGAGGGAGGTGGATATTTTTTTTGATGATGAAGACTTGAATCGGGGGGAGGGGGGGGGGAGGCTGACTCCCAAGGTGATCAGGTCCCCTCAGATTTCCCCTGCCCCACCCTCCCCTCCCTTCCTCCCGGGCGGTTTTATAGCGCGCGGCAGTCCAAGCAGGCGGTTTGGGTTCGATGCTCTTTTTTGGTCTTGGTCACGGAGGATGAGCACGCCCTTGACGGGTCATCGCAAAGGTTTTGGGGTCTCGACTTCCCTCAGGGAATCTATTGGGAATATCTCGGGAGGATCTATGTTTATAACTGTGTGTTTGCATCTCATACAAGTCAGGAATTTACTGGTTTCACGTCTAGCTTTGGTCAAATATACTTCGCAGCAATGATTTTAGCTTTGATTCTTAATGGCTCGTGTACTAAATGTTTGAATTATTGCTCTCTTTTATTTCTTCCGTTTATAATTTATGATGGTAAAAAATACCCGCCCAAATATTTTATCGATAAAATGTTAGCATAAATTTTATGCATTATGTGGAAATTGCAAGATAGAGAATGCAAGAAGCTGGTTATTAAATTTAATCGAAACTTGAAGGTTTTTCGTGGTGGAAGGGCTCCATATTGACAATGATAAACACATCGTTACTCCCACAGTTTATTTCAACAATTAATTGAATTAATTTTTTAAATAAATATAAATTACATGAGGTAATTTTTTAAATAAAATTTGTAAGTCACCAAGTGTTTTTCATTGCTTATATAGAAGCTGGTTAGTTTTGTTAAAGGTGGTTTGAAACATTTGATGCAGCAAAGACGCCGAGTCGGCCGTAAGTTACCTAAGGCTCTTTGACCCGGTCCATGCGAAGAATATTCACCGTTTTTTCTGTATAACGCTGGACGGCATTAAGGCGGCTTTAATTTATTTCTAGCCGTTGATCTCCAAAATTTTCGTCTAGCTGAAGACCGCGATCCTAGCTACTAGATGTTTTGTTTCTAGCATAAATTTACTCATGTTTTCTGTTGGTTATCCTGCTCGACATTCTACGAAGATTACTACCTAGGTGTACGGAAATGCATGCAGCATGTGCAAAGAAGCATTTCCTTATGAAGTGGCTCCATAGATTTCCAAACCTGAATTCTCGAGTCCCTTGATTCGTCATCCTATTGGTGTGCGTAGCAGTCAGTCGTAATAGGGTGCAAGAGGTGAATTGACTCGTTAGTATTCCACGAATCCAAAACTTCCGCCTCATAACTTGGAACGGAGGAACAGTCCCAAACTTCCTCAATCATTGTTAAATCTTGTGGGTGGTATGAAGCTCAAGACTTCCCAGAATCGGGTTTCGCTTTGACATCGTTCATTTTTATAGTGCGAGTGGAATTTTCTTAGTATTACTGCTGTGTCTTTCATTGAGCGTAGTTTTTCAGCCCTAATTTTGGACTTAATTGCAAACATTGAAAGCCAATTCTAAGTACGGGTTATTGAAAATCCATCACGACGAGGTTTATAATTTTCACTGTCAGAAATAATGTTCGAAATGATTTTATTTTTAAAATTCTGTGTTACGGAGGTGTACCAAAATATTCTGAATCGCGGACGTACAGATGCGCGGAAATTATTTAAAAAATGCAAAAAACTGAGTCAAGATTGTTCGATTGATAACCTATCAGCAGCATATCAAGTATCTTTTATCGAAAATGATTATTTTATACATACTTAAGATACATATACTTGGTAAATTCGGAGATTTTTTTCTCAGACGACGTGAAACATATCCTTCGTTTACCGTCGCACTTCGGTAGACGGGATCACGAGAAGGTTGACTGCAAAAGAGAGGGATTTAAAATGCCATTCTTGCCTCGTTCTATCAGGGATAGCAACGATGCATTGATAATGTTCATGGCGATTCACTCGCTTTGACGACTCATTGTATGTTTGTATTTTTCCATTCTTCTAACCTTGCATGGATTTACCATATGAATTACGAACCGTTGTCATTTTTTCCTCTTCATGAATGATCGCGTGTTTTCTGTTATTATATGTGATTTTTATTAGGACCGTGTGGTGTATATGTGAGGATCCTCTTGCATGCTGGTGATTGATCACTCCCCGCCGTACACCCTAGCGATGGATCGCAGTGTATTTATGTAGACAGGGAGTCCAGTGACCGGGAAAACCGAGAGAATCGGGAACCATGCGTGAATTTTCAGTCCCTGGAATTTTGCTCAAATTATTCATGAATTTTTGCTCCAACCTGAAATTTAAAAATCTTTCAAAAAATTATTTCAAATTCACTTCACATAAAATTTTGTGAGTTCAACACCCATTTTCTGGCTTATTCTTTGTAAATGCATGCTTCACAATGTTTCGATTAACATTTTAAATTGCACTTTTTGAATACATATATTTATATAGCTATTAGCTATTTATTAGCTAAAATAATTAATAAATGTAACATTATTTAAAAGTATTGAAGTAATTTTGGGTGTTAAAGAATTCTAATCTATCGCAGTAATCACGTATTATTAACGTGGAATTAAGTAAAATTTCCCTGTAAAAACTGGAATTATGCATGAGTTTCTCTGCTTTGATTGGCTGTACGCCCTGGTAGATGAGTTTGATGTGCCATCTTCCGTTACATTTTGTCAGGAATGATTTTCGAGCTCATAGTTTTCGTCCCTGGGGAGAAAAGGCTCTTTTGTCGTGGCCATTGCGGCCGGGATAAGCTCTCTCTCTCTCTCTCTCTCTCCTTGCGGAATTGAATAATAGCCCGCTCCTCCACCTTCTACGCGACGGCTGCTGCCACCCCCACCTACCTTCGCTCGCTACCCTCCCCCTCTTGTAGTCCACTCTCTCACCTTGTTTTTTCCCTCCCCCAACAGCAGTCCCTTGCACAGTCCCGTGGTACACACACCTGCTCCCTCGTCAAAACCACCTCACCTCGTCTTACACCCCCTCCGAGTTACGTCTTTTCTCCCCCTTGACTCTCGTCCCAAAAGCAAGTCGTTATTCTTCTTCTCAAAGCAACAGCTTTCTCTATCCCTATGGAATTCATGTCGTACAATAAAGGCTTTCGGTTCATTCGATGTAGATTGGACTTTCGCGTCGCACTTGCTGATTCCTGGAAACTAGAGCGACTAGCGGCCGTCTCTCGGGTTTGAGGAAATCATGCGATTATGTCTCTCCCCCCCTCTGAAATTCATTTCGAAATCTTGGGCGGTTTGTTTTCAGTGCCGTATAATTTCTTGGGATTTGATTTTATATTGATTGAGTTTTTTATATTCTTTCGGTTTTTAGTAATAAAGATATTTGGAGGAATTGTTTTTTTTTGTAACACATTTGGAGTGGCCGTTCAGACCGGACGAAATGATTGGAATTTATTTTTAACTAAAGGTATGCTCCTACGCGATTGTCTACTTGAGTGGGAGAATGCACGAAATTAGAACGCTGTGCGTAAAATTATTTGATGTATTTTTTCTAGTTTTGGTGTTTGCGCGATTCATATGGCGATCATGTTAACATTTCAGCTTACTCGGGTATTTTTATTTTCTGGTGAGTCTACTTATTTTCGTGCTGATAATGTGGTCACAGCGTCATTAATTAACTTGAATTATGTCATTTTAATACTTTTGGCTCTAGTTCTTCACTTTGCACTGGTTGAGGACTGGTTTTTATATCAGACTAAATACAAACTCTTTCGCCCTGAAAATGAAAAGGTGCATTAATCAGTCACCTCACAATCCATATTTCACTGTCGGAAGAGTAAACTTTATTTCCAATGGATAATGATTAGAAACAGTTCAGAGCACAATTGACACAATTTCATCGTCTCAAAACGGAATTTCCAGTCGGATGGAAAAATAATTTGCTAATAAATTACGTAAACACTCGCTCCTCCCTCTAACCAAATGGCCGTCACTTGCGTTTTAACGTATTGCGCTGGCTATTGTGCCGCGTGGAGTCGCTTCCTGAGATGTACTTATCTTAAGGGGGCGCATCACGTCCGCTCAGTCAGTCTACTTCACGATGAATTTCTCCTTTAAAGCATACGCATCAACCTTAAAATTTTCAGTTTAAAAAAAAAACCTCAGTAGACCCTTGTTAACATTTGGCTTTATCTCAAATTTGAAAAATGTTTCCTCTGTGGTAAAATTGTGATACATATTTTAAATACGGTAAAATGTTGACAGGGGTTTTCTCTGAATTCCCCGAAATTATAATTTGGTTGCATGTTTTGATGAGTAATGCACCATGACAGAAGACAAAATACGACCGTCCGCGAGAAGTAATGCCATTGCATAAAATAGTAATTAAAATATCTCTCACATAGGCACTTCAGGCATAAATAAATTTTCTACCAGAAATTCAGATTTTCACTTTTAACTACTAAAATGTAACGATTGTTCGCGCGAGCTTTGGAGTACATTACAAGTAATTTTTTTTTTTTTATTTGTCGAGTACAAGTAAAAATCACCAAAGATGTTATCGTTAACGGTAATTCGATTGATTTTTCTTCGTTACATCACATCACTTAGTACACAAATGCAGTGGCGCAGCGAAGGGTGGATTTAGGGGGATAAAAACCCCCTCTCCCAAAGCTCAGAAAATTTTAAGTTTAATACATTTTACATAATTCGATTGATATTACTAATAGAATAGTGTAATGATTAATAAAAATATCCCTCAGAAAGCCGTAAAACTCACCATATTGAACCATTTATCTTAAAATTCCGTAATTTATTAATATCGCACCTACTGCGTCTCCTGGAGGAAGAGTTCTCGGGTTTCCAGCCGGGTCCAGGTGCTGGAAACCCGAGAACTCTTCCTCCAGTCTATTCGCCGGGAAAGCCTTAGATCCTTCATTACCGCTTATCCTGGTAGGTATTCCATACCCCACACACACACAGCGGTATTAGTTGCACCTAATCACCCTAATTCCTAGCTGCGCCCCTGAACAGATGCATCGTCACGTCTTGAACTATGCAACGTGCCTTGCAGTGCGGTCTTCCGTAGGCGTCCAGCCACCGAGTGTGCGAGTCGTCGGGGCTGGTCCCATACCACTCTCTCCCTCGGGGTCCCATCCGCTCCGCCCTATCTGTCATGAGGCGGTGGGTATGCCCTTCCGACGCTGTCGCGCATGTAAGCACGCGTGGAAAGGTGGTCAAGCGATGGGCTCTTTTCCCGCCTCAAGGACGTCCCCACGATCGTCGCCCCGTGGACTCTTCAAGTGCCGTTGCCTGCCTTTCGGGTCGAGCAGTGCTAACGCGCGCCGCGCCCACGCCTCCGAAACGTTTTCTCGTGGCGTGAGGAAAAGTGGTGGATCGTTGGTTAGTCTATACTAGGGGTATGAAAGTAATCTCCTCCATTCTTTTCGGTTCTAGAGGAGACAGAAAGTGGAGGTCGATCCGGTAATTTTATTATTTACAATAAATATGAGAACTCGGTTCTAGCATTGCCATATTTGATGGGAAGAAACCAATTGATTCATTATTTATCATTTTTTTAAATAAATTCCAAAGTTCTCAAATAACCTTCTTTGGGTCTTTTAAATTGGGGAAGCATTTCCCAAGAGAAATTTATTAAAATTCAAGAAGTAACCCAAAGTACATGTCTATGTTCTAAATAAGGATAGCCTAACCAAAAATTGCTTAAGATAAAAGAAACTAGTTGAAGTTTCTCTCTAACAGCTTAAGCTCTGTAGTTGATCTGGCTTCATCGTCCTTGATAGGAATGGAATCTATGAAATGTAGCCCCAGAATACAGTATATCCTGCAGTGTAGATTTTGTTAATGATGCTCCCATACTATGTTGTCAAGTGCATTAGAAAAGAGCATGTTTTTAGTTTTCTTGCCTGCAGTAGGCTTGATGTTTTTGCACCTATGAATATTATTAATTTCACACCTTATACTGCCCTGTGATATTTCTGCAATTTAATTTTTAGTGAAGTTGTTGTTACATGTGAGAGGAAATAAAATTGATCTGTTTACATGCATTTTGTACATATTTACCCCAATTTTTGCTATTCATTGCTTATAAAGTTATGGTTGAGATAATACCTATGTCCTACTGTACGTCATTGTAAAAGGTAGGGAATAATTCACAGACAAACTCTTGAGAATAGAGACATAACATAGCTTTATTTCTCTGAGTATTAGATTTTTCTGCATCAGTGTTTTTTTTCCTTGAGATTTGAATGGAATGGGTTGGAAGGTCAGGTATCCAAGCTTTCACTTTCATCTTGTCCTACCACTCACATGGTACTGAGATGCATCTTTGGGGATGAAACTGATCAGTTTGCTCGCTGATGTTATAATTTCAGTGTTATGTTATCATTCTTTGCCAAAATCGTCCTCCACTAAAGGTATTTAATTGTTTGTTACAGGCTCCTCCTTCGACTTTGAACCGTGGCTCTGGTGCAGGCACATGGACCCGTCGAGGAGCCGAAATGAGAGGCCCTGCCCCCCAGGCACCTCCCTCTTCTACGACCTTTGGAGGCTGTCGAGGGACTCCTCCTCATGTTCGTGGCAATTCTGTGATATCAGCTGACACAGATGGTGAAGTGGCAGAGATATCACAGCTTGCTGAAGAGCTTGGGAGAATGGGCGGTGGCAGGGAAGAGGATTTGGCCATCTCTGAGCACTTACAAGTAAGTAAAAACTAATGTGATCCCATGATATTTATTTAATGCATAGAACTAGAAAATCTACTGTGGTTCCTCATGGTGGAAATAGGCATTGTTTTATGTCCTTTGATCAAAAGGCTGTTTACAAACATTTTTATTTTTATGTACCAGACATTTGTTTGTGATAATGTTTTAACGATATTCAGTATTTTCTCAGAAAAACATTTATCCATGTAGAATGATTTTCGAGAAAAAAACTTTGTTTGGAAGTATATTTATATACATAATGAAAAATAGGTTGTTGTGTAGTCCAAATTCATAATAATTCTTATTATTTATTAAAGTATATATTATTTTGCTCATTATAATGATCATTAGAAAGTGCCAACTTTTTGGCTAAATTTAGCTGTGGATTTGCAAGTAATAATTATTACTTTTAGATAAACATCCTTTCCAGTTTAATTGATAATTTATTGTGGAAAATTATCTTGAAATAGGTGTACTTGAATTTTAGCTCTTCCGTTCATTGTTTAAATGAATTAGGCTAACTGTAGGAGTAGGCTAGGAGTAGGTAGTATCAGGAATACGTTTGTGGTGTTTGGTCCATGCTAATATCAGTCCTTATTTAGATAAACCCTTGTCCTAGTTATTTTGCTAGGATTTGTAGTATTTTTTATTTGAACCATTGAAGTCATCAATTATTGTGTGATTTTACCCATAAATTTGTTAATTGAAGCAAAATTCTTTTTCTCAGGTGATAAACCAGGAGGACTTAGCTGCCATCTTGCCTGATGTTACAACGACAGGAACCAATGATGACGGCCCACCTTTTGATGGTTTTGAAGATGTTGGTTCAGAGAGTGGGAGAGCAGAGACTGAAGAAGGGGCTGCCAACAGAGGGAGTAGCAGCTGTAAAAGTGCAGCGGTGAAGGCCGCAGTCCCAGGAGAGGCAGAAGCGGTGCAGGTGGATGCAGAGGATGCAGAGTCAGGCAGTGACGTCGAACTTCCTGAAAGGATTGTGAGCGAAGCCATTGAGCGTATTAATTTATATGAGGAGCCGCTGCCTGCTAACGAGAGGCTGAGAACTGAAGGAGAAGGTTTTCCTTACGCTTCAGAATCTGTGTCAAGGAAGCGTGGGGTCACGACGAGGCGTAGGCACGATACTGGTGGTGGAGATGTGGAAGAGGTGGTTGAGGAAGAGGAAGTGTCGTCGGTTGTGAGAAGTGGGAAGGAGGGTGTGGGCAGGGGTATGTACTCGTCAACGCTCCTGCGCCGCTTTGTGGAAAGGACTGAAATTCTTTCCAGGGGTCATCGGTCGGACAGTAAAACTGGTGTTCTAACTCGTGGAGATGTGCAGGACTCTTCAAGAATGAGGGTGCATTCGCCCACTGTGGTTGAGGGTGAGGGCGTGGAGGAGGTTGGGAAGGTTATCGAGCCAAAGCGTGGGGCAGCGGCTGCAAATTCAACGGTGGTCCCTTCTGGTCGTGTCAGAGGGAGGCCGCCGAGGTTGGCAAGGGGGCCAGTTGTGGAAGAAGGTGAATGTGTAGCAGTGGAGGTCCAAGGTACCACTCGGGGATGCTTGGTGTCCTCTGGTTCCTTGCATGGCCACATGCCCGAACTCGAATCATATATGCGGTTGGATTGCTCAGTCTCTAACGTGTCCCCCGACAGTGGGATTCAATCTGTTGCTGGCTCGCCTCCCCATCCATCTTGTTCGCCCGCATCAGATCGACCGACGCACGATTCCCCAGCTCACCCTCCCATCTCGTCTCCACCCCCTCCAGGGAGCTCACCGGCTTCCGTCCGTGAAACTTTGGTCCCTCCCCACACGTCATATCCCATCATCCCTCCCGCGGTGCCAGTGCTTCCATCAGGTCCCAAAGATCAGTCAGCTAACGATTCAGTCTCCAGGCCAGTCCATCACTCTGATCTGGACTCGCACTCATATCACAACGAAGTGCGGACTTTGCGTTCCTCCTCGGATGCCACTGGTGGGGTGGCTAGGCAATCAAAAGAATGCTCACAGTCAGACAAGATGCCATGCGATAGGCACCCTTCACGTCAGAAAAGAGGTCCTGGTAGGCCGCGCAGCAAGAAAACTAGTTTTCAGACGAATTTGGTGGAGGAGAAGGAGGCCTGTGATTCGTCTGTGAGTGTTGCAGAAGGAGACAATGGTGGTGAGACAGCCGTTGCAGAAAAAGGTAGTCGTCGAAGGCAAGCAGCTTTAGTTGTTGAGGACGGACCTCCTCCTCCATCACCCGTTCCAATCAGAAGAGGTCCTGGAAGGCCAAAGAAAGCACCACCTGTGTTAGAACCCAATTTACCCTTGCCAGAGGTGACACGGAAGGAGAAATGTCGAGCTGGTAGGGGTAATGGTGTTGGGAGAGGCATTCAGCGTAGTTCAGATGTTTTCCTCTCGCAAATGTGTAGGGATGGAGTTTCTTCATCCTCTGCTGTAGAAAATACTGAAAACAATGAGGACTTGAGTGCTGTTTCCAAACTTGTCAGGAGAGAACAACGGTTTGGCCACGCCTCCAGAAATAGACGGGGGAAATCCTGTGTTTTAATGAAGCCTGGGCCAGATGAACACTTAGTGGATACATCCAGTGGTGTTTATGTTGTTGGTAATAGAAGATCAGAACAGTGTAACAAGGTTGTTGAACCCAGTAACAGGTTGGGGAAGGTAGAAAGTGATGTGCCAGTTGTGAGGCCTGATGCTGTGAACCCTACTAGTGATAATTCCGTAAAACTTTCCAGTCGCGTTGGAATGAAAAGGAGTCGGAAGATGGCTAGGAGTAGGAAAATTAGGAGGGTTAAAAAGGTCTTACAAGTTGAGAGGCCACTTCATAAAATGGGTGCAGGCTTGCAAAAGAAGAAGAGTGGTAGGAGAAAGAGTTTCAAAGTAGAAGTTCTGGGTCCAGGTGATAAAATTAAGAGGAATGATACCAAAGGAATAACTGATGGAGTGGCCAAAGGCCATGTTCAGGACACTCCCACAAAAAGCTCTCCTCTCAGTGGGAATAGGGTAAAACACGAAGCAACCAGTGATATCAATAAGCAGCCAAGCTCCACATCACACTCCCCAGGAGGGCACCGTTCCAGTTTACAAAAGAAACTCCACAATAGTAGTGCACACTCCAACACTCCAAAAACTACAGTTTCTGACGCTATTTACAGAGGTCAGGTTAGTGATAATGTTGTTATCAAGGAAGAAGCAGGAAAGACTCCTGTTTCGGACAAGAATGCGAGCGTTTCTTCGATCCAAAAGCACAAGAGGAAGAAGAAGAAGCTGAGGAAACAAGAAAAACCAAAACGCAGAAGTTTGACTCCTGCTGATCCATCTTTTCTTGATAGTCTGGAAACAGTGGTGCGGCTCCTGCAGCAGTGTACCATTTCACGGAATATTGTGCCCACCCCCAAGCCTGGGGAAATCCTATTGCCGTCAATATTCCGTGTGAGGCGGATGGCCAAGAAGAGGAAAGGGAGTGAACGGTCCAGGACGAGTGACAAGGAGTCTGGGACTGAAGGAGATGGCGGGAAAGAGAAGGGGAAACGGAGAATGAAGAAGAATGCTGTTGAAGTGCCAAAGGTGAGATTCCCTTCAAAGCCTCAAATCATGCTGGGGCTTTAATGCTAATTTACATATAATGGGTGAGAAGCCAAGGGGTACAAGTGATTTTTTTTGTTCAAAACGGAATTAGGTACAGATACATATTAGGCAAATAAAACAAACGAAATCAACTAGATATTCAGTAGCGTATTTGATTTTCCACTTGATGTTAGCACAAAACAGAGACTCACTCATATCCCTTCTCCACCGAATTTTTGTATATTTCTTCATCAATTTCTTTACCTAACTCCTTTTAGAAAAAATATCAATTGTACCACTTGGCCTCTAAACCCCTCAAATATTCAATGTTATCAAATTTGTGAACGCTTGAGCAAAGTCATTCAATTTTTTAAATTAGGCCGAGTTAATTTTAATATGGAAACTATTGTAGATTGGCTATTGAAGGTATAGGATCTGTATTCCGTGATCATGTAGATAATTTTAGGCCTGTTTTTAGAATGACTAATTGGAATGTTTTAATTTTTTTAGCTTTCATGTTTTGTGTTCATGCACTTAAAATATTCAGTTGAAATTATGATGAATAACAATTATGTCATTGCTGCAATCAGTATAAAGTTTCAGCTTCAATTTCTTATACATATAATGTGTTTCTAGATACCCTAGATTATCAGTCATATGTGCAATGAAACATGTTTAGTGCAAATAAATTGAGTGGAGCATGTTGCAATGCCTAATTTCATCGATATTTGCATATGTTACCTAAATAATCTTGTTATAAAATTATCTTATAATCTCTTATGTCAGTTTTTTATTTTTATCTATGCAAATATTCTATTTTAATGTCTCAAATTACAATTTTCATTAATAATTCTCATCAATTCATGCAAGTCATTTTTATGGCATATCAAAACTTTTAAATGTTCCTTGGATGCTCTGCTATGTACTGTTGACGAACACCTGCTCTTAAGTATATTTTGTAAATTATTGTTTCAGGGAAGGGAGAGAGCTGAATCTAATGAGCAGAGACTTCCTTTGAAGAAGAGGCATTATCATGTGTCTGCTACAGCCACCCAATCCACCACTTCCGAGGTCACTGTTGCCGACTCCACATCAGAACTTTCTAAATCAGCTGGAGTGGTAGGAAAATCCGTTCACATGGAGAAGTCGAATGAGAGGTTGATTTCCACTCCAAAGTCCAGTGATAAGGCACCCTCTACTCCTAAGTCTGCGGAGAAGATCACCTCAACACCAAAATCAGCGGAAAAGATAATTTCCACGCCAAAATCATCAGAAAGAGCGAGTCAGGCAGCAGCCAAGATAGTCGATGGGAAATTAAAAGGTGATGGTCACAGAAACTCCATAGATGAAGCCATAGAAGCGTGCATCACAAGGTATGCATCACCCAACAAGGGGGGTGGTGAGAATCCCGCATCAAAGAGTGGTTTGTGCTCAAGTCCCCAACAGCAAGTCACCCCTATCTCCGGCAGCATCACCCCCTCCAGTTCGAGCCCTGTCCCCGTAGCTGCGACCCCCAAGAAAAGGCACCGCTTAGAAATGCAGACGAGTGGGAGTTGCAATCCTAAATCCCCTGTGGCTCCCCCTCTTGCAACGCCTCCCCCCAGTGCCCTCTCCCCCCAGCCCAAAAGGATACCCCTCTCAAGAAGTCGTTCTAGTGCCATGGACTCGACTGCAGCTCTTTCTCCCACCCGCAGCTCACCAGTCGTTGCGAAATCTGTGGTTTTGGCCCCTGCCGATTCGGCCAACTCGGCAGTTGTGTCATCAACAGTGTCCTTGTCTGCCACCAGTGAGGTAGTCAACGCCAGTGGTGCTAAAGTGTTGCCGGGCACTGAGGAAGTGGGTGACGGAGTGAAGAAGGAGGCGAGTGCCAAAGGTGAAGGGACAGAGGAGAGCCCTGGCAAGCGGAAGAAACGCAAGATCATCAGGGATGTTAGGGTCCATGTAACAAAGCTCACGGCCAGTGATATAATGAAGAAGGTTGTGAGTGTGGTGAAGAAGCGGGTGAGGAGGAAGAAGAGCATCAATAGGACGGGATTCCCAGTGAAGCGGAAGAAGAAAAGACCGAGAGATTTGCTGTCGACGTCCGCTTCGCAGGAAGTGGAGGAGACGGCAGTGGCTAAGTCAGACAGTGTAGAGCCCAAGACTGAGGAAGGGAAAGTGGATGGGGAGAGTGGTTCGGCAGCGGTGGTGCTCGAGACTGAATCAAGTGAGGTTCCAACATCCTCACAAGCGTCAGAGGCGGTGGTTGATGTTCCAGTGCGACGTGGTGAGTTGGCAAAGTTGAAGTCTGGGAAGGCGTCTGTGGAGGTGGCAAGGACAGGTGAGGAGAGTGTGGGGGGCAAGGAAGGCGTGGATCCTACGTTGAGTGAGAGACAGGCGGTGAAGGAGGAGTGCTTGGAGGGTGGTGGGTCCAAGACCCAAGTTGTCTGTGATAAAGGAAAAGTTCCCAAGCGGAAGAGAGACTGTTCCGACAAAGAATCTCTGAAGAGTATAGAGTTAAATCAGTATCCATTAGTGTCTGTGAAGAAGTTGAAGAAATTCAAGGAAGAGGATGAAAGAGATTACAGGTAGGTTCCAAAGATTATCACGAAATTTCCTTCTTTTAAGACTTAGAAAGTTTTCCTCCTCAGAAAAAAAATCTTTGCTTATTCGGTCATGTTCCATGCCATGATTATATGAAACTGACCCATAGCAATATCATAAAGTAAAACTTTGCCTAATGATAAGGATGAATCCAGGATAATGTGTGTTGTGTATATTAGTGATGCCTAGAATTGACGTATTAGATTGAATTTTGGATGCTTGAATTTTGAATTTCAGGGACTATAAATGGCTTTTGCAATATATGGGATCAAAATCACCTTAAAATCATGGAAAGTTCAAGTTGAAGAAATTAAGCTGTGCAGATCTACTGGAGGCTCAAATTTAGTAACAGTAGAATCTATTTGCATGAGTTTCGATAATACAAAATAATAGAAAGTCTCTTTATAAATACACTTCATCAAGGAAAAATAAGTTCCGGAGGTATCTTTTGGAATTCAGAAGAGCTCACTTAACTAAGAACTTAAGATAGAGAATATAAAAAAATACCTATACTTTTAGATTCCTGTTTATGACCTTTAATGTAGTTTTTGTCTCTCTAATTGTTTTTTTTTATCATGAAATAGGGATTGGAATAGTGTTTAACTTGTCAGAATAATGCTGACATCATTACTCATAAAATCAGATTATTGAGCTAAACATCATTTGACTGATAGTTGGATTGCCTATCATCCTTTCATGGCTAGTCCTCCCAAACATTCCTATATTCTCCCTGTTCTTACCTTCTCTGTCTAATAACATCATTTCATTTGAATGGTTTTAATAAATGCAGAGAAAGCATGGTGCACGAACCAAAGTGGAAATTGCTAAGAATTGTCATGAAGGGATTATGTCTCTTTCAATTGTCCTTTGGTGTTCCCACACTATGAGGGTGTATATTAGAAGCTCTTCTGGACAATATTTTTAAGGGATACGTCTAGAAATATTCCCTTAAAAGTAGAATGAGGTTATTAATTCAAGTCATTAAATATTTGACCTAATATACATTGTTGAGTCTTTCACTGTTCTGTTGGAGAACTCTCTTTTTAGGTAGGTACATACCTATTTAGCTGGGTTTTCCACGAAGGTGGTAGGCAAAAGGAGAGTTCATTTCAAGTGGGTATGTCTGTGGTCTTTCTTTTTTGTCTTTAAATGGAATGAAGACTTTGAAGTTTAAATTGATGGAAAGAGGAAAAAAGATTTTTTAGAAGGCATCAGAAAGTTACAAAGTACATACCTGACTTTACTAGTCATTACAAAAAATATGTTAACTGTTGCTATCACCTCGCATACTTTTTGGTGACAGTACTTATAAATTGCACCACATTTTGAAGATGAATTACATAAGTTATCTCTTGTCTATCTTGCTTAATAATACACCAATTAGAAACTTTGCTAAACATCTGTTAGAATAGAAGTTGGTATGGAATGACTCACATGCACTATTTAGCCAACAAATCAGTTTCACACCCTCCAAATCAGGTTACTGTAGATTATAAGTATGTGTAACACATTGAGAATGTGTTGACACATACTCGTCTAAGTACAGAATTTTGATACTACCCTTTTAAAGGTTTCCTCCCTGTTGGTATTGTTGGTTCTAAGATATCAATTTCAGTGCAAAAATAAAAGTAGTAATTCTTCGTTAAAACTTTTGCAGGTGCTCGTCATTATGGATAAAATTTTTTGGGCTTTGAGGAAAGGCTATGTCACCTTGTCAATTCTTTGATGGCCCCTATGTTTCCTGACCGATGCTGGTCGCTTTCTCAAGGGACTCTTTCTCAAGGGATTTAGAATCCTTGAGAAGCTGGTCGCTTTCTCAAGGGATTTAGAATCCCTTGAGAAAGCGACCAGCATCGGTCGGGAAACGTTGGGGCCACCCAAGAATTGACGCGGCGACGTAGCTCAAAAGATTTAATTCATAATGAAAGTAGTGCGCATGTCAAATCTCTAATTATTCATAATCAAAGTCATATCAGTGCTATAAAATTTATCCTGTTGATAGCCAATACGTAGTCTGAAAATCTCAATTCAACTCTGACACCATATTTCACACTTGAATATTCTTGCTCCTGAACTGATTTAAAATTCTTTAAAAAATGCTGTATAAGAGAAAATATGAATCTTGAAATTAGAATTTGTTTCAAGCGCTAATTACATTATAAGCGTCTTGATGAATTTAATAGATAGAATTTACAGATTCTTATTTTGCTCTGAATGCAGGTGTCAGATTTTGCTTTTGAATCAAATTGCAATTTTGAAGTAACTTTATTCCTCAGTACATTTTATACTAGGAAGATTCAAGATTTGTAAGATTAGAATCATTCCAGAATATTTTAGGATTCGAGTTTAGATTTGTCACGAGTTGCTTCTGATAGATATTGGGAATATGTTTTTAACTTAAGGTATTAGAATTGGATTTTAGGAAAATAAAATTGCATTTGATAATCTATGTTTCAGGTTATGTATTGTTATTTTATCGTATGGAAAGTTTATTTATTAAAATCTGTTAATGTGGTCTTCATCGATAAAAAGTTAATAATTTCTTACCTTGTGTAATCAGCAACAGTAATGTAAAATCACCTTGTGACAATTAAGATTTGATTGAAATGGTGGCAGCAGCTACAGTCATTACTAAGATGGAAACCTGAGAACAATAATTTTTTGTATTAGCCAAGAGAGAACTAAATCTTGTAGAAGTTGTGGGTAATTGTTCTTTGCTTAAAGTGCGAAAAGGAGTGCAGGTACGTACATCTCTACTGCATCTTAAATGCTATTGTAAAGGTATCTGAGATTTGGAAATGGTATTTTAAATTATGGAACTTTCCAGTATTAATGTTTTTATTATCAAATATTTACTCTGGCTTTCATTCAAATCATGAAGAAACCATGATGAATTTAATCATCAATAAATGGTTTAATTGCTCTCTCGATCTCTCTCTTGCACATCAAAGCGTTGTTTGGAAAAAAATAGAATTTTTACTTGACTTAGCAATTTTTTTGTTCTTCCAGTGATGATAATGCCATACCGTATGAGCCCCTTCCGGGTGGTGATGCTGGATCAGGGGATGAGTCCAAGTCTGGTGCTAGAAAGAAGCAGCCGAGGTGGAGGAAAAAGTTCTTGGCAGCTGGACTGTTTTCAGACTTTTACAAAGAGGATGAGTAAGTTACTCTTCTTATGATAAGCCGTAATTTTCCGATGAATTTGTGTTCTTGTCGATTCTAGACCATTGTAAATTCTCACACTTATAGCCTACAAACGAGGCAAATAATTCCGTGGAAACATTGTGAAAGGCAGTGTGATGAATTGGAAAAACGATGGTGGGTTGATGGAAGTTACGTTTGTTCGGGAGTGGAATATCTGTTGAGTGGAAAAAGGGCATTTCATGCTGAATAATTTAGGACATAATCAGAGACAATTGTGATGTAAAGAGATTTGTGATAGATAGCTCATTTAGACATGATGAATTCAATCTCTGGTGCAGTCAAACCAGTTGCTTAAGGTTCCTTGTAATTAAAATTTGCTTTGCTTTTAAACTGAATTGTAATAACTGCCTCTCTCTGCCGTAATAAAACATTACATGTATATATTTTAACTGTGGACTGTTTCCTTTCTTTTTGAAGAATGTTCAATGATTGAATTCATACTGTTGTTCTCTTTACCTCATGCACTCACATAAAAATTAGGACTATTCCAGAAATAATTTACTTTAAAATTTCCATAGATGCAATATCTATGGGGAACTATAAATGTACCCTTTGAAGTAAATTTTTAATATATTTGGTTGTATTTTCACAGGCCAAGACGTCCAAACTGTGATGTTCCATCAGGCTCTGGGAAGCAGAGAATGGCGTATCGCCCAGAAGAGCACAGGCATGGGTTACTTCCTCCACCATACCATTGTGGAAAGTGGCTGAGGCAGAGGCGTTTGGATTTCCAGCTTCCATATGATCTGTGGTGGCTTCACACGCATAGTCAACTCCCAGGAAGAGATATTGTGCCATCATGGAACTACAAGAAAATACGTACCAGTAAGTGCACTCTGATTTTTTTATTTTACACTTACTTTCTTTGTGTGAGCCATGGTTTTTGTGGTGAATTTGCTTGATATTTATTGCTAATGTGTCCTCTGCAAAATATTGCTATCTCTGCTTTTGCTTTGGTTGTTCATATACTTGACTAAGGTCCCTATCATGATTCTATTTGGTTAGATAGCAGGAATAGAAAAGAATTAATTGGGAATGGATTATTCATTAAATGTGAAATGGTGGTTATTTGGCTTTATACTCCTTTGTTTTTTTATTAGTTCAAAATAATTGCAATTCTTGAGTATCTCTTTTAGCTGAGACAATAAAAATGAAAGGAGGACAAAAACGTTATTCACAAGCATCTCTATATTTACCAAAATGAAATAGGTTTGCGATGTACTTTATTGGTTTTTGTTTTGTTTAATTTGAAACTTTTTTTTTTCAGATGTATATTATGATGTGAAGCCTACTTACACTTATGAAGCTCAAGCTTGTAACTGCACATACTCCCAGAAGCAGGACCAAAAGTGTTGTGGAGAAGACTGTATTAATCGCATGGTTTATGTGGAATGCTCACCTCAACTTTGCCCTTGCAAAGACCTTTGCTCTAACCAGAAGATCCAGAAGCATGAGTGGTCGCCAGGTCTGGAAAAGTTCATGACAAAAGACAAGGTAATTACATGATCTTAGAATTTTAATATTTGTCTTATGAAAAGTTAATTTAATTCCCTTTTTTGTTAGAGTAAATTTGGGATAAATAATTGGACCAGAATCCATTTGTGTATTGGTTACAAACAGTACTCCATCAAGTCAAATAATGAATTTGTTTGTGTGTTCAATTTTTATGTATGTTATCCATAATCCTTTCTCTTTTTTCTTTCCTCCCTTTTTATTGGTGAATTTTTTAAATGTCCCGCTGCCTCACCCTATCTGTAGAGCTTAGATTGTAATGTTGAGCTTAAAAAGTACATAGTTTCATGAGTGTAATATCCTAGAAATATCTCTCATCATTGGTATCTTTTCTTTCAGGGCTGGGGTGTGAGGACCAAGTATGCCATCAGGACTGGGGAATTCATCTTGGAGTACGTTGGTGAAGTTGTTAGTGAAAAGGAGTTCAAAAATAGAATGGCGTCACGGTATATCAATGACACTCATCATTACTGCCTCAATTTGGATGGTGGACTAGTGATAGATGGCCACAGGATGGGAGGAGATGGTATGTGCTATTCAAACAGGATTGTCATTCCTTATGAAGTTGCAGAGGCTTGATAAAGCAAATATATTTGGAATTACTCAATATTGCTGTGGGTTTTCCAAGTTATTGTGGCACATGTTTGATATTTAACTCATAAGAAATCATTTCGCCCTAAAGTCATGTCAGTAAAATGACGTGCTTGGTTATAATGATGACAAGGAATCATTAGGTAGTAAATATTTTTGTTTTGTGTGTCATAACGTTATGCAAGGGTACTTGTCTTGCTGTAGCAAATAGGTTGTTTCCAATGGAATAAATTGGACAGAGACACTGTCAATATCAACAGTATACTCAGAAATAGTTTTTAACTGTTGAAGTTAACGTATTGGTGGTAATTGGGATCAATTGATTTGCATTCCATGAGTCTGTAAACTCATTAATGACAGAGTGTTTAAAATAACTTTTAAAAATTCCATGTCATGTATCAAGGATGAATAAGTTTGCTTATGTAGTAATTCTTTGGTCTTCAGTGTGGTACTTAATATCTATAATAATTGAAAATTACTGGAATTTTGCTGATGACAGCTCAATTATATGAAAATTATTTCCAATAAATTGCACCCCCCTCGATTTGATTTGTAAGCATTAATATATCATTAAATTTGTTTTAATATATTTTAGTGTTAATATGCCATATTTTGTCCTTATTTTTAATAGGGAGGTTTGTCAACCACTCCTGTGAGCCAAATTGTGAAATGCAAAAATGGAGTGTGAATGGCTTGTTTCGTATGGCATTGTTTGCTCTCCGGGAAATAGAGGCAAATGAAGAGTTGACTTACGACTATAACTTTTCATTATTCAACCCAGCAGAAGGACAGGTAAGAAATTATGAGACAATGTAGCGCTAAATATAGTGTGCAAAAAAAGGTTTAATCATTTATAGCCCTCAAGGCTAAAAAAAAAAGTCACGTAAAAGTCAAGGTAAAAAAGACTCCTATCCTTCCAATATTATATATGAGAGCCAAGCCATTTATTTCCAATTTATATTGTTATAATTAATGCTGTTATAAGTAATGATCATATATTACAAGTCATGATCAAACTACTGTGGTTACCTGGGAAATATTCTGGCAACTCCTATCTATCTCTTGCAATGTATCTTAAAAATTTTATATAATTGTTACATAGGCAGTAGGTCATCTGATTGAAGGTGTATGTATTTGCTTAGGTTGATAACATAAGTTAAATAGATGTGTACTTTGCAGTGGATTACCTTAACTATGTGTCTTCATGCTAGAGGTGTGGAATTATTCTGATGTTGCAATTGCTGTTGTAAATTTCATTTCACTTATGGTCTTCATCTATAATTTGTTACTTGCTGAGAATTATAACCCTAGTCTTGTATTTTCAACAAACATCAACTTCAACAAATAATATGATGAGCATTGTTTTTTGTCCTTATACGGCAATGGATTTCAACGAGTATACGAGTGAAGAAGAGGATTTAAGGCAATCATTAATGTTAATTTGCAGAAAATGAGAGTGATTATCTGTGTGCTTCTGGCAAGTTCACTGTGCATCAAGAGAGGGTTAAGGTTATGTGATTTGGCTAAGCAGTGTGAGGAATGTTTCCCTGAGGAACAAAGTTGACCATAGGCAAAATTGCGCTAAGCGAGACTTGAGTCTACTGTGGAATGTTACAATGATCGGTGCTCCTCTTTTTCAGCCCTGTAAATGTGGCAGTGAGAACTGTCGAGGTGTGATTGGAGGCAAGTCTCAGAGGCTCAATGGCACCGGTACTATTTCCATCAGCTCAGGCAGTGGAGGTGGTGCGGCTGGCAGTGGTGCTATGGGAGACGATGGTGGCGATGGCAAAGGAATGCTGGGATGTAAAGGGAGGCGAAGCGCACGCAAGAGTGGCAGGATGCGCCAGAAGAAGGGAGGGGAGGGAAGTTCTGGCGTGAGGCAAGCAAATCTGATGCCTGTTCGGCCGATGTCACATCAACAGCGATGCTTTGCTCAGATTCATCACTGTTTTTTGCTCAGAAATTTGGAGAAGGTTTGTGAATAATCTTTCTCGTGGGTTTTTTGCTGTCAATCCTTGTAGATTATTGTATTTCCTAGCCTCATTCCACATGCTTTTCCTGTGGATGTAAAATGTGTACCTTATTTGTCTCCGTATTCAGTATTTATTTACTTATCACCAACTTTTTTTTCTGCCTTCTGGTATTCTTTTGCACTCTCATACTCTCCTTGTAAAAAGTGATGGAGAAGCAACTCTATGATTTCAATCTTGATCACTATGTAAACCATTTGATTATGTTGCCTTTCAACAAAACAGAAACAGTCTGTGGTAAATAAAATCCTTTTAGAATCACTGTATTTTTCATAAATAACTAAGCCAGAGGCTATGTTCGAAAGAGAGAGGCCACTCATTGTTTCCACGAATGGGGAACTTTCTTATTGTTGTACAGTTTATTTTTTATTTGGTGATTTGTTTATGCTTCTGTTTTTTTGATTTGAATAATTTTACCTTCTCGCATGGCTAAACTCCCCAATATTCCATCTCAATTCTTGGTTGTTAAATACATCCATGTGGTGTTCAACTTTTTTTTTTACTCATAATTATACTTTTGTTCTCTCTTCACTTAAGTCAGTTTTGTAATTTTCTATGAATATTTTTTACTAAAACCGGATGTTCAATTCTAGTTTAAATTTTTTAATGTTTTCTTTTATGAAAAATTAGCAGTTATTGAGCTGGCATGTTTTAATTAATTTGTTTCGATAAATTTTGGCTTAACCATTGGTGTTTCATGTAGGAATTTGTTAAACATGATGCGTTCTATTGGTTAAGTATTATTCTGGTAATTTTTGGATGACAGTGTTGTAATAACTCTACTCACCATGGTTATCCTAACACTTCACTTGGTGTTTCAGGTTAAAAGGATGAGAGAGAAATTGAAGAGAGCAGCTAAAAAAGATCAGCAGCCCTGCGGATACAGCAGACCACCTCAAGCCAATGCAAAAGCAGCTGATGTCTTTCTCACTCAACTAAATGCTTTGTCCACCCCTCGATCTATGAGGACTAGGAGGTTGGCTCAAGCTGAGGACAATCCTGAGCTGACAAGGACAGCTAGGCTTGCTTATGTATTCCGGGATATTTACAACAAAGTTGTTGATGCAAAAGGTATAATTTATTTGCCACTTCTCTTCTCCATATAACCATAGTTTCTGTAAATTGCGAAATATCTCTTATTTTTGTCTGCTGTAAAATAGGGCATAATAGAAAGACTTTATTGCATGGAGTGTTATAAGGTATTTTTGAAAATGGATTACTTTTTCATTTAGGAATATCCTAAGTGGTCTAAGTTTGGTATTTTGCGTTGATAATTTTAATAATTTGTCAGGAGTGTTCCTGGATGGTAGAAATAGTTACTCTTCTTTTGTTCTCATTTTTTGTATTAATATTAATATGTATATTTTCTGCATGAATTACTATCTATGTATATTTTTCTAATTCATTGAAATGGTTTTGCGTAATTTTAGATGAGAGGAGTCTACTGTTGGCTGAGCCATTTGTTTCTCTGCCATCGAAACGGAAGCATCCTGAGTATTATGTGAGAGTGAGTGATCCAATTGACTTGGCCACGCTGGAGCGTAACATCATCACCGGATTCTACAAAACAGTGGAGGCATTTGACAATGATTTCACTAGACTGTTCTCAAACAATATGAGGTTCTTTGGACGAACATCAGAACTTGGCATCGCTGCAGCTCGTCTCTTAAAAATCTACAACATGGCCAAAGCAGACTTCTTGTCACAACTGGAAGATATCCTAGGGGAAAGTCCGCCAGCATCATTTATTCCTGATTGTGATATAGGTAATTTTTATGGCTTAGTCTCAAGCTTGGATGTATAAATTTCTCTTGGTCATTATTCCAGAGTGTGTGAACGTATTGTTCTGGTGATTATACTTTTCATTAGGCAATGGTTTTGAAATTGTGCATGACATTTCAATGGTAATACCCTCGAAGTTTATGTGCCAGATTGATGAATAAGTATTTAAAGACTGGAACCCCTTTAGATAGGGAGCATCTAGCAATTCCCTTTTCCTTGAAACTCAATTGTTTTTCCATAAATCATTCTCCTTTTTGTGTAAATTACTTAATTTTTTCTTATAAATTGATATTTTTTGTGGAAATAGTCATTTGAGTGAACAGAATTGAATAGTTTCCATCTTCTTTGATTCTACTGTGCTGCATCTTTTGACAATAACCCTTTAACTGCCAGTCCATTTCTGGTGGGATGTGCGAAGAAGTCTATTTCCTGGAATTTGCAAAATTTCAGCTACTTAATTTTATTTAATACATCTAGATTTTTTCCCTATATGAAAAATATATTTATAGCTTAGAACTGTAGATAGATTATGGGGGTTTACTTACATTACAGCCGTTAAAGGCCACAATCACGGAATAAAAAAAGTCAAATAAGTCGGGCCGATAAATTGGCCCGTGGCATTTTTAGCACAACCGGTGAGGGCCCATATGTATCGGCCCGGTGGCAGTAAAATGGTTAATAGTGCATTCCATAATTCCATGTGGGCATGCTCCTAATGTTCTATTGGGAACTGTAGTTGGGGACTGCAGTGCTTTAATCACCTACTGTAAAAACCACTGCTCCATTCAATGCATGGGAAGTAAACCATTTGGGTGGGTGGGCAGAGTGTATTTATTGCTCGGGTGTGTATTTCTATAAAATGGTCTTCTATTGTAGACAACAAGCAGTTATACTAAGTAATGATTTTACAAAAAATTAGAATACATGTTTTTGGTGCCAAGTTCATGTGTAGTGAAAACAGATTGAATCATGTGGGCACTAATTAGGCATGTGTGAAAAGTTCTTGGGATCGCCACTGGGTCAGGAACTGCATTAGTACCAACATGATGGCTGAGTCAGACATCGAATCCTCGGCAGTGATGCAGTTCCTGACCAGGTGGCAATCCCAAGAACTCTTCAGGCGGTCAATTTGCTGGGAAAGCACTAAATCTTCAATCCTCACTAATTAGACTCGCTTGAAGTCAATTTTCTATGTCAGGGGTCTCCAATTTACTAGGCCATGAGGGCCACTCCAAGGCCATTGCAAGTTTCGAATCGCCCCCACGGGCTGGATAGCAAATTTGCCGATGACTGAAGTATTCAATACCAAAGTCTACTGAAGAATCCAGTGGCATATTTCTTATTTACAAACAGTTGAAGGCAACTTTGACGTGCAGTACAGCGCTGCAATGCTCCTAGCGGTGTCTCACAGAGTTAAACGAGCGAGAATCGCACTCTACTTGAAACGAGTGCGCGGGCCAGATGAAAGCCCTCTGCGGGCCGTATTTTGGAGACCCCTGGTAATATTGGAATAAATTATGATATTTTTTAACTCGTTGTTTCAACTGTATTTTGTCCATTGCAGGTGGAGAGGAGGAAGATGTGATCCGTTGCATCTGTGGGCTGTACAAAGATGAAGGCATGATGATTCAGTGTGAGCGGTGCTTAGTGTGGCAGCACTGTGACTGTGTAGCTGCTGACGAAGGCGTTGAGCACTACTTATGTGAGCAGTGCAACCCAAGACCTGTGGATCTGGAAATAAAGATGACTCCTCAGCCTGACTTCCATCCAAGTCCTGGAGTGGTTCATTACATTTCACTCTTGCGTGGAAACCTTCAGATCAGACAAGGTATGTGCAAAACTAATGTGTTCTTAAATATTCTTCACTAGGATGATTTTCGATTAGCATTTTTGCATGTGGTTCTTGCATGGGCACTGGCAACTAATTCTGTAAATCTACCATTGTTTTATAGGCGATGCTGTTTATGTTCTGCGGGACATGATCAGCGAGGAAGGAGATAAGTCAAACCCACCAGTGAAGCATACTTATAAAACTGTGAAGGGGATCAAAGTTACTGACCTTGATATATTCCGAGTTGAAAGGCTGTGGAAGGACAAGAAGTATGTATCCATTAAATGTTGTGCTCCATGGAATATTTGTGTGTCACTGAGGTTTTGTGATGCCCTTTACTGGACTCAATGTCACACATGAGCTCAGAATTTTCTTTGTTCTCTTCATCTCATTTGACATATTTTCCTGTTTTTTTTAAATTCTCTTTGTCTTGCTTTTTGCTTTCCTGTTCTCTTATCTCAAGCACATAATTTTCATTACTTCCTCTTAAGGTCCTGCTGATTTCTATTTTACTTGAGGTTCTTGTTAGAAGAGTCCTATTCCTTTTACAGTTTCAGAGCAATCTAACATTATTGTATAGTGAATTGATCAAACTCTTTATGTTCATTTTATTCTTGAGTTAATAATATAGTGTAAAACCAGTTTAGATTTTCGATACACACTCACTTTAATACATACTCTTGAGAATTGTGGACATCATGACAATGTAGCCAAATCAGTAGTCAAAAATGTTTTATAAAAATAGAAAGTTAAGTTTGACGTGTTATGATGATAAGATGTGCTGGCTAGAGCTATTGCCTCCCTTTTCTGTGGCCAGAGTTCAAATCCTAGCAGTTGTCTGTGTCATCCTCTTTCTTTTATGAGTACTTTTTATACCAAACTGAAGTGTTTGATCATAGGGAAGAAATGTTAAAATATGCAGTAGAGCTTTGATAATTCATCCTTACAAAGGGGGTAGCCCAAATAGATTGTTGTAATAATAATAATACATATATTCTTGATCAATTTAAATTTTTTTTACTGTGTGTTGTGTCATGAATTCTCTGCATGTTTTCTGCTCATTCCATTGGAACACTAGTTGTTTTGGTTTGGGAAAGGGAGAATTGAGAAGAGTAGGATTGGGAGGATGAAGGAATGGTTGGGGGGACTAGCTAAGGCTGTAATTGGTAGATAATCTGGAGAACAGATCATCTAATTATGTATAAAAGAGGCTGTTATGAATGCCTCAATGTTTTTTAAAACATAAGTTTACTTTCTGTCATGAACTTCCTTCTGAGCTTCGTTAATTTTTTAATATATCCAGCTCAGCCCAGAAACCAATGATAATTATGGGGATTAGTTGGTGATTTGACAAACTTGTATGACTGTTTAGCAGGTCTCATTATCTGTAAGCTGCAAATCTTTAATGGGTTTGATATCATTTGTTTCAGTGGCGAGAGGTTTGCTTTGGGCCACCACTATCTGAGGCCACATGAGACATACCACGAGCCAACCCGGAAATTCTTCCCAAATGAAGTTATGCGAGTGCCATTGTATGAAATCGTTCCCCTTGACCTTATTATGGGTCACTGTTGGGTGCTGGATCCATCAACTTACTGCAAAGGACGTCCTGCTGGTGCGCCGGAAGAACACATTTATATATGTGAATATAGAGTGGATAAAAATGCTCGTCTCTTCACCAAGATAGCCAAGCCAAAATATTCCATCTGTATGAAGACTTACGCTTTTGAGAAATTTGATGTTCGTCTCAAAATATCAAGGACGTACACGGTAAGTTTGCTTACGTTTTAGAAACTAAACTTAAGTGTCTTTATTTTATCATGGAAAAGAATTGTTAGAATAAAATTTATCTATACATTATAGTTTGAATGACCATCAGCAAACTATTCTTTCATTTACTTGAATGTTTTAGTTTGGTTAATTTACCAAATACTAGAAGGGGTAAACGAAACTAACAGTTTATATGGAGCGACTAATTACGTGTTGCTGATTCTCTTTCTGAGTTTTTGTGAGTTTCCATTGCATTGCTGCAATCACGTAATGATGCAGAATATGAAACAGGTTTCAATCTATGCTTAGTGTTAATGATAATTGATTGACAGTATGTCAGAGTAATATTCATTGCATTCCTTCTTTCTTGAAGCCTCATGGTCCCGTTGCTCCAAAATCTCGTGCACGAAGTCGTTCTGCTGCTCCAGATGATGATGCCTGCTCAGGAAAATCAGATGCTTCAAGGACAAACCGTCGGGTTATATCAAACAGCATGAGATCGCAGCCTGCTCAATCTGAACTACGTGATGTCAGGAAAGAAATTCCTTTTGCGAGGGTGAGTTACACTTTCATGTGAACTACATAGCTCCTAAATATTGTATTATTGTAGTGCTGGGCTCAATTTTGGGTGTCTGTTTCTCCAATTGGTGTGCAGCTTTACCCAGCCTAATTGCCCAACTGGATATAATGGTGTATCAAGATATAAAATAATTGATTTTTTATTGTGTTATGCTCAGTTTAGTGAGTGTTCATAATATCAGGAAAATTGCTTTCTTCGTTGAGTGCTCAATATATCCAAAGTTGAAGGATGAAGCCCCTCAATTTCTGGATTCACCTTCCATTTCCATTTTTATTTCATTTCTGTGCTACCGAGGTGTACTTCGTGTCGCATGATGTGTAGCGATGATCACTCAAGTTGCTGTGTGACAGCAGAAACCATATTCCAGACACCCCATCTACCAGTCATGCCACACAAATTTGGTCGAGAGGTTATCTTAGAATGATGAGGTGCCATCTCAACATCCGTGACACTCAAGATAAACATGCTTTCGTAAAGGCATGTAAAGTGTAATTGTTCAATTGTGCATCATGCAGCCATAGGTATCTTAGATGCAAGATGTGAAGCTAGAGAAATTTGGCGAGGTGTATTGTGTTATCACAAATTGATTGATGTGTACCCGTATTCTAGACAACTCTTTTCAAAATGCGGAACTTTTCTTATAACAATAGCGATTTTATCATGTGCTTGCTTGCCATTTTGTAACACGTTTCTGCAAGACTACTTAAAATAATTACACACCGAGTTAAAAGCTGAAGTTCCTTAAAACGCCAGATGAATGGCATTAGTAATTGAGCTAAGAGAAAACAGGAAAAGATCGCACCAAAGAATGACCGCCAAATTAACAAGTAATCTCTTTTCCGCAATCACAGTGGTATATAGTCTAAGCAGATATTGTAATACTGTCTGTTAATGTTCAAATAACTGTTGAAATAGCTTGTAATCCTTAATGCCTTGGTGTTACTTTACTTTGATATTACTTCGTAACTCCCTCCTCTCCACTTGACATGAAGTATTGTAATTTTTGGCACGCCTACTTTTTAGTAATTTTATGTGCATAGTGCTTAGGATCAAAAAAATGATTTTTGTATTCTTATAAAATAAATAAAATCAGCACTCATATGTCAGAATGTATTTAATGTTTAAAAATGTATTTCATCATTATTAAACTTTAGAATCCATTGGGTTGTGTGTTAATATGCTCAATTGTGCCAGTCACCATCTTTTTAAGCTTCAACTGATGTAAATGGTGGGATTTGAAAGTCCTAATAGCGGGATTTAATTACATTTGAAGGATAGAAGTATTTTTGGGCCCTGAGGGAAAATATTGTGAATTAGGGTAAAACATTAATTCTGGGAACATAAAAGTGAGGTTTCACTGTATTTTTGTTGGTTGCACAGCACAAGTATCTATAGAATTGTAAATTGGTTGTTTTCTGTTTCATGCTGTACCCTTTTCAGTAATCATCCTCTTCTCAAATTCACTAATTTTTTTACGTACGATCTGTGCTTACAGAGGATTCAGCAGAAGGAGAGGTTGAATAGGATACTCCTTCGTCTACTTGCACAACTTCCGACCAAGCAACCCCTAGACCTCTCGTATCTATTGGAACCTGGAAGGCGCCATCGCAAGAAACCTGCTCTCCTCAACACCTGAGATTGGCTGATGTAGGGGACTGGGAGATTTAAGAGTTAGTCTTGATCAGAAGTTGGCTGGTGGTGCAGTACAATGTTGGTTGGGAAGATGTTGGATGTTTACCCATTCCCCTCAGCAGATGATCAATGTCTCCTAAGGTGTGCTTGGTGCACCCGTTCAACTGGAATATGCAAAACAATGGTGAGGCCCATTAATGAATTTGGAGTCACCCCATGTCCTAATTGATGTCAAAGCCTCGCTCTGACGTTTATTGTAATACATCATTGTGGATTTCTAACTAATATCCTAATTGTGAATGGAGTACTTATATCATTCGTTATCTTCTCTCGCTTGGTATTCTATTAGGATCTAAATGTAGGTCTGTTTCTGCATTTTTTCATATTTTTTCAAAACATCACCTGACCAAAATGATGGATATGTGATTAAAAAGTTGCACTGCCTGGCAATGCTGGAAATATTATATAATAATCTTAAACTAACGTTGCTAGATATTTTATCCATTAGCTTTTCTCTATAAAGATTTTTAAAAATGAAAAAAATAGATGAAATGTTGTTCCTGGTGATTTCTTTTCGTTTTTGAAGAAGAACGAATTCTCTCTGTGAAAGCCCTCTAGTAAATGTTGGCATATTAAGGGCTTAAAAATTGCCCTAAAAATGTTATGAAAATTGCAGTTTTATCAGTATGGTGGTGTTTGCGTCCAGTGTTAAAGAATGAACTTACTTTAACGTTAATAATGTTAGAAAATGAGATAGGAGATGTATGAGTGGTTGCTTAATAGGATATTAAGACTAGGAATCCATTTTGGATATAGCTTATCCTTTATGAGTGAAAAAGTACAAATTAAACGAGAGGAGCTGATAATGTGAGAGGTCTTTTAAATGTGTGCTTGTGTTTATGTGCGTGTGTGTACATATGTATGACATGAGTACATATACTTTTATTCCGACTGAGATAAAAAAGAGGGTTTTTAGGTATAAAACTTTTTTATTATTTCTTACAAATGTGTGAAAAGTCTATTTTTATGCTAGTCAAAAACTATTTTCTTGCATGCAGTTGTTACTCGTATCTTGAATGATTTTAAGTGAATTGTGTGTGCTGTGTGGGAGGAAATTTGGCACCTCCCATACTGAATGTTCGATTTTACGATGAAATGAGGCATGCACTCAGTTCGACCATGCTCCAGTGCGTTGACAGTCTCTGTCTTATAGCCATAGTTTTTGTTGGTGTCTGTTTTTGGCATCTTATTTTATGAGTAACAGATGAAATTATGAGTGAGAGGGAATTTTTTTTACCTTTGAGCGAAAGGTATCATGAGGAGTCTCATGTGGTACTGTGTCATATTCCACAGTGCTTTGTGATCAGTATAAAATACTGGCTAATGTATTTATTCTGTACATTCTCTGGAGTATGTAATACTCTCTTGTTAGTGTTATAAGGTTTTTAATTGTACAGTGTGGTTAATTTAATGAAATCAAATGCAGTTGATAAAAATCTGTGAGTGTGATTGCTGAAGAAATATCCTGTAGTATAAGGTGTGTGTGTGTGTGTGAGGAGAGGACTATCTCTGGAGCAATAAGTATTCAAGTGACTTTTTTTAAGTTTACATTCATTACTGTTAGACTAACTGCACGAGGCATTTTAATGCAAGCATTATTAAATCATGTACATAAATTTTGCTCATTTCTCATTGACAGCTTTTTGTGTACAGCCAATTCGTAGATTTGGTGTGAGTACCAGGACTGTAATTCATTATAATTTTTTTAAAGAAACAAATATTGCACATCTCATTTGAGTGAATAAAAATGCCTTCCCATTAACCTATTGTTGGCTGGTCCCAATGAAAGGTGTTGTGCGAATGGCTCTCTGGAGTTTTAGAGCAGGTTGCGACACTTAAAACAGACTTATTGTTGTCAATGTGGATTTTATTCTGTGTATTGAATTTTAAAATTTCCCAATGTCAGTATCAACATCCTTTACTGTAAACGTTTGTATTCCTCCCTGGGAAATATTTTCTCATTTTTTTTACGTACCCGTTTAGTCATGTATTGGTGATGTCACAGATTCCTTGCCTGCATGCATTTGGGAACGTGTTGCACTTTCCTGTTCGTCATCCCAGTAAAGTATCCCCACCGACTGATCACAAACCGGTATGCCCCTTAGCATTCCAGTGTAAAAGAGTCACATCACTCCGTAACTCAAGAGGATCTCTCGGTCCAATAATTTAGCTTTTAGTCAGCTGTTTTTCTTCTCCGGCCATCTCGGTATTTGGGTGGTAAATAGAGAAATGTTGACTGATACTACTCTACTACATTTAGCCCAGTAATTGTGATTTTAAAACCACTTCTGTTATACAGGATCATGTTCAACAAGTACATTTGAATCATGGAATGTGAAATATATTCATCATGCATAAAAATGTGTTATTTATTTCAATCTTCCTTTATGTACACTTAGGTATTTACCTTATTTGCTTGTATAATTACTTTGTAAAATAAACCCTGATTGGGTATAAAACTCTACATATTCTTTTTTTATTTTTTGTATTTACAAATTTTATTGTCTTTGAAATATCTTATTTAACTTGATGAAACTGTGGCTGTGGAAAAATTTCTGGGATTTCAGAGAAGAATTACTTTTGTTAGGTAGCCTGTCACCTACAACGAATGGATTGACCACAGAGCTTGAATCATTAGGTAATTTATCACATTAAAAGTTCTGGAATTTTTAGAAAATATAGGTATATTTTATCATTTCTCCTCATTAAACACTTGGGTCCTAATTGGGAGAGACAAGAATACCAGGATAACTCCACTCACAAAAAAGAGAGGTGTAAAATACTATTATGCTACTCATAGCGTGGAATACATTTTCCTCTCGTAGGCACTGGCAGGAAAGTGTTGAGTGAGTTTGCCTTTTGGGGTCCCTCGATCACATCATCAATGGGGTCGTGCCTATCACCCTCCTCTACATTCTGTTGCCGAATCAGGCAGTTCATTTCTCTGAGGATCTATCAATACATGGACCAATTAAATATGTCTGTATATTCACGTGGGTGAAACTCATCTTTTAATTATGTTTTGTCTAAAACTGGTTTATTTTGCCACCATGTACATATCACCTCTGTGGTTATTACATTTAAATGTAGATGGATCCAAAAAATTTCAACATTTCTAATTGTATTTTAGTTTCTATTTCACTTCGGAATCTGTAAAATACACTTTGACTAATGTCACTCGTTCTGTCACAAATCTCAGCGTTTTCGAAGGAAGGGAATGGACCAGTTATCACGCTCATTATGGCCTCATGAATTCTTACTGGTGGTAGTGAACCAATGTTCAAGATGGTGCACCAGCCACCATAGTACTTCAGCAACTGCAAAACAAGAAATTATTGCAATCATGAATGCTCAATCATAAGGTTAACTGGGAAATCGGTAATCTGTAAGAAGGTCATAAATTACCTTCTTACAGATTACTGATCCTGCTCAAATTTTAATTACTGTGGAACTTGTTACTGGACTATCTTCAGTGCATAATGTAGATTTTTTTCTGAGCATGAGATAGCCTTTAAGTCTTGCACCTTCCACTCATAGCAGTCTTAAATGCTCAGCTTATATAGGGAGGGGTCAGTGTTAAAGTGGGCAATCTTTGTCATTTGGTATTAACTCTGGCATGATATGGCTAAAACCATTTTTTTAAATGCAATAGTGGACCAAAGTCCAAAGTTAATTTATTTCCCACTTGGAGGCAGCAGTCCACATGTGCACAGAAAACATGATTTTTCTTCAGTGTTGAAGTGAACCAAGCCTACAAACCATTGTTTTTATACTCAACTGGTTACATGTGTGCTGGCTAAGATTTGAAAGAGGTTTGCCATTCAAAATTTAAAGAAAATCTGGATGAAATGTCTACTTTTCCAATATTTGGGTTGAAGAAGAAGGCAGAAGCAGGGAGACCACTACTTTGCTTGACTTCAGACAATCAACTCTGCCTTTACCCAACACGAATACCTATGACTGAAGAAAAGAAATAGACATGATGTCGCGGCTCCCTTACATTCCTCCAGTATTCCATAAATACTACAGAACTCTGCCTGCTGCGATAACAACTCGCTCATTTGCATCATCAGAACGTTCTACAGCTGAATACAATGATGAAATTGAGTATCTATAATCTAATCATGTAATAAGTTGCCATTTCTTATTGCTTTAATAATAATTATAATTAATAATAAAAAGAATTATTCTGGCTAAGTTTCAATGTTTTGATTTACTTAATCCTATTTTTTTTAAACTTGCAGAGGCAAAATGAACCAAGTCCTGCACTTAACAATAAATGGCATTCCAAAGTGATGCAGGTTGTACAAAATTCAATATTTACTCATGTTAATAATCATGGAATTTATTACTGAAGTTTACCTTTAAAGGTCTTTTTCTCAAAACTTGATTCAATGGACTTGGCCCACTTTAACACTGAATCCTCCATATGTGTTCATAAAATAATTACATAGCAGCAATTATGCTGTGCTATCTTGTGATCTTACTGACCATTTTCAGCAATCAAGAACAGGCTACCCTCCATGGCGTCTGCTAGGATTATTATAAGCATTCATCTACTCTCACCAAGCTTTGGTGTATTCGACTTAACCTCTGCAGACCTCGAGATAAGAATAATGGCAAAAACAGAGCCTCTTGCCATCTTAGACACTAATGTATCCACTCAATAAGGCACTCAAATGCTATTTCCACTTTGGCCCCAAGGAAAATTTTCAACATCTAGCATCAAAGGTTGTCAAGGATGAGCCACTGTTATTTGAAATATGTACTTCATCCCTTATGATATGTTTCATCTGGGTCTCACTAATCTCACAGGAGGTGAAGGGATTCCTGTAGACTGCCTTGAAATCAAACATTTTTAAAACTCTAGATATTCATGTGAGGCTGAGTTCAATTGGAACAAAAATTACCTTCAACCTATGCAACTTGTTCATCAGCTCACACAGAAGTGGAGTATCTTATCAGGGGGTGTGGAAACCTGCCATTAAGCCTCAATAAGTCTGTAGGTTATGGTGCTTCTGTGGCATTATATGTATTACAATTAAATGGAACTCCATTGCAATTAAAATCCATATGTAATAATTGACAGCTGAGATTTCTATCATAATTGTCTTATCCCTCCTGCACCTGAGCTAGAGGGGAAATTTATGGAAATGTCAAAGATAGGAGGAAACGAATGTTAGTGTGACTTAGAGGATCTTCACTCTACTGCAACACTGTGAGCTATCAGATAAGAGCCTATTCTCCTATCAGTTGCCTGTTAAATGTTGTTTCTTGACCGCATAATTCGGAACAGATACTTTTCAATCATGTTTTTAAAAAGTTTAGCTGTCATATATGATATCCATCTAGGTTAGGCATTGTGTTCAGAGCCCAAGTAAAAATTCTGATTTTACAATGGCATTTCTGAAAAATATAGATAGGTAATCATATTTTTCGGCTGTTGACAAATGAAATACTATTGAGGGAACTTTTTGAATATTTTATGACATTGTCATATGGATTGTGATTGATATTTAATTGATGCGTAAAAACTGACCGAGTTAGTAACGAGGAAGTCCTAAGAAGGGTAGGAGAGAAGAGAAGCCTCCTGAAAACCTTAATAAGAAGACGGAACAACCTTATAGTCCACATCTTGAGACATGATGGCCTGATGAAGACAATCATTGAAGGCAAGAATGGAAAAGGAAGACCTCGAACAAAATATATGGAACAAGTAAAGAGAGATGTGAAAGAGAAGAAATACGTAGGTGTGAAAAGATTAGCTGATAGGAGAACTGAGTGGAGAGCTGCGTCAAACCAATCCTAGGATTGTTGACCAGTGATGATGATGTAAAAAAATAAATGTGTCTTGCAAATTGATGTCTTGGCAACCAATATTACTGGACTCTGCACAAGCTCCTCCCACGTTTGACCACTCGCCCAGCCGCATAGTCAATTAAAGTGGGCTTATCTAAGAAACCTCCCCAATTTTTTTGGGTAACATTACGTAGTTGATAAAAAATTGTATGCTGCAAGTCGTCTTCGCCGACGGTAAAAGGGTTCGGGGGAAACAAAGCAGGGAACAAGTCCAAAAGCTACTCAACTTTATTCAAACCAAGTTGTACACCCCTATTCCGCTGCCCAACTACGACTGCCTCCCCTAGCTGCTGTCAGCCCATGTCATGGAGTCACTGAGAGAGGTCGTTTCCCAAGCAACTCTTCTGATGTCAACAGGAATGCGCTTAATGGCTGGGTTTCAAATGAAGTCCTTTTCTAGGCGGCTCTGGGCGTCATCTCGCAGCTTGAAATAAACTTAATGAAAGCCACGCTTACAATGTGTCATTTTAGAAA
Source organism: Ischnura elegans (assembly GCF_921293095.1). Classification (NCBI taxonomy): domain Eukaryota; kingdom Metazoa; phylum Arthropoda; class Insecta; order Odonata; family Coenagrionidae; genus Ischnura; species Ischnura elegans. The sequence continues at coordinate 18,238,287 of NC_060255.1, forward strand.
GGATCATGTGCGACTTTTTTACAGAATCTTTTATTACTTAGTTCTCCAATTTAAATTGTCTAAAATCATATTGTGATTTGGAAAATAAGAGTCCATTTGCCTGGAAGCTAAGAAAGTTTCTTTAAAAATAATTAGTCCATAAAACATCTTTCTACTTTGAAAAATTTTATTTTTTGGCCTCTCGCCTATCCTAGCTGATATCTTTATGGATAACCTTGAAAGTAAACTGTTCAGCTCTCATCACCCTCTTTTAAAAAACTTGTGCTACTACTTTAGATATGTGGATGATATTATTTGCTTATGGACCGGTAGCAAGAGACAACTGGCCTCCTTCCTTGGGCTACTCAATTCCCTCCACCGATCCATAAATTTTACAACTGAACTCGGAGGTGACTCAATCCACTTCCTAGATCTTACGATTTCCCTCATAGAAGGCAAACATGACTTCTCAATCTACCGGAAAAGTACCTTTACGGATGTACTTATCCCCGCAGACTCAAACCATCCTTACTCCCACAAGATTGCAGGCATTAACTCTATGCTTAACAGACTCCTTTGTATACCAATGACTGCTTCAAGTTTCAACCAGGAACTTAATGTTATTAAATCGATATGTTCTAATAACGGCTATCATGATGACCTCATCCGTAAATTACTGGCCAAAAAAACCCGAATAAGAGTATCGCCCACCCTAACCAGTTTGCTGCCGGTCCCCAAAACAGAACCCAAACGGTGGTGCAAATTACCTTTCCTTGGCCCCCTGTCTTACAGTGTTCACAACCTCATACCCAAAGACAAATACAGAGTGTGTTTTTACTCCCCGACCTCCCTTGGTAAAGTGATTTTTAACTCCAAGGACAAAGTGAATCCTGAAGACAAAAGTGGTGTCTATGCCCTGACATGCGACGAGTGCAACGGTGTGTACGTTGGTCAAACGGGCCGCAAGTTTAAAACTCGTGTCGATGAACACAAAAGAAGTGCTCGTTTGAAAGACTCCATTTCCCATTTTTCTAAACACCTGTCCGAATCCGGCCACAACAGTGATTTTAATATTAAAATTTTACATGTGCATGACAAAAGTGTAAAACTGGATATTTTAGAAATCACCAAATGCACTCTTGCACGTAACATCGAAATTTTTAATGATATGACTGTATTCAAATGTTCTAACTTTTTATCTACTGTTTTAAAATCTGACTTCTTCCTTGACAATCCTTCCTCCTCCCCTTCTCATTAACCTCGTTACCACCTGACTTTTATCTGCCTGCCCCCACCCCACCTCCCCAAGCTTTTATACTTTTTGTTTTGAACCTCCTATCCAACCAACAATGCCCAACCAACAATGCTCAATGCTCCTCCTCATTTAGTTCCCCCCCCCCCTCCTTCTTCCCTCACACTACTGTTGGATAAATAAGGCTGGATGTTGTATGCTTTTCTCAGTTAGTCTTGATAATGACGTTGTAACGTTGAAACTAGTAAACTGCAAAAATATAAGGTTGTGGAATAGTACTGTGTTTTTATTTAACCATGACTATTTATTAATCATGAATATATTTAATATTTTGCCATATTATAAGAGTGAGGGAAGAATAGTGGAACAGCCCTCCAACAGGATAATTACGTATGTACATACTATGGGTCTTATTTAGTCTTTGGGGAGGCAACTTTCTCCCATTTCCTTCTGCCCTTTGATCCATAACTGCACCAAACCCATTTAAATTGACATTTATGATAATTTGTAACCTAAGTGATATCCTGATAAATTTATGCTACATATTTTATTTTCAAGTTCTTTGTGATTATATTTAACTTCCTGTGCATTTAACTAATTCAAAGTGTCACACACCCTGGTTCTTTTAAATTACGTGAAATATTTTTATGACAAATTATGGATAATTTGTTGATTAAATTTGGTTTAGAAGCACTGTTATAGAGTTTAACCCTTTCAAGGCGGTGGAGTTCTCTACTTAGCAAGACTGCTGGTCTGAGCCCCAAGAGACTATTCCGTCCCCTCAGTATGGAGTATATATGCAGGACATTCGTTTAGAAGGTTTCGCAGATAATCACACTCTCTCAGCTCCAACCTTTTTCAACCCCTCCGAGCGAGGACTCCACATTATCTCGGACACCGAGGGTATTTGGGCACCCTCCTTTCTGGGTTTATAACCCTACCAGCAGCATTGGTTTGCAGTCAACTTATGATTTTTTATATGAATTATGTAGCTACATGGATAATTGTTACTTGCACGTAAATTGCACATTTTGAATTGAAGTGCTCGCTTTTTTCTGTGCATTGTTAAATTTTGAATGATGCTCCACCATCAATATTAACTTATTTAATACATCGATAATTTCCATATTGGTGTTTATACTGAAATCGAGGTGTAAGTTAACCTCTTCCCTACGCAGGGCGTGATTTCACGGCCTGAATTTTCTGATGCTAAAGAAGGAAGGCCGGCTTTTCACGGCTGGAATTTTTCGAAGCCAAAGGCCGTTTTTTCACGGTTCTGCGGTCAAGCATGCCAATTGGGTCCCAACCGCCATAAGGGTCCCTCAGCGTGAGAGGTTCGACCCTTTCCTATTGTCCGCGTGGGGATTATCTTGGCCCATTCCGGCTCTCAGTGTCCCACTCAAGGAAGGTGCTCATGGTCACTTACTTGTTTATAAGGTGGAATAGCTAAAAACGTAAATGTTGCATTTTTTTAAAATCAATGCGAGTAATTACATTCTGTATGTTCTGCTGATTGGTTCCAAATTTTAAACGGAATTCTAGCGTTCATATTAACGGAGTATCATCACCTAGAACAATTTTTGGAGACGCTAACGTTAGATGTTTAATTGTTATTTTTATAACTTACTAGCAAGTTTATAAGAGCGATATTGTAATGATTTACATTTAAAAGTGTACCTTACTCTGTTAGCTACATTCTAAGTGTACATTTGCGGTGAAATCGATAGAATATCCGATTTAACTTCTATGAAAAAAAGCCCTCGTAATGTAATAAAATTTGATTCCCTCAGTTGTTTGTCGTGAGCCAAAATTACAGCGGCTATTTTAATAACCTCTTACCAACCTTTGAATACAAAGGTATTATAAACGAATTTCGCTATAAATACTGATTAATGCATATCCTAAAAATTCGTAAATTTAATGTACCAATAGGGAATGTTTTACGTAGACACATGTTGTGAGAAGCATTCCATACCATCGTAGGAATAAGAACTGCTCTACCCAGGTAATTACTCTCATATTGTAAGTACTCTCATTGGTGTAAGTATTCTTATACTGATATATGTACGTGGAAGATGATAACCTCACTCTTCTCGGAAAAGCTCATTTGGCTATGATATAGTGCCGTTTTGGTGAAAACCCTAAAAATAACCGTAGAACTTCGTTTAAAAGTTCTACAGGCATTGCAAAATAAAAGGAATACATTGATGAACTGACATTTAATGCAACAGTAAAAATTTAAAAAATTAAAATTGCACTGGCAACAATAAACTGACCGCAAAAGTACGCCGGGATGGGCTGCCTTCGGGGAAAAGGGTCGAGGATTATATTTGCCCAGTTGCCAAGGGACCCCGCTAGGAAAGGTCGTTAAGGGGAGGAAGCGACTACCTTGTCAGTCCCAAGCCGAAAAAAAACTCCGTACGGGGCGAAAAAGAAAATCTCAAACCCTTCGTAGAGCCAAAAGCAACTTCCCGCGAAGGAGCTCGGCGCGAAAAGGTTAATATTTATGGTAGAATTTCATTTGAAAATTCTAAACCCTGCTCAAAAGACTAAAAAATTCAATTCTTAGTTTATATTTTTTGATACAGGAACAAATATTCATTTTGCAAAATGACTGAATTAACAATTGTATGACCGCGGACCCTTAACACTAAGAGGGGTAATATAAGATGAGGGGTCGTGGTACCTGCTCCAGTATTTCGAGATTAAGGCCCAAGACACACTGCGCTTGATCCTAAAACTACGACTTTGTGTACCAGTGACCGTCATAAGAGGGGGAGAACAAGGACATGGGTATTTATTCGTTTATGTATCTGTGTAGGAAAATCTCTGACAGATATTTCCGTAATTAGTTGTGCGAGGGTTAATACAATGCTCATGATCACTTACCTGACTTTTAAAGTCTTCGTGACATCTAAACCTCAAGTCTAAGTATTTAGGGTCATCTGCTGGTGATCTTAAAAAGCGTTTTCTTAGCCCTGGGCACTGTGAAATGTTGTCAAACAGTCCATGCCCTCCTTTGTCATTGGAGTCCAGTATATTCATTATATATCCAGCAACAGCATCTACTTCAGCAGAATGTACCCCAAAAATGTACTCTATATTATCAAGTCCAGTCAATAGTTCATCTTTACTGGACCTTGTACCATGTCTTATTTCTTTGATTGGTTCTTTTTGAATGTAGCCTATTTCCCCAGTGTCCACATCGAACATTCTTCTATCCAAAGTTTCTCTGCATTGGTCCAAAGGCGCATTCAAGTAAATAATTCTGTGGAAGGAGGAAATTTGATGGTAATGCTTTTTGATTCTCTAATTCTTATGCACTAGGAATATTTTTACTCCAAGATTTTTAAATTTACCCAAGTATATATGTATATGTACATACACATATACGGAAGTATGTAAACTATCCAATTCACTGAAGTAGATACATAAGTATACCTATAGCTACATTGTCAAATCCTACTGATTGAAAAAAGAATAGGATTATGTACTTATAATCTGCAATAGAAACTATGGAGATTACATCAAAAGTTAAATTAAGTGTGTAAATTTCTGTTGTGATATTTGAATGATATTTTAGTCTAAGAGGTTTTCTATATTCTCTCATCTGATTGTCTATATGTACCGATTTGCTATACATATGTAGTTGCAGTCCACTTCTTCAGATCGAGACTTTTCTGGAGAAATATGGAAACTAAGTTGTAATTAAGCCATTGAATGAATTTTATTTTATTTTGCTGGTTCAATGATTATTATTTTTTAGTTATTTTATTCATCAACCACTGTTTATATACTGATGCATAGTACCAATAATTCTGAAAAATTGGAAATTCGGAGAATATTTTTTCTATTTTGTAATTGATATCACCTATCTAATAAGTTTCAAGTGTATTACTGTGAGTTCTACATGGGATGATTTTAATTTTCTAAATTCAATTTTAAGTAAAATATGAATGAGCTTTGTTAGTATATAATATTGTAGCAGGCAACACTGTAAATGCATGGGAAAATACTTTTCAACGTAGATTGGAATTTCATGTTTTTTATCCATAAGAAATGATTTTCCAAAATTTTCAAATCAAATTATTGAAAAGCTATTTGCAAAGAGGAAATGCTTATACTTTCCATGCTTACAGCTCCATTTTTTACCTTATGCTGTCCTGTAAGAGACTAATACTGACAATTTTGCTGAGATTGTGGCATGTTGAATTGTAAGAGTTGTTTTGGCATATCATTGCTGCCATGCACAGCAAGTGAATCCTTGAAAAGATTTTTGTATCAGCATTTTCAGAAGTAGGCATTCTTTTACGCTTGTTGATTCAGCAAATAAGTGATGAGGATAAATAAGCCCCTAATGTAAACCCAGAAATTAGGCTGTTTGAAAGTCTGTTAGCTATCTTATAGTCTAGAAAATACGTGAAAAATGAAAAGTATTTATGAATTCTTATGCTTGGTGGTGTCAGCATCAGCATATAATAATTTCCTAGAGAATGAAATCTATATTGGGATCGGGTTGGTGTGGTGGCTAGAGTGTTGGCTTTCCACCCGGCGGGCTCAGGTTCAAATCCCGGTGGTGGAAGAGAATTTTCAGAGACTACCCGGTCCCTGCTTGAATGAAGTGTGGAGGATATTTCAAGCGCAACACTCCATCCGTCGGATGGGACGTCAAGCCGTGATCCCCTTGGCACCTTTTGTTAAGAGGAGCTAATTGCTAAGAAGAGCACCTAATGCTGATGCCGGGTTCCTCTCCACCCTTCCTTACCTACTCTTCCCTCATGGCGCAAATGACCTCAGCTGTCAGTCGCCTCCTCCAAATACCATACCCATGAAATCTATTTCAACTTGTCATTGAGAATATGATTGTTAGGTTGAAAAGTGGTGAAGTATTCCCAGCTAGCACATAATAAGTCATTGAGATAAGGTGAAAGGAAGAAATAAGGAAGTCTCTTATCAAGTAAGCTTGTTATGGGTTTCTTACGGCCAGGCCGACAAACATTTAGAGAAATGACAAAATGGATGCCAAACTTTCAGCACTTCCGTAGATGTTGTTTTTATTTCATCATTTTAGAGTATTCATTAAGGGATTTATGTATAAGAATAATTTTTCCATTCTTGGCACTTCTCTAATGTGAGTAGAAATGACATCATCCGGCCATAATTTGAAAATCATTCACATTTATGAATTGATGGCAAAACGACGGTTGTAAGAAAAACACATAATTTCACAAGAATAGGAACGTAGAATGATATAAAAATGCCGGAAGGAATCTCTAATGTATATTATATTCATCTGATTATCAGACCATAAATTAAATTCATAAATATTATATTGTGAGGACCTTGAATAATTTCAGTTTTTCATGCACCTACCAGCCAAGTTTTTTTCTTCATAATTGGATTTTAAACTGGTAACTACGCCTCTAAATCTCCCCTCTCTATACCTCTCATCAGTTGCCGTGGTGTAGTGGTTAACATTTAGAGCTGCGGATGCATATGTCATAAGTTTGGTTCTCCCTGGTATTAATTTTTTTTCTTTCCACTATAAGGATAAAGTACTTAAATTATGCTTTATATCTTATATAGCTGGTCGGTTGCAGATGCTAATTTTTTTCTATTTACGGGAAAATCTGTTATCAGTTGTTAAGCTCTTATAAAGACTCGCTGAATTTCACCGATAGGCTTTAAATTCATGTCGGGATGAGCAGCGTAGCAGGTGTAGTACGCTGCTCAGCTGCCTTTGGCGCTCCAGCAGATGCGACTTACGCTGTCTGAGGATATTTGACGGCATTCCTTACCTATTCTTCCATAAAATCTTACCCTTACCTCATATAAGCCCCTTAGCTTACGAAAAGCTGCTTATCATTTTTTTCCATGAGAAAACCATAAGAAACGGATAACTCTCTTACTTTGTGCTATCTAGGTTGTGTACTTCTGAGATTTAAATGAGACGTGTGTCTTCTTCTTGTCATCGTGAAATGCCAGTCACTGTTTTGCTCTTTTACCTGTTTGGTGGAGTTTCTATTTTATCCAATTCAGCTGCTTGCGATGCAGTTGCTGGATAACCAGTCAAGACCCATCCTTTCTTCAGGCAATCCTCTTTAAGCAGTCTTTCCTGATGGAAAAGAGATAATTTCTTCAGTCTCTTCTTTATATAGTCCAGAATTATTTTTTAGTGGGGCTGCTGAGAGTGTAGATGGGGTCTATAAGACATAGTCCTCCTGGGCAGATTAAGGTCATTGTTTTGGGAGAGGAGGGAGAAGGTATGCAGTACCCATCAGCAATAATTGGTCTGAGGTCTGATATGCATGGACAAGTGGCTTTCAGATATTCATCATTTAATTTTTAAACACACCAAGGATGAATTTTACCATAAAAAATATTTGGCTTAGCTGGAATTGGAACCCTGATCTCCAAATTTCTGGTCAGGCATGTTTGCCAGTTACACCAACAAGCCATTTTCTCAGAGCGAACTTCAGAATGGTTTTCACTGAACAAGGTGCTTACATCACAAACCCACACTGTGGCACATACGGTGGAGGTTGTGCTTACTAAATCACTGTCGGAGTGAAAAACCCTACTTTGTCACTCTATTCGGCGACGACGAATTCGGAGATGTCAACACCTTGTTTGGTGAAACCCATCCCGAAGTTCGCTCTGAGAAAATGGCTTGGTGGTATAACTGGCAAACATGCCCAACCGACAAGTGGGAGATCCAAGTTCAAATTCTGGCTCAGTCAAATATTTTTTCATGGTAAACTTCATCTTAAGTGTATTTAACTTTGCACCGGTGCGTGTGACTGCACACTAAGTCACTTGTTTCATGCTGTGCTTTGTAATAAAAATAATTGTTTGTTAAACTTTCATTGGAGAGCTATTATGAAGATTTTTATCTTTTTAGTTTTTCCAATAACTATAGGGGGCCACCCCCACCTTTATTCAGCGTGGTCAGTAGGACTGGTTTTCAGACAAAATACTCTTTTATCAGAATGAATTGCATTTGCCCAGCAGCAAGGGGTACCAAAGCAAATAAGCCTCCCTCAACGTATGCATCATTGTGCTACCACTGCATAGTAAATATTACTTGGGATTGTCAAACATTTAGTGATAATTTATTGTTTGCACAATTATTTAGGACACTGTTAGGTTTTCGTGATTTGTCTATTCTAAGCCAAGTGTTTGAGCCTCCTATTAGGTAAATAAATACAAAATTAATTTTATTATATCAAATTTGTTTATATGGAAATCTGTTTTGGTACATATATCCCAAATGAAAGTGTCTATTTCACCAGATTAACAGAAAAGGTTCCAAAATAATGGATAATTATCAAAAAGCCTCTTATCTTAGTATATCAGATCTCAGACGCACTATATTGCTGATAGGTATTGGATACCTCCAAGGTGCCATGGAAAATAATTAATGAACCCCTAAAACATCCATGTACCCTAATCCAACCTTGTGCATATGATGCAAAACAGTGGTGAAGGTTTGAGATTGTTTCTGAATGAAAAAACCCACATTACTGGACTCTTCCTCAATCTTCATTCATTCTTTTCACAAAAAAAGACTTAAAGAAACAATCAATACCAGAAAGGGTAATCAGCTAACCATTGGTGGCTGGTCTGGTGAAGGGATGTGCTCATAAAAATTTGGAAATAAGACACTTAGGGCCCTTTCTGAAAACAACTAGAGCGATTTTTCTGCACAGACCAGTTAAACATGCATCAAGTCTTTAAAATAAAATTCTCCTCTATATGAGTGGTAGTACACTGCTGTGGCACAGCGAGGGGGGGGTTATTTGGGGGATAAAACCCCCTGCTGAGCTCAGGGAAATTTTTAAGTTTAATTCATTTAATTTCAACTTAATTGGATTGATATTACTAATAGAATAGTGTAAGGATTAATAAAATATCCCTCAGTAAGCTGTAAAACTCACCATTTTGAACCATTTATCTTAAAATTCTGCAATTTATTAATCTCGCACCTACCGCTTATCCTGGTGGGTTTACCAAACCCCCACACACCCCGGTATTAGTTGCACCTAAACCTCCCCCAGCCTTAATTCTTAGCTGCACCCCTGGTACTCTGCATGCTGCAGCATGTAGTGGCAAGTTCACTGCCAGAAATTATTCAGAGGGGTTTCGCTCATGTAGTGGAATACATGATTTTGCATATGTGTGTGCTGTGTTGCTGACAGTCCTACTCCTCCATTAAGTCCTTGCAGAGACGATGTGGTAATTTTGACAAAGCTTGTTTCACTTGAGTTTTGGTGTCACAGACAGTTTTTTTGTGGCTAGTTATTTATTATCAGTCTGGTGTCTAGTACTCATGTGCATAGTTTTTTTTTGTAAGTGCTGTGTTTATTTTTGCATGATGGAATAAGCGTGATGTGTGAAGATTGCTTGTTGTATGCATTTAGTTCCAGTTCAGCATGGAAAATCTCGCTGAAAAAGGGAAGAGTAATCCATTTTCTATCAAAACTTTGGAAGAAAACAACTAGGGCTTTGGACTTAATTTTTGACAAATGAGAAAGATTTACATTTTCACACATTTCATAGAGAGGTGAGGGTTAGGTGGGGAGGTGACATTTGAAGGAGGATGAGAGGTGGACAACACTTTTGCCACTGCCACCACTGCTCTTAACCTTCCAACAGATCCTTTCCCTATGAATACAAATGTCCACTTGGCGTGATTTGCTATGGATGAGCCCTTTTTATGTTTGTAGGAGAAGATTATTACTAAAGTATTCTATCAATTTTGGTAGGTTTGCATGGAGCATTCCAGCAGTCGATTGGACCTCCTCTCATGGACTTCCCTTTTCTGTTCAAAATAGGTAATGGCTACTCCTGTCATTCTATCTAAAAATTCTATTCTCTTCCTTCCATTCCTTCTTTCATCCAACATTCTTCCCTCTAACACTCTTTTCAGCATCCCCTACCCACTAAGAACTTGCTCAATCAATACGTTCTGCCTTCTTCGTATCTCATGTAGAAGCTACCTGTCCTCACCCCCCATGTCCAGCACTTCGTTGTTTCTCCTCCTTTCTGTCCACTTCACCTTCTCCATTCTTCTCCACACCCACATCTTGAACACCTCCAGCCTCCTCTTGTCCTCCTTCCTAAAGGTACATGCTTCCATGCCATAAAGCGCTACACTCCAGATCAAACTCTTCACTAGTCTTTTCTTTAAACTCTAACATAACAACCCTCTCATAAGCTCCTTCCCTTTCATGAATGCCTCCTTTGCTAACGCAATTCTCTTCCTAATGTCCTTACTGCTGTATACGTTTTCCTCTAATGAAGATAACATCATTAATTCCAGTCGTCAAACTCAGCTTGTATGAGTATGTGGCGCCTTCAGTCCAGGCCCAGGTAGTTCATTTTTCAGTCCTTGTACATACTGTTCCTGTACATACTTGGAGGCTTTGGGTAGCCCTGACGTGGATTTAAAGTCAAACTAATACAGGCAACCAACAATGTCTTCTTGTTACGTGGGTTGCATAAACATGCAGGATTAAAGTAATTTCATCGATAATAGGATGTGTGACTATGTTACATTATTTGGGATGCTCTAATCCTCTGTACCCAAATGACAGTGAGGTTAAACATGGATGGATCTAGAAAGTTTTAAGTGCCAGGGCACCAGTTGAACACCCTACCCACCATTCAATCAACCTAGTCAACGACAATTAAAAATTGAAATTGGAATTACAGCTTTCGTGAAAACCTAACAGTAAAGGTAAATAGCTTTACCCTATATTCAAGTCTTCATAAATATTTTCACAGAGTGACTCTTGGACTTATCATCAATTGTTAACTATTTTTTATAGGAAGGCGGTTGGTGTGTATGCTATGCAATTGTATATACAATACACCAACTGCCATATGATCTGAGGAGGGGATCTGGCAGTCGCCTCGTGAATTCTCTAATTTCTCCGTCACTTATGACGCCTATGCAGATGCAACGCTATTCCAGGTTGGTTGGATAATGGGCATGGGGAGGTGTTGCCAGATCACTTTACCCGACCCAGTGACACAATCTATAAATGGGTCTATAATAACTTGGTAGAAAGAGGTGTGTTGGTTATGACAAGGCTGCAATGTGCATTTCCGCTAATGGCTATTCCCAAGTCCTCAGGGGGCACTCGCAACATCACATTGCGTGACTTATCCTTTATTATTTTAAGGTACAAAAACACTAAATTTATTACACAAAATATCAAACCCTTTCTCTTTTCCAATGCAAATACAACAGATTGTTTATCACTATGAACCATAATATTGCTAAACTTAAGTAGCACTGTAATGGCATGCACTGCCGCCATTAAGCAGGCCCAGGATTCCATCTCATATATTGATAATTGTTCAGGGAGAGCCCAAATGTGGGTGATGTCCAGAGGAGTAATGGTCCAGGCAACCTGGAATGGCATTGTGTCTGCGTAGACATCGTGAGTGACGGAGAAATTAGAGAATTCATGAGGCGACTGCCAGATCCCCTCGTCCCACAGAATTTTGGCCCACTTTGTGCGTCGGATGGCTGCGTTGTATGACCTTAGGTTTTCCCGGCGTATCAGTTGCAGTAAATTTTCTCGGGTTTTCCACCGGTTGATGTCGTCCATGTCTCCCGACGTTTCGATCCGCTTCTTGCTGATCATTCTCAGGGGATCTGAAAATTTTTCGAAGAACGGCATTTGGAAGATCGCCTGAGGATGATCAGCAAGTCGCGGATCGAAACGTCGGGAGACATGGACGACATCAACCGGTGGAAAACCCGAGAAAATTTTCTGCAACGGATGGCTGTCTTTGATTAAGAAGAAGGGTAATTTCATTATATAGGTAGATGCACCATGACACAAAGTACATACTGCCCTTATACTCTAACACACACCATTTAATTCAGGTGCAAAATTTTCGTTTTCACACCAACTTCCAACCATGACCCAACTTATTCTTGATACCTTTGTTCTTGCAACCCGTTGGTAGGTTAATTGATAGATGAGAATAGAGCTCACCCTGGGCTAAGGCAAAGGCATGTAAATTTCACACATTCAGTGTAGGGGGGGGGTCAGTTCCTTACCCTGAGCCACCTCACACCTCCTGGAGGATTTTATCTGGGGGTATCTGTAGGGTTCACCTTAGATTTGAAGCTGACACTCCTCCATTAGCAGCCAAGGGCTCTACCCACTCGGCTACTATGCTTCCCCTTCTTAATACATAGGATATGAATAGTGAGATCTATTTTGAAATAGGTTTCCTACATTGCATGTGCACACCATCTCATCTTCTTTTAGGACAGTGGCCAATTTTAATTCTGGATGGGAGAAATATTTGGCAAGTTTGTAGGAGGTAGTTAGAGGTTATTTGAGTATATTTATAACAATAACAATGAGGAGATGCACTAAAATGTCTAACAAGTCGTTGTAAATAACAGAAAAAGTGATTTAAAAAATCCAAGAGTCACATCATCTTCAGTTATGTCCGAAAAACACCTATAAAAACAAAAATGCAAATGTGCAATGTAGCACATTTTCCCAGGATCCAATTGCAAAAATATTTTTATGATTAATTTTCTAACCAAATGAAACAAAGCTGAGGGGCGTTCCAAAAGAAATTTGAAAACATTAAAAATAAGCACCACCTTTATGTGACAACAAATAATTATTTATCTTTGAAGATTAAATCGGAGTTGCTTTAAAACATGTGTAACATCCTCGGATATCAGTTGATGAAAATCTAGTTCTTCAAATCCCGGAATAAATGACTGCAATGTCACAAAAATATAATTTTGGTTTTGCTTATTCAACACATGCAAATTTTAATCATCCTCCAAATTTGAGTCCAGTTTTTTTTCAAACCCAAAACAGGTTCAATTAATCAGGTATATTTGATTAAAGTCAGGAATATGAGGAGACTGGTTGCATTTTTTGTGGTGATGACCTTGACTCTTCCCCTCTTGAAGTAATTTCTATTGATAATAGAGTATTCAAAAAATGAATGCCATTTTATCAAGGCCAGATCCAGGATTTTATTCTGGGGGGGGGGGGGGCACCACGAGGGTACCACGTAATGCACAAAACAAAACGAACGGAATGATAGTGGGACCATCTTGCCTATTTTTTAATGGTCTGAGGGGGGGGAGCATGTACCTCCGTACCTCCCCCGAAATCCACCTATGCATTTTCTGAGTTTTAAGTGTATGAATATCAAAGGTATTGCTATACTGATGTAGCCATCAAATAAATTGATGACTGAGTGGCCCTACTTTATGATTGATGGTTATCACCTCTTGGTCTGGCACCCTTTAAACTAGACTAGCCATTGGGGCCGGTCAAATTATATGCCATAGGCCTCAATATATGTTCAAAGTATTATAACGTCGATAAAAAAGACGTCAATAAGAAAAACTTTCACAAAAACAATCAGTAAAGCTACCTGAAGACGTACAAACCAGAACTAGGTCGAAATACTTCCAAATAAATCCGTAGAGGTCAGCAGGAGACTGCACTGCATGAAAACGTAAAAACGCGTGATCGGCACATAAGCGCTGGCGGCTGAAACACGTAAAAACACGTGTGCAGGCCATAATGTGTTATGATGCCCAATGACATTTATGTAATTGATCCATTGAGTCGCAGCAGAGTAATTTTCTTGCATGCAATGTCCCAAGTGCCCTAATTTTATTCCTACCTGAGAATATCTGCCTCCCCATGGCATGGATACGTTAATTGTTGATTACGAGACAGAAAATTAAGAGGCATAAATAACGCTTTTTTGGGTTGTAGATATTTTTATGTACCAACAAAAATATATTAGTATACTTACTTTAAGTATGGAAATGGTAATATCATTCACTTTTTCATCACCAGTCAGAGTAGATTTTCTCACTAAGCTTGCTAAGTCATGATTTCCTTTATTTTTCTCCCAAGCCAGTAACAGTAATCCCATGGTAACTGAAAGAGAAAATTGTGCAGAATTAATCTTTTAAAAGACTTCATAAAAATTCCTCTACATTTCTACAGTCTCGCTAGTTAATTGCGAAAACAAATTGATTCTAATTATTATTGATGCATATAAACCCCAACAATACATTTGTATTTTTGAAATTTGAATACTTATGTAAATGTGGTCAAAAATACAAATGTAAATATCGTGTAACACTTGCTACTTTTACATATGTATGAATACAGAGGAAATACATATGTAAATGTGGTCAAAAATACACAAAATATACATTATGTATATTTCCTGTAATTTTTGAGAGGTGGATTTTCGTGGCGTCTAGTGAAATGTTCAGAAACATTTTTGCAGAAATAATATGTTCACTGCAAACGCCAGATTTCCTCATTTCAATGATCATTCATCCATTCGAATTTATACCCAGGAAGCTTAAAAATAAATCATATACTGATCGATGTGAGCAAGGGTAGTATGGCGACCATATTTATGTTAATTTGTAAATGCACGCGAAATACAGACGTATTACATATGTAAAATTCAGTGTCCATCCGCGAAATATACACATGGAAAATGGTTCACAATACATGAAAAATACAAAAAATAGTTCTTGCACAGCGCAAAAGTAAAAGCGAAGTTTAATTTTTTAAACAATATTTTAAATTAACTGTTTAAACAATTAAATTCTCAATTCTGTCGCAACAGGCTAGGGAAGTGAGTGGGAGTGATAATCTCGTTAACAGTTAGCTCGGCATTTCGTTCGAGACTACGAGAACGTCAAGAACGTGCTGTAGGAGGAACTCCGGCTACTGATGTATAGTTAATTTTATATTTGTTTGTATTATTATACGTATTGGAAGAATTGACATAGTGTTTTAATCCTCGATAACCGGTGCGTGTGGAGGGTGTGCTCAAACCGAAGCTATGTTTTGCTGGAAATGTGCTTCAATCCCGCACGTTATTGCGATTCGTGCAAGCCAGCTCCAACAGTTTCCTGTCACTGGATAATTAAGGTAAGGTATGATTTATCTTTTATTATATTGTACGCATACATAGACTACATTAATTATGTTATTTGAGTATATTTGGATACAACTATTGGCGCAATGTGGTCAACACATTGCGCCAATAGAGGTAATTATTTTGTTTATGTTTGGCTATTGTTTTCCTTTTTTGTTGAGTTATGTATCGAGGAGACTGGTGTCCATTGAAGTTATATGGTAAAACATAGTAATGTCAATCTTGTACGTATAAATTAATAGATTATGCGTCGTATAGTAATTCCGTGCTTCGCGGCTGAAGTTACATTTTTTCTTCTCTTAATTAAGAGCAGAAAAAATTGTTTAAAGGAATGTTTTCGTTCACGTGTAGGTTGTTTTATCGCTGTTTATTACCACAACCTACTGTATTGTAGTTCTTGCATTCCTAGTTATCCTATGCTTTAGTCATAACATCTTTGACCTTAGACTTATCAGCGTAGCCTTGTCACTAACAGATTCCTCGAGGTTCCGAGCGGTTTTGCCCTCTACTTCTAATTATTTAACGAACAAGAAGTATTGGTCGTGTAATATCGGTTCCCTTAAAGCAAAATGTAATATTTCTTTCATCTTGAAATGCAGTCAATCAAGGTGCATTTCGTCATTATTATTAACACAAGATAAATACGTAATTTTCATGCGAAAGTTTGTCATTATATGTAAGAAAAAGGTGCGTACGGGCCAAATTAATCAATTGTAATTTTCTTTTCATGCTCTTTCGCGCATACCCAGCAGGCGACGATGTAAATAGCTTGGCCTGGACAAGAGGAGAATGGATTACGAAAAAAAACGACGACGCAAAGCCAGAAGACCAGGTGGAATTGTTAATACCGAGGTAAGCTTTGAGGGAAAAATTTTTTTAAACCATAATGGAGAGGTTTCTTAAAGTTAAGCCTGAAATTATCTATTATGTATGAAATTTATTTGTTTAAAAATTTGATATCACAAGTTTATATTTTTTCTGTGTGAGTCATCCGCTACTTAATCATGGTACTAATATATTAGTATCATGTACTAAATAAGCATACCAATGGATTCACGTTTTCCTAGTTAATTTATATTTAAAAGTAGTCATATGATCTTTTCTCATATTTCTCATTCTTCTCAAGAGAAAGGCTATTAATTTTGTAAAATGAAAGCATTTCCCCAAAATATATGATTTCTCAAAGGACAAGGTCAAATCTGCGCTAGCTGGGACCTCGACATGATTGGTAAATGAAAAAATTTAAAACTTATGTCTGGAATCTAGCAGAGAAGCCAAACTTTCATTTGCATTCAGAATACAGAATTAGTACTAAAATTACAGACTTCACAGAATACTGACTGCCTATATGAATTGAAAAAAAAAAAATTGAAAGGCCTTGAGCTCCTATTCAGATCTTACAAAAAGATATATTTTTGCATGACTTTTAAACTTGACTTCTTCTTTTCTCCTTTCAGAAAGTGGCTAATTGTGCAGAGTTGGTTTTCTGAATTCAGGTTTCTTCTTGTGCAATGGGTTACAACGCTTGTTCCGTGCTAACATTTTTTTCTATTTTCCAACTCAAACCATTGTTTGTACTTGATTTATCTTTGTGCCATTTGTTTTAACTAAGTTTCACCTACTGTTTGCTGGCCCTTAATGCTTGTTAGCAATATTCATGGCCACACTTGTTATTTGTGTGTATTATTTTATTTTTCTCTTTGAATAAATGTTTTATTATCTGTATGTTCTGGTTTCCTTATATTTATTCATCCGTTTGATCCATATTGATATTAAGTGGATGTGGGTCAGAAAATCAATATGTATAATTCGTGTACGAGGGCCTGCAGATACATATGTATATTACATGTAAGGATATTCAGATTTCCAATTTGTAATACGCATGTATACATACATCCTGAGGGACTTTTGAGCCACTTTTACGTGAAATATACAGACGTAATACGATTGTATTCCTTTGTATACATATGTATAATTCATGTATGGGTATTCAGATTTCCAATTTGTAATACGCACGAATACATACATCCATAGGGACTTTTGAACCACTTCTACGTGAAATATACCGATGTAATACGATCGTATTCCATCTTATACATATGTATTTGGGCACGTATTTTTTGTGTATTATTGATGTAATACAAATGCCGTGTTATCTGGGAAGTTCCAAATGTTATGGACAGCACTCATCGTCCTCAGCAATCTATATGTGCATGCTGATTAATTAGCGTTGATTGAAATAAGTAAAAATTTGATTGAAAAATCATTTTACCATGCGAGGCTATAATGTAACTCATAAAAAGCTTGGTGATTTTAAATATTTTTTAGTTTTATTCGTGTAAAATTACCCTTAAATCTTCAGAGTTTTAATGCTGTAATTCCATGCCATATTGTACATATTATCTGAATTCACACTTAATTGTACTGCTCTCTAAGTCAAATATTATTACTAGTTGAAAATATGTATTTATGCCATGAAATGTAAAAGCAAAAATATGCATACATGTAGGCTATACGGCAGTGGAATGATAGATCCTCAATTATAAGGGGGGCTTCTGCTCCTTCCCCCAACAATAATCAATATCCTAAAAAAATCCAGACAACATTGTAGGCATAAACATATGACATCTATGCAATATTGATGTTAATCAAATTAACGTTGTGTGGATATATGTCAAATATCCATAGGACCTCCAAACAACATCGCAGCAATGTCCAACAGTGGACATATTACAACATCTCTTTGATATCTTCACAACATCTAATGAGTGGATAATAGTTGTGCTTATTAGGATTTTTTGAAATTCCTAGACATACTGAGAAAATATTCGCACTCTTTATTTCCATACAGAACATATGCTACCTAAGTATACTGTTTGGGATAACAGCGTGTTGTGGATGTATCAACCTTATTTAGATAACCAATAGATATCGCCTGCCACAATTGGGTCTCTTGTACATATTCATCCGTTAGGGGAATACCATCAGTACTAAGCATTAGTTTGGCCTATGATGAGAAGCAATCACACCTGTCAGGGCATTTCAGGAATAATTATCAACTCTATTTAGGTGATTTCGACCCTCTCGGTTTGCCTCTATTTGTCTTTCATAAGTAGTCAGGCTAATTGTGATGAGCAATAACTTAAGTAAATGGATCAATAATACTAGGGGGCAGGGTCATAGTCAGGACAATGAGTAGGGGGGGGGGGGACACGACCTAAGGGTAGGAACCCCTCTCTCGGGAAAATGTGAATAATTTAATCTCTATAAATCACATTTTATGCTATTTTGGAACTTAAAATTATACAATTGATGGGTTGTCTGGAAGTTGTTTAGCTAAAACATATTGGTGGAGTAGAATAAATATTTTTTATTGATTATGTAATATTTTTCTGCTAAAATTAACGGTTTTGTTCGTAACATGCTCCCTATCCCCCCTTGCTGTGCCACTGCTAGGGGGGCATGATAATTATAAGATTAGGGCATCTTATTTTATAATAAGGTCAATACATAGCATTTTATGTTTTAACTATGTCAATAATAATATGTATCTTAATGATGAAGTGTCACTGCCCTCACACATGATTCATCAAACTAATTCAAATTACAGTACATACATGCTTATGTTCCCAAGCAGCAGATGATATACATTGCATATGTAAACAAGGTTGATATATGAAAAACATGTTGTTATTACACAATGGATATTTTGAGAATGTTACATAGATATCCTATTTGTAATATCCACAATAAGTTGTAAAAATAACGTTACATAGGTTGATATCCAAGTTCAGTGGCATAGCCAGGGGGGAGGGTCTGGGGGTCCGGAACCCCCTCCCACCCCCCTAGAAAATTTAATTTAAAAAAAATTAATTAAGCATGGATTGACAGAAAGTCTACAGATAATAAATCATCATATCATTGTTAAAAAAGGTTTTTCCTTTTGTTAAAAAAATAAATTATGAAACGATACATTTACGCTCGGCTCAGTTGACTGGCTAAGGGAACGTCACGTACCGCAAAACTTTCCCTCCCCTAACCCCCAATTGCTTTTGCCATACCAGCACACCCGCAAATTTAAATGAACGAAATGAACAGTGTCCATAGCTGAATATTTGCTTGTGTTTAGTTGATGTAAAGACTTCTGTCGAGTCACCAGCTAATTTATATTTACTGACAGTGAAGGGATGATTGTTGTTCTGTTAATGTTTGTTTAATGTTAAGGAATCAAGTTTTTATTTTACTCCTCACTGCTGCTTCTTTTAACAATGAATAAGAGAACCATTGATCAGTTTTTTAAATCGAAAACTTTTAAAAGGGACACGGAACCAAGAGAAAAAGTGTTAGTTTTGCTGTTGCCCCAAGAGGTAGAAGAAACCACTGATGGCTCGGCAGGAGAAGAAAGAAGTCTGTTAACTCCAACTCCGTGTTGTTTATCCTCTTGTGACCAGTCAAATAGGTACTATTTGGCCAACAGATTATCAAGTAAGCATCATTGGCCTAACCTCTATAGATATAGGAATAGCTTCTGACCAGTTATTTCACTCAAAAACGAAGTTTTATTAATCTGCGAATTTGAAAAGCAAAGTTTTGAATGATTTATTTTATCCAGATGAGAGTTATATTTTTCCAGTAACTGTCATTAACAATAAAAAATTAAAGTTTCGGAGTACCTGGCCAAAAAAGGCTCAATTGGCTTTCTTATTCTAAGGTTAAGGATGGAACTTATTGTAAGTTATGAGTGTTATTTGCCAATGCGTTCACTTGTAAAGGCCAACACCAAAAATGGAAGCATTAGTAACTATGCCTTATAGGAAGTGGAAAGATGCAATAGATAAATTTACCTCTCACAGTAACTCTGAATACCATAAATTTTCTTGTGTAGTTGCAGAAAGTTTATTAAGGTCGATTCTGGCCGAGTGGAAGACATCAAAATGATGTTGGATTCGCAGAAGAAGAAAGAAAAAGAACAAAACAGAGCTTCACTCAAGCCTATAATTGACACAATTACCTATATTCTGCGCAGAAAATGAAATACCCCTTCAGGGACATCGGGACAGTGGGCCACTGATGGCTGAAAAACCTTTAGAAAAGGAGGATGAATTTCAAGCCTTGCTCAGGTACCGAGCAGTCAATGATGAAAGTTTTAAAAACCACATTTTTAATGGTGCACGAAATGCAACCTATATTAGCCCTGAAGTACAGAATGAAATTATTGACATTTGTGGAAAATTTATACAGAAAAAAAGTTGTTCAATCTGTAAACAGTGCAGATTGTTTTTCGATTTTAGGAGATGAAACGCTTGATGTGTCAGGAAAAGAGCAGTTTTCACTTTGCATTCGACACATTTCGAATGAAAATAAACTGATCCTGAAAGAAGACTTCATTGCGTTTACCCACATAACTGATTTGTCTTCTGAAAGCATTTATGAACCTATTTTAACTATTTGTGCAAATGTAGGTCTCAACATGGATAAAGTCATTGGTCAAAGATACGATGGTTTTTCAACGTTTAGTGGTCATTTGCCTGGCGTACATAAAAGATTTCGCAAATCACATCCCAAAGCTATTTATGTGCACTGTGTTGCACACCGTCTAAATTTGGTTTGAGTGACTCCTTACACACGTTCTGAACTGTTCGGGAACTATAAGTGAAGTGGTCAATATGATGAGAAATAATACTCAAAGTGGTGATATTTTCAAAAGACTTATTGAGAATCTTCTACCAGACTCTAAAAAAACACGCCTCCTCTGCCTGTGTGACACAAGATTCATTGAAAGGCAAGATTCTATCAATACATTTGTTGAAGTTTTTCCAGCTATTGTTGCTGCTCTGCAAGAGTTATATACTTCTAGTAGAGTGATATCCATGAGAATAAAATAAAATGGTAAATTTCCACACAATTTTATTTGCAAAATACCGACCCCGTTTCGACACGTAGTGTCATTATCAAGGTCGAAACTGGGTCGGTATTTTGTAAATAAAATTGTGTGGCAATTTACCATTTTATTTTATTCTCATGGATATAAAACATTTCCACCAGATATTGCCGGACACTGTGAATTAAGAGTCATATCGTCTTCAGCTACCAATCTCCTAGCCTCTGTTAAAAAAGGAGGTTTCCTTGTTGCAATGGTGGTGTGTGAATTCATATTTAGCATCACTCTTTGGAAGTACCTCCAAAAACCTGAAAGTGACATCTCGTCTGCTCTTAAATTTGCTGATGACACAGTCGAACGACTAACGTATTTGCGTAACCCATCTGAAAATGAAGATAGCGGCGATATTAAACAATGCTCCTCATTATTTGATACGGCTGAAAAAATATCTCAAGACGATTTTGAAACAGCAATTGTTGTGCCCTGACGATTGGGGAAGCAAACCAAGAGAGACAAACCCCCTTACTTTACTCCAATCAGTATTCATATCTTGCATCGATTCATTTATTACAAGTTTGGTTGACTGGTTCGGGAAAAACAGAGACATTCTGGAAGCTCTAGATTGTTTACTCCCAAAGAATGCAAAACAAAAAATATTCACAAACTGAAACCACTGAAACTGTTCTACGATAGTCAGTGGTCTGATTGTGAGGTCGAGGCAGAGTATATGCTGTGGAATACGACATGGTTTATGTAAAAAATCAGATTTTCCCAAGAAAATCATGTCCATTCTAGATGCCTGCGACAAAAACTTCTACCCTGCTATCAACTATTAACTTCAGGTTAAGAGGTGGTGAAAGATTAAATGGACTTGCTCTGCTATCTATTCACTACCCAGCCCATATAAGAAGTGACAAAGTAATCGATGAAATGGTCAGAAGTGGAAATACTAGGGGATTATTGCTGTAATTTAGAGCATTATTTTGTTAATTATTCCTTTAAGTAATGTTAAAATGTTGTAAATATATTTTAACTAATGCTCTTCAGTGTTGTTTTCCTAGCCTTTCTTACATATTTGAAAGAGCTTGAAGCTCCGGATGACTACAACACTACATTTCTGTTTATTTGGATGAAACATAATTACTTGTACTTTGCGTCATAATAAAGGAAAGCCTTGCTCAGCCCTGTTCTTGAGTGGCGAGCGAACTATTCCCCATTGTTGTGCGGGTTGCTGGGTCATTGTTTTGGACCCCCCATGAACGAAATTCCTGGCTACGCCACTGTCCAAGTTGTAATATCCATGATATTAAAATATTGTTATCCCAAACAGTATTCTTAGGTACCTGGCATATGTTCTGTATAGAATTGAAGAGCACAAATACTTTGTTTGCATGTCTGGGGATTACCAAAAACCATTATAAGCACATCCACATCCATTCGTTTATCCACTTATTATATGTTGTGAAGATATCTAAGAGATGTTGTAATGTGGACCTCCATGTCCACTGTTGGACATAGCTGCAACATTGTTTGGCGGGTCCTTTGGATATTTGGCAGGTACAATGTTAATTGGATTAGCATGGGTGCCATATGTTAATACCGGCAATGTTGCCTGGACGTTGCTGGGATATCTTTTGCTGCTTGAGTTTAATTTTCCTCATCTTGGTGGGGTTTTGGGCTCCATCGCTTCCCCTCTTGCTTGGTGATTGTTTTCAGTGTACAAATTTAAGTTGGAGAGGATTTTAAAATGGTAAAATTATCATTGGCAATCATCTCAGTGGGTATTCTAGCAAAGTGAACACTCAAGAAGAATTGATACTTATTTATATACAGCATATTCTTTATGATTAAAAACTTTTGGGCTATGTCGCCGCGTCAATGCTTTGGGTGGCCCCAACGTTTCCCGACCGATGCTGGTCGCTTTTTCAAGGGATTATGGAGAGATGGGAGTTTAAGATATTTTATATAGGTAGGTATCTGTGTCAGGTGGTGGGGGGAGGGGAGCCGGAGGTTGGGGGGGTGGGTTGCGGCTTGTTTCTTCTTATTACAGGTTGCCAAGTACGGCTAATTTTAATGCCGGTGTCTCTGCTGAAATTATTCTTATCTTCTTTGGATATTTCAATGGCTTCTCTGACGAGTCTCTGTTTAAAACCTTTAACTTTGCCGAGGATTTTGACTTCCTTGAGGTCGATGATGTGGCCCAGCGCTGCGTGTTTGGCTACCGCGGACTTCGTTGATTGCCCCAGTCGAATCGCTCTCGTGTGTTCTTCTAGGCGTGTTTTGACCGACCTGCCTGTTTTGCCGATGTAGTTCTTCCCGCAGGTCTGGCAAGGAATTTCGTAAACCCCTTCCACTTGGAGTGGAGTTCTATCCTTGACGGTGCTTAGGAGATGCTTTATCTGTGTGTGAGGCGAGAAGATTGTCCTTATCTGGAATTTTCGAAGGATATTTCCTATTACGTCTGTCATCCCCTTATTGTATGGCAGGAAGACTTTCTTCTGATCGCTGAGGTCGTTTATGGCTGAGTTCGCGGCTTCTGCGGCGTTGTTTTTCATTTCGTTCTTTTTGATGACTTTATTAAAAGTACGAGAGATAACTGTCGTCGAATCCATTTCCCCGTAGAATGGCCTCTAGCTTTCGTCTCTCTCCAGCAAAGTTTTCCTGGTCGCTTATTGTGTAGGAGCGGTGAATCAAGGTGTTTACTACTCCATTTATTTGGGCTGGGTGATGGTGAAATGAGGAAATTTAAACTCAAGATGAGGAAAATTAAACTCAAGAAAAAGTGACCAGCATCGGTCGGGAAACATTGGGACCACCCAAAGTATTGACGTGGCGACATAGCCCAAAATGTTTTTATGATAATGACGAGCACCTGCGAAAGTTTTAACGAAGCATATTCTTTCTGAAATATTAAATAATAACCTTAGAATTGCAATTATATACATACTAAATCCATGATTAAGCTTGAAAGTGGTGGATTAACCCTTTTGCAATGGACGTCGGGCATTTTCATAAGCAGAACATCTGACGTTGGGTATAGCTGTTGTGGATTTTTCAACACAAACGACCGGACGTTGGCTCTGGTGGACAGGAGGGAAGGGAAGCAGTCGCTGATGTAACAATTGTCTGATTTTGGTTTATTTGTCGAGGAGTGGCCCCAAGTTCTCGTGGAGGTGGTTTTCAAGCTGGGATTGAATGCATCCAACCATTGCTACGTCAGGGGTCACTTCCCTTACCCCATGCCAGCTATAGCTGACTTTAGGTCTTCTGAATATGAAAATGCTTGTCTGCTCCACCCGAAATTCAGCTCAAAAGGGTTAATTCCCGTATACAATTCCCTCACAAAGACCCAGTCAGGAGGAGGTGATGCCATCAAATCGGCCTTTCAGCCCTCTTTTCCCTGCCTCTGATGCCATCAAATCAGATCTATGGACTAAAATATTCATTTTTTTTAACATACCATTAATGACATTCAGTTTTTCAGCCAACAATCGTGCTTGTCGGTGTTTTCCTGCACCAGGTGGCCCTATTAATATCACTCGAGGAATCATAACTGGGCCTCTTGGAAATTGTAATGTCTTTTTTTTCTCAGTTGGTCGTTGGAAGATATTCAAATTTATTCTTGGTAGGGACTGTTTAGGCAATTCCAGGATAATTTTCTCCACCATTTCCTGGATTAAATTCATGATGTATTCCTTAATCTCATTTGTGATATTTGACGGGACTCCTTCCAATAATTTGACTTGGACTATTTGTTGATCGCTTTTTCTCTCATCAGTACTCGAATTAGTGTCATTTTCAGTGTAGCTCACTGTTGCTATCTGATCAATGCTCTCATTGTTTGCACTAGATTCAGAAGATGATGTCTTATCTGTTCTAATTTTTATGTCCAAACTTCTGATAGATTGACTTAGTTTGAGATCACTTCCACCATTTGAGCCTTCAACATGAGATTTACTGTCTTCCTCTGCTTGTTCATCAACACTTTCTTTAGGATGAAAAAATAGATAAATAGAACTGTTTTCATTGTTTGCTGCATCACTGTCTGTATCACTCTCTGGGTGCCTTCGCATTTCCTCTTGCACACGTTGGTAAAAAGGAAGTTCTCTAATATCGTAAAACTTTTTGCTCCTGTGAATGGTTCTCCAATTGCTTATGACTTCTTCGGAAAATAATCGAAACTCTTCTTCAGTCATACTTGCTAATGTTTCATTTAATTGATAGTCTATGCTACTTATTATTTTTTCAAAAACTTCTTCTTGAGATTCATCAGCTAATAGCACACTCTCTGCCTTCATTGACAATCTTACTTTCTTCATTTGATTTGTCAGAGATTCATTGCTGTCTACTAAACTAGATATGCTGCCCTCTGGTTCTTCTGTAATCTAAGAGAAGGCAAGACATTGAATATCTTTAAAAAAAAGTGACTTTATATGTTCACAACTAGATGTGGCTACCCATGTGGGGAGGTAAGGAATGCAGTTTGACCCAGGCTCCCATCAAACATTCTTGGCATTGTTGAACATAAGACAACATTTCCCCAGACAGTCTTGCAATTAGAGGAAATTATGCACATTTATGAAGTATTGAAGCTCTTATTTATTGAATGTGATATATTTAGAGCTTAAAAACCAATTATGTATGCATTGGACTGAGCACTGGGGCGTCCCCTTTTGATTGCCACCCTATGCGGCCACGTATGTATGTTCTTTGCTTACAGCTGAAACTGGCTCCACCGACTTTGTATAAAATAGAATGGCTCAGGCACTGAGTAAGCAAGAATGTACAAACAAGGTATTTCATGATTAGATTTGCGATACAACCTCAATTCTGTAGGCATCTTTGATTTTTGCCCTTGATTCATTTTTTAGGAGCTTCAATACTGTTCATTCATTAATATTCAATCATATAAACATCAATAATATTCGTTCTAGGAGCTTCAATACTTCATAAATGTGCATTATAATTTCCTCTAATTGCAAGGCTGTCTGGGGGCTGCATTCAATATAAAAGAGCAAGCACATTTTAAGTTCACGCTGATATTTTAGTCTCGAACCTTATTCCTAAAGTATTTGTATTTATTTTAATATGCATCTCGAGAGAAATCCTACTACCTCTCAGATTATTTTTGAGGAGGGGGGATTGTTTTTCGCTCACACTAGAAAAATGTCTGGAACCAGTCCTGGAGGATACTGCAGATGGAAAAAGGGTGGAAAATTGATGGCCAATGAAGTGTGAGACCAGGGTATTTTCTGCCATCATTGCTGTTTAACATGCATGCAGAGAAGATGGTAAGGTAGGCAGGGGGAGAGCTAGAGGCTGGTGTCAAGGTGGTGGGGTTGATGTTAAGAATGAACTTTGTGGATGATTGGGCACTGATTATCCAGTTGGCAAAAATGTTACAGGTTCTGGTAGATACATTATGTATACATAACGAACAATATGGCATAAAAATATATCACAAGATGACAAAAGTCATATGGTTTTGTCAAGTGTTAGTAACTAGTGATGAAAGGACTAAAATAAGTAGATTGTTGTACGAACAGTTGGAACAATTTTACTACGCATTAAGAAAGTCCATTGAAAAGAGATGGACGTAGCATATTTTTGGGAGGCTGTGTGCTACATATGGGTTGATCATTGTAAAATATGATTTTATTATGAACAGTGTCTTACCTTAAGTTCTTGGTAGCATTTTAAGCTCCCAAATTTGACTATTTCCAAAAGTTCATCTTTGATAAATTGTAAATGATCATCTGGCCTTTTTATTATTACTCGGCTGAGTAGCTCCTGAAGAATTCACATTATAAGCCCATCTTAATCATTTATAAGGTTATCTTCATCAATTTATAAGTACAGTGCAGCATTCTTTATATTTTATACTGGCCTTAATTTTTTATGCTAAATCACCTACTTGAAACAAATTATATATCCTGTGTTTTTCTAAGTATGGTATAAATGTAACTGGAACTCTCATTGGCCTGGCTGTAGCATCTGCCATTATTGTTAAATTTGCTACAGTAGCTGCTCATACATTGCTTTATGGCAAAACAAGTGACTTCATGGATGGTTCTTTCAGTATTATTGATGGTTCCTCATAGAACCTATTTATTTTTCTTATAATACTGCTTCAGTCAGGTGCTGTATCCATTGGTTTTCATCGTTTTCATCATAAAGTAATCAGTTGCTAAGCATTGTTTGTATGAGTTTTTTTTGTTTTCAACATAGTAATGATAGATTTCACTGGATTTCACCACGGGATCTTTATTTTACTAGATATTATAATAAATGCTTTTATTTGTTTTTCGTAATCATATTAGAATTTAATTGAATGTACTTGAAAAATATTAATTACCACAACAGGAAGAATAGATTGATATGAAAAACAACCAAATATTAATAATTTCCATAATTTTTACGGATTCCGCAGCTATTAGTAATAAATTATTGAAATAGAGTAAAGATGCAACTTTTCCCTCATTTAGGAGTACAGGATGCAACGTTTTTATACAGTAGCGTACTTTAAAGAACGGGGGCAAAAATTGAAAAAAAAATCGAAAAATCTGTGAAAGTAGGCATTTCTTTCGTTTTGCGTGAACGGAAAGATATTACCCAATTCGAATAATATTTCTGTTTTGAAAATGTCCACCGATTGTAACTTTTCCGCCCTGCAGCAATTTGAAAGTATAAAAATACATTTTTCTTACCTCCTAAAATATATGCTCTATTGGTTGGTCCCATAGAGATTACTTTAATGGTTAGTATATATTTCATGCTACTGCGCAGCGATAGCGTCGAGTTATCTCGCAGTTCGCATTTTAGGGCTCTGCCCAATCTTAGCTATGGCCTGTGTATTTTAATATTTTGGGATATTAGTGTATTTTAACATATTTTTTTTACTTTTTATCTTTAAATGGAAATATGTCTTTCATAAATGGCTATGATTGAAGAATATAGCTCAATTTTATGGAAGCCTCTCAAAACTGTCTTCCGAAATAGGCGCTCAGGGTGCGATATAAATTGGCCAATAGCCGACAGCGATATAAATCGTTTTCAAAGTCGGAAATCCCGGCATGGTCGGAAACTCGGAGAACGACCAAGAACAACAAACTCGCATGGTCGGTGGGATGATTCGAACATCCTGTTTACTTTTACGACTTGTTCCATGATTGATCCATTTTCTGTTGTGGCAATGCTCCTATATTGAATTTGCATTATAAAGGCTGTATGTTTTTATTTGACGGGAGTAAATGAAGTACGGGTGCAATATTAAAGCAGAAAATGGCCAGTAATCACAAAGTTTTGATATCTGGGATACCTCCAACACTTAACAAGGTTTTTATGTTCGGCTTTATGCATTTTTCTGTAGAATTAATAGTTAAGGTTTGTGCAATGAGGCTTTCTACTTTTCAGGATGCATTGATGACCATGCTTCTAGAATTTGGGGATATGGTTACCGTATTTGTCCGTGAATCGGATGATAGCGATGGCAAGAAATGTGGTTATGTTGTCTACGAAAGCAAATTGTAAGTTAAAAATTTTAATTTTAGTTAATCGTCAGCTTATTCAGGGTATTGTTGAAGTACTTGGACACTGAATGGGATTTCTTTGATTATCAGGGAATGCTACAGAGCCATTGCAGAACTTAATGAACAGCCCCCAAATTACTTAAAAATGCGGTACGGTGGTGTGGCAGTTGATGAAGGTATTGATGTTAGTGTAAAACCTAAAGTTTCTGTTTTACATTCTGCGCTCTTTCATGGGACGCAAGCAAAACACACAACGAACTCTCGTCAATTGAGTAGACGCGTTATTCACAAAACCTGGTGAGTATTAAAAGTCGCTGTTTCTAATCTGAAGTAAACGTTCTTAAAGATATTAAGTAGGCATGATTTTTAAAATATGAGGTCACTTATCGTTTTTTTTTCGTCTTAGGGGACAAGTAGTTGTCGGAGAACTTGTTGAAAGTGAAGATACCAGTTATCACACTTCGAGAAAAGAACATCAAGTTACTGGACTTCGAGGCCGCAGAAAAAGGGGTAGAGGAGTCAATTTACGTGAATCGATGCGAACAGATGGTATCCGAGATTATGCGGCGTAAGTATTAGGGGTTTCTTTTTCATTTCGATTGTTGGAATGGCTCTTTGGTATAGTTATTTTCTGGGATATCATTCGCCTAATTTATATGTCAGTATGACTGTATCGTATTCAGGAATTCATCATTGCATTAGATGCAGAACTTAATTATGCCTCCCTGGTTGTATCCCTCCGTTTTTAACTTATTCCAGTGAAAAGTTCTGATCTTATATCCTTGTAGTAAGTTTAAAAATATTTATGACCGTTCTAGTGTGCCCCTTACTTAGTGTTTATACCACAATTAAAAACTACTTGTATTAATTTGATCTTTGTTTGGTGCAACCATCATTTTGCCTCGAAGAATTTTAAAAAGTGTCTTTGTTTACCTAGGTGTTTTTATGTACTAGGCATATTCCTCTGCCCACCTAAGTGTCTAAAGTATTGCAAAACCATGTTTTGACGTTTTTCAGGGGTATAAGGATAAGAAGCTCCATAAGCAAGGGAAGTTATTGAGAGAAATAAAAGCAAATGGAACAGTACTGTTATATTTTGCTAAAAAGTTATATTTTTTTATTTAGTAAGATTTATTTTGTGGGGACTTGGTGACAGTGCTCATCTATAAAGACTAATCTCTTCATTGACCACTTAGGTGTACTATCATTTGCAAAAGTCGTGCAACAAATTGAGCGGAACCACTTTCGCTCCACAAAGATTGTGCCTGGAAACTGTATGATTTTAGGGTATATGCAGCAATCCAACACTAGTCATCATGGTTCAATGTATGAAGAACGGGTCATTAGGTGGGTGAGGTATTTTTTCATCCTTTTCAGTCTCAGGATTTGATCGCTTCTATTTAAGTGAAACTAGTGCTCATGATATTCCCCATAACACATCGTAGCATTTAATGCAGAAGGAAATATCTAGGGTAATTCCTCGGAGAGATTTTAAAAATTTTCTAGCTTGGCTCTTTTTGAGTGATTTTAGCTCTTTTCAGAGAGCTGGAAATCACGAGTCGTTCACTGTGAACATGCCGGACTTTTGTTTACATCTATTGACTTGGGTAGATGTTTTTAATACAATATCTATGACATAAGATATGAGGCAGCTTTGATATTCCAAGTGTTTCATCATATAATTATCTGAGCAAACGCGTAAAATATGAAGTTAGTTTAACTGATCGGCATTAATCGTTGCGTAAATAACAACAGAGTTCTCCAACGTCCGTCAATTGGTAAAGATGTATTTCCACGTATTCAAAGTATGACGAGGAAAACTTAATTCTAGCTACAAGTCCCATTTTCAATGATTTTCGGATTTCAACTGGTATTGTTTGATAATAGATGCTAGGATTGGTTTGACGCAGCTCTCCACTCAATTCTCCTATCAGCTAATCTTTTCACACCTACGTATTTCTTCTCTTTCACATCTCTCTTTACTTGTTCCATATAATTTGTTCGAGGTCTTCCTTTTCCATTCTTGCCTTCCACTTGTATTTCGACGATTGTCTTCATCAGGCCATCATGTCTCAAGATGTGGCCTATATGGTTATTCCGTCTTCTTATTAAGGTTTTCGTGAGGCTTCTCTTCTCTCCTACCCTTCTTAGGACTTCCTCGTTACTAACTCGGTCGATCCATTTGATTTTTATCATTCTTCTGTAGCACCACATTTCAAAGGCCTCTATCCTTGCTTTCTCCGCTGCGGTCATTGTCCATGCCTCACTTTCGTATAGTAGCATACTCCAAATGTAGGTTCTTATAAATAGTTTCTTTATTTCCATATTTAAGTTTACCGCTGTATGCAGGTCTCTCTTTTGGTGGAATGCTCTCTTCGCCTGGGCTATTCTGCTGATAATTTCTTTCTTGCTTCTCCCGTC
Source organism: Ischnura elegans (assembly GCF_921293095.1). NCBI lineage: Eukaryota > Metazoa > Arthropoda > Insecta > Odonata > Coenagrionidae > Ischnura > Ischnura elegans. The sequence continues at coordinate 18,269,323 of NC_060255.1, forward strand.
ACTAGTTACCTTGCTTCCCAAATAACCGAATTCATCCACCTCTATCAGTTTTTGCCTCCCTATTTTAATGTTGGTCTTGTCTACTTCTCTTCTGCTGCATACTAAGATCTTGGTTTTCTTCGTGCTTATTTTCAGTTGATATCTACCCATTACCATACCAATATTAACCAGAATATTTTTCAAATCCGTCTCTGTTTCTGCTATAACGGCTATGTCATCGGCAAATTTTAGCATGGTAATTTTTTTCTCCATGGAATTCACTCCCAATGCCTTTTCTTTGATTTCATTAATGGCTTTCTCAATGTGAAAGTGGAAAATTATGGGTGACAATGTACAGCCTTGTTGCACTCCTTTCCTAATTCTTGCTTCTTCACAGCTGTGCCCTGATTTTATCACGGCTACTTGGTTTTTGTATAAACTGTGGATGATTCTTCTGTCATTGTAAAGAACCCCAATTTCCTTTAGGATTCCAAGCATTGTGCTCCAATCCACGTTTCAAATGCTTTCTCTAAGTCCACGAACGCAACGAACGTTGGCTTGTTCTTTTCCATTCTCTTCTCTATGAGCAGTCTTAGGGACAATATTGCTTCCCTTGTGCCTTTGTTTTTTTCTGAATCCAAATTGGTCCTCATCCAAGTATTCTGCTTTTAGTTCTATTCTTCTATAGATGATCCTTGTCAGTATCTTTGACGCATGTGTAGTAAGGCTTATGGTCCTAAAATCTTCGCAGTTCTCCACTCTTTTCTTCCTAGGAATAGGGATTATAATGTTCCTCTTTAAGTCCTTTGGTATCTCACCTGTCGAATATATTTCAGTAATGATTTTGTATAGCTGATTCAATGTCTTCTCTCCTGAATTTTTAATTAGTTCTGCAGGAATGTCATCAATGCCAGGCGCTTTATTTATCCTGAGGTCTCTTATAGCGGCATCAAATTCCGATCTTAAAATTGGGGCTCCCATGTCATCAGCATCCACTTCCCTCTCATTTTCAATAGCATTCGTTCTGAGGCTGCTTCCTTTGTACAAATCTTCCAGATATTCCTTCCATCTCTTCCCTTTTTCTTCGTTTTCAATCATTAGTTCTCCTTTTTTGTCCCTAAAGGTATTACATCTTACGCCCCTTTCCTGAAAGTGGTTCATTACTATCCTATAGGCGGCCTCTACTTTTCCATGTTTAAGATTGTTTTGTACGTCTTCACAAATACTTTTCATCCATGTTTCTCTAACATTCCGCGCTTAACGACATATTTCGTTCCTTATTCTCTTGTAACAATGCTGTCCTTCCTCTGTTTTCGCAGCCTTGTATTTTCTTCTTTCTTCAATGAGATCTAATACTTCCTGCGTGATCCATGGTTTTTTCATAACGACTCATCTTCTACCAAGAACTTCCTCAGCTGCTGCCTGCAGACCACTTATAATGCTTTTCCAACTCTCTTCCATTGATTTTTTGGTCGTATCCTCCCCTATTTAATTTTCTACAGCCTCTTGAAAAGCCAGTTGATGCTGAACCTCCTTCAATTTTTCAACCTGCCCTATATTTTTCATGGCTTTCTTCAATTTTTAAAATTTAAGGTGGCATTTCATCATAACTAAATTATGGTCACTATCGATATCTGCCCCTGGATAACTTTTTCAGTCCTTCACCTGGTCGCTGAATCTATGTTTCACTAGAATGTAGTCGATTTGGAATCTTCTACGGTCTCCTGGCATCTTCCACGTGTATCTTCTTCGCAGGGGTTTTTTGAATAAAGTGTTAGCAACCACTAGCCTGTGCTCAGTGCAGAATTCAAGTAGCCTTTCTCCTCTTTCATTTCGGTTACCTAACCCATATTTCCCAGTTATTGTTCCGTCTTGACCTTCGCCGACGATGGTGTTCCAGTCACCTAAAATAATAAGATTGTCTTCCCCTCTTACCTGCTTGATAACTTCCGCTATATCTTGGTAGGCATCTTCTACTTCTTCATCTTCATAATCTGGCGTAGGCATGTAAACCTGTACCAATACAGTAGCTTCGGGTTTAGTATCTATCTTCACTATTACTATCCTTTCATTGAACTGCAGGTAGCTTTTAACACGCATCCCGGCACTCTTTCTAAGCATTATGCCTTCTCCAGCATTACCACTTACCGATCCTGTGTGTATCATTCTGTAGCTTCCACTCCAAAAGTCTCCTTCCTGGGGCCACTTCATTTCACTGATGCCTAATTCGTCGAGGTTCATTCTTCGCATCTCCACCTTCAAGTTCTCTAGCTTACCACAGGTACGAAGTGATCTAACGTTCCATGTTCCTATCCTTAACATTCTATTACCTTTGACCGATGTACCCTATCGAGTAGTCCCCGCCCGGAGGTCCGAATGGGGGACTAGTTTACCTCCGGAATATTTTACCCTAGAGAATTCCATCATGTCATTATTAGAGATGTGCGAATAGTATCCGCGAATACTCGAATACCTCGAATACTAGAAAGTATTCGATATTCGAGATCTCGAATATTTATGCCAAAGGTGCCGTCTCGAATAACTCGAATACTTTTAATTTGGCGTCATACACTGTCGCTCGCACGTCGTTGGTAGTTGACTCGAAAAAATGAGGAGAACTCTGGTCGTTTAGTGCATGCAGCGCCGTTTTAGGCAAGCTGACGAACTACATCAAATTCGCGGGTTAGAGCGAGCAGAATAGAGTTCAACGTGGGGAACCGAAATTGATCGGGTGAAAAAAATCCGAAAATCCCAGGTGTCCCCCATCAGGAGAAGCTCAGTGCCGTGGGATAGTGACATTGGCGCATTTCCCACGATCCGCTATCCACCTCAATTCAGCGTTCGCCCCACCCCCTCCGACGATTTCCTCTTCTCCGAAATCAAACAAAAGGTCCCGGCTTGCCCAGGGATCTTATTACGAAGACCTCAGCTTCGAAAAAAATATCAAGTTACCGGAAAATAAGAATCGCGTTTCACCCTTCTTCCCCAGGAGATGAAACTACCATATGGAGGAACTCATCAGTGCCGTGGGATAGTGACATTGGCGCATTTCCCACGATCTGCTATCCCCCTCCATTCAGCGTTCGCCCCACCCCCTCCGACGATTTCCTCTTCTCCGAAATCAAACAAAAGGTCTCAGCTCACGCAGGGATCGTATTACGAAGACCTTAGCTTCGAAAAAAATATCAAGTTATACGAGAACAATAAAAACGTGTCTCACGCCCCCCCTCTACTAACCCACTGGCCTTTTTCTGGTTACCTGCTTCGAAGTTCCCCATTTCTGGAGGTCAACTGCTGCATGAGTCATCTACTAGCCCAAAAGTTGTCTAACAATGACTTTCGGCTATTGATATTACGCTTTTATTGGATTGAAATATTAGTAATAAGCGCGTAATTTAAAAAAGAATAAGACCAAACACGACATATTTCTGACTTTATTTAAGCATTTTACGCAGGAAAATAAATGCCGGAAAGACGAAGAAATACGACGGAGGCTTAGCATTTTGGCGTAATGCTCAAATACGGTGCTCTCCTATTATTTTTTATAGCCTCAATCGAAATATTAATACTCCTGGAGTACGTATTTAACGATTCTAGATTTTTATAAGACGATATCTATTTTTCGCGATTAAATTAAAAGTGAAAATTTTCAAGCGCGCGAAAACGCGACGGGTAAGTATGAATGCCGGGAAAAACTCCGCGTGACGTCGTTCTGCTTCCCGCTGCCGCGAGTGAGGTGACCTTGGGGCGAGGCTCTGAGCGCTAACACGACGCAGGATGCTAGCAGGTAGCCGAGTACCATGCTAGCTGGTAGCGCTTGGCTAAAATAAGGATTATTAATACCTTATCAAGCGAAGAAAACTTTCCGACCACAGCCAGTTTTAATAAGTGATTATTAAGACATGTTTCCCTGATCTTTGTGCCTCATGCATGCATTGGTAACCTTAGACGATGTAAACTCCTATCCTCTCGTGTAGAAAATAGGTCCCTGTGATGTCAACTGGAGTGGCATTACATGGGTGCCAATCTAGCCTTTTTCAAATGAGGATAAAATTGACCATTGCCATTGGTCTAACCCGGTATTTCTAGAACCAAATAATTTGTATATTATGAATACACCAATGGTGGGTAACAAATCACAATCAATGCCTTTCATTTTCTTTAATGAAGGAAACTACCCTATTGTTTATATAAAATTAAAATATTCCATTAATCAGCTAAATTCCAGTTTGAATCCTTTAAAGGCAGTCACAATTACTCGCCAAAATCTTGGGTTTCCTGCTGCATAGGCGACCTAGTCAAACATTTTCACATTCATCGTTTAGTATTCGAAATTCGAGGTATTCGAATATTCGAGCAATGATTTGATATTCGAATTCGATATTCGGATTCGAGAAATCTACTATTCGACCCATCCCTAGTCATTATATAAATTGAGTGGAGTAGCTGCGACTCCTTGGGATGATAATGTGGTGGTTTCCCCTTGCCTTCCACATCGCAGTACTACAGCCGTTAAAGTAAATGTTACCATGCCCGTAGTGAAATGTGTGTCGCTCTACCGACCAGTATGGTTTCCACCTTGGCACATGTGAAGAAGAGCTGCTGCCTTCTCCCCCGGGTGATGAGAGGCATAGTTGTTGGCGGCCCCCAGACGCCAAGTCACGGTATCTTCACAGGTTTCGGTATCATTTAAATGGTCTACCTTACCCTTGGGTAGCCCAATACCCCCTCCGAACACCGCCGCTTTTTTTCCACGACTGCTTATTCGACGAGAGAAGTTGCTTATCTCGCATCTTCCCTCTATATCTAAAGGTTGACCCACCATCCAGTGGACGAACCAGTGGCCTTTAAGCTCAGCCATGAGGCTATTTTTATATTTTTGTGTTTAAAGAATTGTAAATCTTTGAAAAAAGTTGGAATTAACGCAAATTTGTCTCTAAAAACGTGTACGTTAGTAACTGGTAAAAAAAAGCTTGTCAAAAATTATACCTCATCATTTAACCTCACCCTGCATTAATGCTGACAAAACTCAAACAAATATTGCAAATAGATACAAATAGGTCTCCTGCACGCTAATGAAAGCATGGAATGGAAGCACGTGCCCCAAGTTTAGGTTGTTTTAAGTACCGTACCGTAAATTGTAAGAAACATGTTGTGAAATGTTGGTTTTGCCATCTTGACCATTGTGCTAAGTGCATCTAACAACATAGAATAACCTTTCTCATTGGTTGGGAATATGGCTGACTATTTTATTGAATTTTCAACATCACAGCATAATTTCAATTTTCAGAGCTAAAATTGCATCCAGAATAATCATGCCATCATCAAAAAAACCTCTAGGTAAGTCTGCAACTCTCCCTGGTGTACTTCCAAGTAAAACTGAGAATAATTCAAAGACATTTTTGATCTCAGAAAAAATTATGAAGCTATAGTTTTGTAAAACAACTTCGGCTTTCGTACAGTTTTAATTATTTTGTGAGAATTAGAATGATTTAATCGACTACCGGAGATAGGGTATCCTGTGGCTGAACATTTCTATGTTCATGTTCACCGATTGGAAAAGTACACCAAGCTCAAAATCAAGTGTCCATTTATCCCTCGGGCAGTATATCTGCTGTTAGTATTCTAATGCTTTATTGCCGATAAGACAAAAAACTTTTTTTTTTTAGTATTTCTACTTCTAACAAAAGTGTAAGCGTGGTATAATATTCAAACGCTGCCCTTGTTTTGCCTTGTCCTGGTGGCATCTGAGCATCGTAATGATTCCCTACGTCTCCCTCCCGTGTCACGATGACCTGTTCGTGAGTCGTTCCCGAGCTACCATGAAGATTCAATCCCAGTTAGTGATCATTCAAATTTAATGGTGGCCAGAAATCGACAATGGAGGAAAAGTGGCACCGCTCGATTTGTTGCACGACTTTTGCAAATGATGGTACATACACTGCAGTAGGCTCATTGTTATGTAAATGAGGAATATGAAGGAAGCCCATTCCATCACTTCCATACCATATTTATCAAGTTTGCCTGGAGACCATCTTTACTTTGATAACCCATCCACATGATGCTACTGCTGAATCCATAGGGTTTCTTACCTATTTACAGTTTAGGTTATTGTGCCATTCACATGCTTAATGAATATCTGATATTGTGACAAGTTTGATCAGAGAATCAATATATGATAAAAGTTTCATATGCTTGAGATCAGAAAGAAACCGTAGCTCTTGTTCAATATTTGGACATATCATCACCTCTGACCTTGAGCTCAGGAATCCTTATAGCTATCCATCAACTGGTAGTTAATTTTATAGGTTCCAAAAAGTAGTTATTTAATAGATTCCATAATTTGGGTTACTTTTAGTTATTTTTAAATTCTGTGGCCATCTGGAATGGGTGGTCACATTGCTTTGGATATTTCAGACCAGCTCTCATCGACTTAGCGGTGAAGTTAAGATTGCTTGTAATAAGGCTTTTTCTGTGAGGGTTAAAAGGTTTCCAGGGTGTAATGTTAGCAATGTCAGTGCATCACGGATGCCAAGTCACACTGTTGAAAAGTCGTAAAAATTATAATAATAAATTTACATATAAATTCAGAGGGAAGGAAAGAAAGGGATAGGAACATATAATGGAAAAAGGACGAGGAAAACGGTTGATATATACAGTGGAACCTCGTTAAAGCGAGTACGGGCTATAGCGACACCCCCGATATTACGAGAGATAGCCGATGCACCGTCAATTTACCCTATAATAAGCGTGCTAAAGAATTCGTTTTTACGAGACCCTTTCGGTGTTGGCTCTCGCCATAGCGAGGGTTTCACCGCCGGAAGACTTTCATGAAGACTCCTTAACCGCTGTAATTGCTAGCGATCTGTTAGAAATGAAGTTAATGGAGTGCGCAGTCTCAAATTTATGTGGTAAACTGTCGTTCGATAAATATAATGATGACGAAACAATGCTTTGCATGATTTTTATTCAGTGCGGCGCTTATAAATTGTTTGAATAGTTAGTCGTTATTTGAATAAGGAAATTTAGTGATGCAAAAAAGCATCGCCTTTCGTCTGGATTTATGCTTACGTTTATCGGATAGATGTTTATCTGTCGCCGCACCACTCCTGTTCCTGTATATCTGTTCGCAACAGGTACATTGGCTATTATTTGCTCCACCTCCGGTAAAGCAACAATTCGCTATAGCGAGTGTTTATTAGTGCACCGTGGGGTGTCGTTATATCGAGGTTTCACTGTATGTGAAATATCTCTGCTGCATGACTTAATTTGAAAAAAATTTTCATTTATATTTTATGGTGTACATATTGGTATTGCTTGTTTTGTTGTATATTGCGTGCATATTTAAATTATACATAATTTATATATATAATTTGTGTATTGTGCATATACATAAATAATTTGTATATTGAGTATTGGAATGGGATACTGTGCATAAAAAAATGGAAAATATTGCTAAAAAATTATATATTTACATTATGTCACCTGCGGTCAAGCCCTCATCGACTCAGTGGTGAAGTTAAGATTCCTTTTAATAAGGTTTCCTGGGTTAATCCTTGCAGAAAAAGCATTATAACCCTTAATTCTCCCCTGCCCCCCACTCCCATGGACATTCTCACCACTACCTTAGTCACTAACAACCTGGCAAAACCCAAACCTTCCAAGCGTCTTCCACCCCACCCCTTCCTTTCCTCTCCTTCCCACACCTAGAAGTGTCAACCCCTTCCACCTACTTTCTTCCTCCCCCATAACCTGGAGGGAATATAAGAACCAAGCCTTTGATTCGACCCTTTATATCTGCTTATGATGCCACTGTATCAAAACCAGTCACACCTTTAAATAAATTGGTGGAATAAAACAAAGTTTTTTTCCTCATTTTATTATTAATATGAACTTCCTCAAAGTTGAGCCCAAGACAATAGATATAATTGAGTAGATTACTTTTTACTACAGTCTCTATGGAAGGCATCTCTGTTCCACAGTTTTTGATAAACAGAGCCTCATTTCTGACTATATCTCTCCATTTTTCTCCATTGGCACGACTCAAAACTCTCTAAACATTTTAATTTTCTTTTTTGCCTTTCGACGTGACCTAGTATCATGATTCCCAAGTTATATAATGTAATTAATTTTTAATAATCAATATTTTTGTAAGAAAACAATCATTTGAAAAACTATTGACAATAATGTATTTTACCCAATTTTCATATTCTGCATATAATGCCTCAGTGCTGATTATATTTTCTTACAGTTCATATGCATCATCATCAGGGAAACCAAGTCCAGATATAATGACGAAAAGCAGCTATTCCAGGCAGTTTGAGGAGGTAATCATGAGTATAAGTAAAGTGTGAATAAAAATATATCTATCTCTCTTATCATTCATGACAAGCAAAAGTTTTTATTGTATTGAATAGTGAAATCATTGAAGACTGTTCATCTGATTTATTCATTTTTTGCATTGTATCGTATGCTGTCTGTTTACTATTTGATGAGAAAATTTATATGATATTATATGTACAAATTTGATTCTACAATAGCTCTCTTTCAATCATATCTTTTCTGTTTCACTACTCTTGAGTCCACTCCTGCGGAGCAGTACAGATTTTTACTTATTTTAACAATTTTAATGATACATTTCTTATTTTCCAGACTGAAGATCGGTGTTTATACTGTGGAATGGTGGGTGATAATTCATGCAGTAAATGTGGTGCCACATATTGCTCTGAGATTTGCCTTAGAAAGGATTGGAGTATGCATAAACATGAATGTGTTCGTGTGTAAGTATACTTAAAAAGAATTCAATCCTGGTGAATAAATAGGGTAGTTTCCTTCATCAAAGAAAACGAAAGGCATTGATTGCGATTTGTTGCCCACCATTAGTGCATTCATAATGTACAAATTATTTGGATTTAGAAATCCCAGTTTAGGCGAAAGGCTATGGTCAATTTTAACCTCATTTGAAAAAGGCCGGATTGGCACCCATGCAATGCCACTCCACGTGACATCACAGGGACCTAGACTCTATACGAGTAGATAGGAGTTTTACATCGTCTGAGATTACCAACACATGCATGAGGCACAAAGCTCAGGGAAACATCTCTTAATAATGACCCATTAAAATTGCCTATTTCCTTGACTGAGTAATTTCATCAATTATCAAGTATCACGCTTGGTGGCAGACAGTATGAAAAGTAACTTGAAAGTTCTGGTCATCTTTAACCTGGGAAAGGGTGCGTGGGGGTGTATATCACCCCATGGTTCTTCTTTATTTTATAAGAATAATTATTAGGGTCAGTATAATTCAATGGACCTATTTAAAAAAGAACACGGCGTAACTACAGCATTCCAAGGAAAGAGAAAAATAAATATTTTCTTTGGGGTGTCGATGAGCCTTCCAATGTTACTTTTTCCCGCGTGCCCTCCCCTGGGTTAATAATTCCTTTCCACTCATAACACCATATCTGTAGGAGAGTGTGCTGCTTGGCATGTTGTCAGAGGAAGAGATAATTTATGGTTAACACCCACAATGAGGGAGAAGCTCAAAGCAATAGAGACAATTGGTTGGTTGCAATTTTTTCCTCTAGTTTTTGGAACCCCCTCTGATGGCACAAGGATGATGCAAATAGCCCATAGTGCTACTGATTCAGATTTTATAAAGCAGTTCACTATGTATCTTTTTGTGACAATGTTGTGTATACGTATATTGATGCGATATATATGATACATATTTATTTTTGGGTACCCCCCCACCCCCCTTATAGTACTAGGAGGATGAAAGTAGGCCATAGTGTTAATGATTCAGGTTTTAGAAATATAATTTTTCATATGGTATATTAATGTGATGTATATGAATTGGTATTAATGTGGTATATATAATGTTACATATATAATGTTATACAGTAAAACTTCGATTTTATGCACTTCGATTTTACATCAGGTCTCGTTTTTACGCAGCGACACTCAAGTCCGGCCGGAAAGCATAGGGAATTGCAATGGTGAAACTTCAATTTTACATCTTTCCTTGATTTTATGCAGTTTTTCGATTTTGCGCAGCATAACCCCAGCCCCAAAGAGGCTGCTAATCTTGATTTTACGCAGTTGTCTTTTGACTTGTTTTGAAAATCCTGATTGGAGCAACATGAAGTTAGGTTATTTATTCGTCTCAATGAGTTGCAAAAATGAATACAGGAACGGTTGAAATGACATCGTGCTGTTGAGTGTGAAACTAAAAACATCGTGAATCTAATTATTTCTTCTCCCTGCGCCCTCTCAGTAATATTTTAGGCTCCTTTACGAGTGCGAATATCACTCTGAGTTCATATATGCCGTAGAAGGATATCGAAACCTAAAACATCCGGCAATCGCCGTGTATGCGTAACTACTTTTGATTAAGACTGATGATTACCGGAGATATTAACATTATCACCTTTTGTTTATTATTAGGCTTATTGATCGACGCTGTTTATAACATATTTATTGTAATTACAGTAGATGGTCGTTAATCCGGAATTGTGCACTACAGAATATCTATCCCTAACAGAAGGTTTTCTAGAATTTTGCCAATGCTATGTTTTCCGTCGCCCCAGCGAAATATAACGGCAAAATGAGCCGTTAAAAATCCTTCCGTGCCAAAATTTTGGCTTCCAAGGTGATCCAAAAAAGATAGCCAAACTTCTAGTATGTAAGTAAGTCGATGGTGATTCAACACGATGGTAAAAGCAGCATGCATTGTCTCATTCCGCTGGCTAACCCCACATCTGCGGGATGAATGGAGGTGAGGGAAAGTTGCTTGCGCGGTGTGCTTATCAGAACTGACTCAACTTGTATCTCATTGTCAGTGGGTTTAAATGAAACATGGTTGGAACTTGAATAGCTATTAGCTTAACTCTGCTAGATAGCAAGCGTTTATTTTTAACTGAACGGGAGTTAATGCCCTCGGAGAATAACTCACGTCGTCAATCGTCATGTAATCATTGAAGTAAAATTCAAGACGTGAGTGATAAGGCAGTCCCTTTAAACTCAGGAATGGCTTAGCACCATTAAATCGAAATACAAAAAGTGTCCGGTGTTGTTATCTGGTATGGGGAAGAAAAATATTACGTGAAGATGAGTCACACGGCTTGTAAGTCAAAGGTCCCGGTGCTGAATTAGCAGGAGAATGCTAACAGAGAAAAGCTATACCCGGTAGATTCAATCTACTAATGCTAAAATTTCATTGGAAAATGCTTTTTTAATGCATATAAATTATAAAGAGGGAAAGTTGTGCCGAACCATTAATCATTTTTTTATTAGTCACTGGTGGCATGACGGTAGTTCCGCGGTTATAAATGGCTCACTTAAAAAAAGTGATCTAAACACCGGAAAAATCTAAAATTCCGAATATCCCGGGTCCTACGTGCTCCATATTATCTATGGTATGCTATTTGGAAGGAGGACCGACAGCTGGGGTCATTAGCGCTATTAAGTAAGGGCTGGGGGGATAGGAACCTTATGTTGGCATTAGCCAGATTGTAATGATAGGCTCCAAAGGGACCAGGACTTAACGTCCCATCTGCTGGACAGTGGTGCACTGGAAGTGCCCTCCACATTACACTCAAGTAGGGATAGGGTCGTCTCTGATAAGTTTCTGCTACTGCCAGGACTTGAACCCAGGCCCACAGCCTTTGTGATTTATTAGCAAAATTTTGCTCCCTGTTAATGGGGTTAATTTGGATGACTATCCTCAGATATCTCATTTCTTCAATCTCCAATCTTTGTTTGTCTGCAGGTGGTTAAACGGATTTCCTGAAAACTGCTTTTAATGAGATTATTTTCGAAAATTATCTTCTCTGCGAGCATTTAGTATCACCATTCCAAAATTTCTCCTGGGTAACAGAAGTAATCTTAGTGCCAGAAATGCTAGCAATTCAACCATGTTATTCAACCATGGGAAACATTGTTCAGGAATGCAACATTGATTCTCTTAAGGTAACACGCCATCTGTGGTGTTGCTTGTGAGTGAATAAGATTATTAGGCTTCATTTTCTTGCCTCCAAATGAGTAATTGAATCCGGGATATCTGACGTCATTGAAAAGGATTTCATGCTCTTTTACCATAAAACCTCACATATGAGACTTTTTCTGGTTCCGGTTCTGGCTTAAATCAGAACTATACAAAAATGTATGACTAAGCCTCTAAAAATAATGAGCAAGTGTTATCCTGAAAACTATACTCCTCTTCAATACCATCTCTTGATTTTACACAGTGCCCATATTTCGGTCTCACCAACTGGGTAAAATCAAAGTTTTACTGTATATATAAACTACACTCACAGTTAAGCCATTTCATGTGTGAACTATGTATGTAGCACATGTTTTGTTAATACTTTTCAATGAAACTCTTTACAGGAAAAATGCAGGAAAAGAGTCTTCTCCTCAATCGGAAAATATGAAGCATGGGAAGAGTTCTTATAGCCCAATAAAAGAAGAGTGCCTTAGTGAGAGTTCTTACAGGAAAAAGTCTGAATCAGTGTCCTACCAGACTGAGCAAGATGAGGAATCTGATGATTCACGTGATTGGTTGAGTGTGAATGAGTCTGTCGATGAGGAAACTCGGATTCCACCTGTACAGAGGAGAGGGAGGTCGTCCAGTGCTCTTGGGCCTACTAACAGTAAGGAATATTTAGGGAAAATGGGAACGAAATCCTTGAATGAAAAAGGAGCTGTCAGGAAAAGGGATTCAATGAGGAGTGAATTTATATCTGAAAAGGGAAATGGTAAATTTAAACATGATAGGAGCCCAAAAACTGAGTTTGTGAGAGGGAATACAATGCTGAAAGATGTAGCTGAAGAAAGAGATAATCACTTGAAATATAATTCGGCTAGCCCAAAATGGACTTCGGTGAAAGGTAATTCTGTTGAGAGTCGTGCGACTGAAAAGACACATGACAACTTGAACTATAGTGCAAAAGAGGGCGTGGCCAAGGAGATTGCTATTAAAAGTGATGGGAACACTGAAAGGAAGGAAGACTACCCAAGATATAATTCAAATATTCCAGGAAAGAATGTAGCAATTGACGATTCAGTGGAAAGTGATGCCAGAAAGAAGAGAGGTAATCATTTGAACTGTAGTCCCACCCCATTAGAAGAATCTGTGAAAACCAGGATTTCCTTAGAATGTGGTAATGTTGCCAAAAATGAGAATGAACCCTCAAAATATACTCCAATGTCAAAAGGAACCATGCCAATGAGGCATGCAACGTCAAGGGACAGTGAATTTGATAAGAAAGATGATTGTTTGAAATCTATTCAGTCAAAAAATGGGGTAATAAAGTCCCATGTCAAAGATACAGGCTGTGATGAAATCGTGAATGGAACCAACATAGAAAGGACGATCTCTAGTGACACACCAGCAAGCAGTGCAGCAGGATTTGATGTTGGCAATAGCTTTTCTTTTGACTGGATTAAATCATCTGTTGTCAAAAGTGGGAATGATCTAAATAGTGATGATAGTATCAGTAGCCCACCTGACAAGAGCATGGGGAAGCAGGTAATTAATTTCATACTTCTTTCTTGCCCTTAATGCTAATTGATTTTTACAAACTCTGTGGTTTCCCTTGTGATGTGGTTTGTAAAAGATTAAGCCACAACCGCATGCCCATGTATGGTCCATTTTCACTGTCATTATTGTTATCTGTGATGGACAGAATTTTTTTTAACATGGAATTTTTGCTTAGCCACCCTCTCCAACCTCTTTTTTCCCTCCCATTCTGTGTGTCTGTCCCTGGCATTATCTGGGCAAACTTGAGTGTGTGGATTCTTGACGCGCCCATGAAAATTCATACTTGAAGATGTCTGCGTGGTGTGTGTGTGTGATTTGTATAGTTCGTTTATACTCTTTGATAATTTTTTTGCACCATTGTGGTCGCTGGGGCATGAGTGTCTAACTTACTTGTAATTTATTAGTTGACAAGATGTTAAGAAAATCATTTAAATTACATTGACTATTTATGTATGCACATTTGGAGGGTAAATTGCTCAGCACATTTCACGTAAGGATAAAGATTTCTCAATCCAGTGGTGTAGTGAGTGTCATAAAATGTGAAAATGCAATTATGTACTTTGCTTCATCATAAAACATAACAAAATATTGAAAAATCATGAATGTCCAAAATATTTTGAAAAATTAAGTGCTTTCGATTATGCAAAGTTTTAAAATTAGTTGAAAACCATCTACTTTGTACCCTGTTTTTCAAAAATTTTCCCCCGGACCCTTACCGTTACAATTTCCTTTCCTTGCTCACTAAAGATTACTGCATTGGGGAAACTTTTTATTCAACTGTTACACGGGCCTCGAAAAATTCAGTAATTGGTTGCAGAAATAATCATTTCCTCTCACTCTTGTGATGTGTGTATGTGTAAGTTAGCTCATCAGTTGGATGCCATTGGCCTTGTTATTTTTTTTTGTGGTGTCTTTTATTATTCACAAATGTTGAAGAAGCTATGTGAGTCTACAGTTTTCTCTTACTTTTCAAATTCTATAGACTAAATCTCAAGAGTTGGCACTGCATCCCACGAAGCTTGCTTCTCCTGTGCCTGAGGGAATTGAAAAGCTGATAGCTCTTCAAAATCAGAAGAAGATGCAAAAAATAGCTCAGGCGGATGTTGGTAATGAACCCATGACTAAAATAAACACCTTTAAGGTGAGTTATACTATCATCTATTAACATTTTCTTATGAGTGTTTTTGAGGGTAAACCATTTTGAAATGTATAAAAACCAGTAAACTTTTTGTAACAATTTTATTTCTACATAAAAGCACACACTTTAACCCTTAGACTGCGGGAATGTTGTTATAAGTATTGTACGCTGACTGCGGAAAAATGTTTCTTCTTATTTAGGTGCATTAGGCACTTTTTTTCAGATACAGTAGAAAACACTGAACTCGCGTGACCATCACCTCAAAATCGTCACCACCTCGCTGTTAACAAAGGAGAGGGAAATAAAGAGAGTAAGAGTTTTGAATTTGCTTGTTTCTCATGTATGAAAACATATTCTGAACCAGAAAGGATCGCTACGTTTAGTGTTGACAATAGTTAGTCGATTTTGTTCATAGCAGTAGTTATAAAAAATATAAAAATATTTTCTTGAATTTCGGCTGGTAACTTGGCTTTTCTGAGTTTTTATTCCTAATCCAGTTAGTAGCTTAGGCTTCTTGTACATTTTTTAACATCAATCAATGTCCAAAATTTTTAAAATAAAAAGTTTTCACTTCCAACGGCAGTCCCATGATTGCCATGCTTTTTTTTCCTCCACATTTATTCATTGCATGTAATGAAAATTATACACACAAAAGAATGTTGTTTCAACTACACACCCTATTTTTCCCCATAATCTCTGTCCTGTTCTATGGCCTTCCTCTATTGCAAAACAAGGGCATGTTTGCCCTGTTGGCACCAATGCTTCCTATGGTCCCCGACTGCTGCAAATCTTGGAGCACCACCGAACCACCTTCTGATGCCCTCGTCCTCTGAGTCCAGTGACTAACTTTACTCCTATTGACAGCAAATGCTCCATAGACTTTGTCAAAACGTTTTATGCATTGTTATTTAATCAGGAAATTAAAAAAATGCAGACTAGAAATCGAGGAGACATCAGAGAAATTGAACATGGAAAGTTACAGTAGACTCTCGTCAATACGAACAACGTTATTACGAAGTTCTCGTTTTTACGATTTAAATTGTTGGTCCCGGAGAAAAGACTAATCCAATCTATGGGTAAAAGAAAATTTATTACAAAAACACAAACTTCAGTTATGAAATGAACTTTATTGCGAAGTTACTTGGGTAAGCAATGCTATTTAAATGGATATACACTTTGCTACGTCATAATCATTGCGCTATGTTTAAGTTCTCCTGGTGCCCTGTGCCTAAGAGCGTCAATTTTGGTTCTTTCTTCAGTAGAAGATTCAGTATTCACGCAACATCTTATAATAAGCTTCATTCCTGTGGAATCATGGTGACCTGTTTATTACTGATCGTAAATGGGCCGTAGGATAAGTCCTCTTCTGATGACTTTCATAGGTACAAACATTCGAGAAATTCAAGCATGCCTAAAATTTCATATTTGGCTCCTGTGGAGTTGGCCGATGCGACGTGGTGTGGCGTTGAGGAACTCACACTTTGGGCACATTGTGAAATAAGTATCAATTATGTAATCCGTTGTGAAGTCACGAACTGTTCAGCGTTTTGCCCGTTCTTCCATCTGGTGGGCAGCAAATTTGTTTTCGACTCCAGCCACGTGCGCATGGGCAGCAAGATCAGTACGTTGCAATCGTGAGTTAACACGTTGCGTACGGATGGCGAGAATTCTCGTCATTTTATCCCGAACATTCTGGACGGATGACGAAGATTCTCGTCATTTAGGCGCGTCAACCTAAACAATTTTAAAGCATACAATATGTATTCGTTAGTACGTTTTCAGTTGTTGTTCGTTATTCATAATGAATTGATGCATCATAATGTTTTATTGGGTAAAGTTATATTCTAAACATTAGCTTTTTTAACCATGTTTAAATCAAAGGCATTACGCCCTATTAGGCACATATTTCCAATTTCGGCGTTCCTAGGAATTTAAAAGCCTCGGTACGCAACGTGTTAACACAAAATTGTAATGCAATGTTGCATTCTGTAGGATAACCACAAAGTTACTCGTACCTGCCTTATTGCCATGCTCAGTTTTATCAATTTATGAACACGGTCTCGTTCGTTTATCAAAGATTTACTGTATTTGTTCATAATTTAAATGCGCATATCCTATACATGACTCTGAAGCTATTTTGCAGCACCACAATAAGTATGGGAGATTTAAGAGACCAGGAATTTTGGTAAGATATTTTTTTTGTGATGATTCCTGATAGATACGCTCTCATGAAGTTTGTTATTGCAAACCTCTGGTTTTTTTGTCTTGTGAACTTCGTAAAAAGGAGAGTTTACTGTACTGTAAACCCTGATGAAGCACTTAAAGTTTTCTCATGTTTGGGAATGTCCCAAGACTTCTTTCGGGATTTGAACTCAGAAACTTCTGGTTAGCTACCAATTGTTCTTACCTCTTGGCCATGGTTGATTTATGACAACAAACTAAAATTGCCTCTATGATTTTGTCTATAAAAATGAATGTATGATGATGGGTTTAAAGGAGTTCATTAATTAACTGAGCTAAGAAAAATATTTTTTTTTATGATATTGCCTTAGGGTGGGAAAAATACTTGTCCAGGCGTAACGGCATCAGCTCAGTTGTCAACTTTCCTAAGTGGTGTAAGCAAGTCTGCCCATGACGTCACTCAAACTACAAAGATTGACAGTAATGGTGTGGCTGAAAGTTCAAAAGAAATCCCATCATTATTATCAATTAAGGTATGCAAATGTATGAAGGTTTTAATTAGATTCATGCATTTTGTAAGGTGTGTAATTATATTTAGAATTATGCTTTAAGCTGAGATGTTAATTGGTGGAATAATGGTTTTCCAAGTCCATTATCAGCAGTTTTTTCTTTGGAGCTATATTTTAAATTTACTCTAGAAGTGTTGAGCCTAAAATCCAAAACCTGTTCCAATTTATTACCCTTAGAAAGTGATTCAGGAAATTAGATTTTGGCATTGTTCATTGCAATGATAATGATTATAATTATGATTTGAAATTTCAAAGGAAATAGTAACTTTGGTATCAATGAAGGTATGCTACCTTTTGCCTAATGATGGTAGAAGTTCTCTATTAATCTAATATCTTTTGAAAGTAATGATGTTAATGGATAATCAAATTTATATGCTGGGGGAATCTAGTGATTGGCATTCTTAAAAGCTTAATGTTCAGCTGGGATGGATTATTCTGCCAAAAATAAATGAATTTCAAGACTCAGATTATGGTAATGACTGTGCTTGGAAAACAGAAAATTATTTCATCATTGTTATCAGTTAAGGTATGCTTCCAAATTTTTGGCATTGATGTTATAAATCCCATAGAGCTCTACTTTTTGTGGCCTCAAGTGACTCAAGTGCCAAGTGACCCTCAACATTGCCTTGCTCGCTACCAAGTTACATGTTGAGTGACACTCGACCATTACAATTTTCCATTCAAGGTACATATTTAAAAATTTCTGATTGGAATACTGGTATATGGGCTGCCTTTTTCCAAATGCTAAGGGTTAAGGACTTAAGAAGTACTATTATAGATCTCAATTATGTATTTTTATCTTATGATGGAGAATTTTAAGGTTTTTTAGTATTTAAATAAGTGTTCTATTCTATTATTATTAATTCTTGGCAAATAAAATGAAGCATTTTGTTCGCGTCTTCTTTTAGTACAAAATAAGTACAAGGTGTGGTCAAAGGAAGACAGGACTGATTTTATTCTGAGCAAACCGTTCAACGGATCGAAACTAAACAAAGTGCGACATCTTACAGCGTATCTGATGTCTATAACGAGAGGTGTTGCATTTGTTTTTGTCAAGTCGTTCCTTAGCAGCAGTGGTACGTGTCTTAACGTGTTTGTCGCCACGTGCAACGGCAGCAACGAAGGAACAGCGTGTGTGCGTGAAATTTTTTTTTCAAACTTGGCAAAAGTGCTACAGGGACATTTTGAATTATTCAATAAGACTTTTTTTTATGAAGCTATGAGTCGAAACAAGTTTTTTTGAGAGGATCACTCATTTTGAATCAGTCAGAACCTCGACAAATGAAGATTCGCGAAATCGATTCGCGATTCGGGGCGGCCTTCCTCTTTGACAGACCTCAATCATGTCAAATTGGTGAACGGTTTAGTGCGGGCAAATTACAGTTCAATTGTTAGGGAGGTAGCCAGAGAAGTGAATATTAGTTTTGGATCCTGTCAAACAATTTTAATATACATTTTGGGCATGATGCGCATCGCATCAAAATTCGTCCCTCATGATTGTGTTTCCACCATGATAACAGGCCGGCTCATGCGCTGATCGTGACTGATTTTTTGCCAAAACTAGGGATGGTCGGATCGGATACTTAGGATCCAAATATGTATCCGCGGATATTTGGATACATCGGATCCTAAGTTGCGGAAGTCATCGGATCTGGATCCGAAATTTTAAATAATAGCTTCAGTGAATGCAACGTCCCATCAGGGTGGAAAGAGTTCCGACTCTATCTTCAAATGTGCCGTCGCATGCGATTCATGAACCATTTTGTTTGAAAGCTCTTGCAGAGGTTACATAGGAGAATTTCAGCCGTGGTAAATAAAACAGGTGAAATACGACTGGCACATGGTGTGACTCTTCCCAAGAGATTGAACAATCATCGGGGGAATCTCAGCATCAGGAATTTGAAAATGAATTTGGATCTGAAAATATCCGATGCGAAAGATCCGGCTCCGAAAATCAAGGATCCGATCAGAATCCGGATCCGAAAAAAATCCTGGATCCGTCCATCCCTAGCCAAAACCAAAACTTCCATGATCCTGCAGCCACCCTACTCTCCAGACATGGCTCCATTAGACTTCTTTTTGTTTCCAAAGTTAAAGTCAACCTTGGAAGGGCACCGATTCGACTCTATTCGACGGCGTACCTGAAGAGGATTCCTAATGCGGCTTACCAGGCAGGGTTTGTGAGCTGGAAGAAACATTGGTGAAGCTGTGTCGTGAACCAATGCATGTACATTGAGGTGACAAGTTTGATTAGGCTGTATCCGTTGAAATGAAAAAGTTATAAAATCAGTCTGATCTCTTTTTGATGACACCTTGTATTTCATTTAATTAATGAATTTGGTGGTAACTTGAATTCCTTAACTTAAAAAACTTATGTATATTCCTGCTTAAAAATATTATGTCAAATAGATGTTTCTAGTTTTTATCCAATAGTTATTATCAGTTATATAGTCATCATACTTGAAGTAAACCTTTTTGAGAAATGAGAGATATTGTTTACATTATTATTATACATATTATATTAAATTATTATTTTATTATTATGCATGAATTTTTTATCATTCAGTAATGTATATTTACTTCAAGTTCTTCAATTGTAATAGAATTATAATAATATTTTAGTTCCTCTTATTCTGTGTGGAAAGTAGGTAATAAGAGTAATTTCCTCATCTAGTAAACAGATGGCAATAAATGATTATATTCTAATTTTTTATTTTGACATTTTCTTTTCAGTGGGATTTTGTAGTAATTTTAAGCTGTGGTGTACTAACAATGACTTCAATTTAATTCAACACCAATAAACTTAAAATATTTCCTGATTCTGGTTTTAAATTCCATAGATTCTTTCTATATAATTTACTTTTCGATGAGTGACACAGAATTTTTAATGGTTGGGGAACAGATGGAAAAGCCCATTGCTCTTACATGCACACTATTGTGTTAACTGTTACTACTACTGTTGCAGATAGAATTGCAATTTTGTACTTTTCAGATGAATATCAAGAAACACACTTTACATTACAAAAAAAACTTATCCACCCAATGTGATGGGTAGATTATATGTTGGAGTCAAAGAAACAATAGGTTGAGGAAATAGTTGGGTCATGAGTTTTTTTTTTTAACAAATATGTAGCTGAAAAAAATCAAGTGTTCAATGTATAGTGATGTACTTAGCTGTTCATCTGTTGTTGGTGGGATGGATTTAGTGTTCTATCCTGGCTCATCAGTTGTATTATCTCTCCTGCATGGTCACAAATTTTTTTACTACAGGTTTTGTATAAAA
The DNA here is from genome assembly GCF_921293095.1 of Ischnura elegans. Classification (NCBI taxonomy): domain Eukaryota; kingdom Metazoa; phylum Arthropoda; class Insecta; order Odonata; family Coenagrionidae; genus Ischnura; species Ischnura elegans. Next base: position 18,290,016 of record NC_060255.1, read on the forward strand.
AGTAACCGGACTGAGCTCAGGAAACATATTTATCGGCAAAATTTCTACACTTCTCCTCTAAAAATCTTCAAAGTAGCCCCCATCGGAGTCGATAACCCTTTGGTACCGTATTTTCCAGTGCTCAAACGCCCCCTGGAAATCGACAGCCTGTGAGGCATCTAGAGCCCACGTTGTCGCGAGTTGAACGTCTACCAGAGTCGTGAACTACGTCCCCTTCAGTACTTTCTTGAACTTGGTGAATAGAAAGAAGTCTGGTGGTGACATATCCAGGCTGTAGGGAGTCTGGGGCAACGTCGCCCTTTAGTGTTTCGCCAATTCCTTGGTGACAAGCAGGCAGGTGTGCGACAGCGCATTGTCGCAGCTTCGCACAGATCTTCCTCATGCCTAGATTGTTCTTAACAACATCGTGAACGGTCATCTTATCAATTCCTACCTCTTCTGCGATTGTTCCGATGCTCAGACGATGGTCATTGTTCTACACATCACGCACTTTTTGAACATTTGGATCCGTGTGTCTGGATGATGGATGTCCGGCATACTGTTCGTCGTGGATGTCATCACGGCCTTCTCTGAAATTATGGTGTCTCTGGAAGACTTGAGTTCTGGATACAGTATCCTCACTGTAAACCTCATTGATCATTTGAAGAGTTTCTGTATGCATTTTCTTGAGATTGACACAAAATTTGATGTTAACACGTTGCTTGATAGTATGCTTCATTTTCACTCTGACGAGGTTACTGAACACGCACTGTGCTCTCGGACGATGCTAACCCTCCAAGCGTCTGCAGGTAACTGACTTGGGCCCACTACCCTTCCCTCGATCCCCCACCACAACTATAGCACCAACAACCGGTTTGTGCACGCTTTACCTGTGCGTCACAAGCTCAGTCTGGTTACTTTTTATGCCAACCCTGTATAAGAGTTTTTTTGAGACATCGAACGTCATTTTATGTGTTCTTGACTTTTTTATCCTTGTGTCACATTAGGTGCCTGTGCCTGCAGGTATTGAGATTCAAGAGGTTAAGAAGGGTGTTAACCAGGAAACACAAAATAAAAATGAAACTGTGACAAAACCTGCTCGATGGAACTTGTTTTCTGATGATCCTGAAACGGAAATTGCAATCTATGACCTGTGTACACAGCAGAAGAAACTGCCTACTGAATCGTTTTTACAGGTAATTAATTGAAGTGGTGACATGAATCTTGAATTATCCAATACTGGAATACCACATGCAATAAAGCACCTGTAATGTGTGATATTCAAGAGAAATATATGTACTGCTCTTTTCACATAATATTTTAGGAATATTTAACTTTGGTGGATACTGGCTTTTACTTTGTTTTTGTGAATGTGCTGCCTACTTTAGGTTGGTCCTAAAACATTGGTTTTTGTCAATTGAAACACTTTAGTACCTTGAAATGTACCCTGAGGGATCTATATTACTTTCAAACTTTTCTGACTAGTGTTCTGTGGGCACCTCATACTTACCTTACGGATAGCTCATACTCAAAGATAAATTAGCCTGGACCAGTACTGTCTGTTAGTGAGAAATTTCACTGTGTATGGAAATTTTATTTTAGCTGTATAACAATGGATTACCTAATACTTGATCTAGATGGATAATCACCATCATCAGAAATTTCTTCTAAATGTAATGAGAAAAGTTTTGATATTAGTTAATGATTGTAATGTTGCAAATTTGAGCAGATACTGGAATTCAGTATTTATATAATGTAGTAGAAGTATCATCACTTATTTCAACCCATCGTTGCCAGTGATTATGTCCAGGATTCATTGGTATTTTAATTTGTGTTAAGGGACGTTCTCCCATCGTCAAGTATTCCACCTCAAACTCATTTCGTACGACCTGCTGAGTTGGACATGGTATTTTGTTGGGAGATGTGAATCTGCCGTTAAAATTGAGAAATTTGAGAGTTAAAGTGAATTGTGAAATTGTTTGAACTTAGTTTGTTTACCTATTTGAGTGCTTTGTGTTCACAGTTTCTTCAACTTTGACTCTTAATTTATCATTAAAACATTTGAAAGTGATGGAGTTTAATGTTATTTATTCTCAGGTTGAGATCTTGTCATTGGTAAAGCCTGGGGAGTATTGGGTGCAGCCTTTTGACAAAGAAGAGCTCCATACGATAGAGAAACTTTTGAGAAATAAGAAGACCTCTCAGTCTGTCTTCGAGGCAGATTTGGGGGAATATTGTTGTGTCCGTGATGGTGATGTGTGGTGAGTGTCAATTGACGAGCTTTTATTTTGAATGAAAAAATATTGTTTATAATTTGAAACTCCTGACTTGTTTGTATCTAATCTAGAAATTCCCAAGTTATTGTAGTTTTGATTGACATGTTGTTATAATAATAATATCAACAACTTTTATTGATCCCAGGGCTTTACAGTGTAAAGTATTGGACAATTTAAGTACACATTAAGTTGTATGTACAAAATCAAACATTTCTCATTGAGAAAGATTCCTCAAGAACCTCGGTTGTGCTGAAATATCATTTGTGGGGATCGGGCTGGTGTGGTTGCTTGAGTATTGGCTTCCCACCCTGTGGGTCCGGGTTCAAATCCCGGGAGTGGCAGAGGATTTTCAGGGACTGCCCGATCCCTGCTTGAATGTCGTGTGGAGGACATTTCAAGCGCAACACTCTGTCCGTCTGATGGGACGTTAAGCCATGGTCCCCTTGGTGCCTTTCGTAAAGAGCAGGCTAATGCCAATGCCAGGTTTCTCTTCACCCGTCCTTCCACACCCTTCCCTCATGGCGAAAATGACCTCAGCTGTCGGTCGCCTCCTCCAAAAACCATACCATATCATTTGTTTAACACTAAAATTTTCAAATTTGACAGGTTTGAGTTGTATTTGTTTTTTCATTTTTGCTCTTCTTTTAAAGAAATTTGATGGTGGTTTTAGAAGGGTACTCCATTTTCTACCCTTCTCTTTTTCCTCAACTTTGTTTTTATGGTTTCAGGTATCGCGGCAGAATTATGTCAACAAAGGAAACAGAATTCATGATAGCCCTAATTGATTTCGGGAAAGTCATCTCTGCAAAAGCTGAGCAATTGGATGATCTGCCTCCAATAGCAAAAAATTTTTATGCCCAAGTAAGTCCAGTCTGAAAGGATGAGAGACCAATTTTTTTTTGCTTTCCAATTGACTGTTCAAATCTTTAACACTTTCGCTGCTGGCCATTTTGATGAAAAATATCGCTGTGAGCGGCAGTGGTTTTTCTGCATAACCAAGTAAATATGTCTCTATGGGTACCGTAAAAAATAATAATAAAAATCCTATGATTGTTTTAAACAAGTAAAACGATGGACGCACCGGTGCGTCTGCCGCTCACAGCATTGCCAAAGCTATGCAACCCGTGTCACATGCGTTATGCAACCCGCTACACAAATATTTTTATCTCCCTTAATTCTCATCTAACGTTCTTATTATTCGACTGATTTTCCAAATAAATAGATGTTTTAAAATTTTGGAGTATTCGAAAATGATAATTTTTTTAATGAAAATATAATTTTCTCGTAAAATAATTACAAACTGATAATTTACTCATGGTTTTGGGATAACTTTCAAGAATCATCCTGAAAAAAACACTAGAATGAAGAGTGCTATTTAAGTCAGCAATAAATATAAGATGTTAGAAAATATCCTAAAGCATAAAACCGTGTTTTTACGGGCGACCTGGATCGTAAGTGCTAACATATTTCCTCACTCTATTTTTGGCTCATACTCGGCACTTCTTTCTTCCTTTTCTTTTCATTTCCAAATTATGTGGTGAGTGACCATGTTTAGGGGAACTCATTGAAGGCATTACCTCAGGTTGGACATTTAGCAATGTTTATAGTATAGTTTATTAATTCATCGCGGTATTCTAACAAATTTACACGTTTCCCACTAAATCTTTGGTATAGAATGAAAGAATGAATCATTATTATCTGAGTTAAGTATATTCTCAGCTTTAGGTACCAACGGCGAGTTTTTGTTTCGTAAAGATAATATGACAACAATTGATCGGTCTTGTCTTTGCCTCCAAAATGTTTATTGTAATCGTCCACCATACTGGGCTTAGTTGAAACCCTTCCCCGCCTGCCCGCAAAATCGTGTCCATACTCGGAGGAAATCATCTTCACATCTCTTCATTATCAGAATGACTGTACAGTATGTTTTCTCTGTACAGCATGTTTTTGCAGACAATGGAAAAGGTTCGTAAAAGTTATCCCTGTACACAGCGTGCCCCTTATTTTTTAAATTTGCCAACAATTTATGAGTGACTTTCTCTGCGTTCCATGCTCCCCCCACTTTTTTACCCTCGGTGCCACAATATATCAAGCAATCCAAATCCAAACCGCGTGGTTCAGTGATCATGTAAAATTTTATTTCATATTTGTGACGTTTGTAAGGAATGACTTGTTTTAATAGTAACTGTGGATAACGTCAACTCCATAGAACCATGGATTCGTCTAGACTCACAGCCCTTTCCACGTAGTACAATTCACTCATACTTGCATAGAATGTATCATGCAAGGGTAGTATATTGTAAAATGGATCACTGGGTAAGTGTTCGCATTAAACCACATTTCTATCTTAGTGCATAGCGCGGAATATTTTCAAAAGCTATCTCGAGACATGTATATGGAAAAAACAGGGAGATAATGTATTTCAGATTTTTTCCAATAATATTATAATCTACTAAGAGAAATAAAACCCATCGGAAATAGAAGGTCAAAAAAGTTTCCAATTATCTTCGACTCAAGACTTATTCCAAGACGATATTCGAATTTGGAGAAGTATTATTTCGAACCACATATTCAGCATTGATATTCGTTTCTGTTGCAACTCAAAAAACATCATTGGCAATGAGTCGTAAGTCGTAAGGATTCCCGCTGGGAACATTTAATTTTTGTCCTGAGGTGCCAGTAAAAGGGATATCTGTTACTTGGAGTTCATCTTTGTACCATAAATCGAAGTTATTTGAGTGCTTTCGGAACAGTTTTGATGAAGAAGCATGGGCGTTTTCTTCCTGACTCTCTTTGGACGACTCCTCTGGAATTCCTTCTTGGGATGCATTATCTTCCTTGCTGTCCATCTCCTCATCAAACTGCATAAGGATATCCATAAACTCTTAATTAGTCTTTTTCTTCAAAATTCTCTAAGGATATTCATCTCTTTTTTCATCGCGTTCCCGCTGAACCAGACGTTGATGCCACTGGCTCCTCAGCCATCTAATGTAATGGGAAAAAATCAAGATATTCAGGTAACCGTTGACACCTCCGATGATACTTCAGAGGATAGATATCTCCGAAAATCGAGCATATCAATCTATTCCGAAGGCCCCGAGCACCTAGTACTTTCCTGTGGCAGCGTCGTACTTGCAATGATATTTCGGCCAGAGGGCGTGGAGGGATGAGAGTGAAAGGAATGCCTCGATGACTTAGTTTTTATAGGCCATACGAAACGATATCCGCATGAAATAAGACGAAATATTACCCTTTTATTTCACACATTATCGTGATCGTCTTGGAATTCCCGGTGTGACATTTCCGTCATACCGGCATTGAATTTCATTCTCAAGGTCAATGCTTAATGGATCCTGTGTAAAATATTTTATCTTGAAATGGTGGTCGATTTCAGTTCCGTGTGTAATGTATACGCAGAGTGGTAATTATATACCTATCTGTCAGTTTAACAAAGTACATAGCCTTTGCGATTGAACCATAATATAACGAGACACTTGTTTATAATATTGTGTTTCGGGGTTTTGTGGAACAAGTGATTGAATGTTCAACAAAATTTTTCATTATATTTCAGCAAAATTCGGCAACATAATGGCATGTTTACATAATCAATAGGCTATATGGAATAATAAAAGAAGAGTGCAATGGATTATAATTCATTATTATCGAATGGTACTACATAATGTCCCTCGATATGCCTTATGGTGATAATTTCTTAGAGCTAACTTTTTCCACGTTATGCACGATAAAGGGACATGTATAGAAAATTCTGGCATCGAAACTGGCTCAATCACGCGTATTACTTTTTCAAAGGATTTATTATAGCTAAACGTTATATCTTTTATGTACAAAAGAAGCAGCCATGACAATTGTCCAAACCAATGTGTTCACATATTTTTGCAATCTTCGGATATATCGACACATTTCCACATATTCGGATACACTGAATATAAAACTTTATTGGACATAAATAATATTTAGAAGAGTTTATAATGCATACGAGACCCATTTATCTCCGGTTCCGAGACAATTTAGGTCAGAAAAATTAAAATATCATAAAAATTACGAAAAAATAGAAAAAAGATGAAAAGGTATTTACCTAAATAATGAAAGGTGATTCCTAGAAACGACGGCCAACACTGAATAGTACGGAATGTAATAGAGCAGCGAGAGGTAATTTGGAGCGCCCAAGACGTTCTCGGCTGATTCTATGGGCCTTTGAAAAAGGGTCGAAGCAGGACGCACGGGTGCGTCCTCCGCTCAGCATAATAGTTTGCACAGGACGCACCGGTGCGTCCGCCGCAGCGAAAGTGTTAACAAAAAAATCTGAGAGCAAAAGTCTTCAAAACTGGAAAAAAATTAATACAGTTGAGAACCTCAAATTCGGTATCTAGAAACCTGGAAAACTTGAAATCTGTAATGTATGAAAATTCCTCTGCATAGTGTTTTGATTTGCCACCTCGTGGCACCACTCTACGAGCCTTGTTCTGGGACAAGTAAGAAGTTAGCACTCCCTATGAACACACGCTAACAACCTAGTCAGGGACGTGTGGGGATCTCAAATATCAATCACAAGAGCCTGAACACTTTTATAAATTAATTAATTTATGAACACTTAGAAATGTTCCTCGGCGAGGTAAATAACGTAAAAAACCCTAGGATGGGCAGTATCACTGAACACACAAGATAAAGATTAAAAAATCACATTGATAACTGAGTTTTCGGTGGCATTACCACCTTCCTCGGAGTTAGGTAAACCTGTGAAAATGTGAGTTTTTAATCTTTATATTGTGTGTTCTGTGATACTGCCCATCCTAGGGTTTTTTACGTTAATTAATTTATAAAATAATAGAAGCATTTGCACAGATTTACTGTCTGACTAAGTAAGGTATCAATAGATATCGCAATGTCTGCTAGCAAATGCTATCAGCGAAAGATATTGAGCGTGAAGTAAAAGATGTGTTTATTGCTTGTTCTCATCCAGTATTAAGTACCTAAAGTTTATGCTGCGGAAGCAAGGGTCGTGATTTGACGAACTATTTGATGACTTATGGTTTTATTGAATTAAAATTCTCAAGAAAAGTGTACCACTTTTTCTGCATGCTGAAGACCAGAAATGCAGAAACCCTTTGGTCCCAAGCTTTCCGGATTTGAGGTCCTCAACTGTATTTCCCATTTCCAAATTCAGCTCGGAAACAGTTTTCTGAATTTTACAATCCCACTTTCTGTTTGATTCAATTATGAATTTCATTTCTACTACCTTGATTACTTTTCCTTCAAAATAATCGAATGCCATGTGCTGTGCTAGTGTCCTTTCCATTCTGAAGTACAGGATGGATTTGCCAGACTTAGTGTTATAGTAAAATCCTTTTTTGGAAAAAGTGTCTTTAAAATACCTTGGCTATGTAGGATATGCATGGCGCACCCTCCAGAGTGATAAACCTCACGCCATCTTTTCCATGTTCTCCTCTGATGTACCGACGTGGCGGCGCAATGTTTAAGAGTAAGAGACTCAAACAGGAGCATTGTAAAAATAAGTCGCCAAGGGAAAAACTCCCCTGCCTCCTGCTTGTTTTTGACCAATTGTTTTAGTTGACTGACACACTCTGAAAACTTAGGCCACTCAGTTCCCATTTGGACTTGTGACTGGGGGGGGGGGGAAGAAAAGAAATTTGTGTAAGAGACGCACCCCCATTATTGGCTGCAATTTCTGGGGAAAAAAGGTGCATCTCTTACACAATTTTCTACATTATGTATTTATACTTGAAATTTTTATATTCACAGGCTATTCGCGTTAAGCTAGACCCAAGGACTCCAGCTGAGTACTCGAACTGCAAAGCTGGAACTGTTCACTTCATGAAGGCAAAGGGAACGGTAAAATCTAATTCTATTTTTTTGTTGAAAAAAGGATTTTGAAGTGCCCTTTCTGTTGGCCAGTAAATTCATCAGAATGAGGCAAATTTTTGAAACCCATTCATGACAATAAAAAATGTTATTTCTTTTGTAACCCCCTTTGTGGTTTTGAGAAATATACTTATTATCAGTCCATAGTTTAGTAACAATTTTTCAAAATAACCAATTTTTATTTGGGAAAGTTTTTTAGCTGCTCATTTTTCATCCTCATTTTTTCAGAATCAGGATAGTGTGACAAATGTTCAATTGAAAGGAATTCTCTATGCTCAAGAAGTTACAGTTCCAATGAAGCTATCTCCAGCGACTCCTGAAAAAAAAGAAGATGGAGAACCTAGCACTACAGATGGGTAATTATGTTTGTTAGCTTGTTATTAGTTTAAGTGGAGTTAAAAATGTGATTAAGATAGGATCACTTCAGGAATATTCAGTAACTGCAAAAATAACCTAAATTCTTGCAAAGTGTACATAGCAAGAAGAGTGGTTGCGTTAGGGGTAGTAGTCTTGATGGGTGGAATACTGAGTGGTGATCTGGAAGGTCCCACAATGGAGTTGAGTTATTTGCTGATTGGTTCATCACATTGAGCCATTCAGCTGTTTGTGAGGGTAGTTTTGGTGGAATAAGCGGTTGGAAAAGCAACCATTTTCCTCTGGCACCCATGAAAATTCATGATCGGCAGATTGTTATTCAGTTTATTCGTTTACTTTCTATCCATGAAGATTAATCTCAAGAAGATCATTGTTATGCAGTTTTTAAAGTATTGGAAGCAGGAAATGTGAGGCTCAAGATGTCATTGTAGGTGGTCACAAACATGACTAGGTGCGTAAGTTCAACTTTTTGGGAAGCCTTTTTGAAGATAACAAGTACAGCAGTTTGACTCAAGAGAATTAAGTGAGTGAAGGAGATGTTCATGAATAGGAAAGAGCTAATGATGGAAACTCTGCATAGGATTCAAAAGAAAAGGCAAATGAATAGTCTGATCTGGAGTATATAAGTAAGGTTGGACATTGCAATATTTCCACTGTTTTATTTTTGACACTATGCGTTTCGTTGCTACAAACAACATTATCAAATGTAACATAAGTCGTAAGAATTCCTCCTTATATATCTCTTGGTGCTTGAAGGGAGGGGGTGAGGTGGTGGATGGGATTTGTGTGTCGAGAAATGGGAATATTGAGGGTTGTGGGTGAAAGGGTGGTTTTCTAGGGTTTCGGAAGAGGAGCAGGGAGGGGGGGGAAAGAAAGGTTCCAGGGTGGGTGAGGGCACCACACTCGTCTTCACCGTCTTCTTTCGTGTTGTGGGTGTCCGGTTGGAGTCCTCGTCCAGATGATCCTCTTCTCTTGGGTGGGTGACCCCGTGTCCTTCTTTATTGTTCTTCTATGGTGTGAAATGGTGGTACAGCATTTGGGTGAGGTTGTGTGTAAAGGGTTGGTACAAAATTTAAAAATCTTTAGATTCCAACAAATTTTTTTGGGGTGTACGGGGATGGTTGGAAATCTAGGGTCCAACCTCACATGTGTGGATTAGATTAGATTAGATTAGTTTATGCGGTGGGGGATCAGCTCCCAGGGCACTTAGACCTATAGGTCCATTGTGCTAACCACCGATAATGGATCATCCATAGAGGCCAATGTCCTTAACGAAGGACAAAAGGTCCCCAATGGGAAGATCTCTTACTTCCTTGGGCTCTATAAAAGGTGAGCCCAGGTGTCTATATCGAGTCCTCATGATTGCGGGACACTCGCATATTAGATGAGTTGTTGTTTCCTCTTCCATCTCACACCATCTACACCTATCTGAGTCTGTTATCCCCAGCAGGTGCATATGTCTCATTACGTGATAGTGACCCGTAAGCAGGCCTACTACCGTCCGCACTTGACTTCTGTTCATAAGAAGAAGTCTTCTCTCGAGTCTAGGAGAGATCTCTCCTATAAGGGTTTTTGCCTGACGTAAACCCGGTGTTTCCCGCCAGATCTTTAGGTGTTGGGTTGCTCCCCACACTTTAATTGCAGCCATCCCAAATGATGGGGCAACTGGCACAATTGGTTCTGGGCCAATTGGATTCTGTTCAGCGCCGGCCTTTGCCAGTTCATCTGCCTTCTCGTTTCCGGTGATACCTGAATGTCCCGGTACCCAGAAAAGTTCTATTTTGCAGCGGCTGCTCAGAATATTGAGAGCCTTGTAGCATTCAGCCAATAGTTTAGATCTGCACCAAGGTGAGTTCAGGGCTTTTAGAGCAGCCTGACTGTCAGTGCATATATGGATTGGTCTCTTGTAGAGACCTGTCTCCTCAATAGCGTGCACACAGGTTAGGATAGCAAAAATTTCTGCCTGAAACACTGTGGCATATCTTCCTAGGGGAACATGTATGCTCCTAGGGGGGGATTGGCTGTAAACGCCTGTCCCTGCTTTCCCTTCTTTCATGGAGCCATCAGTGAACCACACTTGGGCTCCATTATGAAGGGCTTTCCCCTCTTCTTTTGCCCAGCATTCCCTGTTTGGGAAATGGGTTTTAAAAAGAGGCGGTGAAGAATTGAACGTCGCCATCATGGAATCCGACCCCATCTCAAAAATGGTGCTAGACTCCCTCAGTCCCGTCCACAGTTGTCTGTGTCCAGAGAAATTTCCTCTGTCGTACCACATACCTAGATTTCTCAATCTGTATAACGTGGCTCTTGCATGAACCTCTACTTCCACATGAAGTGGGGGGAGGTTCAGCAGAGTTTCCATCGCCAAGGTTGGAGTCGTTCTCATTGCTCCTGTAATGCCCATACAGGCCATTCTTTGTAGGTGGTTAAGCTTGTTCCTAACAGTAATTTGTTTGGTCTTTTTCCACCATACAATTGAGCAGTGGAGGAAACTAGGTTTCACCACTACATTGTATAGCCAGCTAATGGCTCTGGGTTGAAGGCCCCATGATTTACCAAGGGCTCTTCTACATGTCCATAATGAGGCACATGCTTTTTTGAGTTTGCTATCCATGTGCTCTCTCCAGTTGAGCTTGGAATCTAGAGTGACTCCAAGATATTTGACCGATGAGGATGGTGTTAGTCTCTTTCCCAAGAGGTAGGGGGAAGTGAATCCCTCTCTCTTCCTTTTCTTAGTGAAGAGAACAAGATTGGTCTTCTCTGGATTAACAGAGAGTCCTGTTTCGGAACACCACTGGGCTGTTTTGTCCAGGGCTTTCTGCAAAAGCTCACATACTGTGTCTAGGAGTCTGCCTGAAACCAAGATCACGATATCATCAGCGTATCCTTGTGTGAATACACCGGTATTGTGGAGGTTTGACAGCAGACTGTCGACTACCATATTCCATAGTAATGGGGACAACACCCCACCCTGTGGACACCCACTTGTCACAGTCACCGTCAGCGAGCTCCCTCCAAGACGGGCGGTAACAGTTCTTTGCTCAAGCATGTATCTGATCCATCTCACAATGTGTGTATGGATTCCATGCCTGTCCGCTGCCAGGCAGATTTGTTCAAAGGATGTATTGTTGAAGGCTCCTTCTATATCTAGAAACGTTCCAAACCCATACAAACCATGTTCCAGTACGTTCTCTATCCTACAGACTAGGTTGTGGAGTGCAGTTTCCACAGACCTGCCCTTCTGGTAGGCGTGCTGATGCGGATGCAGAGGATGGTCCCTAAGGGGACCATCTCTGATATATCTGTCAACTATCTTCTCCAGCGTTTTCAGCAGGAAAGACATTAGGCTAATGCCCCTAAATGAGCTGGCCAAAGTGTAGTCCGTCTTCCCTGGTTTTGGGATAAAGACAACTTTGGTAGCTCTCCACTTCTTTGGGATATACCCATATGCAAGACAGGAGCGGAATATCCTTACCATGGGGAGTAATACCAGCTCCTGTCCCTCTTGTAAAAGTGCCGGGAAAATTCCATCTTCGCCGGCCGATTTGTAAGGGCTAAAACTCATTATAGCCCATCTAGTTACTTCATATTTAACGATGCTGGAGGCCAGTCTCCAGTCCGTCACAGCCGGACGGGTGGGAGGCTTCCATTGTTGCATCTCCTCCGACTCTTTGGAGCCTGGAAAGTGAGTCTCCAACAGAAGTTTTAATGCTTCCTTGTCAGAAGACGTATATTCTCCCGAGGGAAGCAAAAGAGACCCTACTCCGGCTTCCGGGTCTTTTGCAATGATTTTATGAAATCTTGAGAGTTGTGGAACTGACTCCACATTCTCGCAAAAGCGCCTCCAAGACTTCTTTTTTGAGCTTTTGATCGCTGATTTGTACCTACGTTGGGTGTCCTTAAAGGTTTCCCAATCTTGCGGCAACCTGGTTCTCTTTGCTTTATTAAAGAGTTTTCTTGTCTCCTTTCGGAGACTTTCTAACTCTGCTCCCCACCAGGGTGGATTACCACTCTCTTTCCTGGTTCTTAACGGGCAGCTGATCTCGTAAGAGGTGATGATGCACTTCTGCAGATGTTCCGCAGCAGCATCAATCTCCTCCACTTTGTTGAATTTGTTAGGAATAGTCTGTGACAGGCTATCCCTTAAATAGTCTCGGTACATTACCCAGTTCGTGCTCCTAGGATTCCGGTATGTGGTTCGCTTTTCAGCGGCGAGCATAAGTGTGAAGAGAATATGCCTGTGGTCTGACAGTGAGACCTCGTTGGATACTCTCCATTCACCCACTGAGCTTACCAGTGTATTGGTGCAAAAAGTAATGTCTAGCACCTCCTCCCTCAAACTGTTTGAGAATGTGGGTGAGGAGCCCCTGTTGAGCACCTGGAGGTTAGTTGTCATGAGGTATTCCACTAGGGCTCTGCCTCTATCGTTGGAGTCACTGCTCCCCCACACAAAATGATGTGAGTTACAGTAAACTCTTGATTTTACGAAGCAGGATTTTACGAAGTTTTCGATTATACGAAGTGATATTGCGGTCCCGGTGAAAAGCCTATGCTAAATACATGGCGCTATTTGATTATACGAAGTTTCGATTATACGAAATGTTTTGAATTTACGAACCTCGGCTCGGTCCCTAGGAGCAAATGGCATTCGTTTATACGAACTACGGCGAAAAATTTGTCAACAAAACTAGTTACGCCGGCGTAAGTAGCTAAAAAATCAGCGCTTCCAACTGTGGTCCATCAAAAGTGCGAAACCGTAAATGATAATGCAACTTTGGAGAGAAATGGGTCGCCAAAAACCTCACTGGGAATTTAGGGGGAGTAGGAGTTCAGTTAAAATATCGCGGCTGACATTATGCCCCTATTTACGTGCCTGTTCGTAAACATAGCATCGACAATAATTCGTAGTTTAACATGTCAGGAAGGTCGCGCGGAGTATTTCGTACACCCCTAATTAACCCTTTGCACTGCTGTGAACGTACTTCGAAGACTACTTGACTACTTTTCGCCGAAGCACTTCGAAGGGTCCCTAATCCGGGACCCTTTCCTCGATGAGCTCACCCTCGCTGGCCCCTGAAACTGGGCTATTTTTTAATGCATTACCTGACGCAACCCTGGGTTTCAAAGGGCAAAGGTGCCATGGGGGGAAAAAGAGTAAAGTGCGTGTTACTGTGGGGCTGTGCGTCAACCAAACGGGCACGGAAAAAATAAGCCCGTTGTCATTGGGAAATTTGAAAGGCCACGGTGCTTAAAACATGTAAAATTGGAAACCCTCCCCGTTTTTTACCATGCAAATAAAAACAGCTGGATGACCCGAGAAATTTTCCAGCAAACGGTTATACGTCAACAGAGAAAAATTGCTGGAGAGAACAGCAAATTTGTTTTAATAATGGATAATGCCACCGTTCATAAATACGTGGAAGATCTAAAATTGGCTAATGTTCGAGTCCTCTTTTTACCCCCGAACTCGACCAGCAAGTCCCAGCCCTTGGACCAAGGCATTATCCAGGATTTTAAAGTCCTATACCGGAAGAAGCTTGAGCGGTATTACTTGCGATGGATCGGTATGTATACATTCATCTATTTTGCTCATGTGCGTTTGGATATCGATTTAGATATTTTTATTCATGATTATCATTCTTTCAAATCTATTTGCTACTTTTATAAATGGGAACAGAAATTAATAACATCCCGAAATGGACGTTGATACATGCAATCCGCGCCATAATATCTTTTCGTGTATATATTGGCCTTTGTGAATGAACAACTTAAATATCTTAAGTACTGGGCTCTATTTACCGCCAATTTATATTTCAGGCTTCTCGTAATGAAGACGCACTTCCAAGTCTAACCATGAACTTTCTTCTCACGCGCTTCCCCGTTCTCCCATGCTGGGGTTCTGTCTTTCCAAAGCCGTCCCATCCCTCTCGCCACCTTTGGCTGATCTTGCTGACACCCACCTTACGCATCCCAAACCCCTCCTTCCCCAGCATTTCCCATTCACTCCCTCCCTAAGGAGACTGAGCTTGTGTGCGTCGCAAAAAAATACGGCCCCCAAAAGTAGACTGAGGCAGAGCTGAAGGCCATTTCCCCACCCTTCTTTGTCCTGCCCCCTTCACCAGTCCTTGTGCTGACCACACTTCTTCCCTCAGGCAATCCCCATCCCACTCTTATTCACCCCACCCACTGGGAACGTTCCCCGATTGTGGAGAAGGGCATGGTTCATCTTTACCTGCAACGGGGGGAAGTTATTAACCGGAGAGAGGCGGAAGAAGTATCTTCCACTATCGGGAAAATGGTGCCGCGCTAATAATTGTCTCTCTTCTTCTCAGCTGACTTTTCAATTGAAATTAATTTCTTTGCTCTTTCCACACTATATTTATTTACGATTATGGCGCGACTATTTTTTAGTGCTAAAACTAAGAAAATCTTTTCTCTATGTCAATGATCCTTTGCCTAGCTTTCAATACGGCGGAGAAAGGAACACGAAAACTAAATGAGGTGACGGTACAGGTTTTTGCGTGTCATTTTTTGGGAATTCACGCTAGCGAACCAATACTTAACCACGTTGAGAAATGATAAAACGTCTCTTGTAGGAAAACAATCAATGTGGATAATAACGTTTCTATCTATATTTCTCCGATACTGTAAGATGTTTCTCCTGTCGTTTACCGGTTGGAACCTTGCTCCTGTCGGCATAAAAGGAGAGAAACATACTATATGAACAGGTCACCTCACACCCGGTATGAAGAATACAGTCCTGATGAAGAATTAAGTCTTTTATGGCAACGTCTGCGAAGATGATGGAACACAGTAGTCGGACGGAGAACTCAAACAGAATTTACTTCAAATATTCGCCAGAAGATAATCACATCCTACGTTATTTATGATCGTAATTGAATCTCAGTGAAAATAGAGCACATTCTGCTGAAAATACGAAGTAACTCGAAATATTAACTTACGAAGGTTATTTTGGAAACGGGCTAAGACCCTTGTTTTTCTTTTTTTTCTCGTCACTGAGCGATAGAGGGCGACGTAAATGGTGGTTAGGCCGGCTGCCGCTAAAATTCCGTGGGTGTCAGAAACAAATATCTATCTTTTGCATACTTAATAGTAGCTATTGGCTCCTAACCACAAATTTATTACTGTTAATTCTTATAATAAACATTGCAATTCATTATTTGATTACGTTTTCTAAACTGGTCGGGAATTTCTTTAGCGATCGTTGATGTTGAAGCATGAAAAAGAAATGGGAATTTTATAGTGGTATAATTATTTAACGATTTTTCACATCATAAATCGATAGCAAAAAGCCTTTTCTATGAATTATACCGAGAATAACCACCGAAAACATTTAAATAAGACCACTAAAGACAAAAAACGGCGGAAGAAACAAAAGCGAACATTTTTTTCGTGACTTATGAAAAAGGTTTGAATTTACAAAACTCGATTTTACGAAGTGCCAATATTCCGGTCCCACTGACTTCGTAAAATCAAGAGTTTACTGTAGCATCACACCCCACTAGTAATTCTAGACCATTAGATCTGCAATAACTTACCAACCTCTCCAACTCCGCAGTCGGCGGCAGCTCCGGAGAGTCATATGGTAGGTAGGAGGAACAGGTAACAATCCTCCTCATGTTGGCACCAGTCCCCAGAGTCAGCAGGACTGCCGTCTGGTCCCTGGAGGTAAATTGTGGTAAGAGCATGGCTCTCAACCCATTAACAAAGACACATGTCCTTGGTCTATCAGCATTGGTACAATGAAACATTTTACCAGATGTTGTACTCAAGCCTCTGACCCTACCTTGGAAAGCCCATGGTTCTTGGATCAGAGCAACATTGACCTTACCTTCATAAAGGATCCTTTGCAGGACCCCTGAGGCGGCCTTGGAGTGTTGGAGATTGGCCTGGAGCATAGTGATGCCTGCCATGACTATTTCTCCACTCCCTCCTTGCTGGTTGAGGCAGCTTCTTCATCAGGGGGTTTCGGTTTATCCGTCCCCCCTGCAGTCCCCAGGAAAGCAACCTCAACTTTGCTAAGGCCGATATGCCTTTGAAAGTTGGGGCCCGATATGATGTTGGCAGATGGCTCATCGACACCCAAAATGAATCGGGTGCCCTTTGCAAGCACCTGCCTGTCATACGTCCTCCAAAGGCTGATGTTGAGCCCAGGATTGACGCGTTTAAGTCGCTCTTGAAGAGGCTTGACCTCTGGCCTGCTGTGTCCTGGGACCCAGACCATCAGTCTCCTCCTCTTTATGAGGGTGTCCGCCTCAACACATTTACAGACGATCCCTTCTACAGGTCCCATCTGTTCCGTGGCGGTCACCAGCCACGACGCTGATAGATCGTTGCAGCAGGCAACCTCCATGGCACCATTGATGAGCCTGGTGCCCATAAAAATCGGGAGCTCCTGGACCTCTGGGACAGCGTCCCAGAGTTTTTCCAGTCGCCCCTCGATCTCCGCAATCCATTCCTCCGTCACCACCCCTGTCGGGTAGTTATGAGGAACGATGGCCATCCTCTTGAGGTCCTTGGTGACCTCAGCATATGAGGGTTTAACCCTCTTATTGTCTCTCGCCTCGCCGGAAGGAGTGTCGCCAGGGGTTCGGCTCCGTTTTGCCGCGGCCTTCGGGGTCTCCGCACCAACCACACCCCGCTCGGGGCCCCTGCTGGGTACATTGTCCCCAGCAGTACACCCTTTCGCAGGGGGGGGCGCAGATCCTCCGGCAGCCTTAGCAGCCCTTTGCCTCTCCCTCTTCCGCAACCTCTTATTCCTCTTGGCGGAAATCTTGCTCTCTGTGAAGAGCCTTCTCATGTCAGAGGCCACACTCCCTAAGGTGGAAGCACCGGAGTCGGACTCCACTGTCATGGGAGTATGAGGCATCTCTTTCAGTGTTGACTCCGAGGAGTCTGATAATAAGCCCTCCTCCTCCCCCGAGGGGTTGGAAGTAGGGCCAACTTTGGTGGGGATCCCCGAAGGGCCCCCTTTTGTCAGGGCGGTTGAGTTGCTCCCGTCTCGATCCCCACAGGGGCTCATCAACAGGGCCTCCTCCTCCTGCCCAGATAGAGACAGAGACCGCCTTGCGGCAGCCTCCGATGAGGTTTTAGATTTTTGTTTGATATCCATGAAAATCCCACGAGTAGCTAGGGAAATAAAGGTCCTGCCCATACAGAGCCCCGCATGTATGAGTAAGGCTAAATAAAACCGGAGGTCGCCTGGTTTCCTGAGTCGCCCCTGCTAGAGACTTCTCACCCTCCACCCCACCTCACGTGGTCACCTTGGCGCAGGGGCCCACCGTAGTGAAGGGAGCAGTTTATCGACCAGCCAGGTCTAGATCCGTCATGTTCTGCGAAAACCAGGGGCACCTCGTGGAGGATGTGGCTCTACACCACGCATGACGGTCTTGGCAGGCAGCAAGCCCGAGGGCCCGCTAGCCTGCCCTAGGATCACTTATCCTTCGCCCCCACATGTGTGGAGAAAAGGATCTGATCTGGAGTATACATAGCACTTTATGGTGCAGGAATATGGATACTGAGGAGGATGAGAAAGAGTAGAAGCTTTTGAAATGTGGGTGGGTGTGGAGGAAAATGGAAAAGGTGGATGGAGCAGAAGAGGAACAATGAAGCGCTAAATATGTTGTATGAGCAGAGGGTGCTACTTGATGAATATGGAGGAGGCAGTAGGTTTGGATGGAGCGAGTATGAAGGAAGGAGGGGATGTTGAAAACCATGTAAGAGGGAGAGGAAGAAAGTAGGATTTGCCGATGGAATGAAAGGGAAAAGACATTGTTGTGAATTGGAGGGGAAAGTCCATGATGGAAGGGGAGGTGCCCAGAGCTGGCAAATTTCAAAACCTACCTTAACTGGTAGAATGCTCAGTAGTAATAATAATCATGGATCTGTTTATTGGATGCCTGGATTTGATATCTGGATTTGATATCTGTTAGCCTTTTGTCCTTTTTATCTTGTTCTTCTCTTATAAAATTCATTTGCAAATTGTTTGCTATTTATTTGTTATGATTTTGGTGACAATAAATTTGACTCTTTACTTTTGTGGATATTTTCTTCAAGGTGTTGAACAGCTTGCCTTGATTAATTTAATATTTCCTCTTGACAGATCCCAGTGGCCATCCTCTGTCTTGTGTCTATTGAGTGAAGGGGATGAGGCTTCTTGCACCGTCCTGAGAATTGAGCTTAGTGAGGAAGGTTACAATGATGAGGCAGTTGTAGCTATTGGCTTTGAAAGCATTGCTGAGGAACTGGAGAGCATTCTGGTGGATATACAAAGTGATTACTCAGAGGAAGGTGCTGGAGCTGTATGCAAGTAAGTTTTATGGTTTGTCATTCCCATTTGTTGAGTTTCTCCCTGTGCTAAGGTATTGCATGTTGTTATTATTCTTATGTTACAAGGTATTGCATGATGTTATTGTGATGCAAGCAATATTTTTGTGAAGTCACTTGTATTAAAATAGTTTGTGTTTTTTATGCCTTGTCACCATGTTTAGCTATCATAAATCCAAGGTTTTCTGCTACTCTCCATGCCATTTTTAGATGCTATTTGCTTCCTTCCTTCATTATCAATTAATGCTAGCTTCCTTAATGATTTGCCGTAAATAGTTAATTCTCAATCTCCCATGGTGGCTGGTACCTTCCAATTGTCCTTTCATATTTGTTTCAAGTATGTAATATATTCACACCCTTTTATCTTTCTAGTGATTTTTTTCTCTACTTCTTATAGTTATCTGAAAGAAAAAACTTGTAATCCATTTGATTTTTTATCACTCAAACCTTTAGAGCAAAAAAGTAAAACATGCATGTAAACTATTCATGGTGGAATTAATTGGCTTTACCAAATAGGATTCAATCCCCTTTTATTTCAAATAAACTTTGGGGATGGTGATTTATTTTCTCATTTGTTTTTTTGTCTAACAGTAAATAATTTGGATTAAGTCTATTATGTAGGTTTTTTTTTCGCTTAACTTTACCCTTTTCAATGGTATGTATACTGTGCTAATAGGTGGGCCTACTGCTAGGGTGACACTTCTTTAGCATCCTTTATGTTATCATTATAATAACCCCAATGTCTGGGTAAAACAACATCACTTTTGCAAAAAACTAATATGTACCACTTTTGACCTTAAAATAACTCCTTGTTTTGCATGTCTCTGATCATTGATAATTATATTGTCAGTTTACAAATCATATTTTGAATATTTCAGCCCAGTAGTTGGAGATTTGGTGGCTGCATTTAGCCCTAAGCTGAGTTGTTGGGTACGCTCAATTGTGCTAGATGTTGGTGATGCGCACTGGCTGGTTGCTGGCATTGATTTTGGAACTGTTGAAGAGGTGATGGCGATTCGTGACATTCCCATTGAAAAGAGTTACAGAAAAATACATGCTCTTTCTGCCATTTTCAAAGTCACTTCATCTGGATTTGCAAGGGAGGATTTGTTTTGTGAAGAGCGTATAGAGGTAGGCATAATTCTTAAATTTTGTTAATAATAGATTCAAATGCAAATACCGTATATCTCCGAATATAGTCCCCCCTTTTTTTCCAAAAATGGCCGCGGAAAAGTAAGGGGGGGGGACTATAATCGAGTGTAATCCAATTTAGCATACTAAAGGTGACCATAAAGTAATAAATAACGGCATAATGGCTAATGTTCTCGTAGTCTTTCTATTTGAGTATATTTATGAGGATTATAATTGGAGATATTAGTAAATACTGCCACGTTTTACCGGAAATTAAGACAATTTTTACCACAAATGTTGTACAGATACGATTATTCCGATTCAAATAGCATATCGAATATGCGTTTTCACGGAATCCATCGGGTAGCCGCTAATTTTTCTTGGAAAAGTATTGTTAGAATAATTCAATCGACACTGATCACTTAATGACGCAAAACAGTAAATAATTAAAATGAAAACTAAACACACACTATCATTACATTAATCGAACACTAGAATTGAATCAATAGTATATGTACCCGTCGCTCATTTAATAACTACACGATTTAAATAATTGCGAAAAATAAACAGATAAAGTGAACCTTTCGTGACGATTTAGCATTTCATTGCGTCCGTAGCTACTATACGTCCATGTGCCCGTGCGGTTCGTGTTTACAATCACTGCCTTTACCGCCTTCGGAGGACAAGAATGCGCAATAGGTGATGCATTTGTTTCTGAAAAGGCGCAATAATCGACGACTTTAAACCAGAAGCGCCGGCATTACTGCATTTGATCGAAATACAGCGACTCAGCATCGAAAGTGTAATCAATTTATTGAGGAATATCTTCAATTCGTCAGGGTAAATAGGATCGATAAATTACGTCGCATAACGTTTCGCAATTATTTCCACGATATTTTCTTTATTAAAAATAATTTTACGTTCAACAGTGAGGTGATGGATCAAGTAGAAAGATGAGGATCAATCCTGCCGCAGATTAGAGGCCTTCAAAGACGGAGTTTCGATGCCAATTTAAAAATAGCCATTGCAGAATACGCCGTAAATCATAGTATTTACAGCGCTAGCAAAGCGCTAATACATCGCGGAAGTCATTTCGGGGGTCTCGATGCGGCAGATTCAAAGAATTAGAGGAAAGTATCGTCGAATTTGTGCGCAAATGCAGAGCAGAAGCTCTTTGTGTAACTTATGCAATGATTCGCGACGAGGCATTGAAAATTGATATAATTTTTTTTCAGTTTTAATGTTTGTTGGAAAAAGTTTATTTCTTAATTTTATTACTTTGATATTTGTAAGTCCTGTAGTTTAATTGTTTTGCTTAGCAGGCATTTGATAGCAATATTTTTATAATATTTATAATTTATTTAACACAATTTTATTTAGATTTCCTAAATTCTTCAGGTCACTTGGATTTGTGATGACTTGATGGGTGTGTTACACTGGATTTAAGGAAGTTTCAGGGCCAAATGCAATACTGTTTATGGGCTTTAAGTTAAAGCTTATATATTGACATTGTCTGTAGTCATTTGGAAATCAAAAATATTAATAATTTGTGAAGGTTTAAAAAATACGTAAAAATACGTTTTGGATACGTAAAAAAATTTCTCATTTCTTCATTACATCTGGTTAAGGAACTATAAATTACTGATACATGCAATGGATCACAACATGTTTTAGGTATAGTTATTTTGTTGTGATGGAAAATATGTGAACAGATTTGTTCTCAATCTTCACAGAAAATAATAGTTTTTATTGAATCTAGAATCTTAACTTGCTAACCACAGAAAAATTGCCTTCCTTTACATTTTAAAATTTTTCCCAAAACTGAGGTCTCAAAATTGGGGGGGGGGGGGACTATATTCAGGGGGGGACTATATTCGGAGATATACGGTAATTGTCATTAATTGCTATGAGAAAAAATTCCGTCTGAGGTTTCAGGCGAGATGGAGTGGAAACGTGACATAATGAAAATGAAAAAGCAGGGGCAATTTCCACAATTTTACATTTATTAATACTACTGGTTTCGCTTTTCAGCATCATCAGGTACAAAAATATCAAGTGCGCCTGCCTTTCCTATTCAAGCGTAGCGCACTTGATATTTTTGTACCTGATGATACTGAAAAGCGAAACCGGTAGTATTAATAAATGTAAAATTGTGGAAATTGCTCCTGCTTTTTCATTTCCATTAGAAAAAATTCCCTTGTGCAAGGAATCGAATCACAGACCTTTGGCTTTCTGGGCCACTTAATTGTCTATAAGGGATGAGAAGGCCTGGATGAAGCTAGTACTAAGCGCGAAGGGATGATAAAAACTGTGTTAGAGGGGAGAACGTTAAGTAAGCATGGAAGGGGAGGAATACTTTGCATTGAGAGAATGGAAATAGGCTTTATTGCAGGGTTCCCACTGAACCTTGAAAACCTTAAAACCGTGAATAAGCCGTGAATTTTGTACGCTGTGAAAAAACCTGGAAAAAGCTGTGAATTTCGTCATAAAACCTTAAAAATCTCCCAATGATGATGACGTTGAACTACGAATGACAGATTAAAAGAAAAATGGACATTTCAATCATATTTCAAGGTCAGCCACGCGCAGACATGGCCACGGATTTAATTGCACACGTACATTTGAAGAGCAATTATTGGTCCGTGTGCCATGACACATTGACCTTAAGCCTGTACCAAAGCTGGAAGACGTAACCTAAGTGTTCATTAACACTTGCGAAAATTCAAACACTTCTCAACTTCTGTGGCACCCTGGTCCCTCCATTTTTCCACTCACAACCTTTAGCCGGAGCTGAATTTTGCAAACGATATGTGACGTCAGGGGAGATAGCACTTTGATTACTGCGTTTGCTTTCACAGTGTCTGTCGCGTTTGTTAAATTTTTATTGAACGTGCGGCTGATGATTGTTAAGTGATCAATATTTTTGCTTAAAATGGTTTATCTACAAACCGTGAATTTGAAGACATTTGGACCGTGAAAACCTGAAAAAAAACGTGAATTTTATAATTTAGATTGAGTGAGAACCCTGTATTGTGAATTGATGAGGTAAGTTTAATTTGGGAGTGCGGACATGTCATGGTGATTCACTAAATGTGCCATGTAAATCTACCTTATCTGGTAGAATATCTTAACACTAGTATGATTTTAGAACCCCATGGGAGCCTCCTTATTCATGTTTAAAATAATAAAAATGTCATATGAAAATTATTGCATTATGCATTGGAAAATTACTTTGAGATCTTTGTGATTTTTTTTCAGTGGTTTCAGTTTTTCATGCACCAATTTATGCATCATTACAGTCAACTCAGTTGACTTGAAATTGTGACTTTCCTCTTATTTATCCTTCAACCCTTCAATTATTTGCCAATAATTGATTCCTGAGGGAATTATTCAAAATCTTATCATACTTTCATTTTGGAAAATAACTTTTCACATTATGATTCAGTTATTGTAAGAGTTATAACTTGGATATGATGTCTTAGGTGTTTTTAAATCATATTATTTATCAGGAAAACGCAAAGCTGTTTGCCAAGGTTTTGAAGAAGAAAGATGATTCATTGGAGTGCCGATTATACTCCAGTGATGACAGAACGTACTGCTATGTTGAAATGAGAGCATGGTCACCGAAATCGGATTGCTCCCCATATGAGACTGTGGATGCCAAGAAAAGACTCCCTAGCCCCCCCCTGGATGTGGTCAGTGTAACACCTGGATCTCCCGTGATTATGTTGACCTATTTTGACTCATTGGTCATCTATGTTCAACCTTGTGATGCTAAGAGTACGTCCATCATGGAGGAGCTTCATCAAATTATTACCAATGCTGCACGTGAGTTAAATCTTAAATACTTGATGGATGTGTAAAAGAAATTTGTATTTGTGTGAGGCAGTATATACTAAGTCCTGTCTGTACCTATGAACATTTGAATCATGAACTTTCAGAGATGTGGTCATTCAATACATTCAAGCGTGCCTGAAATTTCAAATTTGGCAGCTTTGCGGTTGGCCGATGCAATGTGGTGTGGTGTAGATGTGTAATTAATAGAGATACGTGAAAATCGCATTTTCATTTTTATTTTATCGCACTTTCAATAACAGTTTATCGCATTTTGTAGCGTCTAATTTTTATTTGTATTTTTGTATTTGCCCACTTGTAGTTCGCGGCCACGTAGAGTCCCAGCCAACTAGCAATTGGTCAGTCGCTCACATGCTTTTAGCGGTGAGTGTCGGCGGAGGATTTAAACTGCGCTCGGCACAAAATGTATGAATTTTGCCGTCGAAAAGGCACATTTGCGTAAAAATATCATAAAAGTCCAGTCATCACATCTATGTCGCATTTATTTGCGCACATTGCATCTACATCGCATTTATTGCATTTGTGATTTTCACGCATCTCTAGTAATTAACAACCTTCACAACATTTTAAACTAATTTGTTGGCTTTTGCAGATGCACTTTTGAAAATATCTTTTTTGGAATTGATTTGAATTAGAATTTTACTAGTGAAAGCATTTTTTTTGTGCTCCTACTACTTACGGCAGGTTTTTTTTTAACTCCAAAATACCCAAAAACTTCTGTGGAGAAGACCATTGATCCCTGGAAAAATTTTAAGAGCACAGAATATCCTTCAATATGTTATCATGCCTTAAATTATGATGAAACACAGTTTTAGTAGGAGCTGAGTGGTTTATCCATAAAATTTTGCTTGCTGATTGTACAGTATTAAAATTCCAATTAGCTGCAAGTTAGTGCACAATATAGCAACTTTGCTACATACCTGCTATGTCTGTGAATCGCTTCATCACATTGCTAGGTGGTGTGTACCCAGAAATATTCCAAAGCCCACCCAGGGGCAACTGGTAATTTAATGATATGTATGTGTATACTTTGCTAAGAAAATGCATTTTATCTCAATGGATAATGGGCATTGATGGAAAAGGTTTCAAAAGGAAGAAAAATTAAATCTTAGAAGCATTCGCACCTCACGTTGAGCAAGGGATGCATTCATTATGGTCTTATCTCAATAGCATAGTAATTGACGATCAATTTTACTAGAAATCATGTGTGTACGTTCCCATTGAAAGCCATAGGAGTTCTTGTTGCTTTAACAATTTTTAATTAAAATATGTACTTTATTAAGTAATAGGTATTTACTTAAAGATTTTAACTCAAGTAAAAATATTTCATAGAATGTGATTTTAAAATTCTCTCCTGAAAAAGAGATTCAATTTTCCTTTCTTGCACGTGGGATATCTTAAGGAAAACTGCTAACACTCTGTACTCAAGTATTTCTAATGTTTGTCATTAAAGATGTATGAATGAAATTTGATTTTACTGTTGGAGGAGGTGGTTAAAAGCCTAAAAAACTTGACAGAAGTTAAATAAATGCAGGTGCTATTTATTCATGTTCTGAACGGAGATGTGTAGTAATTAGGTACATTACACTCCTGATTATCTGGACTAATGATGGGGAGAGATGGCACCATTAATTGGAAAACACGGATAACCCAAACTTTTTCTTTAATGTCTTGTAATGTTCATAATTTTCATAAAACAAACAATGTACATCTTGTATGCATCATTCTTTATGCAGTTATTTGCACAAGTTGCCCAGTTTGCAACTGCTGCGAGACGTGTATCCGTGATCATGGAGCACGGTTGTGCGCTGCGAGGCTTGGAAAACAGGAACATGGTGCTCCTGCAAATGCAGCTAGTGTGTGATTGCTTCTGCTTTACGAAAGGGATTCTAACGGAAATAATAAGCCCGGTTTATCCTAGCATTAATGCAGTAATTCCGGTGATTTTTGTGTCCGATTTTATTTTTCTTTAAAAATCGTGGAAAATGTTGAGCGAGAGTGAAAATCATGCATGGAAAATCTGCAACACGGATGTGCGGCAGCTGGATAATCGGGAGTCTTCTGCACCTACAAAGCAACAGCACATGTGCAAAGACCTAACTTGTGTACAATAATCAGCTGAGGACATAATGTGTGCAAGTGCAAGAAATAGTGTCCATACGAATCAGGAAAACGTCAGGAAAATAGAAATCAGGACTAGTAGTCATGGAAATTCCAGGGAACAGGGGCGCAGCTAGGAATGAAGGCTAGGGGGGGTTTTAGGCACAGCTAATACTTGGGAGTTAGGGGGTATGGAATACCTGCCAGGGGAAGCTGGAGGTGCGGGGCCCTCCCCCAGAAAATTTTTAAGATAAATGGTTCAAAATGGTGAGTTTTACGGCCTTCTGAGGGATATTTTTATAATACCTACATTATTATATAAGTAATATTAATATAATCAAGTAAAATGGATTAAACTTAAAAATTTCTCTGAGCTCTGGGTGGGGGGTTTAACCCCCAAAACTGCTGCGCCACTGCCAAGGAAAATCAGAGTAACAGACAAAAGAGGAAAATCATGGTTGAATGTGTGGAGGGATGCTGCATTTGAGCAGTGGCTTGGGTGTTCTGTTGCCCTACTGACTGGGTGGCAAGGGGTAGTGACGAATATTGATGTATGATTGTTCTTCCTGCCTCTCCCCATCAGTAACCCAGATAATTGGGAGTTTACTGTCTTGCGATATAGATTGGAGATGGGCAACTTTCTAATTTCAGTTTTGAAATACCATTATCTATTCACTTTCAACAGGAAACAATATTCCATTAAAAGAATATCCAGTCATTGGGAAGAAGTATATTTGTCTTTACAAAGGAGATATGAAGTACTACAGAGCAGTTGTCGAGAGAGTGAAGAGCCCTCTAGAAATTTATGTTCATTACATTGATTTCGGTAATAAAGAAGCTGTGTCAATAAGACATCTGTACGAGATACCTTCTGAATGTGAAGAAGTAAGTATGAATTCTTTGGTTCTATTTAGTCTGCCTTTGCTTGTTGGATCAACAGCAATTTGACTTTGATTTTTGGGTTTTCCACTGTTTCGATACATCAGTGTCTCAAATGAAAAACTCAAAAATGAAAGGTAAGCCTTTACCATTGCTTAATATGTGTGCTTGTCTGCTGGGTGTGGACTTTTTTTTTGTATTTTTCTCAGATTTTTCTATTTTGATCTCTTAATATATGCAATGGGGGGTAAAATCAATCTGCTAAAATTTCAGGCTGATTGATGGTTGGTTTCTGGCTTAATTCTGCGTCGACAAACTCTGTAATAAATTCAGGCTGATTTTTGAAAACTTTTAGGTTTAGATCTTAATTGTTCTTTTATCACCAGAGGACACCTTTACCTTTCCACTAGTATGAGACAATCCATTGGAAAACTCTTAAAAGCCATCTAATCCAATGTAATTTGTAATTTGGGAACCTATGGGTTGGGCTGTATCTCCATTTTACCATTGCCCCTGATGGCTATCTTATCCAGTTTTTTTGTGATTTATTTTGTTCCAAACTAACTTTAAACATTGAGGTATGTATTGTTCTAATATATTCTTGGTTTTTCTTTGTTATGTAGATTCCTTGCTATGGTGTGAAAATTGAGCTGAAGAAAGATTTTGATAATACCCTCAACAACAGTGCCAGGAAATATCTGTCGTACTTAATACAAGATAGAAAGGTGCTTACTTTGGTAAGTTTCACTTTTAAACTTAAAACTAATAAGTATCTTCCCCTAGAAAACCTCTCTGAAAATTTATAGAATGTGTTCATCTTGTACGACCAATATCTTCATATAGTTTTAATCATATTGTACAAGCTATTAAGGAAAATGCACTCCATGGTCATGAATTCTGTTAACTTCATTGTAACTTAATAACAATCTTCTACATCTAAGAAATTTGGAGGGAAAAATTTTTCTTTTGAATAACAAATTTCATAACAAAGAATTTCACTTTTACGGTCTCTTGAACTCCATTATATATAGGCTGTACTTTAGTTATGATGTTCATGTGATGATCAAAATTTGGGCACTTTTTCTTACTACGGTGATATACCTGATATTTTTTGCTGTGAAAACCCTTCTTTTGGGCTTAAGTGAGGGGGAAAAACGTTACATTTTTGAAGAGTGTTAATAATGATCTGAAAGTAAACCCTGAAAGCAGGGCTTATGTGCTCATTTTCCCTGTAGGTAGATGGCTTGTTTTAATAATTTTTTAGGCCAGACTATAATAGTTATTATTTTCTTCAACAAAATGTAAAAGATGTTTGACCAGCATATTCAATGCACTCTAGATTAATTTGAAGGCACAAGTAAAAACATTTCATCATGTGCACTCATCCAGGTCATTTTGACGGATTGTAAAAACTCTCTGTCGCCATGAGCTTGTCATGTTTAGCGGGGCATACATAACCGAAAATGTTTCTTTTGCATATATTTCTTCAGTATACAAATATACCTGACAAGAAGAAGTATCTTTTGTCCTATATCTAATATTTAAAGCTTACTCACTCTCTTACTTACTTAATCACTGCCAACCTGCCAATGAATTCATTGGGCTGACATGTTTTAGGGTTTTCTATTGGTTCCCCTGATTATTCTCTTACCTTTCAGTTAAAGCATTTGAATTTTTTCTGGTTATTTGTGTATTCAGAACTTTCCGGATGGTGATTTGAGGAGTGCTGAGCTGTTGTTTTGTGGAAATTCACTGAGTGATAATCTGAAGACATTAATCAATTCTGTGTGATATCAAGGTATGTATGTTTGTGATTCAGTAGAACTTCTTTAGTACTTTTTTGAAGGGACCACAAAAAATGAACGTGCTATCCAGGGAAATGTGCTAACCAGGGAAGTAAATAATAGAAATTTGGGTCACTGAAATCCGTGGAAAAGTGGTCATAATTACTATTTCTGTCTGAAGTTCTTGTAGGATCACCTTCCTGAACTCTTTTCATTTTAAAATCAAGAAAATTAGCGCTTAACTGCCATAAAACTACCATGTGAATTAAAATCACAATGTTTTCATAGATTTCCCAGAGTATATTACATAAAAACGTCGTCATTCTCCGAGATACAATTCAACCTGCTCAAGTAAGGACATGTCAGTATCCTTGCTCAATTACCAGTACTGAGACACCTTATGTTTACAAGTCTAAGACGAACTTTTTTTGGAACTCCAATTGGGAAATTTTTTAGAAATACATAATTGCCCTGTATATCCAAATGGTAGTATCTCTCCTAAATCTTAGAAAGATAAGTTATATGTATGTCTATATCTTAGCCTCATGTTTTACTTTAAAGAATTTTGTATTTGTCTTTTTGGTAGAAGTTAAGAGGGGAAAAAAACTTTGCTTTCAATTCGTGCAAATACAGTATTTCTGTCCTATCCCTTCTCTGGTTATGAATGATGCTCTCCTGAGAGTTCTGTGGATTTTGATTCTTTTGCTTCATGTGGGTGATGATGAGATGGTGAGAAACCAAACAATGTGTAAGCGGTGAATTGATTCAGCGAACAAATTCAATTTTATTTAGTAATACAACTAAACTGGCCATATTACATTTTAATGTGAAGAGATGCAAGGAGTTTCAGAGATGTGCATTTGAAATTATGAAGAAAAGCTGTATCACATCATTGATAAAGGAAGTGATTGTAAGCCAAATTTCTGCAAATGCCAATTTCAGTTGGTCCTATTCTCTTCAATCTTCTGAATTTTGCTTAGCTGGTGAGATAAAGCAAACTATGACATTTAAGACTACTCTGGATTGCTTTTCACTTTCTTCCTCGGTATATCATAATAATTCTACATTTGTAATGATTACATACATCCCATATTTAGCTTGTCATTCTGTTTAAAATGAAATAAGGCTCTTTATTCACATTCATAATCCATTTTATTATTGTTCTTAGTGAACACTGTCAATCAAACATTCAAAATCAGCTTCATGATATGTGTCTATTTAAAGTAATTTGATGTGTAGGGGTAGATATTTTCTTGTTATGTTCATTATATGTGCTTTGTTTCTTTGTAGGTGTTGCTGTGATGTCATAGATTTTGTCTCTTTCTTTTCTGAGAGTTGGTACGACTCGGGTGCGGTTGTTGATGTGAAAGATGGAATAATCTTAATGTTTTTAAGAGACCTACGGAAATGAAAATATTTGATCTCCTTGTTAAGTGTGCTTTACTTACCTTGAAAATCAAATTATTACTTTGGAATGCTTCTAATATGGTGACAAGTTTAGTGAGAAATTAGGTATACATTCCATACATCACTGAGGTTGGTATGAGTTCTGTGAACTCCCTTAGAAGTATTGATGGTGTTAAAAGAGGGTATATTAGCTGCCATAATAAGTCAATTTTTAGAATTTGCTTTATTGTTGTGGCAGTTTTGTCTATTTGACTAGTTTATGGATGTTATTTCCATTTCATATTTTTATACTGTTTTTAATGAAACATATATCTCTTTATATGTGAATGAAGATATTGATGTATGTCCTTCTATGTCAATGAATTCATGGAGAACTGACATGAGTTATGTGCCCTGCCTCAATACAATAAATGGTGGAGATATTTTCAAAGATTTTGGTTTTGAATTGAAAGTTAGCTGCAAATTTTAAATTTTATTGGTACCTATTTTTATAGTTTTCTGTTCCATTGTTATTTTTTACCAATGATTCTGAAAGTGGTCCGCAAACTCTTGGGATAATAATATGGTGGTTTCCCCTTACCTTCCGAATCGCAATTCTACAGCTGTTAATGTAAATGTCACCACGCTCATGGTAAAATGTGTGCAGTTGGGCTGATCAATATGGTCTCCACCTTCACACAAATGAAGAAATCTGCTGCTCTCTTCCCTGGGTGATGAGAGCCATTATCGTTGGTGGCCTCTGGTTGCCAAGTCACAGCATCTTCAACGGTTTCGATATCATTTAAATGACCTACTGCCAACTGTATGTTTCTCCCCTTCGTAATGTATCCCATGAATTACATCATGTTATTTTGTAATGCATCAGGCAGATTGCATCATCCCAATGTGTAACGCTTTCAACAGATTGCATCATGCGATATCAGCTCACGGATTGGTGTGTCCATGTATGGTCTGAACAGGGAAATAAAGCTAATTGGTGGGTTTCCTCTCCTCCCTCTCATCCACCCTCGGCCACCCATCTTCCTTGTCAGTCTCCTCTCTGATCTCGACCCATCCACCAAGATGTTCTAATACAAAGGTGTCTTGAGAGTTACCCACTGTTACCTCAGCAAATCTTCCTCCACGATGTTCACCCTGAACATCCCACCCTTCCCTTGCTTCAATAATGCAAGCAACCCTTGTGGGTCACCTGCTCCTTATACCATACCATGCACGATTGCATCTTATATCAATGCCTTGGTGTTTACAATTGATAGGAGCCTTAGAATTCACTGCACCTTATAATTGTGAGTTGAGCTCTTCACCACGACCGTGGTTTGTTTCCCCTTTTTTAAATTCCCATATAAGTACCCCGGAAACAGCTATGGCCGTTACATTTAGGAACCTAACGTTTAACTACGGCACAAGCATGAACACCCATGCCCTGGTTTGAGGTTACTCACCGAAGTGAACCTCAAACCCGTGACCTTTGGATTAACAGGTGAAGACTTTACCCCACTGCCACTCTCCCCATGTCTTGGTGTCTGAGAATCTGGAGAGTATATAACTCCTGCTTGACTAGTGTATTTTTGCAAGTTAGTACTTTTAAAGCATGTGGGGTCATATCAAAATTTTATGAGAATGTAGAGGAAACACTAGGCTACTTTTACTTTAATCTCTAGTACGTTAGTTTCACATAAGTAATCTCTAGGGTGTGATTTTCATGCCTGAGATACACGCAATTGTTCACATTGTTCTACGAAATATACCCCGAGAATATGTATCTATCTGTATTATATGTGTGATTTTACGCTCTCCTGGATCTAAAGGTTCAACGCCTGGTAAGAAATTATCGGACTGTAAGAAAGTACATAAATCGGGGCGTGAGTGGAAGAATATCTTCCATGAGCGTCCGTCAGACGCTGCTCTTAGAGCAAGCATCCTGGCATCAGCTGGAAAAATATTCGAAAAATACGAGCATACAAACAAAGGCAAATAAGAAGCACAGAAAGAAAGCAGGCAGATATGTCTCGCCCGCGCACGCTTGAGGCATGGACTCAGAGGACTCCGACGGTGCATCGCATTCGCTGAGAGAAGGACCACGGGCATTTAAAGTCACGCCTAAGGCGTTAACAACGCATTTGCTATAGTCACAGATTCAAGAGGACAAAGTTTGAGTGTGTGCGAGGTATTTCGAGATATCCTTCGTGGATTTTTCGCTTTGAGTGATATTGAGTTCAGTGGGAAATTAGTCGAACTACGTCATCGATGGAAGGGATGAAAGGGACGAACATAAATATCCTTATTTATGTGATATCCCATAGTCTCAGTCACAATATTCAGTAATTTAATTAAACTGGAAAAAAATATTAAGAGAAAAAGTTAGAATGCCTAAATGTTTGCTTTCAATCCTTGTACTTACCTCACCAAACACTTGAAGGTCACTGATATGAATTTCATCTACGCCTTGAGGGCATTGACCATATTGTATTATATTTTGAATTGTTAAGCAAATTCATTAAAAAAATGAAAGTATCGTAGATTATGCGTAAATAATTCAACTTAGGCTGAACAGATAAAAATTGTATACGAACACAAATTACCGTTGCTTTATAAACGGTCAACTTTAATTGTTTATATGATTTATAAATAATATTAAATTTAACAAATAACAGTCACAGATCTGAATAAATACCTCGATTTATTTGATGCGTATCAATCTACACCTTGAATGAATAATTGAATACAATATCTATTTTCAACATTTAATTGTTTAAATAATAGGCCATTTAAAAACAATAATATCAAAGATACAACAAAAAAATTTCAAATTCGTATTCAGCGTACAAAACTCTAATAAATAACTTCTTCATAATACAACAGTGACTAAGAATAAAAGCGGTAATAATTTCGACCACCTTTTTTCGATTTTGAACCACTGTGCGCCGCGAGATTGAGACGCTAGAGAGACGCTCACGGAACGGCAAGGGAGAAAGACTTGAGACATAGACGAACTGTGTCGCTAACCATCCAAATAAACGTGGTCGGATTTACTTCCGTTTAATTTATTGAAGTGAGGTTAATCACCTACATATCCCTAACCCCTTCACCCATCTTTCCTCTAAATACTTCATCGAAATTATAAGTTCTCATAGGAAAATGTAATGTACCATCACAAGAAAGTTAATTTGTCATGTTTTAATAGGGTAGTTTCCTTCATCAAAGAAAACGAAAAGCATTGATTGCGATTCGTTACCCACCATTACTGTATTCATAATATACAAATTATTTCGTTTTAGAAATACCGGTTTAGACGAATGGCTATGGTCCATTTTTATCCTCATTTGAAAAGGGCCAGATTGGCGCCCATGCGATGCCACTCCACGTGACGTCACAGGACCTAGTTTCTATACGAGAAGATAGGAGTTATACATCGTCTGAGGTTACCAATGCATGCATGAGGCGCAGAGCTCAGGGAAACATGTCTTAATAATCACTTATTAAAACTGGCTAAGGTCGGAAAGTTTTCTTCATTTGATAAGGTATTAATAATCCTTATTTAAGCCAAGCGCTACCAGCCAGCAGGGTACTCAGCTACCCGCTAGCAGCCTGCGTCGTATCAACGCTCAACTCGCCTCAAGGTCACCTCGCAGGGCGGCAGCGGGAACCAGAAATGCGTCACACGGAGAGATTTCCCGGCATTCATACTTACGCGTCGCGTTTTCGCGCGCTTGAAGAATTTCACTTTTCATTTGATCGCGAAAAATAGATATCGTCATTTAAAAATCTAAAATCGTGAAATACGTACTCCTGGAGTAATAATCTTTCGAATTAGGCAATAAAAAAATAATAGGAAACCACCCTATTACAGGCATCAATGCTGATATCATAAAAAATTGTTTCCATCATGCTGAGGGCAACATCAAGCGGCATAACTCTAAATTATACAGTCTTCTCGGACTACTGCCGGAGAACTGCGGAGTTACTCGTCAAGCTGTATCCCTGGTATTATATGCCAACCACGGTGCATAAGGTGCTTCTGCATGGAAGCGAAATTGCAAAAGAGTTGATTCTTTCCGTGGGACAATTATCTGAAAAGGCAATGGAAGCCCGGAATAAGGACACCCGTCAGTTCCGCATGATATTCAGCAGAAAGCACTCCAGAGAGGCCACGAATTCATTTTACATTGTATAATAATATAAAAGTAATGAATTTAAATTTAAAGTTATTGTCTTTTTCTTTACCCTAAAACATTCCCCTATTGTAACATCATGGTCAAATTAAAAAAGGAAAAACCATAGAGGAAGAATCCCTTAAATACCTTCAAAGGCTGTGCGTCGTCATAAAACGCGCGGCCCACCTCGGTGAGGGTGGAAAGGGTAAAAGGGTATCTGTAGTTGCCTTTCGCGGAAATAATTTATTTTTCTCACTCTTTAGCACGCCAACTTAATCTCTTAACCCAACTTCGATGCCCGAAGCATATTTCTTGTACGTGGAATGGTTCCGACAAATATCCAATCCCTAGCACTTTCATTTGTGTAATGCGTTAAATGGTCAATTCGGTCGATCCATAATCCTCGTTAATGTCATCAGTATAGTGTTTTAGGTCAACACTGACTAGGTGCCGTGCTTAAAACGACGATTTTCAAGAAAGCCTGCCACATTGGGCCTATATTGGGCCAAGGTTTGACCAAAAAAGCAATGTTGGCTTTCGTTGGTCATGGGCTGCCATTGAAAGCCACAATAGCCCAATATAATTGGCTTCTCCGCGTAACCCCCAATTGGTTATCCCTCGAAACTCAATATGGACTTCCCTATGTGATTACATTGTTTGCCATATGAATCTCAATTTCGGCTACTCTATCATATTTATAACGTTGATTCATAGAGTTAATTAATATTTTATACCTCTGCTTACACGTTTTAATGATAGTTTTCCCACTTAGACACTCGTGGCCCACTTATTTGAGTCCAGACACATCAGTGTTTTCATACGCATATGTACATGCTGTAATTAATATCTAGAGTCACAGACGGGTTCTTCCCAAGGACAATTGTGGGGTTCTATTCCCCTCCCCTCAGAAAACAGCTTTTTGTTGGTTCTCGTCTCATTTACAACATGTAGCCAATATGGGGTGCCAATTGTAGCCAACATTGGCTAATATTGGGTGGCTACTTGGGTAACCTTATGAGCAGGGGCGGTATGGCCAGGTCGGCTGATGGGTAATCGCCGAGGGCCCCCACAACACTCGTGAATATTGTGAAGCGCGGTGGTGGATCTACGGGGGGGGGGGGGCTATAGCCCCCCTCTTGGGTATCCAATTTACACTAGATAGAATGGTCATTTTTTTCCCGACCCCCACTAATGATGGAATTTTTAACCCCACTTTGTCCCTATCCTGGATCCGCTACTAGTGAAGCGTATATGAACGGTGAGATAAAAAAGCTCAGATTTCTTGAACCTAAGTTTTTTTGTAATTATAAAATTGTACGTTTTCATTAGTTGCTTTATTTACAACGTCAGTATAAAAGGATTATATACAAAATAAATAAAATAAATGTATCAGAAGATAAAAGAGAACCCGATGCTTTTTGAAAGGGTTCGAATAGGTTTTTTTGTTTTAGTGCAGTTTCTAGCAGAAAATTCACTAAATGTATAATAGAACCACAATTCATTATTAAATCTGATAAGCTGCGAAATTCTCAATTTTAATAGCATTTTTTCTTACAAAATTGCCATTTTTTAATTTACTTTTTTTGTTTTTTTTTTGAGCCAGAAAGGGGTCAAAATCTAGTGCCGGGTACAATTTCCTAAAATTTTCACCTAAGGGCCGCCGCCGTGTCGTTTTCTTTTATTCCAAGCGAAACTGATTCTTGGAGTTCTGAAGTGAACTCGGTCTCTGGATATCCTAGAAAACTATTCGCCCCGAGAAGTATGTAAATGCAGGGGCACAGCTAGGAATTAAGGTTAGGGGGTGTTTTAGGTGCAACTAATACGGAGGATCGGCGGCATGGAGTACCCGCCAGGGTAAGCAGGAGGTGCGGGGGCCCTCCCCCAGAAATGTTTTAAGAAAAATGGTTCAGAATGGTGAGTTTTACGGCTTTCTAAGGGATATGTTATTAACCCTTACACTAATCTGTAAGTAATATTAATCCAATTAAGTAAAATGGATTAAACTTATAAATTTCTCGGAGCCCTTGGGAGAGGGGGGAAGGTTAATCCCTCGAAACTCCCCCTCGCTGCGCCACTGAGTGGATGAATCTTTTTTTATTGAATTTGGGCCCCATCATGAGCCGATCCCAATCAATGGGGAACATGCACAATTTTTAAAATTACTAGAATAAAAATGTCCCTGCCTCAAATGTACTCGACGAAAATCTGGCGCATGAATAATGTTTTTAGCTGAGTTATGAGTCTTTAAAAATTAATCTTCAACAGCTGCTTGAAAACACGACGTCATCGGAGCGTGACGTCACGGTACGGTATCCACTGATGACAGACTGAGGAAGTGGATAGAAAATCGGTCTTTGCAGGGGCTCAAACGCAAATATGGCGAAAATAATTGCTATTTTTACTTCGATATCTGGCATTCAAGGCTCTGCCGCTCCACTTTCTAAGCGAAGTCAATGGTGTACCGTCCGATGACGTCGGAAGGCGTTTCAGGTCACGTGACTTCAAGCGATATTTGAGCACTTTTGAGCATTTTATGACGTTTATGGAATACAAGGAGGGTTTTGGCTTATATATTTGGACTCGTGAGAAAATTGTCTATTCAGTGAGACTTACTAGCATAATGAACGAATTTCATGCATGTTCCCCATTCAATTTAGGCCTCAGCCGATTCCAATCACTCCAGACCGCCACTGGTTCCAGAGTACCATTTGTGAGCTCCAATACCAATTAAAGCAGGGACGGATCCAGGATTTTTTTAATGGGTCTGAAAGATAAACGGTCCTCTCATATTTGGGATTAAGAAAAACATCCGACAATTACCGTACGAAATATATTCTTTATCTCCATTCTCCGTAACACAAAGAAAGCGACAGTAGTGATAACGGGCCCGTATTAAAAATCTTGTCTAATTTTTGAGAGTCCTGGGGGGGATAGTGTCCCCGTGCACCCTCCCCCCTCTAATCTGCCTATGCACTTGAGTATTTTCGGCGAAATCCCAACTGTAATTAACGCGATAACCCGATCCCCCGTTGCTATCTCGTCTAGTTCAGGTGCCAGAGTACCGGCCAGTCGTCCGCAGATACTCGCCACTCTGTTCTTCAAACCTCGAAGGAAATCGGCGTTCCTTATCTGGCGTTGTCATTGGCAACGGAGATTAGAGAGATTGAGGTCGCCACTTCATCGTTATTTTTTTTTATTCCGAGCGAAACTAATTGTGCAGTTTTGAAGTGAACTCGCTCCCTGGATCTCCTGGATAAAAATTCACTCCTAGAAGTAAGTGGACGAATCTTTTTTAAATTCAATTTGGGCCTAGAAATGTGATATTTCGTTACGAATTTCCAGTGTCCCTTACGACTTCAGGAATTAGTTCGGTGGTGAACATATCCTCGGGAAGGGGGGAGGGGCAATGTAAAATTAGTGTGACCAATTGTAAATAAAGAAATCTCTAGCTATTTTACATTTCAAATGAATTTAAAATTGGAAAGGAAATACAATTTAGTGAAATACAAAATAGAAGACGGATAGGAAATTCTGCGATAACTCCGAGCGGCGGGTGGTAGGTAGCTTGAACACTAAACTGGACCGAAATGTCCTTTTCTTTATTTTCCTCATTTCGAAGGAGAATTGACTGGGCCCTCATGTCTTGATTTAGGTTTTTAGCGCAGCCATTAAACAGAATTGGATAGCGGCGGGTGAACATCTATCATTGCCGTCACAATTTCCGTAATTCTCGTGGCCAGGACTAACTATTAATAGAAATAAAATGAATTTGCACTTTTCCACGAATATTTGAAGCGTACGACGCATTGTGGCTCTCAGAGCCATCAACTGGTACAAACGCTATTTTTTTGACTACACACTGTTTCCCAATTCATGACAGCTAGACTTCGGATGTGCACAGAAAGTATTTGTTGTGTTGTAAATCTGTAAGATTTCGTAACACTTCTAAGAGTTGGCAGCACTGTTTTTGTTTCTCTAATCACGTATGTTCTCCTGTGGCCTGATGTGGCCGTTCAGTCTGTAACCCGGCTTGCTACGTAGCAGATGTTCTCGTTTTGTACTCCAATTTTCTTTTACGAGGCAATAAAAAGGGCCTTATGTATACATTGAAAGCCGAGTAAATTATTTAAGGCTGAAATTCCAACGGTATTTTATAATTTCAATAGCAGTCGCTTATTGTTGCCACCTTTCGAGTAAATTCTCTTTTGCTACTCTTCAACTACTCGGAACTTTCTCAGGATTTTGGCTACGTGTTTCACGATGCCTGGCAGCTACGAGTCGGAATAAATATACTCGTATTTAGTGCATTTTCGGTACTACTCACGACTTCAGACGATCACAGATTATAGTCAAGGGGACAAGATCAATGTAACATTAGGGTAAGCAATTGTAAATATGGAAGCCCCATAATTTTTATACTTAGAAATAATTTAAAATTGTAAAGGATTTTATAGTGTAGTTTACAAGGCCTGAACATTTTTTCGGATGAAGGGTGGGTTCATTTGGAGTGTGCAGTACACTGAAGTACACTCCCAAAACTTTGGGGCGGGGGGGGGGGCGGGGGGGATTTGATCCAATCATCCGGCTGGGAACTACTTCACGTACACTTATGAATATGAATTATTCCTTGTTTCGCCATTTACCGGTGGCGAACGTTGGCATTGGTCCAAGAGAAAAATATTTCTCCGAAAATCCCTTTTTTTCAACCACTGAAGGCCTCTTTTCACCCAGGTAACTTTTCTGATGCGACAACTTGCTTCCATTCCTATTCATTTCCCTTACAGTGGTTACTCATATATCAGCATACTATTAGAGACATGGGTGCCGACTTACAAAAAATATTGGTGGGGCCCAAACCAGGGATCTTGCCCCGTGAAATTTATAAGTAGTGAGTTCGAAGTTTGTTAAGCATTTTAGAAGAGTCATATGACCAACGTTAGAACCCTGATAACTCGAATCTCGATATCTGGACAATCCGGGGAAAATCGACAAGCCTGACACATTTTTTCCTCACACCTATAACGAATTTTTGAAGGGGCTCGGGCCCCCTCAGGCCCCATGGAGTCGGCGCCACTGATTAGAGACTACTCCCTTTCTACTTGACTCAATCTGAAGGTGCATACTTGCATCGATATCAGATAAGTTTTGCATGTGCTAATAGTGAAAATGGAAATTGAATGTGGTTATCTCCTCAGTATCAAATTTTGTGCTGAAATATTTGTTCGAATCAAAAAACCCTTTCATGACGCACGCATCGGCTGGGAAGGCTTATATAAGTGAACATATGGTAACTTTACTGAACCTCAATGTAGCGAGCGTTTGATGAGATAGAGTGAAAGCGATGAGGGTATTGTAATGACATCTCCTTTTGTGATGCTTCTTATCCATTAGCATCGTGATTTTGTCATTATTTAGTACCTTCGATGTACATATTTTAGTACGGCAGTATACTCGCCGTTTAGTCTAAATTATTGTCTGTTACATTCTCAACTGGAGAAAAAAGTTTGGGAAAGTAGAACTTTTGGTTCTTCGGGGGGTCTGTGATCATGAACATGACCGTGGCCTAGATGCGCACATATTGTCGATGTTATCTGGCGTTATCGTTGTTGATATCACAAAAATAAAAGGAGTGCTACATTTAGAGATATTGACTGAATAGGTAGACTGCATTGACTGCATTCCTCAATCTGCTACTTCTGCTTCTTTTTAGTTATTCGTCCATATCTTTTTTTTTACGAACACTGCGGTCCATCTTCGTGTATGTCAAAGATTTGCGCATAAGATCTCCTCCTTCCCTTTGGTGCGGAGCTTCTCCCATCTGTTGTGATGAAACGTCATCCTTCCTCGGTGGCGCGTAAATAGATCATCGTTTTTTTTTTTTTTTTTTTTTTTTTTGGGGGGGGGGGGGGGGAGGTGCAGAAGAACCTGTAGACCTCAAGGAGGTTGAGGAGGTTGTAAATATCTGGAGGCGCCATATTCGAGTTTTAAGCGTGGTCAGAATTTCGCCATCTTCGTTTGACAATTTTCGGACTTACAATTAGTCTCGAACAGTGTACGTATATAATCAAGTATTCTATTCCTTATATCGCCTCTGATTCATAAAATGAAAATGCAACCATTGCTTCTTGATTGTCGTCAGAGTTTTCCGATCGTTCGTCATACTACTGTGTATATTAAACTGCCCATATAGTCATATCGTGGTGACAATATATATCGTCATGAACATACTTTCGCACTATTATTGCGACCAGTCCGCTATCTTAAGATTTCCAGTAGCTATTATCTTATCAATTACCAGTAGAAGTGCAGGGGATTGGATATTTAACACTTGTAAAATTAAATTTTCGGCTAAGTTAGTTGGACAGCGGAACCATGGTGATTGACAATAATTTTTCCTTGGGTAAAGATATTCGAGGCACATTTTCACGAAGCCTTCCCATAATGATAGAAAAAAGGTTTACTGTGTTCGTTTACGATAGTTTATTTTAACGTAACACCGATCATGACCGAATATTTCACCAAATATCTATGTAGCATTGACTCTTATGGGATTATTAATGTTTTGGTCAAAGTAGGCGTGGCTTGTCCTACCCAAGCACCCCCATTCCTGCCACACTGCGCTCAACGATCGGAACCAGTGGTGCCCCCTCCATTATATTTACAACCTCCTTGGTGGGCCTACATTCGTACTCGGAGAGTCCACCTATACATTGTTTGACCCCATTGGAGAGCTTAACCTCGGCATCCACTTCCGAAATATTCGCCAAATTCAGTTCGGCGATTTCGTATCTTCGCTTTGCCTTCCTCCATCTCCACATGGCAGACTAGAACTCCGATGGAAGAGCCCCAAAGAAGCTAGGATTCCCCAAGAGTGTTGTGGCGAAATTTTGGAATGAAAAGGTAATAAAAGGTGCTATTTTGCACTCGTCTGGCCACAAATTGAATATATGCAGCGAGAATATAGGATCCGGCGCAGAAAGACTAAACCCGCGAACTGAATCAAATACAAAGGAAAGCTGCACGATTCGCCAAAGACTTCTACGGTTGAACAGAAAGCATTACACATATGTAGAGATGCGTGAAAATCGCAAATGCGATGTAGATGCGATGTGCGCAAATAAATGCGACATAGATGCGATGACTGGACTTTTATGATATTTTTACGCAAATTTGCCTTTTCGACGGCAAAATTCATACATTTTGTGCCGAGCATAGTGTAAAGGCTCCGCCGACGCTCACCGCTTGAAGCATGGGACTGGCCAGCTGCTAGTTGGCTGGGACTACGTGGCCGCGAACTACAAGTGGGCGCGGGCAAGCTACACCTCCGCCACTATATGTCTTATTCCTTAATTTAATATTTTCTACAACATAATTATTTAAAATATTCTGTATTTTGTCATATAAATGTGTTTCACTTCATTTCATCGTCATCTACCTCATCATGAAAATAAAAAATAGACGCTACAAAATGCGATAAACTGTCATTGAAAGTGCGATAAAATAAAAATGAAAGTGCGATTTTCACGTATCTCTACCCATATGTTAAGCGATTTAGACTAGGAGCCACTAGAGACTCGGAGGCTGTGCACTAGGAGTAGACTGCTTCATCAATTTAGATTAGATATGTTTCAGAGCGACGGGTAACATTGCATTAAAATCCTACTATATTCCCAGGTCCGACGGAAACTATAAAATACGAGAGATATTTTTCCGAACGGAAAGGCATGGGAATTCTTTTTTTCCCCGAGCAATGATAAATGCTCGGCGTAATTTCGTTAGAGCATTTCCTTTTTATATGATAACGGCTAGAGTCCTAACACGCAGTCCCGTCACACGCCTTTCTACATCTACATGGTACCCCGCAAGCCCCCTAAAAGGCGTTTGGCATGTGGTGTTAGGACACAAGCCGTTCACACATAAAAAGGAAATACGAAATTAAGATTAGCATTTATTAAGCTCCGAGACTCCAGCGGCTCCCAGCCTAATTCGTTTAACATCTGAGTAACGCTGTCTGTATGCCTGTTGCAGTTTTTGACGAACTGCGAAGCCTTCCTTTGCATTTTTTTTCAGTTCGCGGATTTCATCTCTGTATCTCATTTGCTCGCTGCATATTCAAGGTGCGGTCGGACCATTGCGAAAAAGTACCTTTCTTTTACCTTCTCATCCTAAAATCTTCCCACAATACGCTTGACGAATCCTAATTTCTTCAGGGCTATGCCGCAAATATTCCTTATATGTGTTCCCCACGAGAGTTTCGAGGTTATTGTAATTCCCAAGTACTTCACTTCGTCTGTTGCCTTTATGTTAATACTATCAACATAATCTATGCAGATTACTCAAGAAAAAGTTAGTACTGAATTTTTAAACGACTAAAGTTGTTAAACTAAAAGTAGCCTCCCAGGTAATCCGCATTATGAAACTTTTAGCATCAAATTAACTTACGAGCGGTAATGCCGAAAAAAAAATGAAAATA
Organism: Ischnura elegans; assembly: GCF_921293095.1. Lineage (NCBI taxonomy): Eukaryota > Metazoa > Arthropoda > Insecta > Odonata > Coenagrionidae > Ischnura > Ischnura elegans. The sequence goes on from NC_060255.1 coordinate 18,332,677, forward strand.
GGGTGGTTTCCTATTATTTTAACTCTACATCTTTCTTATTCTACAAACTCCGTGTGACGTCGTTCTGGTTCCCGTTGCCGCAAGTGAGGTAACATTGGGGCGAGGCTCTGAGCGCTGATACGACGCAGGATGCTAGCAGGTAGCGTAGTACCCTGCTAGCTGGTGGCGCTTGGCTTAAATAAGGATTATTAATACCTTATCAAACGAAGAACACTTTCCGACCTTAGCCAGTTTTAATAGGTGATTATTAAGACATGTTTCCCTGGGCTCTGTGCCTCATGCATGCATTAATAATCTCAGACGATGTAAAACTCCTATCTACTCGTATAGAAACTAGGTCCCTGTGACGTCACGTGGAGTGGCATTGCATGGGCGCCAATCTGGCCTTTTTCAAATGAGGATAAAATTGACCATTGCCATTCGTCTAAACCGGTATTTCTAAAACCAAATAATTTGTATATTATGGATACACTGGTGGTGGGTAACGAATCGCAATCGATGCCTTTCGTTTTCTTCGCTGACGAAAACTACCCTATTGATATTTTTTCTCGGCGCTGATAAAGTTTGACACCTTTCTAGCAGATAGCAGAACCGGATAACAGCGTCAAAATGGCGTCTACAAACGACTAACGTTAAAAACAGTGTGCTGTTATTGAATTTTTGTGTGCAGAAAAAGTAACCGTGGTGAACATCCATAAACGTTTGTGTGCAGTGTATGGCAACGCTGCTGTTGGCAGGAGCAGGGGTACCGACTTACAAAAAATATTGGGGGGGGCCCAAACCGGGGATCTTGCCCACGGAAATTTTATGAGTATTGAGTTTTAAGTTTTTAAGCATTTTAGAAGAGTCATATGATAAACATTAGAACCTTGATAACTCGGATCTCGATATCTGTACACTCCGGGGAAAATCGACAAGCTAGACACATTTTTTCCACACACCAATAACGAATTTTTGAGGGGGCTCGGGCCCCCTCAGGCCCCATGGAGTCGGCGCCACTGGGTAGGAGTGATGTTGGGCGTTGGGTAAAGAATGTTACAGCCACAGGAGATGCAGAAACAAAGCTCCATGATCAGTCACGCTCGGCATGGCAACGCCTACAAGACCATAGCTTTTACCACCAGAGAATACATGCTCCCCCAAAATGCTGGCGCTAGGCCTTAGAACGTAATGGGTGCTACGTAGAAAAATAGGGTATAGACAAGACATGTTGACGCATATTGTCACCAAAATGCTGACTTTTTACGATGAATATGTTCTGAGAAAAAAATAAGGGGCATTACTTATTGAAATACCCACGTAGAAAGTGTATGGTCTACAATTAAGCAAAGAAACAAAAGGAGTATTCATGTGCATTGTACAGTGGCGCAGCGAGGGGGGGGGGGTTTGGGGGTTAAATTCCCCCCCAGAGCTCAGAGAAATTTTTAAGTTTAATCCATTTTACTTATTTGGATCAGTATTACTTATAGAATAGTGTAAGGATTAATCAAATATCCATCAGAAGGCCGTAAAACTCGCCATTTTGAACCATTATTCTTATAATTTTTCTGAAGGAGGGCCCTCGCACCCCTGCTTACCCTGGCGGGTTTTCAATACCCCAACACCCCTAAGTATTAGTTGTGCCTAAAACCCCCCTTGCCTTAATTCTTCGCTGCGCCCCTGTTCGTGTGTGCTCTTTTTAGAGACCTCGAAACTCCGAAGTTGATATTATTACCAATTAGAAAATCAAGTGTCTACATTTACTTTGAGAGACAGCATAGGTGTAATAATTATTAGGGGAAATTTTAATCTCCCATCTCTAAACTGAGATTCTTACACTGCAAACCGAATTCAAAGAATAAGGAAATTAGCGTGATCTTACTTAACGCACAAGCAATTCACTCACTCAAGTGCGACAAGTCTATGGGAGGAAATAAAACATTAGGCCTTTTAGCTGTAAGCCATCATAAGTTGATAAAAAGAATAAATTTTATTGAGGTTTGAGTGATCATAGGGTAATTTTTGCAGCCTTAAATATTGGAGTAGACTCATTTGTAAAACCAAAATGGAATATTTATTTATTTGATGCATGCAAATTCATTAAATTTGACGAGAAGCTTGATAAATTATACACGGACTTCGTAGCTAAAGCAGATAATAAAAACACTGACGTATCATGGAAATACTTCTTAGAAATTCTACGCCAACGGATCAACTAACATATTCCGTAAAAACTGAAATTTGAAAGTAAAAAAACCTCGTTGGTACAACAACGATGTTAGGAAGATCCTTGAGAAAAAGAGAAAACTGTAAAGCTTACTCAAAAGGTCATTTTCATTTATTATTATTAGACTTGACAAGATTTGTTCATTGTATACATAAATGACCTATGGCGCTACGTTTCTTGCGATGGTCTTCCAACTATCCCCATGTATGTGCAGTGGATAGTTTCAACATAAAAGCGACAGATAGAGTGAAGGCAGAGTTCTGAAGAAGTTAGAATCAGTCAAGCGTTTTGTGAGAATATTCTCGGACGAGAACGCATAATAGAGGTGCTATTTCGCACTCAAATACTGCTGCGGATGTACAGAAAGCGTTACACAGATGTTAAAAGATTTAGGCTGGGAGCCTCAAGAGTCTAGGAGGCTGCGCGCTAGGCTTACTCAGATTGATTGAGCGATGGAGAATGTGTGTTTATGAGCGACGCGGAGAACATCATATTAGGGCCTGACTACGTTTTCAGGTCCGATACGAAAAATAAGAGAGACATTTTGCCGAACGGATAGGTGAGGGAATTCGTTTTTCACTCCCACAATAAAGGACCTTAATAAATGCTAGGCGTAACTTCGTAAGAGCATTTCTTTTTGTGTGTAAACGGCACAGGAACGCAAAATTTTGTGTCCTAACACCCCCCGCCAAACACTCTTTGAGGGTAGAATTTAGATGTCGATGTATTAAAATGATGATGAAATACTGTTAGTAATTTTACACCCATGAACGCTATTGATATCACCCACATCTTCAAACGTATCAATCGCGCTCACCCCGAAGTTTGCTGTGATAGGAGCTGTGATAGGTAAATCAAGTTGCCAGGGGTAAAATGAGAAGGAACCGAGTCATTTCAACCTGGTCCTTATACTAATATTGGTTCGCATACCCACTGAAAGGAAAGCACCGATGTTTTTAATCGCGTTATTTCCCGATTTTTTTGTGCCCTAGAACCAGAAAATTAAAAAAATATGTTTATCAATCGAATTTCAATTATTTTTCTGACTCTAAGGTCATCAAATTATTTCAAATACGAGTATATCCCATTATTTTGTAAAAATTTTAATTACTATGTGCAAGAATTACACTCAACAGAGATATCACAGTAATTAGCCGAATAGACACGAAGGTACTACAACTCTCACCTCCCCTGATTATTTCTTTTCCGTGAATGAATCTTTTTAGAAAGGTGTTAACGTAGATAAAGTCATAATTTTAATAACTTTAGTCGTTTAAAAATACAGTACTAACTTTTTCTTGAGTAAACTCCATAGATTATGTTGATTTTCAGGATGTCTCTTTTAAAAGTAAAAAAAGTAAGATAATTTTGTTTTCGAACCCACCCAGAACTTTACCGCAACTACCTTGCACAGTATAGACCTACTCGGCTACGGAACCACGTATTGATAAGAGAGAAACGGTGAGTCCAAATGTGAATCTAAAGATAGGAAAAATCTCGCCACGGAGCCCGAAAGAAAACACTCCGACGGCCCAACGTGAGCGTAGACGTGAGTTACCCCAGTACATTCCATCCACTAATCTGAATTCCAATTGGGCTTAAGCTCCTGGAGTTTGACTCCAGCCTCGGTGGCCAGGTCGCGTCCACCTCCGTCCTCATCGGCTCTTGGCTCTATGTGCCAACGTCACAAGTTTTCTCCGACCCGGCCCCATCAGTTAAGTGGGACTCCTGGGTGTCTAAATACTTTAGGAATCGATAGTACTTACATAATTAACAAAAGGGGTCCGATTACGCTTCCCTGTGAAACATCTGATGTCACTTTAACTAAATCAGAGCTAATTCCGTCAAGAACTACTTTTTGTTTACGATCACTCAGAAAGTCACGCATCCAGTTTACCGCTGTTGCATTCAACCCGCATTACTGTAATTTGTATAACAGTTTATTGTGAGGTACCGTATCAAAAGCTTTCTTAAAATCCAAAAATAATGCGTCAACTCGTTTTTCTCGATTCACCAGATTGAGAGCGTCATGAAGAAAGAGCTCGAGCTGTGTTTCGCATGATCTACCTTTTCGGAATCCGTGCTGGCAGCCATGGAGGAAGTTAAAACTGTCTAAGAAAATGATGATATTGCTAACGAAGATATGCTCGAGTATCTCGCCTATAATCGATGTTAATGAAATCGAACGATAGTTGCCTGGTAATGTCTGTTTCCCTTTTTGAATATCGGTGGAACGCTTGCAATTTTCCATTCTAGCGGTAACTTTCCTTCAAAGAGTGACTTCTTAAATATCATCTCCAAGTAAGGTGTAATATGTGAAGCTAACTCCTTGATTGCATGCGCGGGTATTCCCTCCGGTCCAGGAGGTTCTTTATTATTCTTTATCGATTGTAGTTTTTTAGTTATCTCATCACGTTGGATAGAGATTTCTTCCATCGTTCCTCAGTACATGATATATCTAAATTAAATTCAGTATCGCCTGTAGTGTATACACTTTCAAAGTGGGAATTTGGGATGTTAGCCTTGTCAATATTTTCGGTGAGAAGTTTACCATCGTTATCAAATAACGAATCTACGATAGAAGATTTTTCCTGAATCTCTCTAGCATACGACCAAAAAGATTTCGTATTTTCTTCGACTTCCACCAAAGACTTTTTTCTTGAACTTTCGTAGTGCAATTCGCATTGATTGCTTGGGTATTGAGCGTTGTGAGACTTGACTCCCTTTTGCTTCAAGTTCCTTCGATTTATTAGCTAACGTAATGGACCTTTTGTACAAATTGTATAATTTTCTATGTTTCCTGAGGTCTCTTCTAACATCATTTTTGTACCTACCAACGTGGTTCTTTATTATCACATTTCAGTTTTTGCGGAATATGTTCGTGGATTCATTGGTGCAGAATTTCTAAGGAGTTTCTTTCATCTTATATCTGTGCTTTTATCCTCTGTTATAGCAACGAATTTTGCGTAGGAATCATTAAGTATCTCGACAAATTTAATGCAGCTGCATTTATCAAATAAGTAAATATTGCGTTTTGGTTTTACAGTTGACACAACATCAATTTTTAACGTTGAAAAAATTACTCAGTTATCACTTCAATCCGTCAATAAATTTGACTTGTTTTATCAGCTTAGGAAAGATTACTACTTAAAATCTAATATCTTATTTCCTCTAGTAGGCTTGTCAACTACTTGGGCTAGAGCGTGATTTGCAAGTACGTAGAGTAAGATCTCACTGATTTCTCTATTCCTTGAATTCGGTTTTACAATGTAAGTATCCCAATTTATGGATGGAAGATTAAAATCTCTCCTAATAACTATTACACTTTTACTGTCTCTCAGATGCGGAAGTCTGTGTAAATGCGGATAATTCTTTCTAGTTGGTAAATTATATCAACTTTGGAGTTCGCAGGTCTACAAAAAGAGCAAATATGAATACTCCTTTTGATCCGTTGTTTAATTGTACCCTATACGCTTTTTATATCGTTGTCAATTATTTCATGGGCGGCGCTGTGTAATTGTGATATGACTGCTATAAAAACTCCGCCCTCATGTTCTATTGCGTCGATCGCATCTGTTAATTTTATATCCTGGAGGAAAAACTTCGCTGTCGTTTATATCTTCCGTAAGCCAGCTCTCGGTTCCCAACACCACGTCAGCGCCCTGAAAAATATGCCCTATTTCGGCGCGCTTTTTTGTTACGCTACGACAATTAACTGCAGCAAGGTTAATGTCATATTTTGTAGTTTTAGTTTTGATTGGCTCTTGTCGAAGCTTTTGTGTACTAGAGGGGTGAATTTTATTGGAAGTACTAATTATATATGGTATGTTTTCTTTCTCTGGAGCGTAGGTTTTATTTGGTAATATTGGCGCTATTGTACGGCTATTGAAGCGGCTTGCATTGTAGTTTGTAGATCTCTCACTCTTACTAGGACTATTAATGTTTTATCAACAAATTAAGATAGTTAGTTGAAGGGGGCTAAGATCAATCTATGGTTAGTTTTACTCATTTTAAATTAGGAAACCGGATCTAAAAAATTACGAATAACAATACACGCGATGGAGTTTCACTTTACGCCGAGGCCAAGATCTTGCGCTTCCGCGGGATACTATGTTTTCTTTATTACCTAATTTTGTAGGAGAGGGGCTATAATTATGCTTGAACTTAATATTTCAATATTTATGGAACTGTTTTCTGTCTTCAAACATTTTCCTCAGGGTTCTCATGTCCTCGCCATTCAACGCTACTGGAGGGATGGACTCCGGAGAAGCGGGAAATAATCAGCTTCCTGAACTCGGAGACGTCTACGAAGTGCAAAGTTCAGTTTTCCTCCTCCCTCGGTAAGAAAGTTACTTGGAATAAGATGCTTAAAGTATGGTAATAATTCCTGCTCGTGAAGACCAATCGAAACCTCCGAAAAGACCCCCAACTAAACCCACTCTTCGTCATTCTCAAATCCTTCCTCCCCCAGTTCCAGAAATCCTTAAAAGCCACCGACAACGAACTGCCCTATGGGATTTCCCCTATGGGATTATACCTCATCACCCTCATCCAAGCACAATGTCCAAAAAATCGCCCTTCATCCTTCCCACATTCCCACCCCCATCTAAATAATTAATTATCGACACTATGACATGATTTCATGGTGAATTTAAAACTATCTTCGAATCCAAATAATCCAGAGTCGCTCTTTAGATAGCTGCAAATCTGGGAACTTGAATATCACAATTAAAAAGCGAAAACCCAGCGTAGCGCAGTGTAGCGCACCTTTCCAGCTCGTGAAGTGTGCTTTGCAAATTCAAATATAGCGCTCATTTCATGGAAACGGACGATAAAATCTGAAGAATCCTCTGCTGGAGTCATCAAGAGCATCTTGTAAGACGAATTCGCGAAGTTTTCGCTTTCTCGAGGGGTGTATATTGTTCTTAATCCCAAATATCAGAAGACTGGTTGCCTTTCAGCCCATCGGCCACGCCTCAAAAAATCCTGGATCCGCCCTTGGGTGCCCGTGTGTATCGAAGAGGACGCTAGCCACCCGACCTCCCCTTTTATACGTACTACTTCAAGGGTTTTGGGGCTTTGCCTCTGTCCTTCCCCTCCAAACCCTCTCCGAATATTTTGGGGAAATATGGGATTGCCGGCCATACATCCTCTGAAGTGACAACTAGCGCGAGGACACTTACTCACATCCTATGACTTTCTATAAACTATTCAATGTTACCCAAGCAACAATCAATAATCCAACAACATTTTCGGCGTTTATATATGAAATCCATACAATATCCATGATAATCCGTTGCATGGGTATCCCCTCCCAGCTTAGTACTCGCTCCATTCATACCTTCTGTCTCCTCCATTATCTCATCTATAAGCTGCCTCTCCTCACCCACCATGTCTAGCACTTCATCGTTCCTCCTCCTCTCCGTCCACTTCAACTTCTCCATTCTTTGCCACACCCACATCTCGAATACCTCGTATCTTTTCTCGTCCTTCATCCTAAGTGTCCACGTTTCTGCATCGTAAAGCGCTACACTCCAGATCAGATCAGATTAGTGAAAAACGTTTTCTTTAAATTCTTAGAAGATTCTTAAAAGCGAACCTCTCAGATGGTCCTTTCTGTTCATGAACGCCTCCTTTGCTAATGCAATTCTCTTCCTGACGTCCTTACTATTGTATCCGTTTTTCTCTATAATGTACTGCCCAAATATTTGAACTGCTCAACCTACTCATGTTTTTCACCACCCACTTTTATCTTAAGTCTCACATTCCTCGCTCGCGATGCTTTATAAAACCGCATAACCTTGGTCTTCCTGTGATTAATACTATCCCATATTCCTCGCAACGCCCGTATAACGCATTTACTAAAGCCTGTAGCCTTCTGGTTGACTGGGTAACTAACACCTGATCATCCTCGAATCTCACTGATTTGAACATCATTCCTCCCACTTTTACTACAGCTTCTAACTCATCCCACGCTTCCCTTACCATCTCTTCAGCGTACACGTTAAAGAGCAGCGGCGATAGAGGACAGCCTTGCCTCACTCCTCGGCCCATGCTTGCGCAGTCTGGGCCATATACAGACTAGGGACAGTCGCCTATATCTCCAATCTACTCCTATATTCTTGAGAATATTCATTAACTTTTCACTCTCTCAAATGCTTTTTCAAAATCCACGCAGCAGACAGTACTTGTTATATTCTATGTTCCTCTCCACCAGGGACCTCATTATCGCTAAAAGTAATGGATAAAATTAAATCGATTTCCTAAGCAGCAGTCATTATCCCAACAACATAGTCGGCGTTAGCATATGAAATCAATGTAATATCCATGTTATTCCAGTTAACGTTGTGTGGATATCGGTCAAATATCCAGAGGACCTCCAAGCAACGTTGCAGCGATGTCCAGCAGTGGACACTGAGGTCCATATTACAACGTCTCTTTGATATCTTCACAACGTCCAATCAGTAGATAATGGTTGTGCATATTATGATTTTTGGAAATTCCGAGACATACTGAGAAAATATTTGTACTCTTCCTTTCCATGCAGAACATATGCTAGCTAAGAATGCTGCTTGGGATGACAATGTTTTAATATCACGGGTAGTACAACTCTGACATTTATGTAATGTTATTTTTGCGACTCATTGTAGATGTTACACTAGCATATCTACGTCACGTTGTCAAAATATCTTTCGTGTAACAACAATTTTATCAAAAATATATCAATCTTATTTAGATATGCGATGGATATCGTCTGCTGCGTGCATGTGGACTGATATCAGGGTCTCAGATCCTAAATTTTTATCAAAAACCGGAAAATATTTTATGAACTTTATAAATTTAACTTCGTATGAGCGGATGAAGGATCTAAGGTTTTCCCGGCGAATAGACTGGAGGAAGAGTTCTCGGGTTTCCAGCCGGGTCCAAGGGTTTATCAGCACCGACGTTTCGAAGGCTAAGTCTGATGGCAGACTTAGCCTTCGAAACGTCGGTGCTGATAAACCCTTGGACCCAGCTGGAAACCCGAGAACTCTTCCTCTAGTATGAGCGGAGGTTATCTGAGGGCCGCTCCTTTTACAATGATTGTATTCTTCAATTAAAATTATATTTTATTATATAATATAATTAAAATAATATAATTTGTATAATAAAAACTAAACAATAATGTTAGTTCTATTCGACTCATTTTTTTGGTTAATTATATATCAGTTTGATTTCTAGCTGCACATTTAATTATATAATCAATTTAATGAGACAAGTGTACCCCATCACTTTTTAAAATTCTGTATCGGGCCATGACAAACTCTGTGGCGGGGCGCATGTGGCCCGCGGGACACAATTGGGTGGTTTCCTTCATCAAAGGAAACGAAAAGGCATTGATTGCGATTTGTTACCCACCATTAGTGGAGGGCATATATATTGGAGGTATTTCGATAATTAATTTTGTTTCTGTATATGAACATCACCTTCATAAATTATTTTTGAACATGCGCTGTTGGAAGGTTTTCTTTTTTTTTGTGTTTTAAAATTTTTTCGAAATATTCTATTGCATAGATTTCTCTAATTGTAAGTGTAATAGGGTAGTTTCCTTCATCAAAGAAAACGAAAGGCATTGATTACGATTCGTTGCCCATCAGTAGTGTATTCATGATATACAAATTAATTGGTTTTAGAAATCCCAGTTTGGACGAATGTTAATGGTCAGTTAACATTATATTTAATTATATAATATAATTAAAATAATATAATTTGTATAATAAAAACTTCGTTAGTGTCACCCAAGATAAATCAAAATCTTGGTAAGTACTCCAGGAGTAATAATCTTTCGGTTAAGGCAATAAAAATATAATAGGCAACCACCCTATTTGCCCACCTCTGCCTTAACTGAATTTCTTCGGTTCAACTTGTAATTTTTAATAAAAAAATGGATAAATATAGCCCATGTTAGTTAAATTTCTTGGTATTTACATGAGTATGCTCATAATATAATAACATAAACGTAGCTCTAGTTATCAGCCTGCATTTAAGTTGCATTAAATTCATAGACATGTACTATTAATAAGAAAAATGGTAAAAATATATCAGAAGTATTTGCATAACTTATTTGACTCAAAACTTCAATAATAAAAGTTTTTAATGGAGCTGCAGAATACAGAAATCAGTTTTAGTCGGTTTTAATAACGTGCGGCCTATCACCCTTATAGGTGCGGCGTGTCACCGTTTTCTTCTTCTTGAATTTATTTCATGACACGGTTTTTCTCCACCCTGTGTAACGGATACCCGGGATAAGGATGAAATTTATCCTGATAAAGATTGTTTACCAACAATAATAACCAACCATAGCATAAAATACATGTAATTGAATATCATTAACAAAAAAATGACCAACTCACACTGATAAATTTTTAGCATTTGTGGGGAAGGCCTTAAAAATATCATCAGGTAGGTCGTTTCACTCCATTCCTATACTTAGGAAGGATTTTTAAATGTCCATTTTCTGCATCTTAAACTTAAAAGGGCTTAGCCGAATAAGAGGGCGACAAGTCATAATGGTCAGCATATGGGATAACAGGTCATGAAAAAAAAGAGCAAAAAATGGCCAAAATCGCATATTTTATTTTTTTCGCGGTGTTCCACCGCCTAAATATTCTTTTTTCATTACATTAACCGAAAGGTTTTTAAATACTCTTTCGAAACACGTTTTTTCTTTGTGGCCCTCTCAAAAATATTTTATGAAAACTACAGTTTGAAATTTTCAAATCGACGCCATTTCTCCTTATGCCACTTAAAAATTGTGAAAAAATTAGGCATCTGCTCCATGAAGAAAGCCCTCAAATGCCGAAAGCTTCATAGAAAAATTACCCCAAGTTATTTAAAAAAGAGTGGAAATTGAGTTTTCGAGCTAGCCGGCCCTGGTTGGCCTCTAGCGGGCTGGAAGTGTGGAAGGTTAATCTTTTTTGATTCCAAATCCTATGCCCCAAGTCTAGGAAAAATCCCGGAGGGGGACTTTTCACCCTCTTATTCGGCTATGCCCTATCGTGACATTATTTTCTCCGCCGTGAATAAGGGATAACCAGGAGAAGGATGAGATTTATCTTGATGAAGATTGTTCGTCCATTTTCGCAGTTACGAAAGGGAAGACGCTACCGATGCACGGTCCACTGACACGCAACAACCACCGCCTCCGGCATACGTCCACCCAGTGCACCCAGGGCGGGTTCCAGGGGGTAATGAGCCGGGCGAATCGACCGCCTCTGCCCCCGAGCCCGGGACCACTTCGGAAGACGAGGAATCGGACAAGTATAGCATGCAGCACAGGAGGCGGGGCGTCGCACTCATCTTCAACCACGAGAATTTCGAGGAGTCCGGACTGAGGAGGCGGGAGGGCGCGGATAAGGACGGTGATGCTCTCAGAGGGCTGCTGGAAATGCTGTCGTTCGAAGTTCGCTACCACAAGGACCGCACCGTCGCTGAGTTGAAGAAAATCCTGAGGGACGGTAAGGGAGCTCTTTGCCATCGTTAGAAATGACCCACCAGCTTAGAGGGCAAATGCACCCAGTACGGCAGGGATGGCAAGTAAAACGAAACGAAAATGTTTCGTCTCGACCCGGAGGGAAACGAAAATACAGAGGCATAGGTTTAGTTTCGTTCCAGAATGAAATTAAGATCACCAAGGAAATTAAGTTTCGTTTCGGGACGGAAGGGACTTTTTTTAGTTTCCTTCCCGGGAAGGGTTTTCCAGGAAGTAAACTAAATTAATCGAAACTCCGCTGCTCATAGTTAAGTTTTGCTCCCAAAAGTTGAGTGGAGGGGGATAAGATGGTACATTTTCCTCCCATTTCATGACACAATGTAGGGAGGTTAAAACATTAAGCATAAACATCGAATGACCACTTTGCGTACACCGTTCTCCTGTTAGTGGTAAAAATATGAGTGCCAAATGTCTCTAATAGCTGTAGGCCGAACCTCTACTTCATTCAACCATAATTCGTTCCTACTCGACGTGTGGGTAGAAACTAAACTGTTTGAAGAATCGCGTGATCCCTCCGTTGCGAAACATTACCTGTGTTTCGTTTCGTCCCAGAACTTTAGTTTAGTTTCGACCCGAAGTAATTTTGACTCCGATTTCATTTCGACCATGAGTTTAGCTCACCGGGTTTAATTCTTTTTCGTTTCGTATATACGTTTCGCTCCCGGAAACGAAGCTAGTGATTTTTTTTACTGATTTTAGACTTTCGTTTCGTATCACTTGCCATCCCTGCTGTGCGGTCTGTTTTCCATAACATTTTGCTTTGCCTAAAACCAAGAGGACTGCATGGAGGAGGCTCAATTCCATCCCACAGAATGCTTATTTCTGTTGCCACTTCGGTCGCATTTTAATCGGTTAACAAAAATGTTCGCGGCGCGGTGATGAGTGCAGTGCAATTCTCTTTTTTCCACTTATTTTGCGCCATAATGTTTGCCATTGCGAGGAATAGCATTGAAGAGTTATGGATTTGATAGGTCGCATAATCATGTACATAAATATCGTTTAAAACCACTAATTATTCCTTATTTTCCCGTGAAACTCGGATCATTTGTCCATTAACGACGCAAGTTGCGACGATATACGCAATCCTTCCTCTAAAAAATATTCTGAGCGCGTTTATGCCTGTTTCCGTGCATACCTTCAATTGACGGCTCCTAAGGTCGAAGGTGCTTTGGTAATGGAAGGGCATTAAATATTCTTCGAAGAAGGGAAGGGCTGAATATTAATATTTTTCGTTCCTTTTCACGGCCTCAGACTCCAGAAAAAACGTAAAAAATTACGCATATATTAATTTCAACCGAAATATTTTCCGGAGATTTTAACGGGCGCCACGAATCTCTCTGAGGCTACTAAAAGACGGAATGTATTTAAACCTCGCAATATCCGACTAAAATAAATTCATGTCAGGTAACAATTAGCAGTAAAATACGTTTATTTGCTGACGACGCTGTCATCTATCGCGAAATTAGAGATCACTCGGACTACGAAATTCTATCATCTGACTTAAACAACGTTCATTTGTGGAGCCAAGAGTGGGGACTCGAACTTAATCTGAGCAAATGCATGGCGGTACATTTCTTGCGAAATTCGTCCAACTCTAATCTTGTTTATGCAGTGGATGGCATTAACATAAAGGCAACAGACGAAGTGAAGTACCTGGGAATTACTATAACCTCGAACCTCACATGGGGAACACATATAAAGAATATTTGCGGTATAGCTCTGAAGAAATTAGGATTCGTCAAGCGTATTGTGGGAAGATTATCGGATGAGAAAGTTAAAGAAAGGTGCTATTTCACCCTCTTCCGACCGCACCTTGAATATGCAGCGAGGGTATGGGATCCCGTGCAGAAAGACTTAATCCGCGAACTGAATAAAAACCAAAGGAAGGCTGCGCGTTTCGTCAAAAACTGTTACGGGCGTACAGACAGTGTTACCCAGATGTTAAGCGAATCAGGTTGGGAGCCATTTGAGACTCGGAGGCTGCGCGCTAGGCTTAGATTGCTTGAACAATTAAGAATGGATATCTTTAAGAGCGACACAGAGAACATAATATTAGAGCCACACTATATTTCCAGGTCCGATAGAAGCCGTAAATTAATAAGAGATTTTTTTCCGAACGGATAGTTATGCGAATTCGTTTTTCCCCCGAACAATAAAGGACTTTAAACGCTTGTCCCAACCTCGTTAGAGCACTTCATTTTTTTAGCTGTAAACGGCTGGTGTCCTAACACCCCCTGCCACACGCCTTTTAGGCGGCTTGCGGGGTATTATGTAGATGTAGATGAATATAACCTCATCTCCATACAAGTAATGAATCGACCACGCATGTGTGCGAGGGCTGGAAAGTTACCTCTGTTTTTATAAATAAAACGTTGAAGGTGAACTAAAGAATGTATTACATGCACCTTAAAACTGCGACTTTTCTTTATCTTAAAGTATACTTTCCACGAACATTTAGGCCTCGAATTGCTCCCTACTGTCATCTTACGCCCAGCTTCAAAAAAGTAAAACTAAAAACAATGAAAACAGAAGGAGCTTAGAGGAGCTGCCTTGGACCCAGAAACTCGATAGAGTCTGAAATAAAAAATCGTCCGAGACCACGCGTCATAATGCTCCTGTGGGTTGGGAAACTCTTTTGGTGTCACAGCCATCTATCCTCTCTGTTTCAGTGTCTATGGAAGATCACTCCGATGCCGACTGCCTCTTCGTTGCTGTCATGACCCACGGGGAGCAGGGGGACTTGCTTCACGCCAAGGACAATCCTATCAAGGGCGACGAAATCTGGCGACCCTTCACCGCGGACAAAGTCATTTCCTTGGCTGGGAAGCCGAAAATATTTCTGGTGCAGGTAAGGAGAATGGGCTCGTCCAACACTTGACACTAGATACTAGTTGATAGATTGAAGTGTTTTTCCGTTTTTCGACACACCGATTACGTATCGAGCTATTTGCGGCGAAAAATCGACCCCCCTTAAATCTTTGGCCAATAAGTTGATGACGTCATGCGCTCCTGCCCAAAGGGTCCGCGATTCTCACCGACATCTCCCTTTTTCGCATCGTTCTACCAAGGTTTGTTGTCGTTTAACCTGATTCCGGCTCTTAATACGAGGGTCCTCTTTGAACAAGTTAACCCTTTATTGGCCAATGAATCTCGTGCGGTGCACCAGTCGAACTGGCCAGCATGAGAGATCTCCACGTATTTATTTGCATTTGGGGCGATATATCTCGGAGGTAACATGTGTATGAATGCGTAGTAAACTACCACCATCTCTTGGAGTTTTCCCGAACTACGTTGATGCTTCATGCATTCAACATAACAACGAGTTTCTGTCTTACGATACTTTTCGATTCTCTTTGAAATTTATTTTTCACCAATGCAAATTAATCTCGGAAGATGCATGCATTTAGCATTTATAATAGCATATCCTGTGCTCGAAGTGCCCTCTACAAAGACCTCAAGCAGGGTTGTTGTGAAAAGTCTCTGCCACTGTCGGGATTTGAACCAGGATCAATATGGTGGGAATCTTACACTCAAGCCACCATACCGACCCGATCCTCTTTTTAACACTAGAACTACCGATGGAGTCATTTTGACCCCTCGCGATTTTTTTGGAAAGCGTGTACTATTTTATTTTCTAGAACTATTTTACTCGCTAATCCTTATTTTGTGTCAAAAAAGAATAAAAGCCAAGGAATTTCAGGCCAGAATTCGGAAAATTTTAGTCCCGACGGAGAAATAAAAATCGCCAGGAGTCAAAATGACTCCATCGGTAGTTCTAGTGTTAAAGTGCTCTTTCACGCACGTTTTCACTGTCGTCTTTCTGTGGTACCCTCACCCACCCTGGAACCTTTCTTTCCTCCCCCCTCCCTGCTCCTCTTCCGAAACCCTAAAAAACGACCCTGTCACCCACAACCCTCAATATCCCCACTTCTAGTCACTCAAATCCCATCCTCCACCTCCCCTTCAAACACCAAGGCACAGAGTAGATATATAGCATATAGAGATATATATCCCTACTCTGTGACCAAGGCCTATACCAGGAAAAACTCTCAAGTCTTATGTTACACTTGATAATGTTGTTTGTAGTAACGAAACGCGCAGTGTCAAATATGAAGATAAAATATTGCAATGCCCAATTTTACTTAAATTTATTTTTTTTCTCAAGCTTCCTTCTGAGAGTAATGTGCAAACACATGTTTTATCGCAGGCTTGTCGGGGGAATGCTGTGGAAGAAGGAGTTTGGGTAGCCGATGCCCTTGATTCATTCCCTGCGGATGCCACAATTCAAATTCCCACGAGGGCTGATTTCCTCTTTGCTCACTCCACGCTCGAAGGTAAGACTCAATTTTCACACCGAATTATGAGTGCTTGGAGCCCTTACAGACGTGTACATCAAGCCACTCAAATCTTTCCTCACATTTTTATTGTAATACGAGACGCGTTTTTTTAAAAAGTAAACACTGTTTTGAAATATTAAAAAAAAACTTAACTTTTTGTAACTATTGCATTTTTACGTAGAATCCCACACTTTAAAATACTTTTCCATATAATTTTCGTTGACATAAAGGAACTTTATCGTATCGAGTAATAACCTTGTGTATTCCGTCGTCATAGAAAATCGCCACCTTACTTGACAACTTTGGAAAAACTGTTGTTTTTACGATTCCATCGTCGTCATAGCGTTGACTTCCTCGGCGTTTCTTCAAATGATAAAAAAAACGTGGTGGTGATTTGGAGCTAGGTTGGGACTGTGTGGAGGATGATTAAATTGTTCCCTACCAAATGATGCAATGCAGGGGCGCAGCTAGGAATTGAGGCTAGGTGGGGTTTTAGGCACAACTAATACTGGGGAGTTAGGGGTGCGGAATACCCACCAGGGTAAGCGGGAGTTGCGGGGGCCCTCCGCCATAAAAAAATTAGGTAAATGGTTCAAAATGGTAAGGTTTACGGCCTTCTGAGGGATATTTTAGTAATCCTTACATTATTCTATAAGTATATTAGCCCAATTAAGCAAAATGGATTAAACTTTAAATTTCTCTGAGCTCTGAGGGGCGGGGGTTAATCTCTCAAAACCCTCCCCTCGCTGCGCCACTGATGCAATGAGATCTTGAGTTCCATCGGCTGCATATGGACGGGCATTGTCATGTACCAAAACGATCCCTTTACTCAGCATACCTCGTATTTTGTTCTCAATTACACGGCACAATTTGCTTAAGGTCTCACAAAATCTCACAGCATTTACTGAGTCACCACGAGCCAAAAAATCGGGGAGCACAATCTCTTTCCTGAGCCAAGAAACTGGTCCACATACAGCCAATAGAACTCATGTGGCTGTAACTAAGGCAGCGTTTTTCTAGGATGACGGTATACAAAAGCTTGTTGCTCAATACGCTAAACGCTTTATTATTAACGGAAATTATGTTTGTGGAAAGGTAGCTTAAAGTGTCTGCTTTTGTCTAAAAATAAAATTGTCTCACAAGGTTTCCTGCTTTTTTAAATTTCAAAACGGTTTTCCTCAAATAATCACCTAGTATAATTATCATTTAATCATTTAGTTGGTCCAAGAGTGCTATTGTGAATTATTAGCCACCGAATAAGCGTGTGGATTCCGATTTTACCAAGTAAGGTATCATTCAGCCACCATTCCAGAGAGCACCACGATGGGTGCATTTATTTCAGAATGGCATGAATGGTTGAGGTGATAGGGTCGAATTTTTATTTTTTTGTAAATTCTAATATTATCTACTAAATCATGGCCTCCTTTTAAGGCCGTTTTACACGGAGCACGGAATTGCGCAGGTTATGGCAGCATTAATTTCTAAAATGGCTTGGAATAGCGCGAATGCATGAACGAAATTAGAACAGGGGCTCTTTTGCCGACTCGCATCCACGCATTCTAGCATATGTTCTAGCAATTCACCGCTTTACACGACGCAATTTTGATTGCGACTTCGCACGTACGTCATTGCACTTTTCCGTGTGCCGTGTAAAACGGCCTTAATACAGGTCGGAGCATGCAATTTGGCAACAGCGCTTTACGTGACGTCAGTGGTCCTACTCTCATCGGCCTAGTGGTCCGCTGAATTGGTTTCCCAGCTCTCAACGTTGCGTGATTTTGTGACTGATGGACATTGGTTTACCTTCCGTAAAATAAAAAAAAAAAACTCAAAATCCGTAAGGTTAAGTTATTCGAGTGGCCATATCGCATTGTTTTCCAATTTTTATGGCAATTTATTAAAGGTGTGAGATATGATAATGGCAAGGAAAGCTAGAGATCACCTACGGATATTCAATTTCTAATTACTTCGATCGACGTTCGAAATGCGCAAATGAACACGAAAATGCACTGTGTAACCACCAAACTTGTGCGAATTCATGTACAGAAAATAGAATTTATTCTAATTTGGTTCATGCAATTGCTCGTTTTCGTTCCGGTGTATCAAAATCGTTTACGTATTAAGACTTTCACTTGCAATGGTTAATGAACAGCGTAACAAGGCCTTTACACGACGCGACCAGTTGGCATATTGCTTTATAGATATTGCATAAACGTCATTATAAACTGTGCTCCTTCGAACACGCTAACAGTAAACGCTTTTTTTGATCAAAATATCGATTTCATCCTCGGGGGAAATCCTTGAGCATGCGTGCATTAACAACGTTACTAATAAATCATTTAAGGCGGAAATACTTCATAAACAACAGCTCGATACTGGGTGACCAGATAGCAAAGGCTGAGGCCAGCATTGAAATCCTAACTTCCGTAATATTACGAGAAATATATAAAGAGATGAATTCCTACAAAAAATTGGATTGAAATCTTGATACTCTTCCATTTTAATGAGTATCAAATGTGATGGGAATAAAATTTCGACTCCAAATAAATAACACGAAAGCAAACGCTATCATCGTTGCAAGCCAATCAGACCCATAAGAATCATCACATGGACTTGGTTGTTGTAATTTCAATCTTGGATCCATGCTTGGATGCCTTAAAAGCTTCTTTGGGTGAAGGTTTCTCTTTTAATATTCGTTTCAATTATGCAAATTCCTACGATCATGGATACACAGTATATCATCAAAAATTGCCTGCAGTTACGATAGCTTAGTTTACTATTTCATAGACCTAAAAAATAGCACTGCATTTAGCGATAATTGAACATTGACGTTACAAAATACCAGGGTCTATGAAGCAGAAACGTGCACGAACAAAATGAATCGGCTGGAAATATTTAGCGTTTTTTCTATCCCTTGTCCTAGAGAAAAGGACCAAAATATTACCAAACTACCAATAAATGTGACTGCCTTCAGTGTTGTTTGACATAATATCGGTGTTATTTGGTTACCAAGTAACGAATTTCCTCTGAGGTCATAGCATCTGACCTTATTCATGAGTTGTAATGGGAGCCTGCCTGTGATCACTAGAGTCGCACTTCTCATGAATTGCGCTACGCAGGAGCTAACTCTGACAGCAAGCTGATACCATGCCATGAATGCCTTCTTAGATGAAAATAGGAACAGCGCGACGTCAATAGTCCAAGTTGGTGTTAGGAACAGCTGACTCAAGGACGAATCGTAAGACAGAAGGGCGTTATCTGTTTACTTCCATGATAGAGGATTTGGGCCAAGTTCAAAAATATTTCTTTTGGTAGGAGCTTTGCAAAGACGCTGTTGACAACACAGATAAGCGCAGTTATCGACACACGGAAGTTCCAGCATGGTCCTATTTTAATATTTCACTCTTAAACTGAAAAAAAGGCATTTCAGTTATTCCAATGCCTACAGTTGCATATAAGACATCAAAAATAGCACTGTATTCAACGAGAAATTTGACATTACAAAAATACCAGGATTTATGGAGCAGAAATACACGAATTTTTGATTTTAGTGTAGAAGGTAGCATTAAATATGGGGGCTGCTTTTATTTCAAGCGCCGATGGGTCATGATACATAAACACAAGACGAAGTGATTGATTGAAAATTATATCATTGCTAAATATGGAGCACAATTGTGGTGTCCTTTCCACATAATCGCCGAGGCGATTGAGGAATTGGTCGCGCCTGTAGACAAGCTTTACTATGCCTTTTCCATAGGATGTTGCCACCGATGACTCCCAATGAATTTTGCCTTCGTCATGAAGATCATCACCCGTTTGAAAACGCTTCCCTCCTTGCTAAATCTTCATTTTAGTGTAAATATAGATGTCACACGGCACTAGGTCGGCATTGCATGGCGGGTGACCAAAAATGCCCCATTTAAATTGCTCAAGGAGCAGTTGGGCTGCATAAGCATTAAGATGACGGACGCTGTCATAGGTCAGAACACCCCGAGAAGTCAGCATGTCTCATCTTTTGTTTTGAATGGGAATGGACGTAATATTTCACACTGTGTCACACTCTAGCCACAGTGCATTAAAAATTCTCTTTTATCGGCATGAAGGCCAAGACATACTAATGCTGAAGCTATTCGGCGAGTTTTCTGGCTGTCTCTTGCACACTTGGTGGGAGTATTTATTTAGGCAGTGTAGTTTATGAGATTGCTACTAGCCTTAAACCAACAACTTACGGTCAGAAATGACTCCAGCGTATGGTGCGGAGGACGTGCAGTTGCCCTGTATGCGCAGTACCTTCTTTTCGCTGTTTGTTGTCGCTTGTGGTATTTTTGCTGAGCGATCGTACGTTGAAAAAAAGTACATTTTCTTCTGTATGTACCAACAAAGTTTTCCTTAGTGTAATGAGCGTAATCATACATGAAATGATTAAATCGAAACTTGTAAGTGGTGGAAGGGCTCCGTATTGCCAATAACAGACTTTTGTTACAACCACAATATATTAAAAAACTTTTTTTTTACCGATTTCGGATTTTAAGTTATTAATAAGTACAGAAAATATAAAAAAAACACTTAAAAATATTTTCTATACTTGATAATGGTGTAACAACCGAAATCGGTCAAGAAATTTAAAAAAAATATATTGTGGGAGTAACTAAACGCCTGGTTACACGATACATTAACACGTTCGGGTTAATGTGTAATTGTATGAACGCGAGAATTAATGCTAAAATGCTCCGTTAAACCGCCCAACTTGTGTGAATGCATGAACAGAAAATAGAACCTATTCTAATTTGGTTCATGCATCCGCACATGTTCCGCTCCGGTCCACCAAAATCATTTACGCAAACGTACATTAACTCTTGCGTGTTAATGTACCGTGTAACAAGGCCTTTAGTGTCTGTTATTGATAATATATATGGGCTACCTCCTCCATAAATAATTTTGTTGACAGATTTAATTTCGATTTGGTGGAAAGGATCGAACTCATAATCAGTTCATCCCATCAGTGCAAATGAATGCGATTCAAAGATTTGGGTGTCGCTTACGCGATGGGGGCCAAATAAATCTCTACTCCCAGAAGAGGCGATCCTCTTCAGTTTTACTTGATAGAATTCATGTATTCAAAATAAAGTATTTTAAATTCGAAATAGTGGCTATATATTTTAAAATAAAAATGACCTCAACGGGAACTGCTCTTATATATTTCCTGAGAACCCATGAAAACGAAAATTGCTTCTCCAGATTGAACACTCTTCGTAGGACTTTTGGACGAGGAACCCCAGATGCACGTTTGAAAAGTCATACCTAATTTTCGTAATCGTAATCGATTTTTGTTTTTCTTTGAATATTTCGACGCTTTATTTAATTTTTTACATAGATCATTTAACTCGCCTATCCAAAAATAATAGTTTCACACTAATAGCAGGAAATTTTAACGTGAAATCAACGTTTGTCACATGGCAACCAAAGAAAATCTACATTCTGTCAAAGAACACTAAACTCAGTCACATTTTTTTGACGTTTGGTAATACGATCACCCCCTGCCAAACGCCCTTGAGGGGCTTGCAGGGTATTATATCGATGTCGACGAGTTTGATTTTAACCACCCTTTACCGCCGATTTAATCTCTTTTGCAAATCCCTAGCCTTTAAAATGTAGTAGTTCATAAAAAGGATATGTCAACCCTTGGCCAACTACTATCTTTTATATGACTCATTACCTTTAAACAAATTATATAAATCAACTGCAGCGAAATTTAGCTGCTTTGAGCGCATAAATACGCACTAGCGAAATATTTTCGGTGCTTAACCAAGGACTGCGCAAGGAGTAACGAAAACTAAATTTTCTTGAGAAGCAGAAGCGGTGCCACGCCCTTTGTCCTAAAATTTTTTTTTGAAGTTACTGTATGTCTTTCAGTAATATAATGCGGTCTGCTGAAAACTTTCGCGTTATATGAAGAAACCCAAGAAGCAGACTATATGCATCGGAGATCTAAATAAGGTTGACATAGACAAAATTCGATGTGATTTCACGATTGATATTTTGACAAAGGAACATGGATATCCTATTTGTAAAATCTACGACTAGTTATAAAAAAACATTGCACAAATATCCAAGAGGTAATATCCATGATACATATTTTAAAAAATGTTATCCCAAACAGTTAGGTACGAATAGTTAGCATATGTTCTGTACAGAATTGAAGAGAATCAATGCTTTGTTTGTATGCCTGGGGATTACCGAAGGAGGTTGTAAATATCTGGGGAGGGGGCACCACTGGTTTCGAGCGTGGAGCGAAGTGTGGCCGGAATGGGGGTGCTTGGGTAGAACCATAGAGTAAGTATATTCTTACTCTATGGTAGAACTAGCCACGCCCACTTTGACCAAAACATTGACAATCCCATAAGGGTCAATGCTTACTACTTGGTGAAAATTTTTGGTCATAACTCGTTAATACATTAAAATAAACTGTGGAACGCATAATGTAAACCTTTTTTTCTTACGTCATTGGTAGGCTTCGCGAAATTATGACTCAAATATCTTTACCCAGAGAAAAATTATTATTTCAATCACCACGGATACGTTCTTCAACCAGCTCAGCTGAAAATAAAATTTACGAGAGTAAACTAGTCTTTTACGTGCACTTATGCTGAATTTTATTTTATTTTAGCCAACGAAAATCTAACAATTACACCAATAAAGTATATTCTCAAGGATATTTCCACTAGTGAAGAGGCTAACAGACAGAGTGCTTATACATATATAGAAGTATCGCGGATGATGGGAAAAATCCAATAACAATCACGGGCGAAATATTAGTGATTGTAGTGGCATTTTTCACTCATTGTAGTGCATTTCATTTTGAACACAAATTAGCCACATCAAAATATCATTAGGAGACTAAAAGTCCAAAAATTGTCAAACCAAGATGGCGAAACTTTGACCACGCCAAAAACTCGGAAACAGCGCCCCCAGATATTCACAACCTCCTTGGGATTACCAAATATCATAATAGGCACTCCCATTATCTGCTCATTTGATGTTGTCAAGGTATCTAAGAGATGTGGTAAAATGGGCCTCCATGTCCACTATTGGACATCGCTGCGACGTTGTTTAGAGGTCCTCTAGATATTTGACATATATCCACACAACGTTGAATGGATTAACATGGATGTCATATGAGAGGGGGACAAGCCAAGTGGTTGTACAAGTGATATTTTTCTCAACAGAGTTAGGGAAAGGTAATAGTTAGTAGAAATACACAAAAACTTGGTTGCCATGGGATACGAGTGAGTCTCTTTATTGTGCTGACATTTAGTGGAATATAAAATGCACCACTAAATATCTGATTGATCTTGTTTGTTTTCTATACCTAATTTCTGTACCTAACACTGCATAGAAAAAAGAGATCACCTGTGCCCATACGCTTCTCACTCTCTCATACGTAAACGCCGACAATGTTGTTGGATTATTGATTGTTGCTTGGGAAATCGATTGTAATTTTACCCATTAATTTCTTGTTAGTTCATAAGAATAACTAGACCTCAAACGTATCGAATGTTAAGGACGATTGCGCACTATGCAAGTATGCACTCACGTATATATTTTCTCCGCTCAGGATATTACTCCTGGAGGAACCCTGAGGAAGGGTCTTGGTTCGTCCAGGACTTCTGCAAGATGATGCGGCAGCACTGTCGTCGGAAGGACCTGCTGACCATCATGACGCTCACGCTAAAAGCCGTCGCCTTCAACCGGAAGTCGTGCGCCCCCATGAGACGCGACCTGCACAGAAAGAAGCAGATGCCCGTCTTCTCGTCCACGCTCACGAAATTGGTCTATTTCGAATCCACATCCATATAAATGGGATCCAGGCAAGGGACTCTAAGACAAGAGTCTTCTACCTTCTTTTATTTCTAGGGCCAAAAATCGATTTCTCGTCTTCCGGAAGGCCACAATACTACACCTTATCTTACCACCACATGAATAAAATAAAAAAACACAATTTCGAAGGGCAATAATATTTATTGGTTAAAAAGTTGAATCAACCATTGAGATTTTTTACATTGTTTATTTTTGACTAGTGTGTCGATATTTGGTTCGCGATACAATATTTTCTTTAGCTTCCAGAGGCCTGGCTTCACGATGCATTAACACGTATGGGTTAATCTCTAAATTTATGAACGCGAGAATGAGCGACAAAATGCACTGTGTAACCGCCCTACTTGTGCGAATGCATGAACGGAGAATAGAACCTCTCGTAATTTGGTTCATGCATTCGTTCATGTTCCGTTCCGGTCCACCAAAATCATTCCTGAAAACGTAGCTACATTAACTTGTACGTGTCAAAGTGCCGTGTAATCAGCCCTTAGGAGCCGCAAGAAATTAGCCAGCAGGCCGCATGTGGCCCTGCGGCTGCAGGTTGAACACCCCTGCTCTAAGGAATCTACTTCAAACCATTAATGTAACTTGAATTTTAAACATATTTATTTTTAAATTAGAAAAGTATTTTCTCAACGGATGACATGAAAGTGCTGTGTTATAAGTTTTTTTGTTTAAATTATCTGGGCCTAATATGTAGCGCGGGTTTGCGGTTGAAAAAGTACGAAAGCTAGGTATAAGAATTGGTTATTTTAATGTATAATTTTGAGGACACCTTACATCGAATAGGTAAATGTTTTCATAAAATTTAATCAAAAAAGTATCACAATGTTCAAAAAGGAACGTTTTTAACGCATATAGTGTCATTATTTTCTAACAGATGGCTTATAGAGTTGAAGTTCAAATGCGTTATAAAGGATAAATGGAGATTAAGTTTTAAAAGTGAGAAAAATAACAATATTTCCTCTCGTCCGTTCTTATTTTATCCCATCTTTCTTTTCGGGATTATGAAGAGTTAAATTGTGGTCGCGTTGTATTTCGAAATGAACAACGAAATAACGAAATTTTGTGAACTTTTAATCATCACGTTGTGTCGTTGAGACTTTTTCCTTGATGCAAAACCATGATTTTCGTTGGATTAGTTCATCTATCACTTGATCCAAGAACGTTATCCAAAATTTACAGATTAATAAATACAACATATCAACACGAAATTATTATATTTTATAATATTAATGTTGCCATGACGAAGGAGATAACGTTTTTGGCCTCAACCGCTTATCTAACGTTGTAATTAGTTTTCAAAGTATCAGTTCCTGAATGAAAGTTATGAAAAACGAATGCCGGAGATGCGGCTTTATAATGAAAGAGTTCCTCCAACAAAACTCTCAATGTCTTGGAAACTACTTAAATGCTATGCTCATTTACCCTATTACCTAAAAAATTACATTTAGAAATTATATGAAATTTCGTATGCATGGAAAGTTAAGATATTTGTAATTATGAATAAATTTTTATTGGTGTTCTGAAAATGGCGTTTTTATTTTATAAAATGTTCATTCGGCGGTATTCCACCGGCGCCGCGGTGTTGATCAAGATCATATTATACTTTCGTGGTAAATATTAATAGGGAAGAACATTTATAAAAATTAAATACATTTAAAATATAATCCATAATCGGTTATTTACCTGAACCTCATACGAACCAATGTGGTGTGCTGTTAGTTTATTGAATTGGAAAATTTGGGGGTAAATTAGGTGGAGCCAGATACATAATACTGAGAAATTTTGTGGGGTTTACGCTGTTCATTTTACAGCAATTATTGAAATCGGCAA
This sequence comes from Ischnura elegans, assembly GCF_921293095.1. NCBI lineage: Eukaryota > Metazoa > Arthropoda > Insecta > Odonata > Coenagrionidae > Ischnura > Ischnura elegans. Next base: position 18,358,463 of record NC_060255.1, read on the forward strand.
AATTCATTGTGAAAATCCCTCGTAAACTTTGCATTACTTTGATAATAAGAACAACACGGACCCGACTTATGGCTCGGGATCTACAGATATTAATATGCAGCAAAAGAGAGGACGAGGCTGGGACAAATATAAACATAGGATTGGAAAAGCTTGAAGAGGTAAAAGAGTTTTGTTACCATGGAAGCCGAATTATCATCGATGGATGAAACAAGAAAGAAATAGTCAGTAGAATAGCGTAGGCGAAGAAGGCCTGGAGATTCTTCTTTTTTTACAATAAGAAGAATCCACTTACTTCTGAGAGTACAAGCATTGAAGTAAGGAAAAATTCACCATATGCTGAATTAAATTTTATTTATGGAGCATGTTACTCAATGGAAGTGAGGCGTGGTCATTGACAGCAGCAGAGAAGTCAAGAGTGAAAGTATTCGAAATGTGGTGCTACTAAAGAATGATTGCGATAAACTGATTGACGGAGTAATTAGGGAGGTGCTAAGAAGAGTGGGAGATAAGAGAAGGTGTCGAAAAATTTAAGGAGAAGTCGGGATAACTTCTTTGGACACATCTTGAGGTATGGTGGCCTAATGAAAACAATCGTAGAAGGATAAGTGGAAGGGAAGAAGGGATGGCCTCGAATGAGTAACATACGACATGCTATGAAGAAAGAGAAGAAAGTATTGGTAGCAGTGAATAAAATAGCACACAAATTAGGCGCCACGAATGTTACCTAGTGCCATTATCTTTTCGCCCAGTGGCAGCTCTTGGTGGCGGCAGAAAATGAAAAAAAAAAAAAACTCAAGCCACACTCACGTTAACCTAAAGTTAGGAAGCGGTAAGTCGCATTTACACCAGGTAACAAAACACGCTTATACATATAGCAATTATATATAGATGGCTAAGTTCTAACAAAACGTATCTCGAAAATAGCAGATTTTCAGGAGAGCAAAAAACGATTAATATTTGTTAATTGCACACTGAAATCAAAAACCAAAAGTTCATAAACTTGAAAAAGAAGCATTCATTTGCAAACAAATCTTTGTTTTTTGCTTGCATTTTATTTTTTAATGTTATTACGCTTTTTTTAAGATACCTGTCTCAAACCGGCCGAATTTGAGATACGTGTTGTTAGAACTTAGCCATCGATATTAACTTTTTGCCGTAAAATACAGTTTTTTTTAAAAACGAGACGTTATATAACCATGTTGTATGCATGTCGAAGATGCAAGGAGGATCACTGTCAAAACCATCTAAACTGTTGTCATCAACACTGGACGAGGTGCAGCCGAAAAAATGGAAAGTCATATTCTGTACTTCTTTTTCAAAAGATCCCCTTACAAGAATATCCTTTAGAATTTCCCTCCTTTCCATCAGTTGGTACGTACGTGCGTGGGATTCATTGTAACGTCCAGGGGCTAATTTAAAAGGGAAGGGGCAGGTGGTCCAGGCCCTCCGACTTGATGACATTTTTTATCATTTACGCTGTCTACTGTCTGCCACTTAGAGCTATCGGAGTATTTTAGATACATCTTATGCTAATATTATAATCTTGATTTTTATTTCAAATTTATATTACATATAAAACTTCAGTGGAGTGGTTATTTAAAATTACGCACCAACTTACAAGAAAACTTACAACCAGTGGTCGATCCAGGATTTTTTATGAGGGGGGGAATGACAACGGTCTGAATTGCAAACGTTCTTCTCATACTTGATATTAAAAACAACATGCAACGATCACTGTACGAAAAGTTCTATTTATTTTAATACGAAAGCTGTCAAAATGAAATGAAATGATTGAGGCTCCTTAATGCACAAAACAAAACGAACGTAATGAATTCCGTATAAAAATTTTGTCTATTTTTTAAGCGTCTGGGGGGGAGGGGCACGTGCCCCCCCTCCCTCCGCCCCCTAAATCTGCTTATGAAACCCCTCTTACCCTGAAAATATATTCTGTACTTTACATGGTAAAATAGGCCGGAATATACGTTTTCTCATTTCCCTTCAATACTTCATCTTTTAGAGATAATTCTTGGCATGTTTGCTGAAATTTTGAATCGTCAAGGTCTCCTCCATGCGACGGACTTATTGAAAACATTATCTCTGGTCTTCCAGGGATACGTGTAGATAGCAATCGATGGTCCAATGGAATATTGTCAGCCTATGTCCATCGATATGTTTTATTATGTTTATACTGCTTTTCATTCTGCTCCGTTTACGACCTCTGGTGTTTCTATCCTGAAAGAAAGCCGATGGTTGACAGTATTAACCGCTGACATGCAATATCAGTCAATGATTTACTGAGCCCCATCAGAGCAATACAGCCTCAACGCATGCGCTTTGAGGTCAATGCAGACTTGCCATGCGGCGTCACTTTAGTGGGGAAGTTTATTCGTTTCTTGGGACCCGGAGTGACCTTTTGAGTTCTGCGATCGCTAGGAGAGCAGCTGCGATATTTGTCGAAGTCTGAGCTCTAGGTAAGTCGACGTTTAATTACACTGGGGAACAACCAGTTTGTTGTATTAGATCTGATACTCGTTTTTGACTTAATTTGGCCTCTAGATAAGAGAAAAAACGTCCTTTTTATCCATAACATCAACTTTTTAAGCCACAGATAACATCTTTTTATGTAATAAGCCGTATAAAATTTGTATATGAATGAATTCAAAGGGAAATTTAACCTTATATACTGCCCATACAGAGTGTTTTATGATGCGGGTGGGAAACTATTTAGGGGGAAGGGATATGGTAAGGGAGGAATGCGGAATTAGGGGCTCTGTGCTTTTCCATTGCGTCCGGTGCGTAATTCCAAAGTTTAATAATTTTTTCGTTTTCGGTTCGACGGAGTGAGTTTCTTAAATTTTCTTTTAGTTCACGCAGGATCGGATTTATGCGTAGTTCCTTGCGGATGTCTTTATCCCTGATGAACCAGGGAGCAGCAACTATTTTTCGGATGAGAATATTCTCGGTTTTCTGAATTTTAGATAAATGGGTCTTAGAAGCCATCAGCCACACGGGTGACGCGTAAGTCAGTAACGGTTTAAGCATTGCCTTATAGAAACTCTACACTGAAGCTCCCCAAGAAGCAAATATTGCGCTACCAGCAAATATTACGCTATTTGAATTGATCTCTTGGTTTCGAAGTTAGCAAAGATTTTCATTGTTTACAACAAATTATAAATTTTCGTGGTATAAACATTTGTTTTCTTCAAATTTTCAATATTAGATCTGGCTTTCTTATACCAATATTCCAAGTTATTGGAACGAAAACTACGGGAATACCACGCGCTCAAAGTTGGGCAACTTGATTTCACGCGCAAAAAACGGACACTTTTTTTAGAAAAAATTAAGCACAGGAAATACTATGGGGCGAAATTTTTTTATGTAAATGATCCAACGTAGGAATAAATTCTTTTTCGTGTGCTTTTTGTTGCATTGAAATTGATTGCCTGGTTTAGACGATGGAGCTCTTCAAACCCGAGTGTCTTGCTTTTTTTTACAGACAGTAAGTGCCTGTGTCTAACTATAGTATCTCCTGTATTTAACTAGACACTTGTACACCTGTCGCTGGCCTCCAACGGCGTAAGTCACCTGGTAACAGTCGCATAGGGTTAATGCCGGACAATAGGGTGGTTTCCTATTATTTTTTCATTGCATAAATCGAAAGATTATTACTCCTGGAGTATGTATTTCACACTTTTAGATTTTTAAATGACGATATCTATTTTTCGCGGTAAAATGAAAAGTGAAAAATTTCAAGAGCGTGAAAACACAACGGCTAAGTATGAATGCTGAGAAAACTCCGTGTTACGTCGTTCTGGTTCCCTCTGCCGCAAGTGAGGTGATCTTGGGGAGAGGCTTTGAGCGCTGGTACGACGCAGGATGCTAGCAGGTAGCAGAGTACCCCGCTGGCAGGTAGCGCTTGGCTTAAATAAGGATTATTAATACCTTATCAAACGAAGAAAACTTTGCGACCGTAGCCAGTTTTAATAGGTGATTATTGAGGCATATATGAATGCTGGGAAAACCCATCGTGACGTGTTGCTGGTTCCCGCTGCAGTCTTGTTTGGTGACCTTGGGCATGACCACCTAGATACTGAGTATCTAGGTGGTCATGCCTTGGGGCTTGGCTTTGAGCGCTGATACGACGCAGGATGCTAGCAGGTAGCGCTTGGCTTCAATAAGTATTATTAATACCCTATCAAACGAAGGAAACTTTCCGACCATAGGCAATTTTAGTAGGTGATTATTGAGAGATGTTTCCCTGAGCTCTGTGCCTCATGCATGCATTGGTTATCTAAGACGATGTAAAACTCCTATCTTCTCGTATAGAAACTAGGTGCCTGTAACGTCACGTGGAGTGGCATCGCATTGGCGCCAATCTGGCCTTTTTCAAATTAGGATAAAATTGACCATTGCCATTCGTCTAAACCTGTGTTTCTAAAACCAAATAATTTGTATATTATGAATACACTAATGGTGGGTAACGAATCGCAATCAATGCCTTTCGATTTCTTTGATGAAGGAAAGTAAGCTATTGGAGAGCATTGATGTCTCCTGTGACCGACGTTCAGTCAAGTTGAGTATGCTCACATTTACGCAAGGTGTAGGGGAAAAACTTGACGAGGTAGAAGGAAAATAACTACAGTTTAGAAATCATCAGGCCAATTTTCTCCTAAGACAGCTCAAAAATTGAAGTCAACAAAAAATGTGATAAAAACTGTAACCCAGTATTATGTTCCAATCAAGTCCTAGGCTGGATTTTCGCTCGTTCAAAACATGAGTGAGTCCATTTCGCGTAGTGGTTTCATCATTTCATATGAGCTTTCAATTGATTCGTTCTGTGGTCAAGTTTACATTTTCTGGAACAGCTTTCTTTGGAGAGGAAAATTAATTATTGCAGGGCAAATAAACGTTCTTAAAATAAAAAAATAAAAATATCAAAAAAAATTTCAATACCTTTGTCAGTACATCCACGTGTATTTGGAGTTTTTCGTGCAGCAATTATTTTGCGGTAATATTTTATTGTTTTCCATCGTAAAGAAGTTCTGTTGAAAGCGTTTTAGATTGCGATGGGGGTAGGGTCTTATAAAATCTTACTGCTAGGGTTCTATGTTGAGAATAAGGCTGAGTAATGGTGAAGTTAAATGAATTTTAAGTAATATCGACAATGACTCTACATCCCAAGCATTCAAAAATGCATCCTCGTCTTTCTGCAATGCGCTTGTATTCAGAGGGATAATTATTTGCAGTGTTAGTAAAAGCACAGTTCCTTCGTACAAAACGTAGTCAATAGCGAGTACAGATTACTGATTTTAAAAATGGTAAGAAAGATTACAGCTACAATTACTTATTGTAAGACTGATCACTCACCCAATAATTGTCGAATATTGCAGTAAAAATGTGAAATAATGGAGCCATAGAAACAGCTAATGCCAATACCACTTGCGATCCATACAATAATAACAGGTATAACGACACGAGGGGTGTCATATTTTGTGCCCATTATAAGCTGGTTAAAGCATTAGAGTGGCTGAAGCTAAACAAGAAAATTATGGTACTTAAGGAATTGAAGTCATCTGCAGGCCAAGGTAAATAACTGAAATCACAAAAAAATCGTCGATTACGAGCAAGCAACGATTACAACGAAAGGAACGATTCGTCTTTCACCATAAGGAGTAAATTACAAATAAAAATTACGCTTCCTAAAAAATAATCGTTACAAAAAGTAGAGTAATCGTACAAAGTTAGAGCAATTGGATTACGTATAACGATTACTTTTGAAGTAACCGTTATAAGTAATCCGATTACTCTAACTCGATTACTTACCAGCACTTAATATTTGGCTACAAAACAGAGGAAATTTTATATATCCTTGGACTGATTAATCTCATTTCTACTCTTTTCTGCCTATTTCTTCTTAAACGCTGCATTCGTAAGTATGATTAACTTTCTACTGCCGAAGAAGAGGATGGAAACATCTGATTCGAGATTCAAGAAACGAATGCAGTTGGAGAGCGAGAAGGTTTTCAAGATACAGCAATGCGCCGTGAGAGTATTCAAGGCTTATCTTGGGCAACCAAGGAAAGTCGTGAGACTTCTTGTCTTCATCGCCTGCTCCATCACTGTCCTTTTTCAGGTTAGTCACTGAGTTAATAAAACAGTATCAGAATGTTTTCGCGAGATAATGACTATTTCTCAGTGAAAAATCTCTCAAGGCTCTTTATTTTTATATATAATGTAGATTGCCTTTATTATCAAATACTACTTGGTCCTTCCAAGCCATATGGCGTGTCAGAAAGTTCCATTTATCCCACATATTGGCACATTGAAATAATAGCATTTATATTACATTTCAAGTTTCAACTTCATAAACAAAAAAAAGTTTTAGGAACTTTGACACCAAAATATGAGAATTTAATACAATTTGTACATTACAGATAAATTAAAGAAATTACAAGTTTACAGTTTCAATTATTAACCATTCTTTCACTTTTATTTTAATTTCGGTCAAAGATTTTAGATGACATAGAGTCTTTAGCACACAATTAAAGGTATGAGGTACAACATACTCCAGCAACCTTTTACCATACATGTTATTGTATACGTTAAATATACGTTTTCAACAAAGGACTGTTACTTTTATCCACAGAATGTGTATTATTATATTGAATTTTGAGCTCTTTTTTTTAAATAGTACCCTATGATAATGAGCCAATTAAGCATTTTATTCACAGTTAATACATTACTTTTAGTAGACAGTGGTTTAAGATTTGCTTTAAATCTTCCTACACGATTAAGTACTTTCAATTATATCACCTCATTCTTTGCGGCATTGTCTGCCTTATTGGAAAAAACTGCGAGATTTAACTGTAAATTTCAATTGAATTCAATTGAATGTGCCAATGTTCAATTAAATTTCCTCATATTCAATCGAATTTCCATATATTCAATTGAAATTTGTCACTGTTCCATTGAACGCAATTGAATATTTCCAATAGGGTGTCAGTTTTCATGCTAATACGAGGTGTATTCAGAAAATAACAGGAATCTCAGGTTTTTGAAAAATATATTTATTCATTCGTCTACATTAGTTTTCAAAATAGTCCTTATTAGATATTACGCAATTGTGTCAGTGCTTCTTCTAACCCTCGAAACACCTCTCAACATCGATCTTAGGGATAGTCTTTAGCTCTGTCAGCGATTTCTTTTAATGTCATCGCTGCTGGTAAAACGACGGCCCTTTACGGTTACCTTTATTTTTGGAAAAAGTCGCACGGAGCCATGTTTGGCGAATATGGACGCTGGGGCATCTTTTCGGTTTTGTTTTGACCAAAATCCACGAACAAGCAATGAAGCTTGAGCTGAAAATATCCGAGCTCATAAAAACACGTCTGACATTAGCAGCTACCAGAGACAAAGCAAACGCTGAATACAATTGAAATTTAATCATGCTTCATGGGAACGTATACCGACATAATGAAATAATATAGACAATCGGACTGTACAAACTTGTGAGAAATTAAAAAATTTAGTTCCCGTTATTTTATGAACAGTCCTCGTATACTACTCGCTAACAGTGTGCACAAATTCTATTCTTAGTCACTATAGTAAACATTAAAAAACAAATTTCCTTTCTTCATTGAGTTGTATTCTAAATAAATCAAGCATTGCTTTTGGGAGATAAAATTAATTCTCATCATACAAAGGTCATAAGTAAGTACTTGATGCTGCTGTTTGTAATTCGGAACCTAAAAATAAATTTGTGCGAAAAATCCACAGAGAAAAAATCATTCGCCTTGACCGGGATTCGAACTCGGATCCCTCGATTTCCGGCCGAGTGCTTTAGCCAGTTAAGCTACCGAGGCGTCATTCTTCCCTGTGGAAATTTGTGGACTATACCGGACAAGGTGGTATGGACTGCTGAGCATATTATGCGACGAGCTGTCCAAATCGTGCGCACGGCGCCACAGCCGGAGAGTCAAGTCCGAACTTTGAACACATATAGGTGTTCTCTCTTTGACGAATTTAAGTATACCGGGACTAGCCACGGTGATAACTTTTACGGGAGTCACCCGCAATGCACAATTGTGCGAAAAATCCACAGAGAAAAAATCATTCGCCTTGACCGGGATTCGAACTCGGATCCCTCGATTTCCGGCCGAGTGCTTTAGCCAGTTAAGCTACCGAGGCGTCATTCTTCCCTGTGGAAATTTGTGGACTATACCGGACAAGGTGGTATGGACTGCTGAGCATATTATGCGACGAGCTGTCCAAATCGTGCGCACGGCGCCACAGCCGGAGAGTCAAGTCCGAACTTTGAACACATATAGGTGTTCTCTCTTTGACGAATTTAAGTATACCGGGACTAGCCACGGTGATAACTTTTACGGGAGTCACCCGCAATGCACAATTGTGCGAAAAATCCACAGAGAAAAAATCATTCGCCTTGACCGGGATTCGAACTCGGATCCCTCGATTTCCGGCCGAGTGCTTTAGCCAGTTAAGCTACCGAGGCGTCATTCTTCCCTGTGGAAATTTGTGGACTATACCGGACAAGGTGGTATGGACTGCTGAGCATATTATGCGACGAGCTGTCCAAATCGTGCGCACGGCGCCACAGCCGGAGAGTCAAGTCCGAACTTTGAACACATATAGGTGTTCTCTCTTTGACGAATTTAAGTATACCGGGACTAGCCACGGTGATAACTTTTACGGGAGTCACCCGCAATGCACAATTGTGCGAAAAATCCACAGAGAAAAAATCATTCGCCTTGACCGGGATTCGAACTCGGATCCCTCGATTTCCGGCCGAGTGCTTTAGCCAGTTAAGCTACCGAGGCGTCATTCTTCCCTGTGGAAATTTGTGGACTATACCGGACAAGGTGGTATGGACTGCTGAGCATATTATGCGACGAGCTGTCCAAATCGTGCGCACGGCGCCACAGCCGGAGAGTCAAGTCCGAACTTTGAACACATATAGGTGTTCTCTCTTTGACGAATTTAAGTATACCGGGACTAGCCACGGTGATAACTTTTACGGGAGTCACCCGCAATGCACAATTGTGCGAAAAATCCACAGAGAAAAAATCATTCGCCTTGACCGGGATTCGAACTCGGATCCCTCGATTTCCGGCCGAGTGCTTTAGCCAGTTAAGCTACCGAGGCGTCATTCTTCCCTGTGGAAATTTGTGGACTATACCGGACAAGGTGGTATGGACTGCTGAGCATATTATGCGACGAGCTGTCCAAATCGTGCGCACGGCGCCACAGCCGGAGAGTCAAGTCCGAACTTTGAACACATATAGGTGTTCTCTCTTTGACGAATTTAAGTATACCGGGACTAGCCACGGTGATAACTTTTACGGGAGTCACCCGCAATGCACAATTGTGCGAAAAAACCACAGAGAAAAAATCATTCGCCTTGACCGGGATTCGAACTCGGATCCCTCGATTTCCGGCCGAGTGCTTTAGCCAGTTAAGCTACCGAGGCGTCATTCTTCCCTGTGGAAATTTGTGGACTATACCGGACAAGGTGGTATGGACTGCTGAGCATATTATGCGACGAGCTGTCCAAATCGTGCGCACGGCGCCACAGCCGGAGAGTCAAGTCCGAACTTTGAACACATATAGGTGTTCTCTCTTTGACGAATTTAAGTATACCGGGACTAGCCACGGTGATAACTTTTACGGGAGTCACCCGCAATGCACAATTGTGCGAAAAATCCACAGAGAAAAAATCATTCGCCTTGACCGGGATTCGAACTCGGATCCCTCGATTTCCGGCCGAGTGCTTTAGCCAGTTAAGCTACCGAGGCGTCATTCTTCCCTGTGGAAATTTGTGGACTATACCGGACAAGGTGGTATGGACTGCTGAGCATATTATGCGACGAGCTGTCCAAATCGTGCGCACGGCGCCACAGCCGGAGAGTCAAGTCCGAACTTTGAACACATATAGGTGTTCTCTCTTTGACGAATTTAAGTATACCGGGACTAGCCACGGTGATAACTTTTACGGGAGTCACCCGCAATGCACAATTGTGCGAAAAATCCACAGAGAAAAAATCATTCGCCTTGACCGGGATTCGAACTCGGATCCCTCGATTTCCGGCCGAGTGCTTTAGCCAGTTAAGCTACCGAGGCGTCATTCTTCCCTGTGGAAATTTGTGGACTATACCGGACAAGGTGGTATGGACTGCTGAGCATATTATGCGACGAGCTGTCCAAATCGTGCGCACGGCGCCACAGCCGGAGAGTCAAGTCCGAACTTTGAACACATATAGGTGTTCTCTCTTTGACGAATTTAAGTATACCGGGACTAGCCACGGTGATAACTTTTACGGGAGTCACCCGCAATGCACAATTGTGCGAAAAATCCACAGAGAAAAAATCATTCGCCTTGACCGGGATTCGAACTCGGATCCCTCGATTTCCGGCCGAGTGCTTTAGCCAGTTAAGCTACCGAGGCGTCATTCTTCCCTGTGGAAATTTGTGGACTATACCGGACAAGGTGGTATGGACTGCTGAGCATATTATGCGACGAGCTGTCCAAATCGTGCGCACGGCGCCACAGCCGGAGAGTCAAGTCCGAACTTTGAACACATATAGGTGTTCTCTCTTTGACGAATTTAAGTATACCGGGACTAGCCACGGTGATAACTTTTACGGGAGTCACCCGCAATGCACAATTGTGCGAAAAATCCACAGAGAAAAAATCATTCGCCTTGACCGGGATTCGAACTCGGATCCCTCGATTTCCGGCCGAGTGCTTTAGCCAGTTAAGCTACCGAGGCGTCATTCTTCCCTGTGGAAATTTGTGGACTATACCGGACAAGGTGGTATGGACTGCTGAGCATATTATGCGACGAGCTGTCCAAATCGTGCGCACGGCGCCACAGCCGGAGAGTCAAGTCCGAACTTTGAACACATATAGGTGTTCTCTCTTTGACGAATTTAAGTATACCGGGACTAGCCACGGTGATAACTTTTACGGGAGTCACCCGCAATGCACAATTGTGCGAAAAATCCACAGAGAAAAAATCATTCGCCTTGACCGGGATTCGAACTCGGATCCCTCGATTTCCGGCCGAGTGCTTTAGCCAGTTAAGCTACCGAGGCGTCATTCTTCCCTGTGGAAATTTGTGGACTATACCGGACAAGGTGGTATGGACTGCTGAGCATATTATGCGACGAGCTGTCCAAATCGTGCGCACGGCGCCACAGCCGGAGAGTCAAGTCCGAACTTTGAACACATATAGGTGTTCTCTCTTTGACGAATTTAAGTATACCGGGACTAGCCACGGTGATAACTTTTACGGGAGTCACCCGCAATGCACAATTGTGCGAAAAATCCACAGAGAAAAAATCATTCGCCTTGACCGGGATTCGAACTCGGATCCCTCGATTTCCGGCCGAGTGCTTTAGCCAGTTAAGCTACGATTAAATTGCATTTATTTTCAAGATGGATGTACAGAGTTATTTCAAAGTTCATTTGGTTATTTTTAAAGACCAAAAAAAAAAAAACATTAAAAAAAAAAACATTAGAACAATTAGAACATTTTGAAGAGTGCTGTTGTCTTTCGGTAGTCTATTGCTCAAGGTCCTCTCCGCATACAGCTGTCACTGCCCTGGTGTGCTCCCACATCAAAGAGTACGCCGAGCAATCAGGGCGACGTCCAGTCACTTCACTCACTCCCTCGCCTTCAAGAGTCGCAGGAGCCAGGGTCGTGTAGACGGTGGAGCGCCGCGGAGGGGAAGGTTGCTGAGCAGCATTGAGAGACCCCCGCCCACATCCCCACCATGCAGTCTTAGATAAACAAATTTGGATATCAATGTGGAAAGGATTTTGTTTTTATAGGAAGGGAAAAGTCGAAAATTGAGGGAAATAAGCCTATCGTCACTATCTGGACCGGCACCGAAAGTGTCCCAAGTTCTGAGGATTCTCCTTAAGACTAGCCATTCCATAGGGGGTTCATTGCAGCCAAGAATATGATGGCTGTTGGTGTCCTCTTGCCCACACAGTGGGCAGTTTGGGGATGCGGCAAGACGCATACGGTGGAGGTGTTGTCTTATAGGCAACAGGTCGGCTATCACGCAGTACATCGTACTAATGAGTCTAGCATCTTTCCCACTATCAGCCCAGTTCCGCCACGAATTAGACGGTGGACGAGTAAAGTGCGGGTATTTAATTCCCAATGCTCTCTCGTAAATAATTTTCGTAGTAAATGATTCCCCCGCACGAAGAATTTCGACTAACTTTTTAATGTTTGTAGAGGCTTTTCGGAAAGTAATGAGATTATCAGCTTTTGCCCATGCATTTTTCATTAAGGTTTTCCTCGGATTGTCCGATCCCGCGAGAATTCGTATGTGTGTCTTCGCTAGCAGTATATCGCATTTTAACGCTACGTCCGTCAATTTTAGCCCTCCGCGATCAAACGGACCGTAGAGCTGCGAGCGGGAGACCTTCCGCATATGTTTATACCAAATCATAGCGTTCGTAGATTTTACTATGATGGCATGAGTCTTGTTGGGGAGGGGCCAAACGTGAGCCATATACCATATCTTGGGCGTTATTACCTGCTCAACTGCGCGGACACGGCCCGTGAGAGGCAGCGAGCTGAGTGTGTACATTCCCACTCCTTGACGTACGGCCCGCTCCACCACTTCCCAGTTTCGAGTGAGCATATCTTCTGGATTAGCGCCCCACCATAGGCCTAATATCTTCACAAATGGAGACACCTCCGCCCAGGGTGCTGGCAATACTGGTCGTGGCCCGCTGATATGGAGGAATTTTGATTTTTTCTCATTGATGATTAACCCGCCGGATTGATATCTTTGAATTATCTCTTTTGCAGTCACCAGCTGCTCGTCTGAATTTACAAATATGCTGATGTCATCAGCATATAGAATAGCTGTATGACGAAAACCTCCACACGTGATGCCTATGTTCGCTGCTTCTAGTGTGCGAATGACCGGGTCCATCGCAATGGCGAATAATAGCATAGATAGCGGACAACCCTGTCTCACGGAATTCCTTATTTCAACAACGGGGGTGAGGGCATTGTTTATTTTAATTCTGGCATTCACGTTTGAATATAGGGTGCTGATGAACCCAATGAATTTATCAGGGAAGAGCATGCGTTTCATTATTTCAATAATATATGGAACGCGAACAAAATCAAAGGCCTTCTTGAGGTCTACAGCAAGTATGGAGCAAGGGTCTTTTTCCATTTCGGATGCGGATAGAATTATGTCTCGGATGAGTAAGGTGGCATCTATTATGTTTCGTTGCCTTGAGATGGCAAATTGTAACGGAGACAAAACATGGTCCGTAACTTCGATCATGCGGTTTTTAAGCACATGCGCCAATATTTTATAGTCGCTGTTGAGGAGCGCTATCGGCCTGTAGTCGAGGAATGATTTTGGGCGCCCCGACTTTGGAAGGAGGCTAATGACGGCGCATCTTTGGCTCGGAGTCAAAGTTCCATCAGTCAATGACTGATTGAGAACATTTTTTAATGTTTTCCCAAGTATATTCCAAAAAGTTACATAGAATTCAAAGGGTAATCCATCCATGCCTGGCGCTTTTCCTTTTGGTAGCGATTTTATTACGGCATCGAGCTCCTCCTCAGCGATGCCGCCGGTGAGTGTGTCTTGCGCTTCGAGCGGGAGGGTTGGAAGATTTGGCAAAGGGGGCATGTCCGCCTCACTCCAAGGGGGGTAGCGTTGGAAGGTGTTCGTGAGGTGTGCGGTGGCTTCCCGGAGAAGGCCATCTTTGTTGTTTGAGAGGCGAGGCGAGTGTGTCTGGGTTTGTTGTAATCTTACAGTGCGTTGGAGGTCAGCAAGTGTAAGGGGACCCCATGTGCCGGGGTTTAATTCCCGCTGCCAGCACCGTGGGGCATATTTTCTTAGTTCTAAATTAAAAATAGCAGTTTTCAATGACGTAGAAAGTTTTTGAAAGGTAGCATGTTTTTCTGGTGCTTGCATCAGGTCATTCAATGCACTTCTATAAAAAAGAGTGTGAAATTGATCTCCTTCGACCTTTGCCTCTGTAGTTTCTTTATGTAACTCGCTATTTTAGGTTTGAAGACCTTTTCCCACCAATTCGTGATGTCTGTCATGGGGCGGATGGAGGATATTAGGCCTGTGATTCGATCTCCAATGGCTAATCGAATGTTTTCTTCCCCAAGGATGCCTACATCCATTCTCCAATATGGAGAGGGGGGATGCCGCGCAGTACAAGGCGTATCAGTGAGGTTAAGGTCGAGCACTAGAGCGCAGTGATCCGAGGTGCTTACAGGTAGAGTTTGGATGGAAATGAATAGGGGTTTGATGGAAGAGGAAAGGAAGAAATAGTCAATTCGAGTGCGAGACTTGCGTCCTGCTCTCGTGAAAGGGGCGGGGCGGGCGTCGGGAAGGAGAGAGGCGTCAGAGGCACGCGTGCTTTGGATGAGCCGCGCAAGAGAGTGGCTCGGCCGGTAAGTGATTTTTTCGCGGTTCGTGTCCGAGTCTTCGCGTCTGTATATCGAATTAAAATCTCCCCCCATTACAGCCTTCCCAGTGAAGGTTGTTAAGTATGACAGTAGATCGTCTTCGAAAAAACGGTCACGTGCATGTCTATTTCCTTCCCCGGATGGGGCATAAACATTGATAAAATGGGTTCCTGCGGCAACGAGTGATAAAATACGTCCTGAGGGGTGACGCCGAATGTGGTGACAGGAGATATTATTGTGGACAAGTGTGACAATACCTAGGTTAGTCCCTAGGTTATTAGAAAATATCTGAAAGTTTGGGTCCGGCCAGACAAAATCAAAAGTCGTCTCCTGTAGCAAGACGATATCAGGCTTCAAATTTTGAATAAAGGACGAGAGGAGTTTTACTTTGATCGGGTTTGAAATCCTGGCAATATTTAAAGTCAGACAGCGCATGGTGGTTGTGAGGCGGGGTGTTACTTACTCTCTTTATTTTTTTCACTTGTGTCGCCCTGGCGCCGTGGTTTCCGACGGCCTGCTTCCCCTCGCCGTTTCCCAGGTCGCCTGGGGCTCTTCGGTGCCGATGTCTCTTGTCTAAACTGCGCCCCATCCAAGGTCTCCTCATCCGCACTCGTCTCCGACGCTGTCTCGGAGACAGGGATGAAGAAACGGCTTCTGGTGACGCTTGGTCTCAGCTCGGGTGGGCAAAACAGGGAGGAGTCAGAGTTCGCATGTTGGTGCTCAGTGGACATGTCTTCAGGCGTAGGGGACAAGGAGTAGGATGTCGAAGGTGGTATTGGAAGAGAAAGGGTTTCTATGGTCGGGTTGTCGCTGATTGGGGAGAGTGAAACAGAAATGTTGATTTCCGAATCCTCAGGTGTGAGAGTCAGGGTATCAATGTCCTGTGATGCCGCAGGCTGGCTAGCGGTCTTCTCCTCCATTGTCCGGAATAGGTCCTCGCTGATGATCGTGACTTGGGGGAGTTCGGAGGCCACAATTACGCCACTATTTTCCGTCATGGCGTCTTCTTCCCGTTCGTGCTGCGTTACCGGCTTGGGAGAGCCAGGGGGGCAGTCGACTGCGGCGGGAGGGGGTGTCGAAGTGTGGGAGGGGGAAATGTCGGCCACAGCTGCAGGAGGGGGTGTCGAGGTCTCGGGGGCGTCCTGCAATGCCGAGCAAGCCTCACGCGCTTGTCGCTTCCGATCCGGGGATCCATGGTCCGATTCGGACTGTCTGGTCCAATGGGGCCTCGTGGGTAAGGCCGGAAATTCGTCTCTCGGTGCGGTCTCAAGTGCGATAAGGCCTCGTGCTGCCTCTTCCAAGGACTTTTCATCCAGAAACTGTGCAGAGGAGAGTGGGGCAGCCATTGCCTCTGCGTAACTTCTTCCGCTGGTGTTCCGTGGGCAGTTTTTCCTCTCGTGGCCGACTTGACCGCATCTTGCGCACGTACGCTTCTGTCCCTCGTATATTATGAGAGCACGTTGTCCGGAAACCTTAATAAAAGAAGGTATGTTGCTGTCTATCACCATGCGGGCTAATCTCGTACCTGTGTAGAACCTTTGCATGCGGTGGCTTCCCCATGTACTCTCCCAAATTCTTTGAACCTTTCCATATTGGGATAATTCCTTCGATATCTCCATCAATCCAATCTCAAAGGGGAGACCAATGATTTTTACTTGGACAGGTGTTCCGGCTGTGCTCTCAATGGAGCACTTAGTTCTCTCGTTTCCTCTTGATGGAAAGGGCAGACGTCTCGGTCCATCTTCCATGATTATCTGCATTCTTTCTTCGGTATGTAGTTTCACAAAAACCATTCTTCTGTTAAAACCAAATTGAATTCCATAGATATCTTCATCCACGAGGCCCAGCGTTTCCGTTAAGAAAATGTAGACCTCCAGTGGTGAGGGAAAATCGTCCTTTTCCTCCGTCGTGAGAAGAAGGGTGCTTCGTCGTTCAGTCGCCATGGTTGGGACTGGGCGCCTGAGCGGGGGCCGAAGCCGAAGGAGTGCCGGCGAACGAGGTCTCGCTCGCCGGTCGAGCTTTCGCGTTCCCGTTAAACAAGAGCTCGGTAGAAACACGTCCGTCTACGAAGGCTACCGAGGCGTCATTCTTCCCTGTGGAAATTTGTGGACTATACCGGACAAGGTGGTATGGACTGCTGAGCATATTATGCGACGAGCTGTCCAAATCGTGCGCACGGCGCCACAGCCGGAGAGTCAAGTCCGAACTTTGAACACATATAGGTGTTCTCTCTTTGACGAATTTAAGTATACCGGGACTAGCCACGGTGATAACTTTTACGGGAGTCACCCGCAATGCACAATTGTGCGAAAAATCCACAGAGAAAAAATCATTCGCCTTGACCGGGATTCGAACTCGGATCCCTCGATTTCCGGCCGAGTGCTTTAGCCAGTTAAGCTACCGAGGCGTCATTCTTCCCTGTGGAAATTTGTGGACTATACCGGACAAGGTGGTATGGACTGCTGAGCATATTATGCGACGAGCTGTCCAAATCGTGCGCACGGCGCCACAGCCGGAGAGTCAAGTCCGAACTTTGAACACATATAGGTGTTCTCTCTTTGACGAATTTAAGTATACCGGGACTAGCCACGGTGATAACTTTTACGGGAGTCACCCGCAATGCACAATTGTGCGAAAAATCCACAGAGAAAAAATCATTCGCCTTGACCGGGATTCGAACTCGGATCCCTCGATTTCCGGCCGAGTGCTTTAGCCAGTTAAGCTACCGAGGCGTCATTCTTCCCTGTGGAAATTTGTGGACTATACCGGACAAGGTGGTATGGACTGCTGAGCATATTATGCGACGAGCTGTCCAAATCGTGCGCACGGCGCCACAGCCGGAGAGTCAAGTCCGAACTTTGAACACATATAGGTGTTCTCTCTTTGACGAATTTAAGTATACCGGGACTAGCCACGGTGATAATTGTTGAAATTGTTTCGGGTTACCCACCGGGTGAGGTTCTCCATCTCTGCCGACGTTTCGATTGCCGTGTCGTCCATCGTCACCAGGGCATGATTACGATGGACGACACGGCCATAGAAACGTCGGCAGAGATGGAGAACCTCACCCGGTGGGAAACCCGAACAACGTAAACATCATCATACGCCGGGAAAACCTCAGATCTTAAAAATAAATGTTTTTCATATCTGCATTTCTTCAGGGTTTTCTTCCTTGTCAGCTTGTTCGTAGACAATAGTTTCGATGGCTATAATAAATTGTTTTGCGTGAAAATAATTTATTCATTGAATAGCGAGAGTAATGTGATTGGTATCCCCTAATATTACAGCTCGCACAGTGCTTCAAGAAGCTGACGGATCCGCCCATCTCTACGCACTCTAAGCTTCTCATCAACACTACTATGTCATACCCATCTATCACCATATGCCGCTCTCCTGGATATCGGCTAGACGTTATCAAGGTGAGAACAAATGTATTAAAAAGTGAATTTTTATTCTCATCCGATCAACTTGCCAATTTGTCATAAACGGGTGATTCGTTTCCATTAATATGTAGACACCCTCGAGCCCCACTTAAATGATGTGATCGGGTCGGTAATAACTTGGAAGGTTTGCACATGAGGTAACCTGCATCCCTCAGCTGTAAGCCACCAAGAGCCGACGAGGACGGACGCGGAGGCGATCGGGATAGCGAGACGGGAGTCAAACTCCAGGCGCATTAGCCCTAGCGGATGGAATGCACTGAGGAAACTCTCGCTCACGATTTGGCCGTGTTTTCATTCGGCTCCAAGGCGAGGTCGTTCCTCTCTTTAGATTCATATTTGGGCTCAACGCTTACGTTTTATAGGTATATGTGGCTCCGTAGCTGAGTAGGTTTATTTCACACGCATTAGCTGCGATTTAGTTTTGGAAGGATTCGAATCCGAAGTGATTATATTCATTTCATATTTTAACAGAATCTTTCTTAAAATCAACATAATAGACACAGTTAACACAATAAACAATTAATGCCGTATTTTTAAAAGACGGTATTTATTAAAATAATGACTATCTACGTTAACACATTTATTTCAAAGCAGAGAAGTTTTACTATTCACCGAGAGGAAATAAGCAGAGGAAGTGGCAGAGGTTGTATCTTCTTGCCCTTTCGGATAATTACTGTCCAATATCAGTTGAGAAAATTCCTCTTCAGTTCAACTACAATTCTCACTAAATAACCAGATACATTCGTAGTTAAAATCATTTTGAATACTTTAGAGAAAAAATATAATTGTAATTCGATCAATAATCATAGTTTTCAAATTTATAGTACTTTATTACGAGAAATGTGTGCATTTACGTGAATGAAAGCACAAACACTTTCCTAACAGTGGGTGTGCGAACAAAAATTTATTTATTACAAATTATTGCAAGTAGGCTATTGTCTAGTGGCAGCATCAGATTTAAACAAGTGAATAACAAGTCTACCTATGTAATGACAAAGTAAAGAAACAGAAAATACACCTAGAGTATAAAAAATACATTAAATCTAATATCATACAACTAAAAATGAAGATTGACCCAGATAACCTAATTTCAAACTCTCCATAAAAAAACCACAATATCATCAACCAAGAATCGATGAACTCTTATTCTTAAAAATTACGTAGGATTTACGGGGAAGATCTTAAAAATATCTTCACTTCGTTTCAATCCTTTATTCCTCTAAGGAGGAAGTTTTTTTTTTAATTCTGTCTCTTGCTACATGAAATTAATTTTGAATTTACGATCGTTCCTTCCTACGTAGCAGGGTGAGTCCAGCTTTAGCCCCATTTCGTTTCAACCCCGCTTTTTTGTTGAGGCTTTGTAGACCCCACATAACCTATTTATGGTTCTTCTCACCTTTAGAGGTTTCCATCCCAAACACCCTAGCATAGCTGTGACACTGTCCCCCTTCTATGCTTCCCTATAGTATACTTGGGTGCCTTTCTTTGAACTTTTTCAAGCTTAAAGTATCCTTGTTACAATAGAGATCCCACACCGAAGTAGCATATTCTAATACAGGTAGAACTATTGTCGCATGGAGTATTTAATAGATATTGGAGCTTATTTTGTAAAAAATATTTTTCATAACCTGGTAACGTAGGTCGTGGATATTATTGTGTTTATTTTCTTTTCAATTTCTTTGTGATTCCAGAAATATGGCCTTGGTTCCAGCTTGAGGTGGACATCTGAATGGAAAAATTTCCCCTTCGGCAACACAACTCTGACTGACTTCTGGAGCGAGGCCACTTACACCGACAAAGACATTTTGAGTGTCTACGGCTTGAACGGAAGACCGCCAAGTGAGTTTCATCCCTTTTCCTTTTTGTATCTTGCTGACGCGTTGTTTTCTTGTGTTTACCAGTATGATTTAAAATAATCACGTAGAGGAAGGGACATATTGTTTTGTAAAAATGAGCTACGCTTTCTGAAAGACTAGTGAGTATGCGAATCTACCTCTGGGTGGTTCCTCTACTACCTATCTTTTGCTCTTTTACTGAGAAAAAATTTACGCTAAAATTAACGGTATTTTTCTGGGTGCTCCTTGAAGTCTATTGCCAGCAAAATTTCAACGATCAGCTCATGAATTGTCATCATTTTTCCGACAACTAGGGTATGTGACAAAAGACCGATCCATGTTGGCTGGAACTCAGTCCGGCGAATAGGACGTTAAGCCATGGTACCCTTGGCGTATTTTGTCAAGTGCAAGCTAATACCGACGCCATATTTCTCTCCACCCTTACCTATCCAACCTTCCCCATGGCGAAATAAATCTTCGATGTCGGTCGCCTACCCCAAATGTCATACCACACCATATTAAAAGAAGGTTTAATTTTATAAAATCTTCGACGTCTTGATTAATACTTATATTTTGAGGATTTTAACCTAGTGTAAATGCGCAAAATCACTTGTCAAACACTTAGTTTCTCGTTTTTTTCTTGACTGCGATGCAGACATCGATGTGAAGAGCCACATGTCCTATTTTGGTGGGCAGTGTCACACCCTCGTTCCGTTGGTGGAGACTTATTCATCCGGATCGACTGCTGGCTATTCTTTGATTTTGAAGCACACTGATCCTAATGAAGAAGGCGCGGGATGGTTGTTCTACATCCACGAAGCTAAGGAAATCTGGACTGGTGAGTCAGAAATTCTAGAGTACTACCATAGATTAAGCGTATATAGAGAGGTCAGAGGCACTAAAAGTGGTCGTCAACGATGCAAACGTGTTCTAACCAGGGATGGCAATCGAAACTAAGCGAAAGTTAAAACCAATAAAATTTCAATAGTTTCGTTACCAGAAGCGAAATGTAGAAACGAAAAGAAATGGATTCAATCCCGGGAAGCTGAACTCGGGGTCGAAACGAAATCGGAGTCAAAACTACTTCGGGTCGAAACTAAACTAAAACTCTGGGACGAAACGAAATCGGAGTCAAAACTTCTTCGGGTGGAAACTAAACTAAAACTCTGGGACGAAACGAAATCGGAGTCAAAACTTCTTCGGGTGGAAACTAAACTAAAACTCTGGGACGAAACGAAATCGGAGTCAAAACTTCTTCGGGTGGAAACTAAACTAAAACTCTGGGACGAAACGAAATCGGAGTCAAAACTTCTTCGGGTGGAAACTAAACTAAAACTCTGGGACGAAACGAAATCGGAGTCAAAACTTCTTCGGGTGGAAACTAAACTAAAACTCTGGGACGAAACGAAATCGGAGTCAAAACTTCTTCGGGTGGAAACTAAACTAAAACTCTGGGACGAAACGAAACGCAGATAATATTTCTCACCGGAGGGACCACGTGCTTCACCTTCGAACGGTTTAGTTTCGACCCACACACCGAGTACTGAATGAAGTAGAGGCTCGGCCCACCGCCGTTAGGTGCATGGGGCACTCATATTTTTACCTCTGACAGGAGAACGGTGAACGCAAACTGGCCATACGATTTTTAAGCTCAATGTTTTAACCTCTCTACACGTATATCAAACGTGATGAGTCGAAACTATTCCCTCTTTATCCCCCTCCGGTCAAATGCTGGGATCGAAACTTAACTATGAGCAGCCGAGTTTCGATTGGTTTAATTTCGTTCGTGGGCGTAAATTTTCGTCCCGGGTAGAAACTAAACTCCTTGATGATTTTAATTTCGTGCAGGAACGAAACCAAACATAGGCCTTCTATTTTCGTTTCCCTCCGGGTCGAAATGAAATTCGTTTCGTTTCACTTGCCGTCCCTGGTTATAAATGATAGTGAGTGAACTGTGAACGATAAGCAGTAAACGAGCATTTAAGATATGGATGTATGTGACGGCGTTGTTTTTCGTCAAATTACAAGAATTTTTTACAGTCGATGATATTGGTTACGCTAAGGTAAAATGGACGAGTAGGAGAATTCAAGTGATGGAAGACAAATCAGGAGTAAGAAGTTATTCGGCTTGGTATTCTGCAATGAACTCCAGTAAACTCCGGGTTGGAAGAAAGGTACAGGTTTTCCAGCTTCTCGAAAGATGCAATCGGATTGGTGCTATTCGTAATTACTGGATAGTCCAACTCTTAATGATTTGATCGAAAAAATTCATGTTCCTTCGATGTCTATTTTTGCCGGTGACAGAAAATTGTCGCTGTTCATATACAAGATATGCGAAAATGGATTCGTTGCAGGTAATTGACGGCGTTATCTTACTTTAGAATTTTTAGCGTTAGCTTCGATTGGAGTAATAGATAAGTGCGGTTAGTTAAGTTAAAACAAGCTTCAATTACGTCTTACTGAGCACTCCTCTTTTAAAAATTACCCTGGCGTATCCCGGGAAATCATATTGTTACCATTCAGTGCAATTCCACATATTATTTCCTTACTCTGTGGAAATTACGTTTTAAGTTACTTCAAATTTGACGCACATTTAGCTTATTTTTAAGATGGTCGCCAGGAATTCTCATTACAAAATTATTATCATGGATTCTCCATGTATTTTATTTAATCTGTGATTAAGCTATAAAATATTGTTATAATTTTCACCTATTTCCACTGATTCCTCCCAATCAGCTCTGCAATCATTTCCGTTAACCATACTTGAAAATTTGCAGTTAAATTCGTAGCATTCGTTCTGAAATCTCGTTAATTAAATACATAGGAGTTCATATGAGAAGGCGTAATTGCATTTCAACCTTCAATATAGAGCTTCTAATGATTTCGCACAAGGATTCTGATTCGTGGTAAACCGTAAGAAAAGCAAAGGAGAGAGGATGCAGATGCTCTTTCATTTGCTTTATTAAATCACTTTCACTGACATTAAATGCTTATAATCATAATGATCAGATAGATAAAGGATAGATGCTTCTTATACTAGCGTGTGATTTTCGTCAAATCATACTTTCTCCTATTAATTTGCCTTTTTAGCTGAAAAAAAAAGCTAAATTTTCTCTTCTATCGACAATCCAATGTTTCGTTGGTGACCAAGGCCCACCAATTTCAATAGCTACTCCTATATAAGCGATTATTTTCCAAACTTTGTTAAGAGATCGGGGTGTGTGAGTGGGCCAAAAGTCAAGGTCCTGGGACAAAAAAATTAGGTCGCCAGGTTGACCATTGCTTACCATCCTCTTACAGCCCTCGCGAGGGCAACTCCGACATAGGTACACTCGAGAGGTTGTGGGAAGCTCTTGCCCCGGTCTAATTTTTTCCATCATGTTAACAGCTTATTTCTATTAACAATTGTATTCGGTCATCTACACATCTATTTCGGGGCTAGTTGCATTCGATATTGCAATGCAGAAATGTTTTTCTTCGCAAAAATACAAATTTGATTAAAAAAAATCTTTTACATCTTTATTAAAAACCTTTCACCGGCTGAATTATTTATTTTCCTTAAATTTTTACAATATTTATGAGTTATTAAGTTATTTTGTTATAGTGATTATAATGCAGTATTTACATGTAATTGTTTAAGGACAGTATTTTTAATCACTTAGGTTATTGTTAATTAATAACTAATCATGGGCCTTCCTTTGCCTTTCTCTTTTAAAGGTAGGGAAAAACAATCAGATTCCATCTCTTTGGATGTGCTCAAGCTTGTTATTATTCTTTATGTAGTGGCTTAAGACTGCACAATTTTTAATTTTAAAGTCAAGGTGGCTCATGGATAAGATTTGTAACATCTCCGGATATGGCGTTCATCTTGACACTTTTTATCTTTTTGCAGAGACTGGTCCCCAGTTTTCCGGAATGTACGAGGTAATTTGGATGAAGGCGGACGAACAAATAGACCTGAAAATCGTCGCCCACCACATCAAAACGATCAGCCAGAAAGACAGGATATGTGTGAATAAACGGTCGTACAGTGAAGGGAAGGTAATCTTGAAATTTGGTTTGCCTGCAGGATTCCGTGCAAGCAGCGGCGGATCTATGGGTATCCAATTTTCACCAGATAGAATGGACGTTTTCTTCGGACCCCCACTACTGCTGGAAGATTACTCCCACTTAGCCCCCCTTCGCCCCTATACTAGATCCGCCACTGATTGCAAGTATGAAACCTTTTACCTCCACACCTACTGTGGTGACAGAATTTTTGAAGTGAAAACTTCTTTAGCGGCGTTAAGCACTTTTGCGGGATGGGGAGAAAGCATAGAATTCGCGTGAGCGTCACCGACCCGACACTGCGATCGCTAATGCGAGATATACATTTCGGTCTTAAAATTCGTCTCTTAGTATCACATCCTCGGTAGTATAGTGGTCAGTATCCCCGCCTGTCACGCGGGAGACCGGGGTTCTATTCCCCGCCGGGGAGGACTTTTCCTCAATCTCATATAATAAAAAAAAATTTACAATGGATATTTCAACTACGAGGCTGACTAGGTATAGTAAATAAACTTTGTTATTATATAGACTGTTAAAGTCTTTTTGTTTTAAAAATATTAAAATTGAAAATAAAAATCTATAGTGTATATTGTATAAGTTCATTTAATATAAAGAGCTCGTGCATGAACGTGCAGAAGAGTGTACACGCTATAAAAATACAGGTCAGTACAATTTTAGGCAGTTTCTTTTATGTGCATAGTGAACAATTTTAGGTTTAAAGCATATTAAATAAAAGAAATAAAAGCATATTATATTTTAATATATAAATGATGTTACTTTTTATTCATACACATCGTATTTTTAATATATATTTAATAATAAACAGTTTGCTGAAAAATATAATTTCAATTTTTGTTGAAAAATGAGCATTACTGAAAAAATAGTTCTTTAATAATATTAAGTCTATATAAAAAATAAATGGATAATAATTATTTCAGTTTTCACTTTTGTCGGCCAGTCACACGACTGCCCCGTTTTTTTTGTCTGTGAATCAGATGCAAGATCTCTTTGAACATTTTCAAGCCATGGTTATTTTGGGAAATAAAACTCCGAAGAAAGGGTAATCTGGAAGCCAGTTTCAATGGGAATAAAGCCTCTGAAACAGGATTTTCGACTTACCACGGCAGCCATTGTGAGGAAGGTTCTTAGTTGTAGTCTACGAGATCTTGATCTAGACAGCAGGGCGTTCTGCTTCTCTTGCTGGAATAACGCTCACGTGTATTGTATGGAAATAACTGCCACTGCTAGTCGGAAAACGACTTAATATCAAACTGTAATGCGGAAACCGTCATTTGTAATCGGCCACCGGATTATTTTTGTCCTTTTAAATATTCTCTTGTAACCAAATAGCAGCTTACTGTACCTTATCGTATTGATTTATCGCTTTGAAAATAACACGAGCAAGTCTGTAAATTCATGAAGAATAGAGTTTATCCAATATGTTGCTTTAGAATTAATTATCGGGGATCCATTTTTGAGCGAAGGAAACAGAAATAGGAATCGCTGGCGGGTGCAGAAATTTCTGGGAAAAGATAATCCACAATGACCTGGAAGAAATACGACTTTACATACATTTGAAGTGCTCGGCATGGCATCCGAGGTTCTTGGTTCGTATCCAAGTTAACATTAACCTCTCTGAAATTGGCGATCTCACATGCGCTTTAAAGGTAACTTTGAAGTGGTTTATCGATGGCTAAGATCTAACAACACGTATCTCAAGAATAGCAAATTTTCAGGGTAGCAAAAAACGATTCATTTTTTAAATTGTATGTTAGTTTAATTGAAATTAAAAACCAAAAATGCATAAAACTGAAAAAGGAGCATACATTTCCGAACAAAGAGTTGTTTTTTTGCTTGCATTTTATTCTTTTATTAAAAGTATTAGCAATATTAACTCAGACCGGCCAAATTTTGAGATAAGCGTTGTTAAAACTTAGCCATAGATTTTCAGCCCCAAATAAATTGTAAAGCTGTAACTACATTATAAACCCCTGCCTCGGTAATCTCTCATCATTGATCTGAAGATGTGTACAGGTACATGAATAAATAATGTGTAAATTTCTTTTCCCGGAATAATTTGGGTTTTCCCGGTGAATGACCGGAATAAATTCTTCTCAGGATTCCGACCGGGTAAGAATCTGCATTTTGTATGCCGACGTTCGTCTGGAGGCTATCCCAACATCTTCAGGGCTGATGAAGTTCGGGAAATTCTCTCAAAGAAAATTCGGGTCACAACATGCAGACCCTGACCCAGTTGAAAACCCGAGAAGATTTAATTTAATTTATTTTTCTCTCATAACCTTTTTTTGTTCTACACAGATTTCAAATTAGATGCTTTTGATTCAATAAACCAGCTAGGATAATCAAAAGTGGATTGATTTTCTAAAGCTTATATTCTTTTATTCCTGTAACTATTACCATATTAAAATAACATGTAATTACACTCAACCACAATTATTTTAACGCGCACGATGCAAGAGCTCACAGATCCATCATCAGGTTTTATAGCAGGCGATGGCTCTCTTATCCGAAACGCACCGTGTGCATTAAAATAATTGTAGAAAGGTGCAATTAAATTTTATAAATACCGTCAAACTTCCACAATATCACAACTAAATCCATCAATTTTAGTTTTATCCCTGCGTTTAAGTATAAACCGGCGAAAATATTTCAATTGTACGTACACATATCAGAATGCACTTAAGTTTGTACTTATTAAGTACAATTATCGTTTATAAACGTTAATGTTTGGGGGATAAATGGCACCCATCTTTCAGTGCAAGAGTCTATGTCGCTGGAGACTCCTGGCTGGATTAGTTGGGTGTACTGGCCCATGGATAACGCCGAATGGAGTTGCGGGAAAACAGAAATTGGGCGTGAAGGAGTGCAACACTTACGAGGACACCAGGGAACTGATCAAGCAGTACCTACTCCTGACTGGTTTGAGCAGCTACACATCTTTGGGCTACAACGGGGAGAACGAGACGGAAATTTCCGCCAATGCTTTCGCCTGTCAGGTATATAACATCCACTCTACCAGTCTTCTTACATCTATATTCCATTTCGTCTAAGTAAAGAGTATTCACGAAATCATACAAAGGGTCTTGCCTTACCGATTGGGAAGCATCATGAACTGATGGAGCCTATCATACATTCTGGTTCGCGAAGTTACGATTCGAGAGACTTTAGATCTCTCTTACAAAAAAAACTCGCCCCTCTTTGCAACAAAGATAATTTAAAAGGGTAATAGTCAAACCTCTCTTTTCATGGAGCATCTTCCGCAAAGGCTTTTGCTTAAAGTGATCGCTATCGTTAGCTTTTTCTTCTTCCGACAGAGAACCTGCCATCGCAAGTGCCACGAAACACAATACACATCATTCCTCGTGAACAGGAAGCCTTTTTCGGGAACGGTAGATTTCAGAAACGGTTTCATTGCTCCCCTGAATTGGGCTAGGAGCAACGGCAATGACCGGGAGGGCACGCTTGATGAATCTTCTC
The DNA here is from genome assembly GCF_921293095.1 of Ischnura elegans. Lineage (NCBI taxonomy): Eukaryota > Metazoa > Arthropoda > Insecta > Odonata > Coenagrionidae > Ischnura > Ischnura elegans. Next base: position 18,385,772 of record NC_060255.1, read on the forward strand.
GAGACGACGTCATGAATCGGGTCTCGTCGGGATCATCGATGGAAAGGATGGATTGTGATGGCTCGGGAAACTGCAGTGGACGATTTGGTAGAGTTAACAGCACAAAGAATTCATCTCTCGGAAGTCGCGTCTTTTGTGACAATAGCTCGGACTGCGGAGCCGAAGTCGCCATGGCGCAAGCAACGGAGGGTGGCGAGAATCTAGTGGAGTCATCGCAGAGGAGAGATACCGCCGGAAAGAGTTCCGTTTCCGGAAACGTCAGCGCCATTGCGGATGCGACGGTGGCGTACAGCGGCCTCATGGTTTACTACGCCAACAAGGTGGTGTCCTCGATGGAGGAGCATTGGGGTTACGACTTCACGCAGTTCGTGGCGGACGCTGGCGGGTCACTGGGGTTCATCCTGGGGATGTCAGTGGTGGGGGCGGTGGCGATACTGGAGCAACTGGCCGAGACGCTGGTCGAGGCCATCTCCGGCCCCAAGGAGACGCTACGCGAGAAGGACGCGCAGAGGACGGGGGAGGAAGGGATACCGATAAAGAGCGTGGTGCCCTACGAAGGGATGAAGTACTGATGCCGAAGAATAGGTTGAATATATAGGATGCGGCAACATATCGATGGCCAAGTTCTAACAACACGTATCTCAAAAATAGCAACTTTTCAGGAGAGCAAAAAAAACGATTATTTTTTTTAACTTGTACACTGAAATTAAAAACCAAAAGTTCACGAAACTGAAAAAGAAGCATTCATTTGCAAACAAAGAGTTGTGTTTTGCTTGTATTTTACTTTTTTAATGTCATTACACTTTGTTGAAGATACTTCTCTCAAACCGGCCGATTTTGAGATACGTGTTGTTAGAACTTGGCCATCGATATCTTCCTAACGCACGCTCCTCACTGTTTAACGCATGTTGGCAACTAGACTTTGTGAGAACGAAACGTAATAGGCCAATTTTACTTTATTTCCAAAGCATAGGGGTATGAATCCTTTGTCTCCACTGCTTACTGCGGCCTTATTTATATAAAATTATTTAGATATATAAAATTTATTAAATTGCCTCTCTTGAATTAGACTTGATTTAGTGTTTTGGAACTTCCTTGATCTTGGAAGAATCTTTCATCTGACTAAGTTTCAAGTGCTTTTAAACCTAAATTTCGAGTAATAGTAGGTAAAGGCGAGTCATATTTCAATTGTCAGCATACTTTCGAGATGGTATCGAGGCAGTTTTTAACACTGTAAATATATCGTTTCAATGCTAATTCTTCCCAGCGTTATAAAATATTCTAATTGTTATAAAAATGCATAGAACATAGAAGTCATTGGAAAATATTTATTTTATATAAGGATTTATGCTATATATCTTTTATTAGATCAACTGGTTTTATTTCCCATGTCACTTCATAATGTTCTCAAACTTATACTTTGACCATTATCGTGCGATCCGAGCTTAAATTTGTTATTTATTTGTGGACATTGTATTTTTGTTTATTTTTATTTTCCCCCGAGTAAAGGCTGGAATGAAAGTCTTATGCCAAAATTTCAATCACCCGAAGTTATTTAAATTTGATTGTGTTATCTGAGTATTATAGAAATATTATATCGATTATAAATCAAGATAATCTATTGTATTAAACATGATAATTAACTATTCTTGTTCATGTGCAATTTATTCTCACTTTTTCTTTAATAAATGTTTTTAAAAAATATGTCATTTAAATGTATAGCAAAGGGAGTTTTACTGTTTATAAACCCCCGCCGAAATCCTGGTATTGCAACTGCTAGAGCACCCGGCCGGAAACCGGGAGGTTCTGGGTTGGAGTCCCAGTAAGGCCGATTTTATACCCTCTGATTTCTGACTTTTTCCACCTACCACAGCACTGCCATATCTGGTGCAGAAAACGCACGGAAAGCCCAAAAGCAGGCTTGCTCCAGGTCCTTCAGCTCTTGGGGGTGGTAGATGGGGGGAGGGAGGCCAATATTCCCACTTTATAGCACTCGTCAAGTAGAGCTTTGTGGGAGGAAGCATGCATGGAGACTGGAAGGGAGGCAGAAAGAGAGGAAACGCTATTAAAAGAGATGCGATGCCCATTCATTCCGATGCACAGGGGGTAGTGGATAAGCCGATGTAAAAAGCGGGCCATTTCTGGCACTGCAGTATATACGTAATGTTTTTAGTCTTGCAAGAAAGGTCTGACACTGAGAGGAGAGGGAAGGCGAGGAATTTATCGGGAAGGGGTTTGGTAATGAGGATGCGACAAGTTATGCATCTTGCACGGTTGCAGGTTTAGGGCTGTGGTTTAATAGATGTATTACGTTTGGACAATGGTTTAGTTGTTTTAAAGATGCTGGCCAGATTTGGTTGTCTATCGAAGACGAGTGAAGGGCATCGCGGGAAAAGTCTAGAAGTGGTTGTATTGCCCGAGAGGACGGGGAAAAGGTCCTTTATGCCCCGTTCACATTACCATCTTTCTTAACCAGCGTAAGATGACGTCAGAACCAACGCGCGTTCACACTCAACCATGGTTAGACCCTGGCGACATCTGATGAGTGGTAGAGTAATTCAAAGTGAAAAATGAATTGACAAGAGCGAATAACTTGTTGGAAGGAAATATAGAATGTGCAGGGAAAAGTGTTAATGTGTTAATCGCAATGATATTGATGATGAATTTAAACATATGTGCATATTATGAGCTGCTTATGTTAAAGATTGCATTCCAGCGTCGACAATCATTGTTCCTTGCTACGTAGAAGGTAATTCAAATGTGTTCGTCCAACTAATCATTTCATCCATAGTGTGGCTAGCATTCTTCTACTGCTCTATTTAATACGAATGAAAGCGAATATTGCTGATAATTAGGTTGATATCAACAACATATACTACTACTTGCCCTTGATTCGGATGTGTCGACAAATCATTGATGTAGGTGAAGAAAATCGAGGACTAATCTTGAGACTTGAGCCTCAATTTGAGACACTTGTGATTTGGGATGGAGATACACTTTTCGCTGCATTACATTCTTAGATATTATTGTTTTCTGACTTTGACAAAGGACATGATCCACTCTGATGCTATACCGTAAATTAAAACTCTTTTACCTCTTCTTCAAATGTGGACGAATAGCTTGCAGAAATGTGACGATTGTTGAAATTTAACTTATGAAATAAGAGAGAGAACGTGGTAATTTTTGCGATATGTGGTATCACCCGACGTTTCTAAATTTATTTTCTATCGTTACATCTGACTAGCCGTTAGCCTGATACTTTATATTGATATGGGAAGAACTTTTGTTCAAGGATGAGCTTGAGCATAAGTGATCTTTTTCAAACTGGGACAAAGAACTCTTACCAAAACATTAAAATCATTGTGACCTTCGGATTTTTACTATGGTAGTTTCGCACATTTTACTTAATTCTAGCAAAATATTAATATAGATTATTCAATCTGTCCGTAACAATACAATACGAGCTAATAGCTAATTCACTACGAACTATAAAGTATATCGCATAACTTAAATCAGGTTTAAAATCTCATACTATACAACACATTACGGAATGAATCAATAGCACTTTCCTTTGAATTAATTCTGACGAATATAATTCAACAATAACGGCCGTCTCCTCTTCGAAACTTTATTTTCTGTTTTCTTTCCTCCTATCCCACTTCGTTGCTGCTTGGCCTTCTTCTTTTTCTAACCAGCTTTTAACCAACTTGCGTTCACACACGCATGAACTACCGCCAACCATGGTCGGAAAACGGTGGTCAGAATCCCAACCACGGTTAACGGGAACTTGCGTTCACACCTCGTTTTGTAACCATGGTCGGGGCTAACCGGCGTAAAAAGGACGTAGTGTGAACGGGGCATTAGAGTCCTACGCAGTATGTCCACGCCCGGAAAAAAAGGTCGTGCATAGGGAAAGAGACTGTGAGGAATTTTCCTCGCCTTGTTGTTTTGGGAAATATGTTTTTTTCGGACTTTGTGTCGAAGGAGGGATTCCGCGTGACCCCTTCCCTGGAGGGCACGGTGTAGATTTGAAATAAATATATTCAGGGAGTCCGGATTGTTGCATATTCTGTGAACACGGATGGAAAGAGAGAAAGGTATTTGCAGGATGACAGGTATTGTGGTGCAAATATTGCTGTTTATTAGTGCTTTTCATGTGTACAGAGGTGTGAAATTTACTGTTAGCGAGAAAAATATCTACATCGAGGAATGAGACGCGAGTGGAGGAAAAATAGGAGGCGAAATTTACGGAGGTAAACCTATCAGGGATAATCCTCACACACAACTCTTTCTCTTTTAATAGAAGAACTGTTCAGTGCTCATTTACGTCTGTCCTCATGATACGGAGTAAACCTATCCACAAACGCAGCAGGGGTCCCTGGAAAATGAAGAATTAAGTATTTAAAATGTCATATTTAAGTTTAATTAAAAGAAGCAATGAAGGACTGGCGGAACGTCGTGACTGGCGTAAAATTCAGCCAAATGGGAGAGAAAGCTTTGATAGAAAAGGCGGAAAAAGATTTTCGAAAGGCAGGATTATCGTTTTTTCTGCTGCCACTCTCGCGAATCCAACGATTTGATCGATGGATTTTCCTCATTATAGGAAAATTCTCCAAAATCGTTAGTATATTAATGGCTTTGCTTGGTTTCGCTAATAGTAGGGCCCTCTTCGCTTCTATAGCGTTGAGGTGTCTTTCCCTCATCCCGTCCCTTCCAAACCTTTCCTTTCCCAGAGGCGTCGACGGGCTCCTATCGCGGCGGCGCCTCTTTTCCTTTTTCCTTCCTCTCCAGCCCCTCCGCGGGTGATCGGGCGTATAAGACACTGGCTTGGTTACCGGCCCCGGTGTGTAGTATCCTCGAAGGGCTCCCCTGAGCCCTCATGCATTGCCACTCTCGCCAATGGTAAAGAGAGGAATTCTTTGAAACAAAAAAGTAAACGAGAAACCTTTTTTCAACGGAAGCCTATTTCTACATAGAGCAGCCTATGTAGAACATATCGCGTTCGTTCGATCGGTTATTACTTTTCTTTTTCCTGGCAATAAATTGAATATAACTTTATCCATCATCTTTAAAATTTCAGGATTAGCACTGAAGACCGTTGAAAAAATTAGAGTGCATGATCAATGAACCATTAAAATTTTCCATGAAAAAATGATGAAGTCAAATTTTCATCAAATAAAATTGGATGGAGCTACTAATTGCCTGATATGAAATTTAGAAGTGTATCCTCTTAAGCCAATTAATGAAAGGAATTGATATCTCCAAAACCGGTCGGTTTGCTAAGTGACCAGCCTAGGAAATTTTCATGTATGAAATGCAGAAAAATATTGAAACTGCATACACGCTTGAATTTCAAGATGGCAGCGTGAGTTTTAAACGAGTACTTCGTCTGGAAGAAAGACCGATTGACCGAGAGTAATGCGTTTACATGAGGCTGATCTGTGTAGGAATAAGCTTACTTTGGCAATAGACTCTTCGTTTATCATTTTATCTCCAAGAACTGGAGACATGAGCGCACGAATCTGATAATAAACCAAGATGAAGATTCAAGAAAGACGAGAAAAATAATGGTTCTTGTACTCTGAGGGTAGAATGTCAATTTTAAAAAACGTTGAACACATTGCTAAAAATTACAATGTTTTCTGGCAAAGGGGACGCGGGAAGGGGGACATTTTAATGGGACAATTTTATGGGGACAAGGGGGGAAATATAGGGCATTTTAAGTGTTTAATTAAAAGTTATAAAAAGTGTCACTAAATTTAAAAATTTCACTATAATGGATTCTTAAAATGTTAAAATTCATCATTAAATGATTTACATTTAGGAATTTTAAAACATGACGAAACAGAAGCAAAAACATTTCAGTCGATTAAAAAAATGGGAAACATTTTTTGACATCATTTCATGCTAAATTGACAGACGTCTCCTGCTTTATAAAATTTACTTAGAAATAAAGTTATTTCAGTATTGTGGTCGCTGATTATTCTGTAATTTGAAAATATAATCCTTATTTCCAAATTTAAAAGTGAAAATAATCATTTTTGGCCAGCTTTTTTCGATTTCAGCCCACCGTTGGATGGGGACATAACGAAAATGTAACTTTTGCGAAAACTGGCTATTATCTGGTTCTTGCACTCAAGACCTTAGTTAATATATTTTCCACTTTTGAGTGCGTCAGTAGAAAAAACAATAAATCTGCTTATAGAAAATCTTTCGTCAACTTTAATCCTCATGTAGAGGAAGTATGAGGATTTTAATGAGATCCATCTCCTTGAATTTCATCAGCTTACTTTTTCCATTTCCCATAATAATATCGAAGTTGGGTTCTTCAATGTTAGCCTAAGATTTGGTTGCTGCACGTCCTCCTTTAGCGCCAACGCTTTGTGGAGGAGGGAAGGCGACTACCCGCACCAAATCCTAGTATACGTGTCAGCTTAGGGCACCCTCACAGTTCGGCGTTGCGTTGGCGCCGCGGCTCGCGAGCCAATCAGAGCCCGTCTTTGATAATTGATGACGTCATGTCACCAGCTCGCTGCGTCGCCGCAGAAAAATCTGATCGCGTCGGATTTTCTCTGCGTGAAGGCGGCAGTTCGCCGGCGATTTCGAATTGGTGTTTGTTTATGGGAAGCTTAGGTATACAATTATGCAGGAGTGGCTCCAATGGGAGCGACGAATGCTATTTATTTTATTATTCACAATTATTTTGAAGTTTTAAGCTTAGATATTTCGTATCTTTCCTCAATATAAGACAAATATTAACACTAGAGTAGATTACAATCACTGAGGTGCATAGATTAGCATAAAATATACCCGTCAATGGTGTCACAAGCTAAATACAGCGTGAGAGCTTCTTGCTGGTGACTACAGTCGTTTAAATGCTAATTTATAGTTCATAATTGTGCCCTCATAATCTGCACAGTTGAAGCTATTTCGATAATATGGCTTGGACAATCTGTTTGAACAACAGTTATCAAAAGTAAATATTCCTGATAACTTTTCACATTAATCATGTTCACTGAGTGTATGTAATTTGTTATTTTTCGTATATTCCGAGTTGGGAAATAAAAATTAAAGGTCATAATAATGCATCGGAAAGTCACTATATACATGATTAGCGACTCTATGGTCGCCATATTAACTTCCAATGCTATTAATTTTTAAGAAGAATATTTAAAAAAATAATATTACGTGAAAATGCACAAAAAACATAAGCACTGTGCATTTGGCTCGAAATCATAAGATGATATGCTCTCGGGCCGATTTATAGGAGCCGACGCTTTTCGCCTTTCATTTGTTTTCGCAACGCAGATCTGTGAAGGGCTAAATTTGCTAGCGGGGCGGAAGCTCCCGTGGCGTCGACGCAACGCAGAGCTCTGAAGGCACCATTAGGCTCTCCATCTAGCGGATAATAAGGATGACGTAAGCTTGGAGCTGGGCTGAAGGGACCCCATTCGACCCTCGGGTATGTACATTCCACCAGCACGTGGCTCAGTGCCCCTCCCTTCCCGTCACACCTTCCCCTCCGCACCTGCTTCACCCCTAGATTCCCTTATCTACCAATCCCCCCTCCAACCCCACTCTCCGTATAGGCAACCAAGGCTATATAGAGAGGCCGGAGCCGGCTGGAGACTTCAACGATAGATTTTTCTGTCGTCTGGTGGATTGCGCAGCTCGGAGAAACGTGGTTTCTTCTTCGCTACGATCATCAGCTGTAACTGCAAAAGATAGCTCTGCATCTACATCTATGCGGTGTGCTGCGAGGCACCTCATGGGTCTTTAACATCAGGTATGTTTATAATCGATTCATAAGGACTTGTAACACGATACATTAACACGTACAAGTTAATGTACGTTTGCGTGAACGATTTTGGTGGACCGGAACGGAACATGTCCGAATGCATGAACCAAATCATAACAGGTTCTATTTTCCGTTCATGCATTCGCACAAGTTGAGGTTACAAGGTGCATTTTCGTGTTCAATCGCGCGTTCATACATTTAGGCATTAACCCGTACGAGTTAATGTATCGTGTGACCAGGTCTTAAGGACACATTTTTGTATCGGTCTCGACGTTACGTTGGGTAGTATATTACGCCACGATTTTAACATTGATGTTCTGCATTGCGAGTGAGGGGATCAGGGGCCGTATCCCACACGGAAAATAGATATCTATATATTGTCTATTTTCATCTATGAATAGATGTATATCTAATAGATGTCTATTAGACATTTACTATTTCAAAATAGCTCCAATCCCCTAGGATCAGTTGGTGTAGTGGTGAGCGCGATTTGCTATGAAACGGGGAACACAAGTTCAATGTCATGTCGCGGAATTTTTTTTGTAGTTTTCATTTTGATCATACAGCGACAATTTTTTCACTAATGTTAATTGCATCAAGCATAGGCATGAGAAAAGTTTTTATAGATATAGATAAGTATAAAACAGATTATTAAATATCTAATAGACATCTACAGTAGACATCTGATAGACATCTACAGTAGATGTCTAATAGACATCTACCGTAGATATCTATTAGAACTGCTGCTATTTTGACAATAATATATCTAATAGATATCTATGATAGATGTCTATTAGATAACTATTCATCTATCTGTAGATATCTACTAGATATCTAATAGATGTTTATTTTCTGTGTGGGATTCTGTATTTCGTCGGTACCGCACCGGTCGGTTTCCCTTCCCAGCCCACCGACGGCACATCAACCCGTACCGACGACGGTTTCCTTACCGACGACGGCAAATTCAGCGATTCAGTATGGTCGTCGGTATCAAACCAGTCGGTACGGTTCCCCCTCCTTCCCAAAAAGGGAAAAGCCGAATACACCCGAAGTTAGAGCCGTGTCCCAATTGGCCATTTGGCTATGCCAATTCCAGGATTTAGCCATGACGCCATCTTGGAAGGATGTCCCAACTCGTTAGCCAGCATAAGGGAGGGAAATTAGGCAGCTAACGCGGCCGCCAGATTTAGGCATCGAGGAGTGCATCCTTCGCCCGACTTTTCCCATGATTCAAAGCGTGCAAAGCGTCTTCAGAAGAAAGGGCATCATGGCTGTCAACAAGAGATAGTACTTGTTTGCAAGTAGTGTTGATATTTTGAGACTTGTTCGAATAATTATGAATTTTTATTTTGTTTATAATAATGAAATTGCGTTAATGGAAGTGTAAGAATTACGGAGAAATTAGTTAATGAGAAGGCGGCGTTAATTTTAATGCTAATTAATGTTTGTATGCTTCATACATATGTATAAGTTATTTTATAACTTTTATACCGATCACATGCTCTCTTTTGCAACCGTTTACTTTTTTTAACGTGTTAAATAATGCTTAATTATGTAACACTATGTCTAAATTCTTATTTAACACTTTTTGTACATTAGGTTAACACCCGTAAGAATAAACAATTATTATTATTATATGTTATTGGACAAAGTCCCGAAATTGGAATCGGAATAAGTAACAACATTTAAAATCTATAGTGATTATAATATATGATACCGAAACCTGATTTATGTACGTAGGTAAACCATACTCTAAATAAATTTTGAAAATAATTCCCAAGTCAGACGGTAACCGTTTGAATAGACTAAATAGACCTGTTCTTAATAATACAAAACTAGAAATTAAATTGCCAAAATATAAGGAATTCGAAAAAGTACTTAGAAGTTATTTGACGTGTCTCCACCAATGAAAGGTAAGTGTGGAAAAAAGTGAAGACTGAAAATGTTCAATTCCCGCTAAAACTACAAAAAATGGAAGGAGTCGGTACGTACTTTTTCGTCATTTTATCAATCTTTTTATTTGTGGAAGGTGTTACTTAGATGAAGATAATTGATATTGTATAACTTGTTAAAATATCTTGTATAATATGTGGCAGTAGTGCTCAGCCTACAAAAGCGAAGGAAACAATATTACAACATCGGATATAGTTCGCATATGATGGAGATTGTTGTTGTTGGAATGAATTAATTCAATTATCCTTTATGACGTATTGTCATGTATACATATTGGTACCGGATGCTGCTATACCATAATACCTATGTAATGTAGTTGTCATTAAGAAAGTTCCTTCTGAATTATATCAATGAACGCAAGAACGGATTCAGAATTTTTTCTGGAGGGTCACAAGGGTCTGACAGACAAACGGTCTCCTCATATTGGAGATAAAAAAAACATGCAGCAATTACTGCGAAAATTATTATCTGTATTTTAATTTGAAAGTTATTTGTGAGGAATTAAATATTTAATTGAGGCTCCGTCCCAGACAGCACAACATTTTGTGTTGCATCAATAATACACGAAAAATACATGACCAAAAACATATGTATAAGATGGAATACGATCGTATTGCCTCTGTTTATGTCATGTAAAAGTGCTTCAAAATTCCCTCAGATGTATGTATACGCGCATATCACAAATTAGAAATCTGAATACCCATGCATGAAATATACATTTATATCTACAGGCCCTCGTACATGAATTACAAATATTGATTTTCTGGACCACGAATCCACTTAATATACTATTCATAATAAGGTGCGCCTATGCAAAATGTACAAGTTACACAAGTTATTTTTTTAAATTCAGAGGGAATTTTATTCTGTTCAAAAGTGCTGAGAAAAGTAAGCTCAATGAACATTTATAGAAATTAGATACTTAATAGCATTAATATAGGATGAATAAATTTAAGGAAACCACAACATATACATAGCAATATGTTTATTCAAAGAGACAAAATACAATAATTCACACAAAGAACAAGTGTGGCCATGAAAATTGCTTACAAGCATTAAGGGCCAGCAAACAGGAGATGAGAATATAGCACAAAGATACATCAAGTACAAACAATTGTTTGAGTTGGGAATTAGCAAAAATGTTAACATGGAACAAGCGTTGCAACCCAGTGTACAAGATGAAACCTGAATTCAGGAAACCAAGTCTGCATCATCAGCCACTTCCTGACAGGAGAAAAGAAGAGTTCAAATTTAAAAGTCATGCAAAAAGATATCCTTTTGTAAGAGCTGAATAGAGCTCCCAGCCTTTCAATTTGAACATGATTTATATAGGTAGTCAGTCTTCTGTGAAATCTGTAGTTTTAATACAAATTCTAGTAATACAAATGAACGTCGAGGACAGAAGGGCAAAAGGATAATTCCTTTCATAGCCATTCTACTCCAGCCTACTTTACTTTCATACATATCCTATTCGTAGAACATAGATTAGGAGTTATATTGTACTCAAGGGCTTTGTGAGGATTGGTGACTCCTTAAGGTTAGCACAAACTCCTTATTTCTAAGTTTCTACCCATTTAATTTCTTCCACTTGATGCGTTTTTCAGGTGCTAAGAAGATATCACTCAATCAGAGGGAGTTAATGCTCCAATTTATGCTGGCGCATTCAGACCTGGCTCGTGGCCGAATCAGTGGGCCGCAGGCAGGATTGAGGAGGTCTGAGTTGTGGAGGGAGCTCACAGATCTCCTCAATTCCTGCCCCACTGGAGGGAGCAAAACCCCCGAAAAGTGGTCAAGGGTAAACTTCAACACTGCATTAATCGAACTGTGGTTCTATCACCACGTAAAGGTATTTAAATGGTATTTCCTGTTTTATCATAGTCATGGATGGGCTGGAGATCAGACACTAAGCAGAAGGCCATGAAAATCAGGAGGTCGGCCCAGCAGACAGGGGGAGGGCCATCTACTGTCGTGCCACTGACTGCCCTCGAAGAAAAGCCAATTGCTTTTATCGGGGAAACGGCAGTCAGTGGCATTCCGGGAATTGTAGACCCCCTAGAGGTGAGGCACCATGTCATTTATCGTAGCAGTGAAGGTAATATCCAATTGATAAATTATGGTGTAAGTTTGCTTACTTTATCACATTTCAGATTGTGACAGTTATGCCCGATGGGAGCTTGCCCTTTTTCATTGAGGAGGGAGAGGCGTCATCATCAGCTTCCACCGTAGATGGTTCTACCCCTTCCACCTCGGGAATGCCTCCTCCTGCAAAAAAGAGGAGGATTTGTGGTGAGTGATGGTTCAATCGTCAGTATAAAGACTTCTAAAATTTATGTCATGTACCATAATATTGATACCCATTGATTAGAGTCAATATTTGGGCAAATTACCTGACAGCAGCTTCAGTGATAAGGTTGCTCATGTGAGAATTTTATTTTCCTTCTCTTTAGACGCGGATCTCGATGAAAAGGAGGAGAGGGCCCTGGCTGCAAGCGAGGCTATGGCAGATGCTATTCAAAGAATAGCATCTGCTGTAGAGGTTGTAGCCAGGAACTCTGAGGAGACGAGGAGAACATTGGAGATCCTCACAGCATCTGTGACAGAGATGAAGGAAATGTAAGTAGTGCAGTTAGACTGCTAAACAACCTTTCATAGAAACTAGTGATGGGTCGATTCCAAAATTTTATCGATTCCGATCCCGATTCCGATTCTGACATTTCGATTCCGATTCTACCGATACCGATTCCATCGATTCTGATGCCATAGGCTCCAAGAAAAATATCACTTAATTCCAGGCAACAAGAAAACCACTTTAAAAAATATTACTCTGTGAAAGAGTCAGTTGACAAAAGCATCTTTCAAATAATTACTATGTAATTAAAATATAATAGCTAAATTTCAAAACAGAATATACCTGAGTACAGAAATTTTCATAGCTGTAATAAAAATTACATACTACGTATATGAATCTATGTAATATTTGGCCCTTTCAAATTCTCAAGCAGAAAAACCAATTATTCTACATGCTCAGCCAGCAGGTTTTGACGTCTCCATGTTATAGTATTACTGCCTGCAGAAAATTGCCTTTTGCTACACATGTGTGTTATTGGGCATGTACTTTCCCACCAAAATTGCAAGATTTCGGAGACTTTGGAATTTTTATTAAAAATTATATCAACGATTTTTTGGATCTTGAATCTTCATGGAATTCAAGTGGTCGAAGCGAACAACTATAGAACTAAACTTTAGTTTTGTAGAGCCAAAAAAAATGCTATACTTCTCACGTCATTTAATCAACCTTAAAATCTCTTGCTTTTTTTTAAGTTCAAGAAAGAAACTAAACGCTACAAATGAATATCACATCGGACGGTCGCAGTAATAAAAAAGGCTACAAGAGCCTTGTGGTGTGAAAACTCCCCCTACCGCGCGACTCACCTCGGCGAAGGTGGAAAGGGAAAAAGGGTATCGGTTGTTGCCTTTCACGGAAATAGTTCTTTTTTCTCTCTCTTAAGCATGCTGACTTAATCTCTTCACTTTACTTCAATACCCGAGGCATATTTCTTATGCGTGGGATGGTTCCAAAAAATATCCAATCCTTAGTATTTTCACTCGAGTAATGCGCTAAATGGTCAAGTCGATCTATACATAATCCTTTTTAACATCCTCAGTTTAGTGTTTTAAGTCAATGAAGACGATTATCTATGCTTTAAATGACGATTTTCAAGACTGATGTTTTAAAAAACTTGAAAAATCGGCCTGTTACCGAGCCTTAAAGTTCCGCAGCGTGTAGCTCAGCCTTGACGCGCGATTGAAAAATCGCTCTTATTTCCTTCGTCGCAAACTTTTTTTTCAAGATTTCTTATTAGTACTCTTTAGAAATCTCTACTTTATATTGTGGTTCAAATTTTCCGAGTTATATTTTTCGTAAACGAAAGATAATGTCTACTTTATGTCAAATTTCACGTGAAAAACGGGTCGGCCATTTTGCGTTGTAAAACCCGACAGATGAGAGCCAAATTCTTCGAAAGTCATTGAAAGTATAGGCAAAGCGCCAGATCAAAGGAATATTGCGTTTTATATTCCATAAAACTCACACCAACGCAAAACCACTTGGATAAATTCAAAGATTTTTTGAGGAAAAACGATATCTCGCGTGGCATTGAAAAATTGGTCATGCTTGGGCCTCTGTATCTCACTAAAGGTACGTATTTATGTGAAATGGCATATAAAGCAATATTTGGCAATGATTTATGAGTATTTACGCTGAGTTTCAAGTCTCTATCCCCAAAAAGGTCATTTTGGACTTTATTCCAGCTTTTTCCGATTTCAGACTAGTGTGCGCCGGGTAGGAAGACGATCGGCCGCTGCGGCTCGCGTAAAGGTATTCGGCGCCCACGTCGACAACTATAGTGTATTCGGCAAGCTGAAACTACCAGGCCAAGGCATTAGAATGACTTATCGGCTTTAAAAACTGCATTATTACATGAGTTTCATGATAGCGCTTCCTGTCGCCAGATTGCTGGACCTACTAGCCTCGAAAGCACTGTAACCTTAACTACTCGACTCGACATTCGTAATGAGACTCGAAACGCTCGAGTCGAGTACCAACTACTCGATTGACTTGAATTTTCGAGTACTCGCACATCCCAAGAAGATATGTGTTTTGTTATTACGATTACGTGGCGCGAAAATTCAAATGACTGTTGGAAACGCGGTCGTTTATTTTGTTGTTTGAAGTACTACTGGAATCGGAATCGATTTTTCGCCTTGGCAAGTACTCGTTTTCGATTCCGGTTCTTGGCCGAAAATCGAGGAATCGAAGAATCGAGGAATCGAACCGACCCATCACTAATAGAAACAAAACTTACCTAATATTGAAGGCGTCTGATAATGTCTCCCCTCACCGCTCTTGCTTCTAGAAGCAGGGCCCTAGCCCCTTGTTCCACTGGCGGTGGTCTATCAATTTCATCCTCCATATGGAATTCATCATCTCCATATGGAACTCCACCCAGCATACACATGTTGTGCAGGACGCTGCAGGCATTGACAAATTGGCATACTTTGCTAGGGTCATACTCCATTTTCCTGGCTTGGAGAAGGCATCTAAACCTTCCCTTCAACAATCCAATGCATCGTTCCACTGCTGAACGTGCCTTCACATGAAGGCGAGTGAAACGTGCCTCGGGTGTGCCCTCTGCTGCATCCAAAATTGGGGTATGGAGCCATGGCTCATGTGGATAACCAGTATCACCTATGGAATTATTTAACACAGAAATTAGAGATTCATTTTTGAAGAAATTTTCATGACAAACTTAATTTAAGAAATACTAACCTAGCAACCAACATCTCTCACCCGTAGCCCAAAATTCTGCCAGCTTCTGGCGAATGGCGGAATTAGCCCACACAAAAGAGTCATGGCTGCTACCCGGGTATCTCGCCAAAATATTATAAATTTTGAGATCTGAGTTGCTAACCTGAAAGTGGAGGATGTTCCACATATGACATAAGTCAGCCAACCATGCACGATAACATGTTCATTTGTCTATTGCAAAATGATGTAACTTACTATTTGCACATTAATTGAATGTAATAGCTTTCTGTTCACATATAAGTGCTCTTCCTCCCTTGGAGCTTTTATGGCTATATGGGTGCCATCAACATACCCCAAAACACCAGGCATCCCTGCATTTTGGTAGTTCCTGGAAATGTGGAAACCCTTTTTATTAATGAATGCTCTTTTATCTTTTCAGGTTAAAACAACATCTTAGGAAGTAGGTTTTTTTAATTGTATCATTTGCTGAAGTAAGCACATTTTTTTAAAACGTATCATTTGCTGAGGTAAGCACACATTTTTTTTAAACGTATCATTTGCTGAAGTAAGCACACATTATTTTAACGTATCATTTGCTGAGGGAAGCAAGCATTATTTATTTTAACTTATCATTTGCTAAAGTAAGCTAGTCATTCTTTGTTTTAAAGTAATATATGCCAAAGTAAGCTAGTCATTCTTTGTTTTAAAGTAATATATGCCAAAGTAAGCTACTCATTCTTTGTTTTAAAGTAATATTTGCGAAGTAAGCTACTCATTCTTTGTTTTAAAGTAATATTTGCCAAATTAAGCTAGTCATTCTTTGTTTTAAAGTAATATTTGCCAAAGTAAGCTAGTCATTCTTTGTTTTAAAGTAATACTTGCTAAAATAAGCTAATGAAATGAAATCAAGGAGATGACTGTGGGTGTCAATATCCTGGAAAAAAAATCAGTGTGCTGCTATTTGCTGATGGCATAGCACTCATAGACGAGACTGAGAAGGATTTGAAGAAGACTTTGACAAATATGGAAAGGACAATGACCAGATATCAGCTGAAAATCAAAAAAAAAATAAGACTAAGGTATTAGTACGCAGTAAAAGAGAGGAGGTTAAGGCAAAAATTAACCTGGAGAAGCATAAGCTTGAGAAGGTGAGAGAGTTTTCTTAACTGGGAAGCCAAATTACCTTCGATGGATGAAGTAAGACGGAAATACTCAGTAGAATAGTGCAGGAAAAGAGAGCTTCTATGAAAAGAAGAATCTTCTTACAGATAAAAATAAAAGCATAGAAGCAAGGGAACAATTCATCAGATGCTATACATGGAGCATGTTTCTCAATGGAAGCGAGGCTTGGACGATGACAGTAGCAGAGAAGTCAAGAGTGGAAGCATTTGAAATGTGGTGCTACCGAAGAATGATGAATATAAAATGTATAGACTGCAAGTTACAAGGAACTGCTAAGAAGAGTGGGATAAAATAGAAGTCTTCTAAAATCCTTAAGCAGAGGACGGAACAACTTAGTTGACCACATTCTGAGACATGATGGCCTGATGAAAACAATCCTAAAATGGCAGGGGGAAACCAGAAAATTTGTGGATGAAATCATACAACAAATGTTTTCTACACCACTCCATGTGCTTCAAATTTTGTAAGCCAGTATTTGAAGATCTGAAATTACTGTCTCATCCGTGAGTGTACATTGTGTGTATACTTTTCCTCATTTGGGAAAAATGGATAAATTGTATGGAAATTTTCATTTCCATGAATAAAATTATAGAACTTTAAATGATATTTATCTTTATTACATTTGCAAAGGGACAGCAGAAGGGCCTAACCAAATTGGTGTGAGGCTTTTTAACCATCTCCCACAAAATTTAAAGTTATTTCTATACTTCTTTTAAAAATATGATTAATGAATTTCTATGGGGTGAACTGTAATATTCAATTGAGGAATTTCTGAGAAAATCAGTTGATGATTGTTGTAAATCAAATAATCAAAGTTACTTTAATGGAGACAACTCCATATTTGTTAATTAAAATTGTGTATAAGTATTAATTATGACACACTAATCAACTTCCTTGGCATAACAATCAGATCAATAACGAACAAAACAGTTGCCAATAGCCAAGTCACCTGAGATACCTAGTTACATTAAAATTGTATTATAATTTGACTTGCCCTATCCAAAACTTATTTCCCGGCATAAGATGAAAGTAGGTTATTCATATTATTGCTGAAGTTAGTTCTTTACCTTAGGATTGCCTCTGCTCTCTCATTTGGTCTCAGTGGGAAAACAATCCATTTCCCCAGAATTTGTGGGGAATTGAGCCACTCTGTGACTTCTTTAATTGCCCTGCTCACGCTTGGCTGGCTCAGGGATACATTCCTATCACTTCCAGTGGAACGCTGGTAGCTGCCTTGCCCATAAAAATGTAGGGCACACAGGACCTATAAAGGTAATCTGGCATTAATATGGTATATTTCCAACTTCAATAATTATATTACCTTGTGTAAAATGATATTACCTTGGTTTCCAATGGGATATGGGTCACACGTTGACCAGCAGGAAGGACTGGTCGCAATTCTTCAATGAGGACTCTTGCCATGTCCTGAGTTAGGCGGTATAATTTGCGAAAAATTTCCTCGCTTTTTTGAAAAGGGTCAGAGGTATCCCGCAGGTGCCTAAGGTTGGTGCGGACATCCCTCAGAAGCCTAAGGCGCCTTTCTCTCCTCCATCTGCGGAGATGCCGCAAAGCGCCCACAGGGTCCATCAGGCTAAAGTTTTGGTTGTCAAAAACGTACAATGTTGAAAAAATTTCACTTATAATTCTCAGAAAGTACCACATTCTCATAATAATTAAGATGCAAGATCCAAGTTGAAATACATGGGATATTCAATGAGTGACATTATCTGGTCAACCAAATAGTTGAACCTTTCAGTGTAAAACATCGATTCTTCCCAAATTTATTGATGAATACATTCTTAAAATGAAATTTTCACTTTGAAAACGATGAATTTACTGTTTTTCACTCACCAGAAGTCAATGAAGGTAGAGGTGGTCAAGATGTCAATTCCCGGAGAGAAATCAAGAAGGGCGAGAGGTCAATGCAGGGTACGTGGTGGTTTTCCAGGGAGTGCGTAGGTCGATGATATATACATACTTGCGGGTAGTCCAGGAGGTGCAGATGTCAAAATGTCAAAATCAAGTATATGTAGAATGGAAGACACACATAGCTCGCCAACACTCAACTCAACTAGTGAATGACGTGATGCGTTAAGTGTTGACAAGTGGTGTTGAGTGGAAAACAAAAAAACACGTACAATGCGCACGGTGGAATTCATGAAACCCACAAGTCGGTAGCCTTAAAGCCGCTACACACGTTCCGACCAGACCACCCAACTGTCGGGACCAACTACGTTGGCGCCGACAGTTGGAGGGTGTGTAGGCCTGTCGCCCGACGAAAACAGTCGGACCCGACGGTCGGGCGGTTGGTCCTGCAAGACCATCCAACCGCCGACCGCCCTACCCCGATTTCTGTGGCGTCGCAACGTGTGTACCGTTATCGGCCGACTCCTGATCCCGACCCGACTCAGTCTACCCCTGGATTTGGTCGTTGGAGGTCGTGTTTTGTGCTAAAATGGATCAAGTTTCTAATGAAGAGAGAGTTATGACAGTGGCATTGCTGGAGTGCTGGAGACAGTACCGGTGTTTATGGGACATGAAGGATGACCATTACTCCAATAGGGATAGGAGGAACGAGGCTTATAATGCCCTTCTAGAAATTTATAAAACCTCAAGTGGAAATGCAACGTTATCAACCTTAAAGAAGAAGCTGGAGAATATGCGAACGGCATACAAAAGAGAAGAAAAAAAGGTAAGAAATGATAAATAATCTTTTCATTCATTCGTTTTATTAGTAAATATTCTATGAATTTTGAGGTTAACAAAGTAGTTATAATTATTACTGCAAAATTTAATGAATAGAACACAATATAATGTGAAATATAATGAAACAATGACATTTATTACTTTATCGTTACGCCACAGGTATCAGCAAGTGAAACTACCGGGGCTGCTAGCGACCACGTATACGTGCCAAAGTTGTGGTATTACCAATATTTGAGTTTTCTCTCTGAAAAGCCACAAATTTCAAGTGGGACGGAAACGTTGGAGGAAGAAGGCGAAACCATCGACACTCCACTTACCGTAAGTACTTATTTTATATTATAAATGCAAAACTTAGAGACCGACTCTAATCATCTGTTCTTGGAAGGTCACTCTCCCTTCGTTATTAAAATAGCGTGTAAAAATTTGTCGTACTCTATTCCCTTCTTCATATCGTTCCCTCGCGGTAGATTGACAAAGTGGTACCAGTGAAGGTAATTGTCTCCATTCACCTTGCTGAAACGAGATGTTATCAACATCCTCTCGATCAAATGATGACTCATTTACGTATCGTTGGTTTTTGTTCAATAAGAAATTGTGTAAAACACAGCAGGCTAAAATAATTATGTCCACCTTTTCAACACTCAAAGAAATTGCTTGATGAAACACCCTAAATCTAGATGCTAAGATACCGAAGGCATTTTCAACCACCCTCCTTGCACGAGAAAGTCGGTAGTTGAATATACGTTCATCGTGAGATATATTTTTAAGTGGGTAAGGTTTCATGAAGTGTTTGTTCAGCCCAAACGCGCTATCGCCAAGAAATACATAAGGTACAGAGTTATTTGTGCCTGGTAATGGTGAGGGAAGTGGTAAGTGAAGTGAATTATTTGACAACTTCTTGTAAAAGCGAGAGTTATTCAGGATAGTGGCGTCTGAAACGCATCCATTAGTACCAGCATTAACATACATGAACTCATACTTGGCGTTAACGATGGCAAACAGTATTTTACTGAAAAATTTCTTATAATTGTAGTACAAGGATCCGCTATGGGGCGGTTTTTGAACAGCGATATGCTTCCCATCTACCGCATGATCGAAGTTCCATCTTTGACGAAAATCTTTTTCCACTTCTTTCCATTCTTCTTCACATGTTGGCAACTGAAACATGAAAAAATCGTATGATTATTTTCAGGACGATTGTGAACCAGGCGAAGAACCTCCTTCAACCTCAACTGTATTACCACCAGCTGTTGAAGGACCACCAAAAAAAAAATTTAGGAAAAGTCTTGACAAAAAAAAAGAGGAAATGATCGACGCAGTCCAAGCTCTGCTATCAACCCAGGAAAGCGAAAGCGAGATCATCGGTCGGTCGTTGGGAGTCCAACTGCAGAAACTAGAGGCAACTCAACGAGCTATCGCGGAAAAATTATTCGCTGAAGTAATTTTTTTACGGGAAAATGAACAAACTCACCCCTTTCTCCACCATTAATTTATATCCATCACAACAATTGCATTTTCAGTACCCTATGCGCCCTCAACATTCACCTTCGGTTTCCCCTACCTTTACCCAATATTCCTCAGACCCCAGAACTCCTTCCCCTTCTACAAGTTCCAATCAAAGGCCACAAACAACACAAATTAATATTCCTCAGCACATTCCACTCCAAACCCCATATCAAAATACTCAGCAAATAATGATAACAGAAGAAATTCAACAAAGCTCTACTCTCCAGTTTCCAAATATGTAATTTTAATATTCTTAAAGGTTCTATTTTCTGATTTTTTTAAACAGTGGTATACCTGTGTACGCAATTGATTGTAATTATTAATTTAAGAGATTATTATATTTAAATTTGTAATTTTTTCGTGGTAATAAATTTAAAGGTTCTATTTTCTGATTTTTTAAACAGTGGTATACCTGTATACGCAATTGATTGTAATTATTAATTTAAGAGATTATTATATTTAAATTTGGAATTTTTTCATGGTAATAAATAATATTTTACTATACATTTATTGTACTTACCTTTCTGTATTCCTTCAGACTGTTGTAAATAGCTTCACAAGTTTCTAGAATTATTCTTGATAACAGTTGTGGAGATATGGCAGCACTATACTTCAAGTCTTCCAACGACCTTCCAGTGGCTAAATAACGGAGCGTCACCACAAGTCTCTCTTCTGCACTCACGCATTCCCTCATAACTGTATTTTTTCTAACAAATTTGAGGTTTGATCTTGCTCAGCAACTCCATGAAACACATTTCGTCCATCCTCAAATAGTTTCGGAAATCATTTCCATCCAATTCTTTAAGTAAATTCATGTGTGTGAAACTTCGTCTCTTGAGCAGCCACTTCTTCGCCCATACTCTTCTCTTTTTTTTTACATCCTCGATGAGGACCAAATTGGCTAAAGCCAAACCCAATTTTTGATTTTTGGAAAAATGCGGAGCCATGGCCAACACAACCCAGAATCAACTTCACTCCACGAGATCACGTTGTGTACTGAGGAATATTTGGTAAGTTGGTCGTGTCGGGTTGGGTCGAGTGATTTGGTTGGGACGTCTGTAGAGCTGGCCCCGACAGGAATGGTCGGGTAGTTCGGTCGTGTCGGGTGATCGGGTCGGAACGTGTGTAGCGGGTTTTTTTTACCGACACCTTTTTGCTGTCGGTACGGCTACCGACGATCTCCCGTCCTCTCGTCGGTGCCGCACCGACCGGGTTCGTACAGAATCGCACGACTTCTTACCGGGAGTCGGTGGACATCGCACCCGACGAATCGGTGCCGCACCTATCGGTTTGGAGTTACAGAATACGGCCCCAGATTGGCGTTGACTTTCTTCTTCTGATCTTGAGGACAGCGGATTGACCACATTATTTTGGGGTGGGGAGGTGGATTGCTTCGGGGAAGGGGTACGAGGTCTGATATGGGTATACAAGTGGCTTTAAAATATTTATCAATCATTTAAAAATATTCTCCGTGAAGCTGGTGAACGACAAAATCGTATTGAAGATCTACCTTAAAATTTCCTCTTAACAATTTTTCCAGAATTTCTTGTTCCTCACAACCCCTTAATCCGCCACTGGCTGCTAATCCGTGCAACCGATCCTTACCTGCGCGTTGTCTTCAATGGATCATGAATTTGAATGGAAATGAATTCAGTTGCGTTCTTGCAGTCTGAAAAATGCTGTTGAGAGGGTCCGTTACTGCCATTGTTCCTTTATTTCATTGCTTCCGATGTCCGTTGAGTCCTGCTTATCCTCTATAAATATCAGCTTACATTCTGCGGAATTGATTGCCTTTTCATTAGGATTTGCTACAACTGTGGTATTTTCAATTTTCAGAATTCCAGCCCAGGAAATGCCAACTCCTGGCGAAAAATGTAAGCTGCGCGATGTTGTTTATAATTTATTCACAATGCTGAATTCTTGCTGCTTTGTGCCTTGTGGTGATACCTTACGTCTGTTGTCTTCTTGATACAATAATACCTATCCAATAGATCTTTCGCATCTCTCTGAATCCTCCACAACTCTTTATTTTATCTGTCAAGTTTAAACTTTTACGTAACTTAATTTTATTTTCTCACAGCTCAGCATCTCACTCCAACATCACCAGCTATCACTTCCATTAGTGATTTCTCGAGCATTAACTTCAATTTATTCCCTCAGTCCTATGTCTTTCTTTCCTCATGCATTTTACTTTCCACCCTTTATTTCATGGATAGGAAAATGATAGGTAAGGTAATTTTATCTTTCGGCGTCATGGCCGCTCTTTTAGGTGGAAAATTTTCTTCGAGAAATATAATAGAGGGAAAATGCGTCCCCAAAGCTGGGCTTGTAGATCTCCTCGGCGCTGACGGGAATAGAGAAGGTATTTCTATGTTTGCGTCTGTTTTCTAAACAAGTGGAATCACGAAGTCGCCGCTGCAGTATACCGTGAACTAAAAATATCAGAGGAGTTGGACCTAGCAATCACAAATATGAAATGTAGCCGAGAAGCAGGACTTTTGGAGAAGTACTCATTGGAGCTGTTTTGTGGTAATTAATTTTATGAGTACATATTAATTAATATATTTTCTTACCTTCATTTCGAGTGTGCAATACTCGAGTACAGGAACTACTCAGGGAAAATGTTTTGCTGTGTAAGCCATTTGGAACTGTCATATATCTGCTTTGTTCCACTGATTTGTAAGTGCTTTCGAACTGCTGTGGAATTGAAACACGGTACACAGCAGTTCATGACGTCATAGCGTCCTACCATGTCATCAACTCATTTGTACACCTTTCTAACTAATGTGTAACACATTTTGAACTGCTTTGAATTTCCATTGGAAACTGCTATGGAACATAATTTCAACCTTTGGAACTCATTTGGAATTAACTTTGGAACTGATTTGTACCACTCGTTCACCTGTTTTGGAACTGATTTGTACCAGTCGAACACCCAATAGGAACTCATTTGTACACCATGCAAACTGCTTTGTAGCAGTTCCAGATGGCTTCTAAAGTTCTCTTGAAACTCTTGGCGATAGTTTTAAATATTTAGGCCAGACGACGATGGACGATGCATATATTCTATTCTGGGCATGTGCCAAATTTTAAATCGATCTGAGCAAGAAATCTTGTTCTCTACTAGTTAGAGGTTAATCTTTTTTCATACCAAACCTTGGTTTCATGTTATTCAACCGCGCAGTAAAGTGGTACGTATTATTTTTAGTGGAAAATTTTCAATTTCATTTAATGTTATCATTTATCCTAACGGCAGAAATGAAATGAACGACCTAGAAGAATTGGTCTCCACCGACTTAAAGTCAGGGGCGATGTGGGGTGGTTAGGGGCCCTCGGCTAGGGCTCATGATGAGCCCTTCTTTCGAGGGGACTCATTGGTCCATCCCCAGAAAATTTTAGGAAATTAAATGCCTGGAAATGGAATTTGCCGCTATTCTGGCTCTTAAAAACCATATAAAAGTTAATAAAAGCTTAATAAATTTCTTCAGAAAAAATGTTATGAAAAGTGAGAATTCCACATGTAAAATTTAACAATTTAATATGATTATATTGTCTATTTAGTGGAATTTTTACCTTGAAACTGCATTGAAATCTAGAAAACTTCGACTATTACCCTTTCAAAACAGCATCAGGTTATCTTTTATCTTCTGACACCTTTCTTTTATTTATTTTTTTGATTTTTTTTCGCTGAGTATGTATTAAGTAAAGCAACCAATGAAAACGTTAATTATAATAGCAAAAAAACTTTTGTTCAAGTGCCTAATCTGAGCCTTTTTTATTACATCTTTTATAACCTTCATGATAGAAGATAGCATTGTGGTGGGTCCCTAAGCTCGGGGCCCTCAGAGATTACCGACCAGCCAACGGCTTGAAGTGCATCTGGGCAGGGGAGAGGAGAAAAAATTCCAAGATGGAATAAGAGGCGAAGAGAATAAAATACTTTCTGTGAAACAAGTAAGCGTCCCCTCACCATCGGTAGGAACTGAATTCCTAAAAAGGGTGCCTTATAGGCTGCTTAGGACAAGTCCTGGATCTGCATTTCAGATGCACACGTAAGTATTCATTACATGTAGCTGAAAATGTGTTGCCTATGCTTTATTGTTCTCCAGTAGGTGTGGTTGTTGATAGTCATGAGTTCTGTATTAATATCCCAATGAATTTCAGGGCAGGGAGACTGAGGGATACCACAGGTGTTGTCCATGATGAAGGACCAAGTTATGCTGTGATGTAAGTTAAACGTTCAGAGTAATATTAGGGTATGTTTATTTACCAATATATTAATTTGCTTTATTTTGTTAAGAAATCGCTCATGAGTATATTTAACAGTGGTGACTGGAAGAGAACAATATGCAACTGTTCTAACTTTTAGGTAAAGTTTCCTGAGTATGGTTAGGCAATTTCTTTGAACAATGCATTGCTCATTCTCAGCTCCTTCCAAATCTAAGATTGATTTTGCTAGTAGTAAGTTTTTATTGTTCAATTTTTGTTATCTTTGTCCCCACCATAAGAAATCTTACTTTCAGGTGTGACAACATGGTGGACGACATCGATGAAGATGAACTTCAGTAATAATCAGATAAACTTTAATAAGATTCCCAGTAAAGCAAATTTAACATTGTTCGAATAATTTTATTTTGGTACAAAGAAATGTTTGTACTACGGCTACTATGACACAAAAAAAGAATACCATATGAAATTAGGGACTGAAAATTGGAAAAATTTTGGATTGTTCCTTGTAAGTGCCATTTTAATTTTAGTAGTGTGCACATTATCTCAAGTGTCCAAAGTAAAGAATATTATTGGAATAATCAACCAAACAATTCTCTCTCTTCTTCCAAATCCCATCCATCAGAGGAGGAAGGTCCTGGCTGCCGCAATACAAGGACATACCTAGGATCATTACGAGGGGGGATTTATGAGGCTATTTCCTTGAAAAAATAGTTTTATTTTAGTTACATATCTTATGCTAATTTATATCATTTTTCTTGGGTTTAAAAATTTGTTGAATACTTACGTTTCAATTTGCTTAAAGACTTTTTGAATTTTTTCTTCTAGGGGGGAGGCTGCCTCCCCTGCCCCCTCTCTGGGTACGCCCATGCCGCAGTGGTCATCCCCATAATCTTGCAGCCAGATGCCATGATGTTCTGGAAATGGTTGCGGAGAGGAATTTTGGAAGCTATCTTCGTTCAATAAGTTTCTCAGTTCAGCAAATTTCACATTTTTGCTTTCCCTACAGAACACTATCGTCCTACCAATTTTCATCAAAATATATACATACAGTAAAACTTCGATTTTACGCACTTTGATTTTACATCAAGTCTCGTTTTTACGCAGCGACACTCAAGTCCGCCCGGAAAGCATAGGGAATTCCAATGGTGAAACTTCGATTTTACATCTTTTCTTGATTTTACGCAGTTTTTTCGATTTTGCGCAGCATAACCCCAGCCCCAAAGAGGCCGCTAATCTTGATTTTACGCAGTTGTCTTTCGACTTGTTTTGAAAATCCCGACTGGAGCAATATGAAGTTAGGTTATTTATTCGTCTAAATGAGTTACAAAAATGAATACAAGAACGGTTGAAATGACGTGGCGCTGTTGATCGTGAAACTAAAAACATCGCGAATCTAGTTATTGCTTCCCCCGTACGACCTCTCAGTAATATTTCAGGCTCCTTTACGAACGCGAATATCGCTCTTAGTTAAAATTTGCCGTAGAAGGATATCGAAACCTAAAATATACGGCAATCGCCGTGTATGCGTGATTAAGACAAATGATCGCCGGAGATATTAACATTATCAGCTTTCGTTCATTATTCGACTTATTGATCAACGCTTTTTATAACATGTACATTGTAATTACAGTAGATGGTCGTTAATCCGGAATTATGAACTACGGAATATCTATCCCTAACGGAAGGTTTTCTAGAATTTTGCGAACGCTATGTTTTCCTTCGCCCCAGCGAAATTAGCCGTTAAAAATCCTCCCGTGCCAACATTTTGGCTTCCAAGGTGATCCAAAAAAGATAGTCGTACTTCTAGTATGGACGTAAGTCGATGGTGATTCAACACGATGGTAAAAGCATATGTTGTCTCATTCCGCGGGCTAACCCCACATCTGCGAAACGAATGGAGGTGATGGAAAGTTGCTTGCGCGGTGCGCTTATCAGAACTGACTCAACTTGTATCTCATTGTCAGTGGGTTTAAATGAAACATTGTTGGAACTTGAATAGCTATTAGCGTAACTCTGCTAGGTGGCAAGCATTTATTTTTAACTGAACTGGAGTGAATGCCCTCGGAGAATAACTCGCGTCGTCAATCGTCATGTAATCATTGAAGTGAAATTCAAGACGTGAGTGATAAGGCAGTCCCTTTAAACTCAGGAATGGCTTGGCACCATTAAATCGAAATACAAAAAGTGTCCGGTGTCGTTATCAGACATGGGGAAGCAAAATATTACGTTAAGATGAGTCACACGGCTTGTGAGCCGAAGGTCCCTCCGCTGAATTCGCGGAAGAATGCCGACAGAGAAGCTATACCCGGTAGATTCTATCTACTTATGCTAAATTTTCATGAGAAAATGGTTTTTTAATACGTAAAAATTATAAAGAAGGAAGATTGTTCCGGAGTATTAATAATTTTTGACGGTAGTTGTGCGGTTATTTAAATAGCACACTTAAAAAAAGTGATCTAAACACCGGAAAAATCTGATATTCCGAATATCCCGGGTCCTATGTGTTCTGTATTGTCTTTGGTATGCTATTTGGAAGGAGGATACTGATGGCTGGGGTCATTAGTGCCATGAAGTAAGGGGTGGGGGGATAGGAACCCTATATTGGCATTAGCCAGGTTGTAATGATAGGCCTTAAAGGGCTTAACGTCCCATCTGCTGGGCAGAGTGGTGCACTGGAAGTGTCCTCCACATTACTCTCAAGTAGGGATAGGGCCATCTCTGATAACAATTTCTCCATGTTTCCGGTGCAACCACGTAGGTTTGTTGGTGATGACAACAGTTTCGCTGGCACTGCTGCCAGCGTCTTCAGGTCAAAGATGAAGATACCATCTGTGATAAGTTTCTGCTACTGCCAGGACTTGAACCCAGGCCCACAGGGTGTAAAGCCTTTGTGATGTATTAGCAAAATTTTGCTTCCTGTTAATGGGGTTAATTTGGATGACTATCCTCAGATATCTCATTTCTTCAATCTCCAATCTTTGTTTGTCTGCCGGTGGTTAAACGGATTTCCTGAAAACTGCTTTTAATGAGAATATTTTCGAAAATTAGCTTCTCTGCGAGCATTTAGCATCACCATTGCGACATTTCTCCCGGGTAACAGAAGTAATCTTAGCGCCTGAAATGCTAGCAATTCTACCATGTTATTCAACCATGGGAAACATTGTTCAGGAATGCAACCTTGTTTCTCTTAAGGTAACACGTCATCTGTGGTGTTGCTTGTGAGTAAATAAGATTATTAGGCTTCATTTTCTTGCCCCCAAATGAGTAATTGAATCCGGGAAGCATATGTCTGATGAGATTGAAAAGGATATCATGCTCTTTTACTGTAAAGCCACACATATGAGACTTTTTCTGGATCCGGTTCTGGCTCAAATCAGAACTATACAAAAGTGTATGACTAAGCATTCTAAAAATAATGAGCAAGAGTTATCCTGAAAACTATACTTCACCTCAATGCCAACTCTTGATTTTACACACTTTGATTTTACACAGTGCCCAGATTTCGGTCCCTCCAACTGCGTAAAATCAAAGTTTTACTGTAGTGCACACCTCAGGATTGTCCTTGGTGATATCTCAAATTTGGCTGTGAGCACATCGTGCATAGCATGGTGCTGCATCGTGCCACTGAAACCTACATCTCCCTGGAGGTTTGCTCACACCCTACAATCACCTGGAGGAACGAGTCAAGCAAATTGACTGCAGTGCCACTCATCTAAAATGCACCAAATGCTACCAGAGTGGGGGATCGGGTTGGTGTATTGTGGCTAGAGTGTTGGCTTCCCACCCAGTGGTCTCGGGTTCAAATCCCGGCAGTGGCAGAGAATTTTCAGAGACTTCCCGATCCCTGCTCGAGTGTTGTGTGGAGGACATTTCAAGTGCAACACTCCGTCCGTCGGATGGGACGTTAAGCCGTGGTCCCCTTGGCACCTTTCGTTATGAGCAGGCTAATGCCGACGCCGGGTTTCTCTCCACCCTTCCTTCCAAGCCCTTCCCTCATGGCACAAATGACCTCAGCTGTCGGTCGCCTCCTCCAAATACCATACCATGCTACCAGAGACGGCAAGGAGCCTGAAGTGTTGCATATGTTACAGGCGAGAGAAAACTCACTCTCTGCAAGTCTGTCTCTTGCAAATCACCGGAATACTGTCTATGAATATTTTGCTCATAGTACCTTACTCTTACACCAGATTGGTTTGTAGCAGGTCTCCACTCAATTCTCCCATCAGCTAATCTTTTCATTCCTTCGTATTTTTTCTCTTTCACATCCTTCTATAGCTGTTCCATATACATATTCAGGGGCGAATCCAGGATTTCTTTCTGGGGGAGGGGGGGGCACAAGCAAGGCCGTATCCAGGATTTTGTTCAGTTGGGGGGGGGGGGGGGGGGGGAGCTCAAGGATACCTCGTAATACAAAACAAACGCATTTATAATGGGGCCGTATTAAAAATCTTGCATATTTTTTAAGGGTCTGGGAATAGTTGAATTATCTTCATGCCAGAGGGAATTAGAACTGAAAAAAACTATTTAATTAAGAGTGAAAAATTCTTCTCCTCATGCTGTAGCCATTATTCATTTTTGAGCAAACATTCAAGGCTGAAAATATTGTTCAGCTCTTTAATACCATTTTTACCAACTCAATTTATTTACATATAATTATTCTCTTGCCTGCAGTTACAGGAGCAGCCAACCAATCTCCCTACTTTAAGTATTCCGGGACAAGCCACAGTGGTAACTTTACGGGAGTCACCCACGGTGCACAAATTTTGCAAAAATTCCACAGGGAAAATAACATTTGCCTCGTCTGGTGGTGTCCACAAATTTCCACGGGGAGGAATGATGCCTTGAGGCAAATGAGTTTTTCTCTGTGGATTTTTTGCCATCTCCCTAATTTTCTTTTATTATTATAACAATATTAGAATTATGTATTTATTTTCTCACCGTCAAAGTACTTTGGTTCAAATTCTATTAGAGTTGTTATTTATTCTACTTAGAAAAAAAGTGCTTCCTTTGATTTGTTGAAGTTCACACTTAAATTGAATTAGCAGACTAGAGGGCAAATTCATTTGCAAATTTATTTTTCAGGGCAAAGGCATGATTAATTTGAATGCACGGTCATTCCTAACCGAAAAAAAATTCTGAATATGAAATTGGTTACTGTGCCATTTCCCGTAGCCTTAAAAAATTCTTAGCATAAATCTTTTGAATTTAGCGGCATCTTGGCAGTGGTTTTCTATACAGCTAATTTTTAATGCTAATATTTCTGCATACATTTATTCATTTCTCTAAATATGCAATTTTATTCAAAATGACTTGAAAATTACATTTAATTTGCTTATGATTTCTGAATTACAGGTCACTCAAATTCTGGTGGTGTATGTTTGGTAGATTTCCTGAGTTGGTTCTTCTGGTTATCTGTATGGGATTATTGAGAGAAGACCATCCCAGGATTACCTCTGCAAGTTCATCCTAGATTTTCCACCAATAAGTCTTGATTGAGTCTTTGTCAATAGTTTCATTTTGTAATGTTAACTGTAGTAAATATTCATCAAACCTAATTTAATTATTCTGTCCGTGTATTCTACATTTTCATCACAAAAATTGTTCTAAAAAAATGAAGTGGATTGATATTGTGAGCTGTACCTTTGGTTAGTTATATACTCATATATGAGATATATTTGTACCTTACTGGTGAAAATTTTCATGCAATTATCTTCATCACAACCTTCGAAGATATTCTGTATGAGATATCCTGCTTTGTAATATTTTTTGTGAATTTGTACGTAATTGCTGATATATGAACCACACTGTCATGTAACAAACTCTTTAAATAGTTTTCAAACTGAATTGAACTGTGTTGAAGCTCCCATTTTAAACAATGAAGCCATTATTATGAATGGAGGCCATTTTGAAATTTGTATTTGAAGTAGTAAATTGGTTTTATTACAATAGTAGATTTGGAGCAAGAGACCATCTTTATTGGCCTTTACAATAAGGTAGTTTCCTTCATCAAAGAAAACGGAAGGCATTGATTCCGATTCGTTACCCACCATTAGTGTATTCATAATATGCAAATTATTTTGTTTAGGAAATCACAGTTTTGACGAATGGGAATGGTCAATTTTAACCGCATTTAAAAAAGGCTAGATTGGTGCCCATGTGATTTTTCTCTGAGTTTAGTTGGCTATAAAGGAGATTATGCTTGCGGATAATTTTATATTTTTATTCTACTGATTTTAATGAATTTCATGTTTTTTTTTGTTACTTTAATTGTAGTTTTCTCTACGTAATCTACCATGCAAGACATTTATTTTTCTTCTTCCGTAATTGCTTGATCCCTAGTTCAGTAAAATTGTAGTATTTAGACATAGGGTGGTTTTTATTCATAAAAGTGGAGGTCGAATCATTGACTCTCCTGGAATCAAATTTTGCGCTATGGTTTTGCTGCTAGAGCTCTCAGGCTTCTAACGTTCATGAAGGCACAATATTGAATATATAATATTTTTGAGTGGTTTTTGTTTTTTGATAGTGCCTTATGTAGTAAAGCAATGTTAATGGCCAATGCATTTTAATTCGAAAATATTGATTGCAATCTCTAGCATGTTAATCCTAGTCAGATTAAAATTGGAGGCATCTAAAATAAAGAATTTTATCAAATTATTGCATTCAACTAATTTTTATCGCACTCATAACTATTGCCTGAGGATGTCACTTTTTCTATGGTAGAATACAGAAGGAAATGGTACATAGCATTTTTAATGCTTATCAAAACTAAATGTAATTGTGAGGAATGAAATATGATGCTGGAGAATTCGAATGTGAAGTAAATGTTTTTAGTGTTTACTGATCTACCTTCCCCTAATGAGCAATTTTTATGAGATCCACTTTGTAAATGTAACTCTCGTAACTGGAACTTTGTACTTTCAATGTTGAAATAAAATGTAATATACATATTGTATGCTGTATTGTATGTATTTTAAAAATTTATTGATTTCATTTTAGTGCAATTCAATAATAGGTTCACATATTTCAGAATGCGGCACTGTATACATGTTGTGTCAGTAAAGTGACAAAGGTAATCGTTGAAATAGAAATGACTAAAATACAATTAACTAAAGTTATATTAAAATGCAAGGAAAAATGTAAATTGTTTCCAGGGGTATAAGGTAAGAAATTATGTGTAACAGTTTATACATACCTACATTCGTTTAACTTTAGTTTGGAGAAGATCGCTGTACGTTAAGTATTTTCTGGCAGCTCATCGCTTAAGGGAGGTACATTATACCCAAATTTGTATTTGCCTCGTCAAAATTAAATTTGCCGCGTTGGATACGCCAAATTCGCGTTTCTTTACAAGAATGCAAGCATCTGACATCTATGGACAATATTTGGAAATAATATTCTCGAAACCGGTAACTTTGTGGCAACTGCCACCTATTTGTTAGCTTTTGAACTAAAATTTCCGTGTCCCATCTGGGGCCCCAAAATTATTGCAAAAACTTACTGTTTACAGGAGGTCAAGGACGACGTAAAGCGTCGGAAAAACCATTAAAATTTATATTTTTTTGAGTGAACGGGCCGAATTTTTTCCGGCCGCCGTAATGCCAAGCAGTCTATGTACAAGGATGAGTTTGTTTCATAGCGTACAATGGTATATATCACTTGTATCATTCCCTTTATTCATTTTTTTCAGGTGCTGCCGCGAATTTGAACAGAATTAATGTCCGAGAGATTATCTTTGCAGGAATCTGCATGAATAATGTACTGCCACGAAATAACTTCATTTCAATTTGAGAAGCAATCTTCGGATACCAAGAAGTGTGTTTAAAAATTTAATATAACTTAAAAACTTTAATAATTAGTGGAATATTATTTAAAAAATTTCCTTGTCATAAATATACATACTTTACAATAGTTTACTCTGTCAATTCATGAGAGAATCCAATGAACTTCCCGAACATAAGACGTTTTAGCCAGGAACTTGTTATTACTGCATACCTACGGACCAAATCGAAGCTGCCGGTACGCTGGCCACAGCTGGTAATAAAATTACGTGCCGCGTAATGAAATTAAGGTTTAATCAAACAACAAAATGAAAGAAAGATTTTAAATCAGCACCAGTTTTTCATGTTTATTATTTCATAGGAACATTTTACATGAATTTTCAATGAACTTTCATATTTGTCACAAATTATTTATTTAAAAACAGTTTTTTCAAAAAATGATGTCGATTACAAGATATGCAAATCCAGAGTCCAGCTTTTGCAGTGATTTTCTTGCACGAGGTCCAGAAATCCAAGGAAGGGATGCTGTTTTCGCCAATTTGAGTTTTTTCTCGAGGAATACCTACAATGAGAAGGGAGAGCATACTTTACAAGGATTCATCACAAAGTTACCTGAAAATATTCAATAAGTACATGATAGTCAATAACCATGAAACTTTTATCAGTGAAAAGAAAATAATGCTTAAGAATGACATTAAATGATCAGAAACACTGTAATTTGAGTTAAATTCGAGAGAATAAATTTCCTGTTACGGATGCCTAGGTTGAAGCAATATCTAAACCCAATGGCTGAATGGTATATTTTTCACTTTAAGAAGTTTGACAGGTTATCCATGCAGTGGAAAGATTCTTTCAATAAACCGCTTGAATTAATTTCTGATAAGATATAGACAAGATAGATATAGATAAGATAGAAATATGACATCAATTAATAGCATAAACAATAGCACAACCCTTTGCTTGTCAATGATAAAAACATACAAATTTAATAAATCATCATTTTCTTGATTAACTAGCTTTCGAGGCTCATGGTGATTAAAGAGAGATACACGGGTGTATGCCGCCTAATTTATCGGAAATTACCCAAACGTTTCCCGTTCACCATTCCCTTCAAGAAGTGACCAGCAGTTGGTCACGAATCTGATGCATTACGCAGCATACACTCTTACTACATCTCTTTAATTAACCTTTTGTAACACCATTTCAGCCGAATCTCTCGAATTTTCTTGAAATGCTTTGCCAGAAATTGCCTGGGCTAGCCGTAAATGCTAATGTTTTAATGGTGAAAAAATGATAGCCAACAATGATTAAAGCTTTCCAAAGCCCATTAGTCTTGAAGTGGTCCCCGGGAGAGAGGAAGAAACGTCGACTTATATGCCACGAGACTCGGGTAAACCCAAAAGTTTTATTAATTGGCAACCACCATCCCACCAATTTTAATTGAAATCTGCGAGGTGCACCTCAGGAGTGTCCCTTGTCAGTTGGACGGAAATAGCTGAAAAGTGGCCAAAAAAGGAGTAAACATTATGCTAAAACATTGAAATTAACACATTCAAATGTAATGTAAAATCAATGAAGGATAACAAAGTGCAAACAACATTTTCCAGAGATTATTTCCTTATTTGATGTATTTACTGAAAGTACACAATACAGACTTTTTTTTACTTTGCCACACGGAACTACCAAGTCATTAACTTTCATCCCAGAGAGAGAAAAATTTGCAAATACCTCAAACATGGTGTCGCTCCCTTGTCAGAGAATATGGGGGTCCTCCCCCAAAAATTATAGAAAATTGCATTCCCGAAAATGGAATTTGACACACAATACATTGGATCTTAAAAACCAGATAACAGTTGATAAAAATCGTAATTTCGTGAGAAAAAATACTAAGAAATGTAAAAAATTTACAGATTAAAAATTTTAACAATGTATTATGATTCTATGATCTATTGTTAAGTGAATTTTTTCCCCGAATCTGCTCTGATATTAAAAAACCTCTAAAAAAACCTTTTCGAATAACCCTTTCCAAAAGTACCAGGTTCTCTTATCCTGACACCTTTATTTTATTTTTATATAATTTTATTATGCCGAGTATGCAATCAGTGTAAAGCAACTAATGAAAACTTAGAAATTAACAATTATAAAACTGAACTTTGATTCAAGTTAGCAGTGTCTTTTATTACTATGCCTTTGATACATGCTTCACGATAGACGCAGGCAATGTGGGAGCTCTCGGCGATTGCCCCTGCCTATTGCATCAAATTTTAATATTTTATGAAGCAGTGGATTACTCCAGTATCATAAGCAAACTTTTTGCAAGCCATGAGACTGTAAAACGTAAAAGAGAAACTCACGTAGATAGACATACATTTTTGACTGGGTGGTATCGTGACGATGGACTGTGGCAATGCGTCCCTAGTAGGTAGGCAACACTTCAGTCTCGTCGCCTTACCTGTGGTCCCCGGGTGTGGATTTCAGAGTACAAATTTGAAGTTCATGTCTGTGCGATCACTGCTTCATTACTCAATTCTTAGCCCAGGAGGCACATTGATGTGCTCGCTGCTGATTAGAATTGGGACTCGACGACGGGGACCTTAAACTGCTTTCAAGTGGAGGCTTTCACGGGGCTCAGAATTTCAACTCCATAATTCGAAGTCTCCTCCCTGGAAGTATGGAATTTGATATCGATAAAATCATGATAAAAATAATTTGCACTTCCAAAGAAAAAAAAGGTTCCATGCGTAATATACATATTTGGTAGTTTGGTGCCCCACTAGGCATTAAGCCTCAGCAACATAGTAACACTAAAGCTAAAAAATAAAAATTTTACTTCCAAAAAGAATGTACTATTTAAAACCCCAAATATGATATAAATTTCGCAAGCAATGGCTAATATATCACCTTTGCACACGATAATGATCTCTGTAGGAGTTGTTCAAGGTCATCACGTTGTAGATGAGAATGAAACTTGTAATTTACACCATGAGCGTACCCAGCGAGGGGCAGCTGCCCCCCCAGAAGCAAAAATCGCAAAAGTCTTTGAACAAAATCAGTACTGAATTGAAACGAAAGTATTCAACAAACTTTCTTTAAACCCACGAAAAAATTAGTGTAAGACATCTAACTAAAATAAAACTATTTTTTCAAGGAAATAATGTCAAAAATTCCACGGCTTACCCCTAGTTATAGTCCTGGGTACGCCCTTGATTTACACAGTAAAAAATATACTGAAAGAGCATAAAATTCATTATTATTTCACTTACAGGGAAAGCATCAATCCTGCTTAGTTGGTATTTTATCTTGTTAGATTAAATGGTTTAAAATTAAACTACCATCCTGTAATATTCACATAGGCCTACCTCATACACACTCAACATTTTAAGATGAGAGTTTATTGAAATGAACTAGTACTATGCCCTTGAAAACGATAAATGCCACCATCTGAGAAAAAGTGAAGTGTTCCTTTAAGGTAATCATAGGTAACATGAAAATTACAAGCAAAAAATAAAAAAACTATTAAAATAGATGATTTTGAAAATAAAGTACCACTCCCAATTGAATTTCTTTCTGTAGTGTCAGCTCCTTGGTGTTATGGACGCTTGGAATTAACTACTCCACCGTGAATGGGACCGCCTCCTTATAATTGGCAGGGCGCGAATCTCACCAGCGTATTCCAAGTGTTGTGCCTCCCGTGGTGCCCTGGCTTGTGTTTACACCTCGACTAACGGGTAGATAGGACCGATACCAGAGGAGTAATCAAGGTCCTTGGAAGTGTATGTGACGATCTAGAGTTCTCCAACACCACCTAAAAATATAATAATAGTCTTTATCTCAAATTGCAAAATTATAACTTCACAATGCTCTCTTACATTTAACAAGTTAGACCAATCGCACACATCCAGGGACCCCATAAAGAATATAAGTCCCAAATGCACTCTCATTGGTCCCACAAACAACTTTCCCGCACATATTGTACTACAAAGAGCTCAGTCACGTTATCTTACAACGCCATTGTTGCTTCCGTTTGGAAAGCCCAGATTATTCGTGTTCCCCGCTGAAACACACGCTGAATTCTTGATGGATGGCGTTTTTCTTCTGAGCTAGGCTGCTTGCTGGCAATATTTCCAGCGGCCAGTTAGAAGCAGCTGCTAAACAGTATAGCAGCGGGTGTGTGGTAAATGTGCAGTTTCATGGCACTCGTCATTTTGCGATTTTTTGCTTCCAATATGTACTCAGAAAAATGTCCTGAATACGATAATGATTGTATTTTAAGGCGGGAAAGCCGGCAAATTATGCAGTATTGGTTGCGCGGTTGGTGACAATATTAGGCTACTGCCGCGCCGAAGACGGGCTTTATTGATGTATATGTGTAACTTCTAGACAATTCTTTATGGAAGATCGCCTCCGGCGTGGCTTCCGCCGCGCCGCCGCGCGCTACCGAAACAACCACCCTTTTCGTAAACCGCACACTGAATTTGTCCGAACAAGTCCGAAATGCTGCGATTTATATAAACTCCATGCCCCGACCCAAACCAAACCCACCTTTGCATATTCGTATTTCGCGGTGTAAGCGAGGAATCGCTGCATTCCCAAAAAGTACGCGTGGCTTATGATACGTGATAATGAGCTTATTTTACATCCGATTTGGAAAATATTTGCATCAAAATTGTTTGACATAAAATTACGTACATTTATAATACCGAAATCATCACCTTTAATCGATTTTCCCCCGGTTTTTTCGTTTTTAAAAAAGATATTTTGCCGTCTTTCCCGCCTTAAAATACTATCATCACCGTATTCAGGACATTTTTCTGAGTATATTGGAAGAAAAAAATCGCAAAGTGACGAGTGCCATCAAACTGCGTATGTACCACACCCCTTATTATACCTCATTTTCCCGTGAAATTCTGACCACTTTGACCGTGAGCGACGCGAGTAATGAATTTTGTGAACCCATTTAAATGCGTGGTGGGTGAAAACACATTTAGAGGCTGACTTGAGGATCAGTGGCGTTGCTAGGAATTTCGTTCGGGGGGAGGGGGGTCCAATAACAAGGGGAAAATAAAAAACAAAAAACAGGGTACTAAGTAATGGGTTATAAACTAATTTTAACACTTTTCACAATCGAAAAATTTTCTTTTGTTAAAGTAATACCTGGTATTTAAGCATTTTCCGGGCACCCGTCTTTTTGCGATTTTTTTTCGTCCAATAACATTGTCCTGATTACGAAAATGATAATTTTTTGTGGCGGAAAAGCCGGAAAATTACCTAAAAAGCGAAAAAATCGGAGAAAAAATTCCATATAAAGTGGTCATTTGAGTACTCAAAAACTCTAATACCTTTTTAAATCCATGATTTTTCAATATTTTTTCTTTTATGAAGGTAAATAGCGGCATTTTTATATTTCGGGGGGGGGGGGGGGGTTTGGGACCCCCCGGGTTCTCCCCTGGCTACGCCACAGTTGAGGATCAACTGCAATCTAGGTGGATTGAGTCAAAACTCCTCTCCTTACTGGGCAACACAGCTTACTCAGGAAGCGAACAACCGCGGAGGTCTGAAGCAACCAAAATGCGATGGGCGGATTCTAGGCTCCGCACATAGCATTTTGGTCGCTCCTCATGAAGTCACGTGCCCTCCGCCCTCACCCCACGACAAACTTGAGCCCGCCTCTCATTGTCAGTCGCAAATATATTTGAATTGAACTTTAGAACCGTAGCATATGCGCCATTTGACTCTTAAGATACTCCCTCAACCACGTGCGACACACTGATCACGAGGACTACGCCTACAACTTCGCCAATCCGCATAGTCAATATGACACGATTTTGGATACTATAGCAAAATAGCTAATTGTAATTCTACTCCACTTCATGAATACCACCACACAATCACCGATTTCATTTCTACTTTGGGTATTATTTTACAAGGGTTACAATCCGGATTTCGCCTTCAAACCTTCACTTTCCTGTAGTATTTTTGCCTCCTGATTAACGTGGTGACATTCATTCCTGGCGGAAATTAATAGTTTTCGAGATATTTTAACTTTTATGGATAGCGATTTTCGGGTTCTGCGCATGCGCCGCCATTTACGATCTTCACTTACTCACCCTTTACTTTACGCACTTCACCTTCTGCGCATGCGCAAACATTACCATGCCGCCAAATTTAAAGTTCACCCACTGAGGAAGACCTGCCTGGGACATCTGGGAAACCATAAGCACTGGAAGGTAAGCACATTTTACCCACTTCTACCTCCCACCCTACCAACTGGACCAGCTCGAAGGATATTTTTTTCTAGTTGACCAACTCGTACATGTGCCCGGAAAGTGATTTACCCACTTTACCAACTGGACCAGCTCGAAGGATATTTTTTTCTAGTTGACCAGCCCGTACATGTGCCCAGAAAGTGATTTACCCACTTTACCAACTGGACCAGCTCGAAGGATATTTTTTTCTAGTTGACCAGCCCGTACATGTGCCCAGAAAGTGATTTATCCACTTCTACCTCCCATTTTGTTATGTATTGGACCATCACTAGGGATATTTTTCTCTTGTTTACAATTTCAAACATGTTCCGTGAAACTCATTTACCGCCATTCCAATATGGCCGCGCATGCGCAGAACCCGAAAATCGCTATCCATAAAAGTTAAAATATCTCGAAAACTATTAATTTCCGCCAGGAATGAATGCCACCACGTTAATCAGGAGGCAAAAATACTACAGGAAAGTGAAGGTTTGAAGGCGAAATCCGGATTGTACCTCTTGTAAAAATTTACCCTACTTTGGGGCACTTATTACCAAAATACTGTTTTAAACGATTAAAAATATGAGACCTAATGAGGAAAATTTAGCGGTAATTGAGCGTGTCACAAATTTTCCCATTTAAATAGGGATTAAAATGAAATAAAGGAACACAAATATGCGAATGAAAAAGAGATCGAAATTTCAATCTAATCAAACAAAATAATATCCATAATAATCCAATTAAATGAGGTACCTTGAACGTAAACGGTATCCATGGAAGAATAGTAGACAAAAATGTTCTTCACCCTCCGTCCGGTACAGCTCTGTCTTCGCAAACCACCTCGAAGTCCAGTAGCCGGGTTTTAAGCTCCTCATAACGTCTTATGAGTGGAACGAACAGCTAACGACTAACTTGGGAGGTCGCGGACGAGTGCCTCACGAACCACGTGACTGGGAAGGGGAGAGTGGGTGAGGATTGGCTGGATTGGCTGGGTGGGAAGGAGCGCGCGGAAATTGAAGTGCGGTAAAGCAAAGCAGCATTGGGACTGCATAGAGGAGGCTCAATTCCAACCAAGACGAGGTTGATTTCTGCTGCCACTTCGGTCGCATTGAAATCGGTTTTCAAAAATGTCCGCGGCGCGGTGATGAGTGCAATGAGATCCACTTTTTTCCAATATTTTGCAGTGAAATGTTTGTAATCGCGACGAATGGCATCGGAAATTTATGAATTTGACTGATCACATTTATCGTGTGTATAAATTTCTGTTAACACTCCTAATTATATATCATCTCTCCATGAAACTCGGATCACTTTGTCCGTCAGCGACGCGAGTGGCGACTTTTGTAAACCCATTTACATGCGCGGTGGGTGACAATACATTTAGAGGCCGACTTGAGGATCCTCTTTCGTAATATTCGTGCCAAGAAGAATGAAGTCATGTTCTGATGAAGGCCGAAATCAACGGAACGAGTTCAAAGAGGAAAATATGTACCCAGTGCTTAATTTATAAAAGTTAAGGCACAAGGAAGGCATACCCACGCAGTGGAGAAGCCAGGACTTTTGCTCTTGGGGGGGATCCAAAACCAGGGGGGATTTTTTTTTAAACAGCGCTCTAGTTAAGAGGGTTTTAAACTAATTTTAACACTTTCCATAGTCGAAAAAAAAAAACACTTTTCAAAGAAATCTTCTGTAAATTCTTGATTTTTCATTATTTTTTTCTTTTATGAAGCAAAGTACATAATTATATTTTTATATTTCGGCGGGGGGAGGTCCGAAGAATCATGCTATACAATTATAAAAAACTATAAATTCTTTTGATTATAAATTTTCCCCAAGAGGTGCCAGAATGCCATTCTGGTCAAAATTAACCACTGAATATACCCGAATAAAATCCGTGTTTAAACCAACTCCTTCATTTGCCTTCGCATGATTGGCTGGACGATTTTTCTGTTTCCATTTGTTCTGAATCCGATGTATAGACCAGAACACTTCAGTAGTCTAGAGAATTGGTAATGAGACGGAACCTGAAACGTCCTTTTAGATTTTCCTACCGGCTTGCAAACATGAGTAATGTTTATTCATTCTATTCATCATCCACTGATTACTAATTCTCATCAACTGTACTGCCTCTGTTAGTTCATGGTGTACTTTCTCAGTAACTATTTGAACCATATTCATGTCTAGTGGTAGTATCTAATCAAGTAAAGGTAATTAGATTACTTGTAACAATTAATTTTGCAGTAATTTGTACTTGTAACAGTTACTTTTTTCAAAATGTAATTTTTAATTGTGATTTACTCCTTACAGTGAGAAATGAATCGTTATTTTCGTTGTATTCATTACTTTCATTGTAATCGTTGCTTGCTTGCAATCCACAGCCTCCCTAATGCTGAAGTTTACTTATGATGGGTACAAATATGACATCCCTTGTGTTTTTACAGCAGTTATAGCTGTATGTACTGCAAGTGAAATTGCAGCTTTAGCAATTTCCGTGACTCCATTCTTCCACATTTTTACTGCAATATTCGACAGTTGCTACGTGCTCTCTAGAGTGGTCAGTCTTACAAGTTGTGATTATAATTGTTGCTGTAATTTTAATAATTACTTCTTAATATCAGTTATTTGTTTTCATAATTGATATCTTTTTGTATGAAATAATGTATTTGAGCCAAGTTTCTTATTCTCAGCACTTTTACCAACACTGTTCATATCCATTTCATTGAAACAAAATTTGACTTAGGCAAATCAATTTGGCTTAAAACATTGTTAGACATGAAGTATAATGATTTTTTAATTTCAGAATTCAATTTGTATTTATCATTTCTTACTTCCCATGCTAATGATATCAATTATTTCCATCTTTAATGCTAATTGTGAACACCTGCAAGAACTATGAGATCATTGGACATCCTCAGAGCTGGTTCTAGGCATTTTTCTAGTGTAAATGACAGGGCCGGATCTAAGGGGCTAGAGCAAAGGGCTCATGCACTGGCCCACCCACCCACCCAAGCTTGAGCCTTCCGCCAATATATAGAGTTAAATCTCATGAAATCGGAAAAAAAAGAAAAAAACCGTCATGTATGAGAGAATTCGAAGTTAAGCTGGGTTATTTTATTGGTTAGCACGTAGTCATCAACATTGACGTCAATAAGTGGTTAACACTGCCATCAAAAAACAGATTATCCATTGGCGTTGTAAATGCAGCTCTGAACGCAACCAGTGGCACACATTTCCTGCTATTATGCTACAAATTGCTACACCTTGAAACAGTGGGCCCCTAGGCCTTCCACCAAAATGGACCCCTGGCCACCCACATCCTAAATCAGACCCTGGTGAGCGAAAAACATTCTAGTGCCCCCCCTGAAAACTTAGCTGAGAAGTAGTAGGGATTCTATCTGAATGCACTTTAAAATAAATCAAAATACTTTAGTAATAAGGGTCGAGACTTAATTATCAGCATGAATTTATAACGTCCTTACTCTTAGATATTTAATGTGATATTTTTAGACTTTAAAAATCAATAATATATATAAATTCAGAGTACTGTTACGAATGAGTCAGTAGGTGACGGAGCAACAGATGACTGGACAAGTCCATTTGGGAATAACAACAGCCCGAGTAATGGGGGTATCCACTTTAAGATATATCCTTACTTATACAATAATATTGTGGAGTAAATAAGTCCTCAGCCTTAAAGCTCCATGTTTGATTAGTACTGAACATTGGACTGAACGCTTAGGCGCCCCCTTTTGCTAGACGCCATACGCCGCCCTGCCCAGAGGTCCCTCAGTCCCTTTCTGCAACCCTCCCCCAAATAAAAACAATGTTCTACCTATTTACGCCAATGAGGAAGGATAACTTTCCATGGCAATAAATGGGACCAGTTCTGGACCAAAGGGAAGGAGGAGATTCTTTGCGCAAATCTGCAAGGTACACAAAGACAGTGAACTACTGTAGTGTTCGTTAAAAAAAGATTAGTCCGAATAACGAAAGAGAAGAAAGTTGTGGAGTGAGGAATGCAGTCTACCTATTTCGTCAATATCTTTAAGGATGTTGTACTCCCTTTATTTTTGTGATATCAACTATGAGTGAGTAGGTGATAGGGCGACGGTTGACTAGATGGATTCATTTGGGAAATACAATAACCAGAGTACTGGGGATATGGGTATCCACTTTATGATAATATCCTTACTTCTACAGTAATACCATGGAGTAAATCAATCCTCCACATTTAATCTCCTTGTTTGCTTAATCCTGAACATTGAACTTAGGCGCCCCTATTGGCTTGGCACCCTACGC
Source organism: Ischnura elegans (assembly GCF_921293095.1). NCBI lineage: Eukaryota > Metazoa > Arthropoda > Insecta > Odonata > Coenagrionidae > Ischnura > Ischnura elegans. Next base: position 18,428,780 of record NC_060255.1, read on the forward strand.
GGCGGGGATCGGGTTGGTGTGGTGGCTATAGTGTTGGCTTCCCACCCGGAGGGCTTGGGTTCAAATCCCAGCAGTGGCAGAGAATTTTCAGAGACTGCCCGATCCCTGCTTGAGTGTTGTGTGGAGGACATTTCAAGCGCAACATTCCGTCAGTCGGATGGGACGTTAAGCTGTGGTCCCCTTGGCACCATTTGTTAAGAGCAGGCAAATGCCGATGCCGGGTTTCTCTCCACCCTTCCTTACCTACCCTACCCTCATGGCGCAAATGACCTCAGCTGTCGATCACCTCCTCCAAATGCCATACCCTACGCAGCTGTGTACTTTACTTACTGCTTGAACCGGCCCTGGATATCCTTCAGAAGAAAGAAAATATATATGTATGTATGTATATATGTTATGAGCAGATTCTGACAATATTCTCCCCACCCACTTACTGTTCGTTCACTTTGCCCTCAATGCGTCATCCAACCATCATGCGAATATGTTGTCATTCAACTGCCAATACAATCACCAGTTTTCATATTCACTTTAGTAAGGATATAAAAAAATCTTATGAATCTATTTAAACTTATTTCTTTATTAATTCAGATTCTATAAATAGTCATTTTACTTTTCTTCTCCTAAACATGAGGAGTGGTGGATTTCTGTTTCAATGAATAAATTTTTATATGATAGCATTGAGTTCACATAAATACAGGTATCATGCCTTAACATAATAAAAAGAAATATTTCTCAGTGAATAAATTTACAAGACATGATTTTAGAGGCATATTTTTTAAACATGCCATGAAAATCGTTAAAACATCTTTTGTGTTTACTGAGCATAAATAACATTTTTAATGTGTACTTACATCTCTTTTTATCACATTTTAGAAACAAACCTCAGAAATATATATTATATATGAATATATATCTTATACATTGTCATGTATATATGTAAGGTAACCAGCTGTTTCCCTAAAACGGAAACCCCGTGCTTCAAGTATGTGTAACAGACATAGTCATTATTGGATAAAATATGGTGTTTAAGGGACTGAACAAGATAATATTATCCAAACCACAGTGTCTTTTGTACATATATTCAAAAGGATAACTAAAATACAAAAATCTGTACGTCAGATGGTGGGACATGTCTAAAAAGTAGGTAAAAAAAACAAATAAGAATAACCAGTAAACCATGTAAGTCATTCACACTTAGAACTGATATGTACAGAGGTATGTTTGGTGAACTGTCCATCATGTGGTCTTCTGTTAAAACACTGAGTTCAACTTAATTCAAAAAAGTTTAACAGAGCGAGGATTCAGCATGACAATCACACACTGGAACCAAGACATAGCCACAACACTACAGTTGCTCACGGATTAATGAAACAAGAAAAAACAGGGCTGCCAACCATTTGATTTGGTCATCCACATTCAAACTTTGAATCCATCACAGATTTTTTTCACTTCATTGCCCTTTAAATCTTCTTTATTTAATCATCCCGGGTCTCTGCATATAACTTAGGGCTGCTGCAAAGAATAGATATCAGCTGAATCCAATTTTTAGAGAAGTATCATTGCTGATTTCAAACTGAGGCATTAGATTTGAGAATAACCATGCAGACAATGTAATATGAGAGTGTGAAAGTGAGAAATTTGAGAATAAGACGAACTACCCTTGATCTTAACGTCTCATCTTAATGTATGCAATATGTGGGTGCTTGCATGTCTTGTCACATAATGATGTATTAAGGAGACTTTAATGTATCATTCTTTACAACAGCTTGTTATCTTTGCGCAGAGAGGTGTCTTGTACAAGGAGAGTGGCGAAATGTAGTAAATGAGCAAAAGTTAAAAAAAAAGAGTGAAAGGAATTTTACAATATTACAAGAGAAAATAATCATAAGTTCTCTTTGTCCTCAGAAATAGATTTGGCAGCCCTAATAACTGAATAACAAAAAGAACTTGAAGAAATACAAGAGTGTAACATATGATACAAACATTTGAATATTAAACGTAACAGAAATAGAACATTAACCTTCATCAAATGGTTGACTGACTTGTTAGAGCTCTGGGATGGAAGACCCATTGAGAATAATTCACTGAGATGTGGTAATAAATAAAGGGCAAAGAAATCAATCAGCTTTTTAGCTTGTTACTGATTCAAATTCCAGCAGTATGTAAGGCGAGTTATTATTTTTTTGGCTAAGAAAACCATGATAGCAAAATACTCCTCAAGGCATGTAACAACTAATGTGAAGAGAGCTAATTTTCCTTGTCTTGTTCAATGCATTAACTAATAAAGAAAGCAACTCAACTAATAGATTCTGGTATGCCCACTAAAACCTTAGCAATGCCAGAGATGAAGGGTGTAAATGAAATTTGGGTTTTTTTCAATAAGCCCTACTATATGACACTTTTTATGGCATTTTTTTTATACACCATACCTTCCCTTAGGAGAGAAAAATAAATGGGAACAACACTAAAACCTCCAAGAGTAGCACCTGTCAAAGCACTACATCATTGATGCAATGGTGTATATTATTGGTACTCCAAGAGTTATAAAACCTTTCAATGGTTATTTAAAAACATGAAAACATAGGACAGTACTTCTGAGGCACATTCCCAGTCCCTTTGACTCTATAAAGGCCATAAAATCTGGCAAATAACTATTAAAAGTTGGATTAATCTCTAATGTATCTCTCACCATAACACGGATGAGGCAGACCTTGCATAGAAAATTTTGGCTTACACTTTTCTACTTAGTTATTTGGCCGATTTGCCGTAGTTTTTCAAGAATTGCTTCATTCATAGCCTTGACGTCAACATCAAGGCAATTCACAATTCAAAAAGTTAAGAAGTTTGGTTAAAACTATAAAATAATTGTACTTTTGTGTCCTATGTATAATTTTAGATGAAGCTTGAAGTTTGAAAAAGCTTTAATTAGCAAGATTTATGACTCTATTTAGGAATAAATATTGTGATATTGTGAATCAAATTAACATCAAATACACTCGTCCGTGTTTCCATGAAAAGGCATCCCATGATTCGTCCTCAATCACATCAAATGCAGAAAAACTGAATACATAGTGATGATATAACACCTAATGATAAACTCAGAAATTTAGAAAATTTATTAGTCTATAACAAGAATCATATAAAACAACTTTATGGTGCCAAAGTATGACCCAATGAAAATATGCTATAAAATCTGCCACCTCATCCATGGATAGATGTACATGTGTGTATAGACTATAGCAATATCTTTAATCACAGTCGTAGACAATCAACTCATCACACAGCACAAACCTTCATAATTCAGAATTATGGATTTCATTTTCCCAGAAAGGAAAATAAAGTTATCCATGTTGCACCCGTTGCCATCCAACTTGATCAATCAACATCAACATGTTGCCTCTTTTTAATGCATGGAAAAATTGCACTTTAATAGCTTGCATCACCATTAACTGGCATATCTGACTCTATGGAGTAGAGAATGCAATACTTGAGTTAACATGCTGTGCCATTCCATATAAAATGAAAATATTTATAGCCCTCATCTGGCATAAAAGCATCGCATACAACTCCCTTCCCTGGGCGAGTCCCAATATAACTATATAACAATATTAATAGAATAATCTTATTTACAAGTCCATTAGCATTTCTGGTTTCTATAAATATGGTGAAATTTTCATATTTGGTCATTCCTCTATCGGTTCGCTAAGAGATGTATTTATGAAAGATTTCGTGCACTATTAAGTGAAGCATCTTATGAAAAGAGTACATGCTGTGCACACCACAGCTGCTGTAATGAGTGTGGTATTTTAATGGTTTTTTTGGTATTGGGAGGAAACAAAAAGGTGTAAATGAGAAAGAGCTACAAAAAAAAAACTCAACACCTCGATGCCGCTCGCATTGAAATGCAGTGTCAGCTCAGCTTCCACAGCATCGACATTAATATTTGGGAACACTTCAACGCAAACTGGAGTCCCTCACTCCTTTCTTGCCCAAAAAAAAATCCCTCTTTTTATCCCCCCCTTCTCGCTCAGCACGAATCAGTTCAAAACGTTAGGAGCACAGCCGCGTGGCGGTGCCATTTTCGCAGCAGTAGCGACGGCACCAGCTCCCTCGCACGGGAGACGGCTCCTCGCCGGCTCATCTTGGCTCAGCTCGGCGACGTGCCCAACTGTCCCCCGGCGGCTGAAGACGACGAGGAGGGCGGCATCCCGCCCGCGGCCCCTTGCGTGCCGGAGGAGGAACTGACCAGCGCCGCCGAGGAGGAACTACCCGGAGGGGGCGGCAGGTGTGGCGGGGGATCAAGGCCGAAAAACAGTGTCCTCGAGACGGCCGTCGAGGAGAGTCCAGTCTGCGGGCAGGGGGACGTGGGCGCCACTGGGGCCGCAGAGGACGAAGAGGGCGTGGGGGAGGGGCCGCTCGAGTTTGCCCACGCCGAGGGAACACTTTTCGAGTGGGAGAGGGGCGAGGGGGAGGGTGGAGGGGGGAGGGGAGCGAGGAGGGCCGGCACGGCGGCCGACTCTGGGTGTAAGAAGAGTCTTCGTTGTTGCTGGGGGTCAGGGTTGGGGGGCGGGGGAGGCGGGGGTTGCACTGCGGGGCAATGCTGCTTGATGCAGCGTGCCAGCACATCCGGCAGCATCTCCACCTGCTCCTGGATGGCGGCCAACTTGTCTTCCAACCCAGTGAGCCTCTCCTCCAACACATCTTGTCGCGTGTTCATGTCCGACACAATCTCATAGACAGTGTTCTGAGTCTGGAATGAGAGACAAATGGAGAGTGAAGATGTAATCAGAGCAAGTTTGCATCAAAATACCTTTCTATCCACTTCCAAGCTATCAAAATCACAATCTTAACCCTTTCGAGACGATGGAGTTCTCTCCTTAGCATGACTACTGTACTGAGCCCCAAGAGACTCTTCTGTGCCCTCCGTATGGGAGGATGGTTATAGATTGGTGGAGGCCATACAGACTCCAGCCATCAACGTATACATGTTTTCCAAGAGATCCATCCTGCCAATAAGTTCAAATACTCCACAGTGATAAAAATTCGATTAAATGAAATAAATAAAGGTATTTCATCTGAAAAATGTCAAGTTGCAGAATACATTCTCAAACATTTTTCGTTTAGGGCTAGGACTAAGCTAGACTTCGATATATCCTGACGGTTGTGCAAACAACATTGCAGTTATGTGGGTTGCCAATCTCCAGGATATTTCGCTTCAATCTATTTCACTGCTTGATCTTCCGTTTACCGCATGGCGTCAATTTGATGCCAGGTAGTTTTGTTTCCTTTTCCAATTGAATAATTTTATATTTAAACCACATTCCCACATCTTATCAATTTTTGACTCTGAAATAGTCACTGATAAGTTTTTATGTTTTGGGACATCAGCAGATTAATAAAAAACCTTTTTTCCTATTTTTGCTAGTGAAAGATGCCACACCACTACTTGGGTTGGACCAAGTAACATGCCAAATATCACCACGAAGATTTTTGCAGCCAGTAGATGTGCGTATTTGTAACTGAATTATAGGTAACTATTAAAAAAATAAATGTTCTACTCTCTACAGGTGTAGTAAACATTATTAATAATTTCTAAGAATTTGAAATCAACTGTTACTTTGAAGTTTGCACTTTTGTTCTTCTAAAGCTGATGAAACTTTGGCATACATCACACCGGCAAGGGAAAAATATTTTTATTTTATGCCATCCAAGCATTTTTTGGTCAAGTAATATAGTTATTAGTATATTCTTCTGGGTTAATTGTACTTAGTTAATCAATCAGGTGAGGTGGACAATAATTAACAATTCTGAGTCTTGGCCCCCTCATGAGTTGAAGACCCATCATCGCCATAAAACACCATCCGAGCGCTTCCAGAAAACCCTTTTCCAATCCTTCCCATCTGACTCGTGCTCAAGACGACCAATCTAACCCCCATCTTTTTCCTCTTTCTCCCAAGGAGCTCACCTAGAATTCATATATTTACAAATGAACACTAATCATTTTCCATCACTATAGCAGTAAGCATAGTTAATTCTATAACAAAGTTATGTTAATGCAAGTTCTGTTTGTTAGTAACAAAAATTGCAGATGTGGTTTTAATAGCATATATCCTGACAAATATCAGATAGTTAGGAATAAAGCTATTCTAATTAACATAGTCGAGAAATTTCTACCCTTCACATTTAGAAATGAATGGTGGAAAACAGCCATTAAGACAATTTCAGTCATTAAGGAACTGTGAAAAAATTTTGAATAAAGATTGATCCAACTTCCAACTGTTTTGAGGTGTTAACACAAAATAACTGCAGACATCTGGTCCACAGGAATAAAAGTTGATCCACTTCCTTTCATAATTTTAATTCATGTTTTTCAAATCAGCTTTGGGATAAGTCTCAATATTGAAGTGCTGCTAAAGAGCTGCCCCTTACTTAAGGGGTTTTATGAAAAAAGGAATTATCTTAACTGCTTAAAGTCAATTGAAAACGAGTGAACAAAATAATTAAGAGAATTTATGAGAAAATTGATCATGAACACTGTTTCCTTGAACTGGGTGAAGTAAATGATTACCCTGAACTAGACTATTAAGAATAGACAAGATTAAGAGCTAGATTATCAGAAATACACTATTTTAGGCACTTAATTAAAATTATATTGAGTCCATTGACATGAAAAAAAGTTAGGGAAAGACATTAAGGCGCCCAAATGGGGATGTGAAATGAAACAACACACCTTGGCCATGTCAGTTATGGTGTTGGCATTGTCCATTAATTTTCGTTGGTCCATCTTCACCTTACGAAGGCTGAAAATAAAAGTTGTTAGGATTAGTTATTGTAATTATTCCACTCAAAATATTTCACCAGCTTAGAATGAAGATTATCAAACCCATTTACTGTGGATTGTATAGAAATCGTAATATAAAGTTAATGTAAACTTCTAAAATGAAAAATCAATTACTGTGGCAAAGAAAATCTGGTGAGGCTGATGTCTTGAAGTCTAACAGCCAATAAAAGAAAACAAATTGGTAAAATGATCTCTTACCCATTGGGGGTTGAGAAGCCATGTGAATCTTTTCTAAATAGAGTTAGATACAGAAAATGATAGAACAAATGTGCAAAACTTGGTAGCCAAGGGATACAAATGAGTCTCTGTTCTGTGCTGACATCAACTGGAATCAATCAAATGCACTACTGAATATCTAGTTGATATTTTTTGTTTTGTTTACCTAATTTCTGTACCTAACTCTGTTTAGAAAAAAATAACTTGTATCCCGTGGCTTCTCAGCCAAGCCCTTATATCAGCTAAATCACCAACAATCAAAAAGGTGAGAAAAGAGCATTTTTATGAAATTTTGATAAAAAAATCCTTTGTCAGCCCATTTTATGGGGTCAGTAAATATGGGCAATTCAAAATTTTACCTTAGAATAATGAAATACATCTTTCATGAGCCATGAAATATTTAGTAAAGTTTGTGATGAGACAGTCAGTCTCCTTCTTTTCAAAATCTGCTGAAATTCACCAAAATTCTGAAGTTGATGGCCAAAAGGAGTCTCAACCAAGGCCAATAATTTTTCTTTAGAAAGTGAATGCTTTTAACTCTTTCCTTCCAGTTCTTATGAAATCAAAACGTTTTCCATGCTACGATCATGAGAATATTTTAAACCTTTTTCTAAAGAGTTTCCTCTTGGGGATGTATTACCCTGGTATTCTTATGCCTCCAATATGGGTCCCAATTATGGATATTATAAATATCTGGAGTAGCTATTTCTGAGTTGACAATTCAACCACTTCACCACAGATTCTGAGAGGTTGATTGTTAATGAGTAGGAGAGTCCGACTAAATTGCAGAGGAGTGGCCAAAGGTCTTGCTAAACTGGGTTTCAGGCAGGGCTTGAATATTTATGACCATTGCTATCTCAGCAGTCACTTCCCTTCCGCTCCATTTAAGCCAAAATTTGTTCGTTTGCATTGAAAAATTCATGCTGGCTATAGCTGACCTTAGGTCTTTTACATGTGTATGAAAATGCTTGTAGTCTATATCGAAAATTTGACACAAAAGGGTTAATATTTATCATTGCATTGAACTTAGACCATTTTACTGATGTGGATGCATCTAAAAATGTGCCCCGATATTGATGGTATGAGTAGATGATTGAAATACAGATGTAACTACTTAGCTCATTATTTCAGGAGCAATTTCTGTTTTAAAACTTAAGTGAGAGTAATTCATATTTATTGTTATCATTCAAAATTCCAATGCCATTTTTAAGAAAAAATAGGCAGACTCCACACTTGAATATTCTGCCCATATATCAGGTCTATTAAGATACATCCAGTTATTATAGGGCCAATTTTTTTACGTAAATCATGATCTCTGTGAGACTAATCTATATTTGTGAGGATGTCATGACAGCCAGTGCATCACCTTTACAATAAGTCGTAATCCCGGCAAATGCTCAAGATAATGATTGCATAAGTATGCAGTTATGCTATTATTAGCTCAGATAATGATACAAATTTGAAAATCAATTCCGTAAGTAAAGGGCAAAATAAAATATTAAAATGGATGCATAATGATGTGAAACAAATAGATGTCCAATGGTTCAGGGTATCTTTTTCACCTTGTCTGATAAAAGACTGGGTACTTAATGAGAATGACTCATATTAACATATGTACATAATTACTACAGATGTAAAGACATGAGAAATAAAGAATATTTATTAACTCATATTGTCAGAAGTTTTAGCTCATAAAAAATACATTTTTTAGCTGTCAGATAGGCAGTTTTGTAGAAAATACGTTTTAACCATTAGTCTGTATTACGATCTATATTGAACTTTTAGAATAAAGTTAGATTTTTAGCCATTTTCAGTAACTTCATGATAATAAGGGACTGGTCTCCGATGGTATTTTGCAGAAAAATGAATAGTGGATCACTCTAAACTATCTTCATTGCTTACGCATAGATGGCAAGTAGGAACTTCCTCTGGTGGGTCCGAACCCGGCCAGGGTTTACCCTCTTCACCAGCTTAGTGTGCTTGTAGATGAGCCAAGTCTCTCTCAGCACATTGGCGGCAGCATTCTTCAGCTGATAGGCCAAGAGTTGAAAATGAAGGAATTACTACACAAGCAGGTAAAGACATGGGCATTTCAAAGAATACTGTCAAAGCAAATGTTAAATTTTTTTCAGAGATATTCTTGATGAAACTCTAATCATTGAAAAATCAAAACAAAATATTGCAATTGTTAGCAAAGATCTTTCATAAATTAATGATCGGGTAGAAGCGATCAAAGCTCAATGAAAGCACTTGTGGTAAAAATAAGTTGAATAGATAATATTAATTATCATACCCTATTGCTTTTCTACTCTTTTAAAAGTCAAAAAAATGTCATAGTTATATTGAAAAATAGCATAGTGCCTCCTATATGCAATTGACACTTTTCAAAGGTGCTAAGAATATGATTAGAGTTAAAAACACAGCAAATAACACATCATAAAAATTAAATTTAAATTATATCCATATGGGATTAATGTTGAAATAAATGCACTCGATATAAAAAATGTAAAAATAAAGGATATGCTTACTTCAACTGCAAAAATATACAGCCATATATAGAAAAAAATGAAAATGAAAAATTTATATGTTAAAACATGAAAAAATAATTAAAAATTATAAACTATCCTCTCATAATCATATGCAAGCATTAATAAAGCTATTAAAATAATCAAAGCTTGGTTATGGATGGGGAGGATGAGGAGGGATAGGTTGAAACATTTTTTGACACAAAACTATGACTTTTGGTTCGTATCTTTTGACTTTAAAATGGAATACAAAGCCAAATAATTTCTCTCACCCAGGTTCTTTGGCAAACTATATAATAACCAGAAGCATCCCAGACCACCTTTATTCCACTGGCAGATGGGTATTAAAACTTATTTTCAGAGGCTAATTAACCGAGCCTATACAATGACTCGTCCCATGGATCTTATGAAATAATGAGTTGTTGGTTTAATAAGCCTTATTCACATTATAAATAGGTAATGATCATTAAATTTAATTCCTACATGTGCATGTGAAATTTTTCTATCTAAGGATTTCATAAGATGTGTATGGCTGTCAAGGCATATTTGATAGTAAGTCATGGATTGAATTTGAAGCAGATATCAGCTTTTCAGGAGGAAGATGGAAATCATTTAAGCTATACTTTAAGTAACAATACAGAATTAAGCCTGACTACCTCAACAAAAGTAGGAAGGGCACCTATGAATAAATATTAAGAAGGTTTTAGCTGTGGATCTATGCAACTGGGAAGTAAAATATCACAAAAAATGCATGTGTATGGTTTTATTCCATGAATGTTTCTCATTAATTCAGTCAATTGTACGTGAATCCCTTTTCCAGAGCAAGTAGCCCGTCTCATGCCTAAGAAAAAAAATTATGAAAAGAAAATGGGAACATGACTGCAGTATATTCGAGAACTTATTCTTCCACGTTCTGCAAATAGAAGAGACACAAATGAACTTTATGTGGATAACATTTACCCACCCATCCTAAAAATCTGAGGCTAAGAGCCCTTGTCCGACCATTATATGGTTGATACAAAATGTCAGTTCCTAGCTATTTGTTATAACTACGAGTTGTAAACAAATTCTAAGAATGCATCTTGAAGCAGTATGGACTAGATGAAAAAATGATAACAGAAAGCAGGTGTTAGCTTTAACTAAGTCGCTCACCACTACAACGGCCCGAGAAAATATTTCTTCAATATTTTGTGAAATCAATTTCTAAAATTAATATTTCAGCAACAAAAATAGTGTAAGCTTTTAAAGCATGTTATTCAAATAAAATTAACTGATGGGTATGAGGGAGATATTGGATATGTATCATGAATAATAATTCAAAATTGGGACATTGATTATTTTAAACCAGAATTAGGGAAAAACGGAGACTGATCTTCTAATTTTACAAGTTAAGGCGACGAAGAATTGTTAGCGTTTCACAGCCCTATTAAAATGAAGCAGCACTCACGATTAAGTTAAAACCACTCTTTTCTACAAATTCTGCTAAACCTCACACTCATCAGTACTGTTAAAACAATGATTGGTAAGTAAAACTCAAAGTAAATAAATTGTAATGAACTGCAGACCATTTTAAGGATGCATATGATTTAATAACACAACATTCTCTCAACTTCAAAGGAGGCACTAGTTCCCTAAAATTGAGTGGAATAAAATACCAATGAATGAGTTCCTCTCTTGCCTGAAAGAGTGAATTTCTGCATTAAGAATTATTTCTCATTTCATTAACCTATACTTTCGTTCATAAAATACTGGATTGAATTCATTAAGTATAAGACACAGTCTCAGGCGTTACTTTGTGGAATTGCTTCATTATAGAATAAAATAAAATAACTTTGTTTTATTCCACAATTTATTTTAAATAGCACAACCCGGGTTTCAGGTTTAATAATGAATTCATTGAGGATTAAAAGATTGAATTATTCAGATAAGTAAGCCATCATCTCACAATTTTAGGACATTTATATGCTGTGATGGTAGTCCGTGCTGTCGATAGGGCATATTTTACATCTGAATAGCAAATATTTTTTCCTTTTTGTTTTTAAATCTTTCATGGAGGAAATTGGCACAGTCTAATTGATAGAGCTAAATCATTAGGACTTGAAAGAAAATGACAGTTCCTTCTCAAAATCAACATGCATCCCAAAAACGTATCCGAGCTTCTTTGGTCTTTCAAATGTTTTCAAAGAAAGCTAAAAGCCTATTCTTTTTTTTTTGTTCAACTTCTTCTTACCCTGCGATCCAGTTGTCTCTCCATCATCAAGACGTGTACCCGTTTTTCCGCGGGACTCAGGGTCACCTTGTTCAAAAGCACGGCCACCACTAGCGCCATTGTTCCATTACCCTGAAGGGGGGGCGGCACCGAAAAATGCGGAGGAAATCCGAAACCACAGATAGATGGAAGGGGGGGGGAGGTAGGGGCGGTCACAATTGTCGGTTTCAAATGTTTTAATTTAAATGAGAAAGATTGGAATGAGCGAAGGGGTTGATTTGAGCCGCAGCCGACAAGGAAAAAGGTGACGGGGGAAAGTGAGGAGAAAGGGGAGTGAATCAGAAGGGATTAGAGAGATTAGGTAGAAGTGGTATTAGATGGTAGCAAAGGATTAATCAAGTGAGCACGAAACGGAGCGGATTGTGGAAGAATTATGGCATGTAAATGTGGCGTCAAAGTAAAACAAAAAAAAATGAAACAAAAGAGGTGTTGAGGTGGGAGGGGGGGAAAAAAGAAAGAATAAAAATGAATACATTTATACAAAGACACGGCCAGACAAAGAAAAGATAATGAACGGTAAGGGGGAAAAAAACCAAAAGATTAATGCCAACATCTTCCTCACGTGAATGAGAAAAAAAGAGCGATTCCACAGATGCAAACAAAGCTGCGTACATTCAGGAAGCAATGGCACGAAACGAAAAATCACTCGTTCTGGGGAGAAGCTTCAAAAGTCAGTATAGTGAGGCAGACACAACTTTGAAAACACAAAAGAATCAAGATAAATTCTTAGATAACCTAAGCTTCATGAAGCACATCCCTGATGAAATAAAACTTCGAATTTTTGGTGCCAAATTAGCAAAAACATGCATATTTCCGCATATTCCAATTCCCGCAAAATGCTTCAAGAGACCTGAGTTGAGATATGTGTGGTAATATTTTTAAAATGTAAAATATATGCAGTTTATGGTGGATTTAAAAAATTATTTTGAGAATGTATTGAAATATTTAAACCATGTGCGTACTAGAGTAAAAATAAACGCAGAGTGTTCTTTGCTTTAAAGACTGAGACACGTAAGAAATATGAATTAAATGATAGGGCATGATTTTCCTAATATTGCAAATTTCCAAAAGGTTGAGTGGAAGTTAAAAAGAAATTTGAAAGTGGGAATATTAAAAACGTAATTAGAAGAAGAAATTTTCAACAAAGGAGGTTATATTATTCTTTCAGATCCCATTAATAAAATCAAGGAATTTTGATAACATATTAAATTGCCTTAGGGCATACCATTGCAGAGCAGAGGGACTCAAAAAATATCCCTTTTTGAGTAAAAATTCCGATAGCTTCTTGCTTCTTTTATGCTTTCAAATTTTAGTCTACCTGTGGGTAAAAGAGCATAACTTATGTGACAAAACACAGAAACTAAAGCAGCAATGGCGATAGGCACAGCTACATACACAGAAAATGGGGAAAATGAAAAAAAGAAATATGATCATTTTGATATTTTGGAGGAGAAGTTGGCCACCCCTTCCTTCCCATGAAGCGATAGTGGGAGCGGGTTATAACACATAAAACATTTGGCACGAGTAGTCTTTTCCCATGCTTTGTGCCTACCGCAAATGCAGCTCAACGCATTTTGCCGCATAAGTGTAAGTTTTGTATCCCCTCATTACCCGGGACGAGATAGAGAAGAAAGTGGGACAAAATAGAGTCAAAAAATCAAATTAAATAGATTTGGGTGAGACGCCGTAGGCAATCATGTCTCCCCACAGTAGTCTGCTCCTTCGCCAGCATGGAAAGCAAAAACGTGATGAATAAGAGAGATAGATAGATGGGAGGTGGAAGGTGGCTAAAGATGGTTCGCTAAGAGAGATGAAACGGAAGCAGAGGCAAAGGGATGAGCAAGCCTTTTTCCTCATCAACGCATTGCTGACCTCAAGAGCTAAAATCAGTGCTGAACTAATGGTGTGTCACTGCTTAAAAACTTGGATTGGAGTCTTATGTACCCTAGCACTAAGACTTTAGCTTCAAAGTTAGTGTGCGTTATGAAAACATTGTATTTTGCCGCAGTATTTTGTGACCAATTTCACCTCTTTATGGTACCTTCAGGTAAAATTGAATTGCACTGTACCTGAAGATGATGTAACTCTTTGAATCTAGTGGTTCAGATTGAAGAAATATTTTGGTATGGTAGGAAGGAGGAAAAATAGTATTACGATGAAAAGTTATTTGTAGCAGAATCGAAGGATAATGGAAGGTAGACTGCAAAAAAATTGAATATTTGTACTTGCATTGGAATGCTTGGGCATGTTGGGTAATTGATTATATGTAGTTATCTATATAATACGGATCTCATAAAAAAAAGAAAGCAAAATGAGTCGACTGGCAAAAAATCATACAGTGTATGCATTACAAATTCAAAGATAAGATCAAGAGAGCTCAGCTAGATAGGCAAGTTCCTTTGCTTGCCTACAAAAAAATACCCAAGTCTAGAGATTTAATGATTTTGATTTTTACAGTAATGATGGCAGATTTGTAGATGCTGATGAGCTTTAGTTATCTTGATGCAAGTTTGGTTGAAACTTTATGCTCTCTAGCATTAGGGAGAGACTTGATTTTAAAAATCGGCCAATAATATTTAATTTTCATCTTAGAACCTCAGCTTACCCTGATTATTGTTGCATTATACCTATATTTTTAATGCAGATATTAAATTTTTATCAACCAACTGAGTGTTTCCAAAGTGTAGATTTATGAAAACATACCACATATATATTATGAAGGATCAAAGTAAAATATTCATTAAATTGGAAATACATGTAGATTCTCCTTACTTGATGAGTGAATTACTGGGATGCATAAAAATGATGTATCTCCATGCAAAACTGATTCTATTTAAGTCATTGATAAATTGTATCAATAAATGTCATGAAAGTTTTCCCTTAAGTATTTCCAGGCAAACTAAAAACTGTTACAGTTATGCAAAGAAATCATAAATGCCATAGAGGATATGAATAAACTATGATATTCAGCTATAATCATCGAATCTGAAGCAGTGAAAAATACAAATTGTGATGAGTAGTATAATTAAATTTTCTATGCACAACTGCAATTTACACCAAAACAATTAGATTTGATGATGACTTGATGACATTATCGGAGGTGGGAAATTCCAAAATTTCAGAACTGATTTGAGACAATGAGATGCACATTAAAGACTCTACAAGGCAGTCGTGGGATCAGGGAGGTGATTTGTGAATAGCTCGCTTGTATTGGGATAGGCAGCTGGTCGGGGTGAAAAAATAAGTAATCATACGAAAAATAACACAAAAAGAGAGACAGATAGAGCTGTGAAAATTGATAATAAAAAAAACACCAACAGACATTCTCTGTCAGAAAAAGAGTCAGTCGTTGCGCCAATCTCATTCAAACGCCACCTTCCGGACACTCTCACCGCACTTACCCTCTTGGTGAGTTGCGTATCCATCATAAAATTATGGACATGTTTCTCGGCCCTTGTTAGCTCCAGTTTGCGGGAAGCTACGGCAACCAAAAGAGCCGTGCAGCCCGCACCCTGTTAGAGAGAAGAAGACTTGAGTGCCCCCTGAAGGAATTTTCAAAAATTTTCTTCCCCTTTTCTCGAACAGTGAAAAAAACCATGATTTCCACAAAATTTGGCAGTGAGTTTTGAAAAAATTATCATGACGTCCAAAAAATATATGAATTCGGCCGCTTCATTCAGCAAAACATGCGAGGAACATCATGTGTTTCAGATAAAAGAGCTGAGCAAGGATGAAAGTTGTGCGACCAGAGAGTTCTTTTATGAAGCACTCTTGAGTGATATGGAATAGAAATCATTGACATTACTGTTATTAAAATAGTGGACCTAAAATGAAGACTGCATGCACCAATTCAAATTGAATATCGAAATTTCACTATTTTTCATTATTTTTTTCGTTAATTTTGAAATGAGGCAGAAGATAATGCTAAACAAATCTTCTTACAAGAAACATTTAATTACTTAAGTTTATGACTATCTTACTTATTAATTATTTGAAGAAGTTAGGTTATTCTCACAGTCCTTTCCATTTCATCAAATATGACTCAGAAATTTTATCGCAAACAGATACATAGTATGCCAACAATATCTTTTTCTAGAAAACTAATTTTCTTGCGAGTGAAAATTAGCCAAAATTATTTGTATATATAACTTGATTTGCCTTCTTCATGATAAACTACCAACTTAAGTATTGACTTGGCCTTTCTGTAAAAAAGTAAATTCTGTAAATTAAATCATATCTTCCCTTAATTCATCTTTCTTCAGCCACAGAAATTGTGTATTGAAATTTGTTTGTCCATATTGCATTATTAAAAAAAATGTAAGTTCATCTCATAAAGACAAAGACTGATGAACAAATGAACTGACTCTGAACTAGGAGTTTCATATCAAAGCTCACTATCTAAGAGCATAAATACATACATATGAGCTGTCCTGAAATAGCTGTTATTTGCCAAAACATGGATAATATGATAAAATTGTAGTCATAATTGAAATTATAATTCACAGAGTTAATTATCACTGCAAGAAGCACTCTGTTCAAAAGTATCATTCATTTCATGATAATTTTGCTCTACTGCTATATACGATAACACTAGTACAACTTCAAAGTTTACCCTTCCTGTATAACTTCAAATAAAACTTAAATAGATTTTCTTTGATTTAAATGGTTGAACTATATTAATGCCATTACCATTGCCTGTTCATACAATACCATGAATTACCTATGATACAAAGTTTTGAAAAGCTTTCCATATACATATATACAAATATGTTGAAAATATTGATTATCTAATCAATTACGATAATAAAAGAAAACAAGATTAAATATCCCATTTGTATTTACACAAATGAATTGAATGCATGCAGTCTTTCAGAAATTATACACAAGTCTACAGCTTCATTGATTAGTGCTAAGACAAAAGGCATTAAAAATATAAAATTGTGAGATTCCATTTGAAAATGGAATGAAAATTAGAATCACTGCATTTAGAATAATCAAAATCATTGCATAATAGGATGGTAAAAATATACTATTAATGCTATTTAGTTAATTTATTTTATGAATAAAGCAAATATGATTCCAGAAAAATTAACATTCATTTAAAAATGATTATAAATATTTGGGACCACCACTATCTAGGGTGGTGTGCCCAGGTATAACCACAATCAGGCGTTAGGAATGCCTAAGGAAATAGAGAGAATAAAACAGTGTTAATGAAGAACTATGACATCCAGGTAGGAAGCTTTCACTACGATTCTAACACAGACTAGAAAAAAAGGCATAGGTAGGATTGGTATGACATTGGGGATAAGCTGCTAATTGTGATGATGCTATCAAGCTACTCACAGCTAAGCGGACATATTTGCTTGGTGGATTATGGTAGGGCAGATAGAAGTGTTTTCTTTCTGTATGATCCCACACTTGCAAGTTAATTGGCAAAAAACATACATCAGGGCACACTGCATGCAACAATACAGATTCTCACAGAGAAAAAAATGTCAGCAGCCAAAATAGTTGAAAAAAATGCAAATAGACTGGTGTTTGGGAGACAGTGGTGAGATGGGCACCTAGAGACTTGGAGAGAATAAGACGATTAATACTTGAATTGACAAATGAAGTCTAGTCAACCGACTATTCCCAACCTGAGACACATGCAATTCACTCTTTTTTGGGAAGTATAATTAGCAACGCTGATATAGGCTGAAATAAAAAAAGGGAAGTTGATAGTCCCGTAGAAAAGTGAACCATCTCAAACTTGCCATCTCTTGAAAGAGAAAAAGAAAGAAAATAGAATCACCATCTTTTCACGAAGCAGCCCATAGTTTCCGCTTTCATGAAGTTGTTGCACAGAGAAAATAGTTTTTATGCTGTATCAAATGGCAAAAATCAAGCTGAACATAAGACCAACACATTCACAATTCAGAGTGGCACAAAAATAAAATACAAATATGGAGAAGAGACAAACTTTACAAGATTTGTTGGAGACTTTAAAGCACACATTACTTATGATTCAAATAAAGATTTTGCTTTCAAAGCCCAAAATTATAGGAAGAAATAAAAAAGTACAGTGAAGTTTTTTCATCGTAGTATTAATGAATGGCAAGAGAGATTTACAACAAAAACAAAATGGATATAAAAGCAAATCAAGATAAGGCAAAAAATAGTATTTTTATCATCAATTCTGTGACTTCTCTATACATATACTTTTAGAAATAAACATGCAAGTTTTACTATATGAGAAGCAGAACATTTTATACACCCTAGGATTTCATTAGTCCTTAAGAAGAAGCTCTAGTTTCCCTTGAGAAAGGGGAAAGTTTCTGTATAATGTGGTTTATTATCATTGGTGAGAAGAATCTGTGTTTAACATAATAACAAAAAAACAATCTGATACAGAGGGCAAATTTAAACGCATAATTACATCATGAAAGTAATGAGGACATAATTTACAAACATGCAAATGACTCTTTAATATTTTGCTATAAAAATCGTATATACAAAAGTAGTAGAAATGAAGAATATCTAAGTACGTTCGGCAGTGAAGTACCTATCTATCTCAGAATACGTAAATAGATATACCTTAAAAAATTAATTACCTACATCCAGATGGGGATCTAATTCATGCGGTTGACTTGACTTCATTTATGAATGTGCAAATTAACATTCCAAGATAAATGTACACTTTAATGTAAACCTGTTTCAATTATAAAGGTGAAAATATAAAATAGCATGTGCTTAATATCAAAGTGTCGAGAGCTTATGTTTACCACTGAATTCACACATGATGATCATAAATTAACATAACAGATTCCCATTATTGAAGCGACAATAAATGTACCTAAAAATCTTCATCACGAGTACCTAACTCAGCTTTAGAAAAATTTTTGCTCAATGAATTCGAAGGGACCCCTTTGAAGCTACTTACTGGGAGTATTAGAAGTTTAGTGTAGTCCTTATTCAATGAATAATGCTAAACTTGATGTTTTTTTAGTTTAAGGTCAATTAACTAGACCAGAAACTTAACTTGTTTTTTATAAATTGTTTTTGGCCAAGAGGCATTCTTAAGAGAAAAGAAAAAAGTCTATCGAGCACTAAATTATCCTTATCTTTCCTAGATTCATTTGAGATCACATTTCCATCGGGACATCTAAGTAGAATATTCATTGAAAATTTGAATTAAAAAGTTATTCAATTCACGTTCCCATTTCTAAAACAGATTGTTGATTGAAGTAATGGAATTCCTTGCTTGAGAAATTATACCTTTGGGCACAATTGCTCCCAGTACATATATTTGCGTTCATTTTAAATCTGTAAAATTTAACAGCTGCCGCATTCAGCTGCACATTCAAAAAAGAGCATATAATGCCTATCTTCATTGAAAATACATATAAACATATACATAGGACTCTTTTGTATCATATAGCAGTTTTGTATGCCACAGATACTTCGACTAGGGGATCCAATTTCCAATTGCCTAATTTCTCAGTTTCCTTTTAAATTAATCAACTTCTTTTTAGAAAATCTCAAATTCTTCTTGAAATATAAACTCAATTTCAAAACGCAAAGAAACTATATTTGTAGGCAAATTTTGAAAATTATGTGAGATTTAAAGGCAAATTCCCAAAAAAACTTATTTTTTTTCCTCTTCAGTGCTTGGACAATAGCTTGAGACATGAGTATAATTATAATAGGTATACCTATTATAATTATATGTTGGTTAACAAGTAAATGAAAATGGTGTACTAGCTATGAAAAAAATATGTAACCTATAGTTGAATGGATACTTCATCGCTCATATTTCCTTCCCCAAATTTTCAACAGTTTTTTTGGTATTTGTACAAGTAAATAGAATATACTAATAAAAAACTCTATTTTGTTTTAAATATAATTCTTCAAAAGATTGAATTTTTCCACCTTTGCTTTGATAGATGAACTACCATGGGTGAAAATTTCTAAAATCACATAACAGTTCCTAGCCTCTTTCCAATTGACAACCTTAAATCAAGAACTACGGAAAGGAGTTGTTGATTGTGTTTCTATTGACTGATAATCAGCAACTCCACCTATTGAATGAAGTAAAACATAGTCGCATAATGGAATGAACTATGTGTGAAAACAAATTGATGATTATCTATCATGTAATACATTTCCTAGTTTTTTAAGCATTTTATAAGAGTCATATGATCAACATTAGAACCCTGATAACTCAAATCTCGATACCTGGACACTCCGGGGAAAATCAACAGGCATGACACATTTTTTTTCCTCACACCTATAACGAATTTTTTAGGGGGCTCAGGCCCCCTCAGGCCCCCTCAGGCCCCATGGAGTTGGCACCACTGTGAGGCCTTCAAAATACTTTAGGATGTTTGGCTTAATTTTTCATTATACTAACACGAAATCCTTAAGCAGCCTTCTAGTATTGATTTTCTCAACTTAGGGCATCATATGTTTTAAATTTTCAAGGCCAAAATGGCAATGATTAAATAATAACATTAATTACAAGTACCTACTAATAATCAGTTTTTATGCAAAAGAGAAAGCATTACCAGAGAGAAGACTTTGAAATTCAGCCTTGCTCTTGCTATATAATGTTGTTGAAACTGGTTTACATTTATTTACCCTACGAACTCGGCTTAAAGCTGATATGAATCAAAACTGTAGAATCAATTCCTAATTACGATTTAGGACCACATTACCAAATCTAACATCACACAAGGAAAGTAAATGACATTCAGAAATTACCTACAAGGGTGATGCACCCAAAACAAAACGATTGCACAAAGATAGCCAAAATGAAAACGCCCTCAGGGGTGAAGTAAATAATGAATAATTTATCATTTTCCTTTCTTTCTTTGCTCTTGACTATATGAACCCAAACGAATATGAAAATTCTTTCTCAGATTGAGTATTAACTAAAAATAATCAACGTTTTAGAGACTATTTCCTTGGTTTCTTAACCTTGTTTATATAGGCATTCCAATTAAAAGACATTTGGCCTAAAATTATTTTGGACAGGTAAATAATATAAAAAAACAATTCATGTTTATCCACTGCCACCTGCATCAGGTGGCTGTCTCTGTGACTCGGCGCAATCTTTTCACTCTCACTTGGCCCAATCCAATCCTTTTGTCAAATTTTTCCTCTCCACCTTCCTCTGTGGTCATCCTCACGTCACCACCCCAAACACTTACCATGATCCCAGTCGTGACCGCAATGCCACGGCCACAGTACGTATTGGGCACAATGTCCCCATAGCCAACACTCAGGAATGTGATTGCGATTAGCCACATGGTGTTTAACAGGTTGGCGTGCTCCTCGTCGTGGAACCTGTGATGCGTCGTCGAAGAAGAATGAGGGAGGATGGTGAGGAGGTTGTTGCGGGTCAATGTGTTTGGTTTGGGAGGGATTTGGGCAAATATGCAGGGTATAAGGTTTGGGAAAGAGGGGTTGCAGGATGTGCAGAAGGCGTTTGGTTGAAGGCGTCAGGTTGATAGGGGTAGGATGAAAGGGTTCAGGGGTTTTAAGTGTGCGGGGGTAAAATATCAGGGTTATAATTTTTTCAGTTGACAGGTATAGGTAATGGGCAAAGTATTAGGGCCCCAGCAAAAACAAATGAAAGGATTTTGGTTACAATGGCGAATTTGAAAAAGGTAACAATTGGAGAAGGCATTGGGTAAACATTTATAGAGCATAGGATAAAGAGGGCCAAAATGGAGTGGATATCATATTGGGTCCAGTGTAAAACGGAAAGACCAAAGGGTTTGAGAAGGCCCAAGTGATAAGATAAGGTTCAGGTAGTGAATAGGTTCAATAGGGAGTAATTAACAGGTTTCAAGGTGACACAGCAGGGGGATGAAAATTAGCGAGAGAAGTTATGGTTCGAGAAGAGAATTGGGAAAAATGACAATGAGGCCATACGGGATGGATGGAAGTTTTGAAAAGTTGTTGGTTTAAACAGTATCAGGATGTCAATAATAAATGGACATTGGAACGGTTTTAGTTTGGGATAGGAGGAATGAACGTTTTTTTAATCAAAGCATTGGAGTTACAGGGATAGGTACATGGGAATTTGTTTGGTGGAGGTAGATAAGGAAAACCATGATTTCAGGATAATAGGTGTGTGATGATAGGTGGAATAGGGGTAATAGGGTGTCAGGGATGGAAGGAGAGGGGGATAGGAGAGTGAGAGAGAGAAAAGGAGAAAGAAACAGTAATTTGAAACACCGAGAACATTCACCAAAAAAGAGAGATGAGTGGGCATCTTTCATTATGTGTGAGGCGTGTGGGGGGGACTCATTGAGGGGGGTGAGGTCGTGTTCTAATCGTGTTCTGGGGAGTTTGACACGGGGGAGGTCACAGGGGCGAGGGGATAATTGTACACAAAAAGTCACCAAGAGGGACATCAATCACCAATCAGCGTGACAGGAAATTGAATATTCAAGAATAAAATTATCCACCGTGATCCCACTCTGAACAAGATAAAAGATTTCAGCATACTTAAGTCTATTTGAATGTCTAAAAATCATAAGATCGTAGAGCTAGAATCAGGGGTGCCGACTTACAAAAAATATAGAGGGGGCCCAAACCGGGGATCTTTCCCCAGTAAATTTTGTAAGTAGTGGGTTTTAAGTTTTTTAAGCATTTTAGAAGAGTCACATGATCAACATTAGAACCCTGATAACTCCAATCTCGATATCTGGACACTCTGGGAAAATCGACAAGCCTGACACATTTTTTCCTCACACCCATAGCGAATTTTTGAGGGGGCTCGGGCCCCCTCAGGCCCCATGGAGTCGGCGCCACTAGTTAGAATGCACATTTACAATTATACTAGCACGCCACCCAGCGCTACTTGGGAAAGATCATAACCAGAGAGGTGGGAAAGTTGGAACTTGGAATTCATGGTCACATCGCAGGATTCTTTTAGGCACGCTGAACCAGTGGCGCAGCCAGGGAGGATTTTGGGGGATAAACCCCCCCCCCCCATAGCTCAGAGAAATTTTTAAGTTTAATCCATTTTACTTAATTGGATTAATATTACTTATATAATAGTGTAAGGACTAATGAAATATCCCTCATAAGGCCGTAAAACTCACCATTTGAACTATTTAGGTATCTTAATTTTTTTCCGGGGGAGTGTCCTCGCACCTCCTGCTTACCCTGGCGGGTATGCCATACGTCCAGACCCCCCAGTATTAACTGCATCTGTAACCCTCCCTAGCCTTAATTCCTAGCTGCCCCCCTGCACTGAACAGCAAACAAAGGAAAAATACTTTCTGTGTAACGCACCTGGGATCAGCTTACACTCCACTCCATAACATTGATTGCTATGCGTCCGTATGTGTGTAGACCAAATAAGTTTTGTGAACTCATACCCCCACCAAAAAGGTTTGCACAGAGATGGTAAATAGGTATGTGCAGTATCCTTTGATTTATGATTTCCCTTTTGAGCGAGTGAAGAGGCATGCCTACACGACAGGATGCCGAATCACAGAAGTTGTATGATGTGATGTTACAAACAGAAATGAGAAAACGGCGCAAAGGACGCAGCAAATACAACCAAAAGTAGGGCTCGGAACCATAAGGTGCACCTGTGTACTAACTTTTGTCCTCATTGTTTTCTGGCAATTATTGAGTCCTCTAACAGGAAAAATCACCAGATATCATTAAAGAGGACCCATTACTCATTCTCCGTCAGTCTAATTGTGTGAAAAATTACTTGTTTGAAATTGCGCAATAATCTTGTAATTTGTAGAGAATGTAGAGTAGTGCCTCTTAAAAATTCACCGGTAGTTATCTCAAAAATTAGAATTTTATCTCAGTATTTTCTCTGACATCACATTTTTGTATTTGATTTAAAAATCTAAATCTATCAAATGTTTCCTTTATATATTTACCCTGTATGAATTAAGATGATGGCCTAACTTTTAAGCTAGTACACGGGCAGATTAAGGGGGATAATGGGGGCAAATGCCCCCCCCCCCTTGATGCTTAAAAATTAGACAAAACATTTTATACTGATATAATTACTGTTAGAACGTAGGTTTCCATGGCAATGGTCCGATCTCTGCATTTCTTCAGGGTTTTCTTCCGCGTCAGCTTGTTTGTAAACTGCAACTTTAGTCTACAAACAAGCTGATGCGGGAGAAAACCCTGAAGAAATGCAGAGCTCTGATATAATTACGTTTGTTTTGTTTTTGTGCATTACATGGCCTCAATCATTTAATTTCATATTCCCCTTCGAGACAGTGGAGCTCTCGCCTTAGCATGACTGCTGTACTGAGCCCCGAGAGATACTTCCGTCCCCTCCGTATGGAGCATTTTTGCAGGACATTTGTTAACAAGGGTGTAGCACATAATCACACACTCTCAGCACCATTTTTTTTCGACCCTTCCTAGCAGTGACTCCGCATTATCTCGGACTCTGAGGGTAGAAGCTCTACCATCAATATTAATGCATTTAGTGCAGCAAAAATTTCTATGTTGATGTTTATACTGAAATTGAGATATAAGTTAATAATTATAGTAGAATTACGTTTAAAATTTGTAAACGCTGCTGAAAAGACAAATAATTCAATTCTTAGTATATATTTTTTGAGAAAGGAAAAAATATTTATTTTGCCAAATGACTGGCACAAAATGAATAATAAACCATTATATGACTGCGGTCCCTTATTGCTGAGGGGGGTAATACAAGACGAGGGGTCCGTATACCTGCTCCCGGATTTCGAGGGTAAAGCCTAAGTCCTGCAGTGTTGGGTCCCAATACAAAGACATCGCCCACCCACGACCATCATAAAAGGGGGAGAGCTTGGAAACGTATACATTCGGCATTCGTTCACCTGCGTAGGAAAATCTTGGACGAAAATTTTTGGCTCTCGTCTCCCGTGTCAAGAAACATCCAGATGCATATTTTCGTCTTCAGTAGGGAAAAGAATTATAACTTTCATGCTATATGCTGAATATTTTGTACAGTAATTGTTGTATCTTGTTTTTAATCTCAAGTATGAGAAGAGCGCTTGTCTTGTGCCCCTCCAGAAAAAAATCCTGCATCCGCCCCTGAGCAAGTACATGTATTGTCAGGTATAAAGAGAAAATACTAGTAATCATTAGGATATTGATGGGCCCTCTTGATAGGCTGTTTAAATGAAAAATTTTACACCCTCAATTTTTCAGGATTTCCCTATTTCACAACTCAGTCACCGCTGAAGTAGTTAGATTGACATCACCATTGGTGAGGCAAGGGTGTGACAATGGGGCTTACTCACTACGGTGGTTGTTTCTGATATCAATTTTGGGCATTTACGGGCATATGCAAAGGTGCAGGTATGAGGGAGCTGAGTAGGGGGGCATAAGGTACACACACATTTATATATGAAATAATATGTGGGTTTATTATAATATATAATATATACTATATATATTTATGTGTAATCCAACACACAAAGAGATGGAAAGATAGATAGCCATAGAAACAGACTGTGGAAATGGGAGAAATCCCATGGTAATAATAATGATAATAGCACACACACACACACAGACATATAATAGATACACGATCATAAGGTAGTACATATTGAATTGTGAGAAGCCATCCCGCCAGGAGCGATGGGGAACCACTTACCATCATACCGCAAGTCACTGTGATTCCTCTCCCGCAGTACGTGTTGGGGACTATGTCCCCGTAACCTACACACAGGAATGTAATGGCGATCAACCACATGGAGTTTAGCAAGTTGGCGTGCTCATCGTCGTGGTACCTACAGCACAAGAGATCGGGATTTTCGGTGATTATCAAAAGCCAAAAGACCTCTCACTCTCTTTCATTAGGACACTTTTTTTCTTTGAAAGAAAGGATCATCATTTGGAAAACTGAGAAAGGAAAAATCAAGACCGTGCGGCAGCCATAGTTTTCCATTCCCGAAATTGTGGAATTTTCCATATTGTCTATCGACAAAAGAACGTAACAATTAACTTTGGCTACGGATTAAATAAAGTAGCAGGGTAGTTCATGAAAACTTCTGGCTGTAAAACTATGATGTAATGAGGAATGGACATCTTTCCTTCTGAAAACTCTGACTTTTATAATAGCTCATTCAGTTCCATTTCGATAGTAAGATTCACGCATGAAGGTAAACGAAAGGAA
Source organism: Ischnura elegans (assembly GCF_921293095.1). NCBI lineage: Eukaryota > Metazoa > Arthropoda > Insecta > Odonata > Coenagrionidae > Ischnura > Ischnura elegans. The sequence goes on from NC_060255.1 coordinate 18,454,780, forward strand.
CATAAACTGCATTTTGATTTTTGAGATGTTTGTATCAAAAACTTAATAAAAGGTGTCCCTAAAAATGCATAATTTATGCATGACACTATAAGAATGAATCAGTTTCTCTCCAAATTTTAATTTCTTTCAATTGCATTCATGATAATCAGGAAATTAGGTAATTAATTAAAAGAAACTAATATGCATCAATTCTTTCCATTATATACATCCCATGTTCCCCAAAAATATATACATCAGTTTCATAAGTGTTCTAGCACAAGAAAATATATCTTCCAGGGACAAAGCTGCCTGCCTCAATGATGAATATTTGGCACAGATAAGATGAAATGTGTCGATAGACAAAAAATAATAACGTTTGAAAATGAAAAAAATTAAATAGAAGTGATTAGGAACATTTTCATTAAGAAAAGATTTTTGCAATGAAGTTGAGAACCAGTTTTGTTTCCTCAAAATCTCCTGATTGATTTCAAAATCTTTCTGCAAATGAATTCAATGTATCTGCACAAGGAAAATCCAAAATGCCACAAAATGCTTAGTTATTCTGTAGCATTCTGTAATTCAGGAAAATTCCAGCATATTTCAAGAAGGTATGAAAACAAAAATTGGCTGGCCATCTTGAAGATTAAGGAAAATAGAGTGAAATAAATAAATAAAAGATTATTTCACATAAAAAAGATAAGAGAGAATTGAACTTTTTTAAATCACCATTCACGATTGTAAGACAACATCAACAGCAACAAGTTGAATATACGACTTTCTTTCACCAAAACAAACATACATAAATGATAAAGACTATGCAGAGAGACTTGGGAAGATAGAAGAAGAAATGAGCAATTTTATTTTCAGAGATATGAACAAAGCATATTCAAATAGAGGCAGGTGGAGAAGGACTCACAATTGGTATTTCATTAACAAAAACAAACTAGATGACAAACAGATGCATGTTCCAAATATTGAAAGGAGGCGGGTAACACATAATTTGAGACACTCAGTTCATAAAAGATAAGGATATAGAGACAGTTACAGAAGAATGCGGATGATATGTAGATATAATTGAGTGAGCGATATTTTTTACATAGCGAAGAGTGCTGCCTAAAGGAAGGCTCAGATATGTGATGATAAGACAGAAAGGCGATGAAAAGCACACAAACACAAAACACATAAACGAATGACTGCATTCTCGCAAGATGCAGAAACATGTGCTTAGGGGAGGATCCATGAAAGCATGAGAAAGATCAACGTTAACGGGAGCTGACCGACTAGGACATTGAGATGGATTATCTATCAGGAAAGGCCTCCGAGAAGTGAAGGAAAGGAGAGAGAGAGAGAGAATTAAAGACTCTTGTTGGAAGAAAAATAAGATTGATAATACGAAAGACTGCAATAACACCACTAAAGAGACCCGCCATCCTCCTGAATAAACCAAAACATCTATTGAATAATAAAGAAAAGCAAGACAATCCTACGACAATGACTACTACAGCTATGAGACAACATCCAAAAGTATACAACAATCAACAAGCTTTTTTTAAAATCCATTTATTGCATCCCTTAACAAGTATAGGTGAGAGAAATAAAACAAAGGTAAAGAAAAAAAAACCATGTACGTTTTCTAAATTTTGATGTCAAATATCAGAACAATTAGGAACAAGACCAAACGAAACAGTACAAGGCTGTGCGGAATAAAATTGTTCGCAGAGAAAATAAACTGTATTACAAATTGAAAGATTAGAAAATGGATTTACCATTAAATAAATAATTGTTGTATGTGGAAACATGGAGACCTCATTAAAAAAAATGATTTTTTAGAAATGATTTCAGGTAAAAGAAAGAAATCATAAAAGTAATAAGAAAACCATTTCCCGGAAAGCAAATACACGAGGAAGATTTTTCTTTTTGTTAGTTATTTTTTTAATGCTAACATTATAGTTTAATTTAGAATTTAATTACGGCGTGCAATTTATTACCTTTTCTATGGTTGCTTATTATTTTCTATTGTATTATAGAAGCGGCGCTACCTGCATGCTGAAATTACCAGTGGCCTAGGGCCATCGCAAAACAAGAGATCAACAGCAGAAAAGACGTGATGTGTAGAAATATTTATTGAATGCTCATTTTTACAACAGAAGAGCTATAGCAATTGGAAAGAACGTGCGTCTAAAAATATTGTTAGAAGAGAGGGACATGTAAAGAACTTGATAGTTAATCGCTCACAATGTAAACCAGATGACCACAGGTTAATGAAATAGATGGGCGAAAGTGGTATTTAGCATTTTCCCTCAAAGACTTAAAGACTGGAATGAAGATATTATAAAGCCATGAATGAAGGTTAGGGAAAGAGGAATAATATACAGATGTGAGTGTGAGATAGGCTGAAATGAAAGGCTGAGGTGCATCAAAGTAAACTATATTTTGGCAAGGACTTGGTATTTTAAAAATATTAGGACCATGGTCAATTTAATGAATATCCAGGGATAGAAGTGACCAGTCTATGAGTTATGTACAGATTGTAAATAAATGGTCCATCTCTTCAACAATCAATGTATAAGTAGTGTAAACAAGCCATTTCTCAAGAAAAAACATGATTTACATGAACATATCTGTCAACTTTAAAAAAGAAGAGGCAAATTGAATGACAAAATTCAATCATCTTTGTTCAAAAATCAAATTATTAACTAAATAATTAAAGACAGGCATTTATGGGAAAAATTACAGACATACTCTGATAGCTAATAAATTGCTAAACTCGAAAAAAGTGTAAAAGGAGGTTATTATGCTATGATAGGTTTACTGCGATCAAAGGAGATTAGGTGCTTATCAAATTAATGAGGTGCTAATTATGAAGTTTGGCTAATCAAATGATGAAGCAAATGCATATCAGAATATATTACTGAAACTACAAAAAATTAAAGAAAATCTGATAGGGTAATGACTAAAATGTATGAGAGGTCATAAAAAATGAGGAAGGTAAAGGATGAGGCTGATGTTTCAAATGGCTCAAAACAAGAAAAGCATTCTAGCCAAATGCAATCGACCATTCCATCAAAACGTCTGACGCACTGTACACAAATATTGGAGAAAACTGTTCACGAAAAAAAAGAGTAGTTCTAGTGAAAATAGATTCTATCAATAGAGCAAAATTTCCAAAACAACTTTACGTAGGCTCACTGAATGGCTGCAGAGGATGTACTTTCCTAGACAACACAAGTAGTTTAAGCTGAAGGTAGTACGTATTGGATTCAAAGGGAGAAGAGACTGGTAGGAAACAAAATAGTTTTCCAAATATCGAAAGGATTATCGAGGAATGCCTTACACGCTAACTTAGCATTTGGAGGAAGCATTTTTGGAAACACAGAGGGAAACAGAAAGCAAAGGAAATAAGGCTTTAGGCGAAGCAAATTTATGCACGACGGCGCATTGTGACAACCAAAATGATGTTTCATGGAAGGGAAAGACAGAAAAACAGGTCCAGGAACTTCAAAGCAAAGCCAATGACCAGATAGATAAAATCAACAAGGCGTGCACAGATGACAGGAAGGAGACAATCCAGAAGCCACAGTTATTTACAGAGGCCGCATATGCATGATTAATAACTTGATATTGAAAGCCTTCTTGGAGTCAAATTCTTCTCAACTATCAAAGTTACAAGTTATAGGAAAAATGAGAAAACCACTCAAAGAATACTGACTGGAGCTTGTATACAGAAGTGTCTAATTTTCAGATACAGCACCACAGCTAAATTTTTAAAGAACCAAATGATTTGGATTTCAACATTTCCCAGGAAATTTTCCACTTTTCTGTGCTTTTGAATGCAGTTTTAAGGACCAAAGCTGGAAATTGATATGTTCTTTTTTTCTGATCTTCTTCACAGGTGTTTGCAAACCTCTAAAAAGAAAGTTTTGTCGAGTTCACTGGTCACCCATTGTATGGACTCCTAAGCAAATTAATACTGTCCCATCCACGCACCTTGAGAGTTACCCAATTAATTGTTTTAATTAGTAAGATGAGAGGAAAGATCTCAAATTTGGCTTGGAAGTCAGTTCCCCAACGCTTGAGGCGGGATGGCTCATGAGGGCAGGTAGCGGCTTCGATATGGGAGATAATATAGATATTATTCTAATCTCCCAATAATACCACATCAGTTAAAAAACACCTTTTTTAGGATATACTGTCATTATTTATTGTCAAAATTTGAAAATGTTTATTTTAAATCTGTAAATTTAAAATCGACACGGAAATTTTCAATTCCTTATTAATAAGGTTTATGCTTTGATAGAGTTGCATTTTAAATACATATATATTCTTCAAAATGAAAGAACTAAATCAAAAGCCCACATAAAATTGCTGAACCCCTGTATATATGAAAAGAGAACTAATATACTTGACCATTTCTATTACAGAAAAAAAATTGTAAATCGATTTAATTAAAAAACGGAAAATAATTCTGACACAGGAAAAATAAAGAAAACAAGACTTTCATTAATCCACGAGATAATAGCAACGGAAAATTCAATATTGTAAAAGAGGTGAAAACTGAAAAATATTTTTCCCACGGATATGAGAACGCATTCGTATTAATTTTGGAGCCATGCATTCTGGATAGCGCGGCACAGTTCAACTAATTAAAGAAAAACAATACGAACATTGAACTGAAGTTCTAAGTGATGGGCCTTTATAACCTCTTATAGGATTAAACATAAAATCCGAAAAAGAAAAAAAAATTCGAAACCTAGTTTAAAAACAAAATATGTGAAAACACGCAGTGTTGAAGAAAAGGTAATAGAAACAGTGTTACTGAAGGAAATAGCTATTCTGGGGATACTAACAGGTAACTAAGTAAACTACTTGAGCGAGTTATGAACTAAGCCTTATAATTACGCATGATTATAGCACAACTAACATACTCCATTACTTATCAGAGAGGGTTAAAATTAGCAAGCCTTTTAAATCAACGTCTTAGTGCGACACTAATGTGGATATGAAATCACACAGTGAAAGGAAGAATTGCTTAACAAGTTATTTTACTATAAATCAAGCAAGGACTTACTGCTCATGTCCATAACTCGCAGCTAATTCAGATTCACAAGTAACTTAACATTTTAATGCATATAGAGCGAGGCACCTTTGGGAAAGATTTTAAAGGGAAATCAGGACATGAAAGAACTTTTCATTCAGTGAAACCCATCGTTCTTTTCTACTTCTAGGACAAGAAAGAAAAATTAATTGGTGTGTTTCTTTACTTCAATAAATATACAACCTCGTTCCATCCATTATTTTTTCTCCAGACATAGTATTCAACAAGATTTTATGTAAGCAAAAATCATAAAGCATACAATTTTTGACTGCGAGTCATATAGATTAGTTATGTCTGGTAGGTTATTAGTCATGACATTTCATTTGTTATTCATATAATGACTATACAATTTTGCAAGTCAATTTTATCTCTTTGCTAGACATCGGTCAGAAACATACATTGTGGAAATTTGTGTTACACATGATGGAAAAAACATAAATTTCCCAAAGCCCCAGAAATAATTGATTAAATTGAAAACAAGAGGACAGCATAAAATTTGGCATTAAACATCGCTTACATATATTTTCACGCTTTCAAGCATTGAAAAGCAATTTAAAACTTGCTGTAATAATGGTTGCTATACTTTCAAGAAGGTGCCAAAACTTCTGTCAGAAATAAACTAATTCGCTTGACGCACACCAATCAACTCGACTTTCTCGCCATGAACGTTTAAGTAATCCACCAAGTGAAATCTGAAACTCTTTCTTCATCTACTGGCAGATAGAGAAACGAAGGGTTGCATATCTCTGGTCCCATTACGGGCTTATTAACATTACATCGGATCTGAGGTTTCTGCGATGTTTCTCAACATTAGTAACGGCTTTTGGGGGTTCCTCCACGTAGTACTGGCTAAAGGCAATGACAATTTCTCCTGCCAAGAAGCTGGTGTCTTCAGGCCAGAAGTATCTTGAAGAAGTCTTCTGACTTGTAGACGCCACCAGGATAGCTGGAAAAACTGTCACTGCCTTTAGACGACACTATGCAGGGGAATGTCCGAAAGCTGTTACTAATATCAACGTTACATTCTCGAGCGGAAATATTCAAGGAGGTCAAATGACGTGGGGCATAAAGGGGCATGTTTATTTCATGTAAGGGAGCAGGATTTTCTTTCTTTTTTTTAATGATAAAGTTAAACCAAGATGCAAGAGCCTTATAATAGTGGTAAGAGAGTGAAATGAGCTAACCTCTCGCACTGCCTCAGGGTCCACGAGGCGATGATCCACAAGGACACCATGAAGACGAGGAGGACGGTGCCCGGGCAGATGGTCATCAGCGTCTTGAGCACGAACCTTGTGTTGAAGTTGATGCGGTTGAGAGCGCCTATACTGCGGGATGAGGCGTCCGTGAACAGTTTGCTGTGCAGCAGCATCACGCGGCAGATGAGGTACAGTCGGAGGAACATGGGGAGGCTGAGCGTGACGTCATAAGGCACCCACTTGGACCCTATATCGCCGCCCTTGTTGGCCAGCTTGGTGGTCCAGAGGAAGTAGTACTGGCCGGGGATGGGGTGGACAGCGCAGATGGCCAGCTCCAGCACTATCTGCGCTATCCGCTGCCACGTCATCGCTATCCTCCAGTCGTCGGCGCAATTGTCGATCATGAACAGCTGCGAAGGGTTAGCGGGGAAGGTTGAAAGGAGGAATGGAAGAGAAAGAAGGGAAAATGATGAGGATAGGGGATAGGGATAGATGTGAAGAGACGCAGGTTCAATAGGAGAGAGAGAGGAAAGAAGAAAAAAAGTCAATTAGTCACGACCATTCTTTGCTGAACATCCGATTCTGTGCCCGCGGTAATGCAATGTTCCATTCGCTCACATGGCCACAAGAAGGACTACGTCTGGGCTCGATTCAACGCAGTGAATTCCATAGAGGACAGGAATCAAACACCAGTCTATAATTATAGAGGGTGGAGAAAAATTATGTCACGAAATTTTGACCCAGGATACCAGCAGGAACCACTGTGCATCAACCTTATTAATATGAGCGTCTGGTAATGTGATGTTCGAATCGATATTGGGTCCATAGAATCCATTCTGCTGAAATAATGTTAGTACCTGATTTTTTCATTCCATCCTTTTCCTCCCATCATTACTCATCTTTTATATCAAATTTTTATGCATTTCTTCCTTGTTGATTAGCCATTATTTGTTTCTCCTCCGTCTTAATATTACGCTAGGCGCCACATGAATAGAATTGAGAAGTCATACTACGAGTCTGATTTCCAAAATGTAATATGACGAAGTAATTCATTGATAGGAGTCAAACTCTAGGCTAATACAGAACGCGGGGTTATTATACCTCGGAAGCCAAAGTGACATGCTTCATTACGGTTAGCGGCATGACATTCGGTGCAATATTAAATAAATGACTAAGTTCAATAAACCATTCACATTCAATGATCTTCTCAAAATAACCGAATGACGAACTAACACATGAATGCATTTAAATCGAAAAGATTTTCACGAGAAGTATTTCAAGACATTTAGCATGGCGGAGTCATTCGATTATGTGTCACCGAGCCAAACGCCAATCCAATGCAGATGGAGATTATTCCTGGCAAATCAAGCGACGAAATATGACCATAATGTAACGCTGATATTACGGAAGATACGCAATGCAAGACAGGACGATCCGAATAAATTTAAAGATAACTAATAAATTGTTAATAAAATTCCACACATTTTTCTAACTTAACATCTCATCATGCTCTTGAAACAAGATACCTCAATTCCGTGATAACGCACTTTCATGTGACTTACTATTGTGATATTTTTCAGCAATAAATTGTTAGAAATAGATAAATATATAGTGAAAACAAAGAAACGAACTTCATACTCAATTAATAACAGCTCAAGTATCCAGCGTAGTGAATACATAATATATTGGTTTAAAACAATACATAATGAGAAATGAAGGTAGAGAGAAAAAGAATTTAAAAATTAATTAAGTCTAGACTATTTTTTTCAGTTTACTGGATTCTACAACAGCGGTAGGTCAATTCTCCTTTCACTACGTCAAAAGAAATGCGACTCGGCTGGATTTGTGATTGTGAACGCGATACCGTGCATCTCCAGTACTTAAATGAGCAAAATGAACAGGGCCATTGATGGAAATTCTAACTTTAAATGTGTAAAGAGGATACTGTGATCGTTTTGAATATTCTTCTTCCTAAATATTACGCAAGGTGTCACATGAATACAATTGAAAAGGATTTTATTATAAATCTTAATTCCAAAATTCGACATGACGAAGCAATTCACTTACAAGAGCTGAACGCCAGACTAATACAGAACGCGGGGTTATTATGCCTCGAAAGTCAAGCGACGAACTCTGAGCAAAACGTGGCGATTCTGTTATGACAGGTACGCCACGTAGGACAGGACGACGCTACATGCTGATCATAAAAAATTGCTACACAATAGTCGCTGAAGTAATTGATGAGGCGATAATAATATGGGAAATTGCCATGTAGAATAGTCCACTCCTGCACGGTGCCAATGACTAAAAGCTTAGCGTGCAAAATAAGGAAAGAGAACAAAGGAAGAAAAAATAATGCCTCTGCTACTTTTTAAGGGGACCGTATTACTTGGACACGGTAATAGGGTGGTTTCCTATTTTTTTATTGCCTAAATCGAAAGATTATTACTCCTGGAGTACGTATTTCACGCTTTTAGATTTTTAAATGGCGATATCTATTTTTCGCGATTAAATGAAAAGGGAAAAATTTCAAGCGCGCGAAAACGCGACGGCTAGGTATGAATGCCGGGAAAACTCCGTATGACGTCGTTCTAGTTCCCGCTGCCGCAAGTGAGGTGACCTTGGGGCGAGGCTTTGAGCGCTGATACGACGCAGGATGCTAGCAGGTAGCAGAGTACCATGCTAGCTGGTAGCGCTTGGCTTAAATAAGGATTATTAATACCCTATCAATCGATAGAGACTTTCCGACCACAGGCAATTTTAATAAGTGATTATTAAGAGATGTTTCCCTGAGCTCTGTGCCACATGCATGCATTGGTAATCTCAGACGGTGAAAAACTCCTGACTACTCGTATTGAATCTAGGTCCCTGTGACGTCACATGGAGTGGCATCGCATAACCGCCAATCTGGCCTCTTTCTCATGAGGTTAAAATTGATCATCAACATTCGTCTATGCTGGGATATCTAAAACCAAATAATTTATATATTATGAATACACTTATGGTGGGTAACGAATCGCAATCAATGCCTTTCGTTTTCTTTGATGAAGGAAACTACCCTGTTGAGAAAATACACGAGAGCACAAAACCCTACACACGGCCGGAATATATGCAAACTCGGACGAATCGTGACTCAGCACTCAACGCCCTGAGGACGAAGGCAGAGTTAGCCATTGAAACGTCTGACCGAACCGCTCACCTGGTGGGAATCCCGTGAAGTATTCATCCCCACCGTGCACCAAGTGTTACATTAGAGGTCTTACATTTTAAATATGTAGCTCGGCGGAGTAATTCAACCGTTTTTATCGTGCGGGATGCGATCGAAGACTTTGCGAGTTCAATGAACGAGTTCAATAAAAAATGATCGCAGACTTTCCTGGCGAATCGAAGGCTATTCGGGAATTCCACCGGGTCAGGATCTCCAACTCCACCTCGGCCGACGTTTCGACAAATGACCATGGACAACTCGTTCATCGAAACGTCGACCAAGATGGAGTTGGAGAACCTGACCCGGTGGAATTCCCGAAAATCCTTCCACGAGTTCAATGAAAGCTCAATGAATGTTGCGATTGAAGACGAATCCTGCCATTGTTTGGATTCTTCCCCTCTCAATATTACGCAAAACGTCATACGAATGTATCTTTCGAAAAGAATCTTACCATAAAGCGCGATTATAAAAAATTCAGCATGGCGGGGTCATTCCCTCCACGAAGCATACGGTAACCTAATAGAGAACGCGGGGAATTATTATATACAGCAAGTCAGGTGACAGAACAAGAGAAAACGATGCGGTCATAGGACTTCGGAAGACACTTGCTGATAAATTTTATTAATAATACAGACAAAAGAAACCCTAAATGAGTTGGTTGCACACTTCCCACCCCCTCTATAAAAAGGCAGTATATTTTTCTTGCGGTAAATTGATTGAAAAAAGTTAAATGAATGTAAATAAAACGAAAGAATAATCTGTGCACCTCATATCAATTCCAGAACACCCAAAAAACCCATTACAAGATTGGAGAAAAATACGAAAAACTTCATTTAAAGCAAAAACTTGATCAACTTCTACAAGTTTTGTCGCTTAAAGCTCGCACGTAAGAAACTGCATGCAATAAAACTGTAAGTTTTTCAAAACTCCACATTTGAAGCACTAAAGACAGTCAAGTAATTCGATAATAAGAGGACTCAATGTGATGCCCTTGACTAGTGTTTCATCACGAAAGTAATTCTATAAAAACCTTCTATTTTTAATGGCCGACCCGGACTTGATAGAGATGATATTTTCACCTTTATAAAATTGTTATATTATTTTCACTAAATCATGTGAAAAAAATTCAACCGAAGTTTTCAACATTATTTTTCTTTAGGTATCATCGCGCACATCCTCAACCATCAATGCAATTATACTTCCGTTCCTCCTATTGGTGACATTATCATCATAAGCTATCAGTTCGAAGACTCGTTTGACGCAGCTACCATTCATCTATCCTATCTGATAGCCATTTCATAATGATGTATTTCTTCTCATTTACGTCCATTATAACTTGTCCTATTAGGGTGGTCCTTATTTTAAAAATTTTCGAATTCCTTTCGGGACGCCCCACAGTTTTGTTCCATTTGGTGAGAAAATAAATCGTGACAATTATTTTTGCAATCGAATACTGGGAAAATGTGCCGCATCGGACTTAAATTTTAGAAATGTTGGTATTATTGGGTGTTTTTCGCACATAACTTAAGATGATTTCACTCTCGGATTATTCTACCACATCTATGTTTTTTAACAACGATTCGTAAGACATTTTCAGTGTATCACCTCAAACATCTTTCATTTATACCCTTTGGTTCCCGGAATATCGCAGCGAGAGTGAGCGCGCGCCACCTTAGGCACACATTTTAGGTGGAAGGCGGGTTGCATACTCTCACTATCTGTTGATCATTCTCACCCATCGTAAAACCAGAAAATTCTTTAGATAAACTTTAAAGTTCGTCAAAAAGTGTCGTATGTAACTCGTTCGGGGCTGTCCCTTCCCCATCTTCTCTTCCATTAGTCCGAATACGATTGCTTTCATCAGGCCATCATGCCTCATAATGTGGCCAACGAAGTTATAGCTTCTTCTTAAAGTTTTTAGAAGACTTCTTTTCTCCCTCTCTTCTAAACATTTCCACGTTACTTACCCGGTCGATTCATTTAATATTCACGAGAAATTTAATCGGAGTAAATAACTATCCCTCAAATGCTCTTAAATCTGCAACGAATTTTCTTACTAGTAATTAGCGATTGCGATGCATATCAGTCACGATTTTTTACGCATGTTCTCGATTTCAGGCTGTTTTAACTTAGTAGGAACGTCATTAGGACCCGGTTCGAAAAACCCTCTGATATTAAGTTAAAAAATAAATTGCACTAAGTCAAAAATGACACGAAATTAAGTAATGATAGAGTAGCGTAGTGTAGATAAAGCGTAGACTGCTGAATTTTACAATATTTTTCCTAATATTGACGTAACGTTACATCTCAGTCACACTTCTTTACATACTTTCCGGGGTGAAGGAAAGAGTGTCGGGCTTTGAACCACTTGAAGTAGTGGAAAGAGGAGCTCGGAATGTAGCGGACATAGTCTGCTACGCTTCTAACGTTCTGCTTTTTTTTAAACTGAGCCTTACGTACTCACTGGCAGAAGTTGGACTTAATTTAACCCATTTCTGGCCAGAAAACTTTGTGCTTCCGATTATTAAGATATTTAGGTACGTTGCTTATACGGTTGTCTTTAGTAATCCCGTGAGTATTTTGGTTAAACATCAACTTGTTTCTTCAGAATGACCAGTAGCAACATAGATACAATGGGTGGTAGTAAGGTTATAATCTAATGTTGGTCAATTTCTATGAGTGACCTTGATGGAAAGGACGAGTCTTCTGGGCAAATATATATTTGGATAAAAGAAAGTTAAAATAACCTACAAAATACCATTTTCTGTTTATTTTCATGATACTGACAATAATTTACAATAAAAATAGTTTTATTTACTCCTGCATTTTGATTTTAGAGCTGAATTACGAAGATATTAAGAGAAGGAGCTTTAGGTGGTCTCCAAGGTCATAGGACCAGAATTGAGCCACCATCGAATAAGAAAAATGTATGCCAATGAAAGAAAATAATAATGCAGTAAATGATACATGAGTCATTTGAAAAAATTTCAACCCTGAAATTCTTGACATGATTTTACGGCATACAAATGAAGAAGCAGAACGAGCTCGAAGTCTAAAAATGATACGGTAGAACTAAAATCCTTCGTTGGAGTTTTGATATTGTTCGGTGCAAACAGTGATAGCAAGTTAGAATTGCATGACTGGCGGTTACATAGATTTGGAAGGTCCTCCTATATTGCTGCGAAGAGTTGAAACTGATAACTGGAAACATTGCCTTATTTGATGAAAAGTCTACTCGGGGAAAGACAAAGATGAGAAGACAAAGTGGAGCCTATTTTTCGGTATTCCAAATGGTCAATGCGATATCACCCAAATATTACATTTGTGAACCCGATATTTTAGTTGATGAAATGTTATCATTGTTTAGGGGATGGTGTAGATTCATAGTATTCATGAAACCATAACCAGGGTAGTATGGGATACTTATAAGAATGTTCTCCAACTGTTATGAGAGGTATGAGCTCAACAAAATAAATCATAATATAATATCAAAATAAATGTTCAACTGTGTCTTGTTATAAAATAATTGCTTGTAATTAATAGTTGGCGTCCATACTGAATTTTCGTATCGCACCCATTTCTTTCCGTCAGTGCGCTTATTTCGACTGGCTCCAAAAATAAACTACTTAGTGGATTAAATAATTGCAACCTTCAACAACACATTTGCTACAGCAAGAAAGAGAGAGGGTTTTCTTCGAGAGCTTCACACACTCAGAATAGTGGGATGTAGCCATATGGCTATGGTGGGCGGTTAAATGGGTAAATAGCGGCCAACGGAAACTCACTCATTACTTCCCAGCCTGCTGATTAAAATAAATGAAACGAGGAGGATTAGCGTTGATGCTCTCGAGTGGGGATTTGAATACCTATTCTAGTTTTTGTTTAGAGGATAGATAATGCATTTCGAATGGAATCTCTCTCCTAGGGTGTCGTCTTGGAAGCAATTAAGGCACATCAGCGTGGGTCGTTTCTCATCGTGATCCTGCCGCCATTGTCTACGTCTTCTGCATTCACATCATGTCTGGAGACATAAGGCGAACTCTTTCATTTTTTTTTTCGCGGCGACGGGAGCATCTCGTCCAGCCGTAAAACTCGCCCGCGAGGCGGCTTCCGCGACAGGGCAGGTTATATTTTAGTGCTGCGTCTCGCCAGAAACCTATTAAGAATCCAGGTAGCTTCTCTTAGATTTATGGCGCTAGTCTCTTGGGTTCACACCACATCATAGGAGTATTCCTGAAATTAAGGCATTCCTCCTTTTTATTCCTGACGCGGTACGATTTTAATGCTTGCGCATAAATCGCTCGTGGTTGACACCGTTTCTGGCTTGGTTACGTCCCGGAAAGCTCTACAAGGATGCGCGTGACGGACAGCCGCAAATTCGAAATAAAACTGTTAAATGTGAATTTGCAGAGATGAGACCATCCCATTCATTATTTTAGAACATTGCAGCAAAAAAATAGCAGCAATTATAACAGCAGATACCTATGATATTTAAATATAGGCATGTGGATTGTGTACAACTCAAAATTATTAAAAAATAATACATCTCATATTTATGCAATTCTAATTTTTTAATAACACTCACATTGTCCGTTCCCTAATTTTTGTCATCTTCCTTTTAATAACATTTTATTATAAGCTCTGATGAAGAATAATAAAAGTAAATTTTTCTCATATCAGGACTAGCATGATTATTTTATTTATTACATTTTTTCAGACATAAAGACTAACTTTCAGTAAATAAAAAGTTGGATCATTTTCAACACTTCTGTCATAAGTTGATGTTAATTAATGGAATCACGATTATTAATGAAGTTATTGGAATTTAGAATCGGATTTCCAAACGCCAATTTAAATGTGAATTAAAATATTCTAAACAGTTTTCCGGTCGGCAGAGCAACCGGAGGACTGGGTAAGACTGTATTTATTCCACAGTTGTTGAATTTACTCGATTGGCTTCCGAAGCTCAGTGTTATTTTCAAGTGATTACAAAGACCATTTGTTTGGGAAGGACCACATGAGAATTTACTTTCCAAAATATGCATAAAATCGATTCATTGACCTCATCAACTTTATCTAATTTGACTTATCAAAGGTATTATTCCATTTTTCATGCGTCTGTTTTCCTTAATTTGAATGAAGTACTTTTACAGCTCCAAACCTTATCTCAGTCACTCTATGTATAATCTGCAGGTTGGTTTGGATTGACGAGAGTACATTTGTAGATATTTTTCTTGAGGTTTGGGTCTAAATACAACATAACATAGCAACAAGAACTAATACCAAACTCAACGATATTTCAATTGATGTATGTGGATTTATGTACTTCACAAAATTAAAAAAATAAATATAATTATGTAAATTATAATTTTTAAATAACAATCACAGTGACCGTTTTCTAACTTTTTATCGTCGTCATTTTTATAATATTTCATCATAATCCATGAGGAAGAACAATAAATGTTCGCAACGCTTGGCGTACTGAAGTGTTTGTTTGAAGACGTACAATTCAAGAAAAGTATCTAGTAACATATGCGTATATAGTTTAGTAAGACTTAAAATCCATTGGTCAGAATGTATTTGAGAAAGAGTATACTGTTGTGCTGGTGAGATTATATTTAGGTGATGCACTTCTGAATTTCAATAACTTCATTATTAATCGTCATAAAATAAATTAACGTACAGAAATTGCAGAAGTTTTGAACATATTCCTATATTTTATTCAATGAAATCCAGTCTTTATTTCTGAAAAAATGAAATAAATAAAATAATAATTTCAGTCCTTAAATGAGAAAAATATCCCAAGTATGGATGGATAGAATGGCTTCATATCCAATCCATTGTTAAGAGTATAGCTCACTCCAGGCTTGGATTGATACTCGTTTTCAAGTGTTCAGGATAAAGAGCTACTTAGTTCCTTCCAATGGGCTACTTGGAGAATTTTTGTGAGGGTATTTTGAACGCTCCGGGATATGAACCATAGCAGCCCAGCGGTCTCTCCTCATACTATCACGCTCCATTGCTAAGCTATCAAACCCATCACATTCGTCATACAGGTATTTTTCGTATTCATCCTGCATTTTATGAGCAAGGAACTTTCTGAAGGTTCACACTCTATTGCGAATTATTTATTTCCAAATTCTCTTCTACTCGCTTATTACTTCTGTGGCAACAATTAAGACGAAAGAAAAAGTGAATTGTAAAAAAATATCGCGAAGATTGAGCCAGTACCGATAATCGAGGGGCATGGAAACAAAAAAATTGCATTTCATGGTAACACTTATTACCCCTGTAGTAAGCTTTAGATTATTCTTGTTACAAATAGGGCGGTTCCATGAAAATGTCAACTTTTTCTGTCGAATTAAAATTTAGGCTGGAAATATTTTATCTTGATTAATCAACAGCTAAATGATTGAATTTTATGAAACCAGTATTTGAAGCATTATTCAGAGCCTTATGAAAATATTTCAAATTATACTTCGATTCACAGACCTTTGAAGATGTTTGAAATCATTATGCTTAGGAGGTTGACCTGGAAGTAATTCCGTCACATGTTAATTTTGGGCATATTTAGAAGGTATTTCGATAATTAATTTTATTTATATATACAAGCACCACCTTCATAAATATTTTTTTGATCATGTACAGTTAGAAGTTTTGCAATTGTTATGTATTTTAAAATTTAATCGAAATATCTTATTGTATAGTTTTCTCTAAAGGTAATTCCGTCAATAATGGAATTGCCCAATAATAATCCCCTTCAACGAACAATTTACCGAAGAATGAATGAAAATAAATAGAAATTTACTCGGAATATATTCCTCATGCTTTCCACACTACAGGAGAAAAAATCACGGAGGAGAATTTCACAATTAATACATTGATTTCGGAGGCATAATCGACTTCTTATTTTTTGAGGATGGACTCCAGTAAAATTACGCAAATAGCAAAGGAACATACGCAATTTTGCTTCACGATTTTATGCAGCAGCATTTCAACGATCTCAGCATGCTTTATTGGAAAATGGGAGACATGAAACTCCCTCGGTTCCACATCCAAAAGCAAAATTCTCAAGTTTTCCAAAATAAATTCAACACGCATTTTATTTGAAAGAATTGAAATATTAAAGACAAATCATCATATTGCAATATTTTTTATTTTCTCGGAAAGGATGTGTTTTAAAATTGTAAATTTTAACTAATAACACACGGAATATTGCCATCATAAATAATAAATAATGCGTTCAAAATAATTTAATTTCTCGGAATGGAGACAGTTATTATGAAATCCAACCGTAATTTTGAAATAAGCTTCGATCATTCTTAAAATTCGTTGAACTACATGACATTTACTGGCAAATAGAAAACACCATACATGGTGAAAACCCGATATTCCACGCGCCATACAGTCGACGATTTCGCGGCTACTTAAGCTAACCAATAAAGATTATTGATATGATTTTCAAGACAGATGCGCACGAAGGGTTCATCAGTTATAAATGATCATAAAATTTATCAAGCGATCATGCTTGTAAATCGTGCAAGGGTCATGCGTGGCAGCGATGAGTTAGTCAAATCCTATATGTAAATTATTTTGCGAAAAGGCAAACATTTACTGCGGTTCCATCATATATATTAACCATTAGAATTCCAAAAAATTCGTATAATGCATTTGAATTAGAAAATTTTGGGTCTCATATTTCTAAAACATATTAATTAAATGAAATCCCATAAAATATCGCGATCAAATGGATTAAATTGCAAAATAAATTGTAAAATGAGCGAAAAACGTGGACCATTAGACAGAAACAGGATATTGCATTCCTATATTTGAATAAACGTAGAATAGAAGAAAATCCTGTTCCTCGACATTTCCAATATTTTACATTGAATCGGAGAAGCTATCGGGGCCATTTCAAATTTATAACTCGATATATATGTATTTCAAATGAGTTCTATGACATCAAAGTAAACGCATTTCTGTTATATGTGGTATTCTATTAAATACTATTAATATCATGATTCATTTCTAAGTAAAATAAAGAAGTTGTTACGAATGTATTGAGAAATTTTGGAGTAAATATTTTTCGGAAAAGGCAATGCATTTTTCATTCTATTATCTCTTAGTTCATTTAAGATCTAGACTACTTTTAGCTGAGTTAACATTCATCAATCATATCAAATGGCATCAAGCTATGTGGATTGAACACCCACTCCTCTAACGATGGAAATGATAAAACTGGAATTAATACGTTGCATTCAAAGGTTACATGATTCCTTCAGGTCAAAATTGTTCGTAAGATTTCTAATTTTACACATCTCACTCCACCTCTACCTACCTACCATTCCGTTAGTAACTAGCTAAGTACTGAGTTGCCAATAAAAAAATCGCTACAAAATCATCTTCATTGTTCAATGCGTTCCTGTATTTATTTACCATTCACACCCATGGAATATAATAAAATAATGCAATCCGATCAAATAAAGTTCACAATAAAAAATACGGATCTGTTGATTCAACAGAGAAAAGTCAGAAGAAAAAAATTTTTTATTGGAAACTCAAAATACACATTTCCAAAAATTTCATGTCGTGTTGAATTGAATTCAGCATTAGAAAAGTTTGGGTCCCATAATTCCAACACATATTCATAAAATGAAATCGCATAAAATGTCGTGACCAAGTGAATTAAACTGCAAAACACCAAAACATGCTATTCTTTGCTGTGTATTTTTTTCTGCACACCGTACCACCAATTTCATCTATTCCTTTGTTGTAACCTCTATGAAACCATGGAACTCATTGCTAGTGCATTTAAATAATCGATAACTTGTTTCAAAATTAAAATCAATGAGTTTTTCCTAGCTTGGTATCAGGACAATTGAAGTCTTATACCAACTTGAGAAATATTTATTGAATTTAATATCAATTTTTAAAATGCCATATCATACCTGAAAATGAATGCACTTTTGTATTTTTTTTGCTTATAATATATATGTACATGATTCTACAGTTTCCTTTACTCGTATTTTTGATTTTTAAGCCCTGGGATCTGAGCGATAAATAATTCGTCACTTATTTTATAACATTAGAACGAAGGGAAAAAGAAAAAAAAAACTACATCGCCTATGGATCAGTGCTTGACTCAGCATTTCAGTGAAGTCTTCGTATACAGCGTGAATGAATAGCTTTTGTGTGGAGATAAAATTGGGTTCCCGATCGGAAGCCACAAATAATCACAGATATAATCTAATGACATCTCTGTATGCATCACTGGATGAGACAGGAAGATGAATAATCCTCAATATTTATTCATGACTTTTTTTCTGATTCCAAGAACACTATTCACAGGAAGGGGATGGAAGGATAAGCTAGGCCGAAGCGGAGAGCGGGAATTATGCAGCGAAAATTTATTCATTCGGATGATAGGAAGGCTTGTGACATCGATTGGCTCTCCTAAAACAGCGGTTCCCAACCGATAGAACGCGTACGCCGAAAGTAATTAATAGCGGACGCTATTTTCCCTAATAGATGTGCGGGTTACCGACACTAAAGTTTTGTTAATCAATTTCACATACTGCAAAGATTGTAAAGATAAACTGTAAACTTCGTAAGTATAATTTTGAAAGCTATAGACATCATAGATAAAATGGGCTTAAATGAAGTAATTTCTTCTCCATAGAATAGTAGCCTGGCAAAATTGGCGCGCCGTAAGTCTTAACCAGGAGATATGTATGTATATTATATGGGATATTTTAAGCAAAGTTTCTATTTATACAATTATTTATAACTGAATGTGTCACATTCCCGTAGTAAAATTATGCAATAAAATTGTTGGGAACCGCTGTTCTAGACTTATATCGCGGCCGGCTAAAAAGGGTATTTTTGTAGAGATTAAAATGTATCAAAAATGTAGATTACTGTTGTTTAAGCTTCATCATGAGAATTATGTTCCTCTGATGGATCATTCAGACAGATAAAAGGGGGTAATATTTGAAAAAGTTGTTATTATACCGAGTTTTTAACGCAAATACTTTCTGTAAATTCAGATTCTATAAGGAAAAATATGAAGTCATGCCATGTGCATCCACACACTCATGGGTGATGCTTGGGTTGCCTATAATAAAGCTTGTGAATCATTCTCACATGTAGTAAAATCATACCATTCTTCATATAAACGTTAAACTTTGAACCCTAACGGTGAAATTTGTTGCCATCATTTTTTACTGACAAAACGGACTTAGATGTAGTTATTTCATTTCGTTTGGTGTTTGTCTCCAAGTTCAGCCTGAATTTTTGCAGAATTTTAAACTTAAGCCCTCGGTCGGCAATGGGCGGAGGCAAGGCAGTGGCTAATATTGTCCGATTAAGAAAAAAATTCGGTTCTGAGACTCAAATGTAAGTGCAAAACTTTCTCGCATTGGGCAAATTTGACCACGAAAAAATGTCAATTTTCGTCCCACGATAATCTATATCCTACCCCGCAAGCCCCCTCATTAGGCGTACCGTGGGGTCAGGTCAACAGCCAGAAGAGAAAGGATATTTTCACGTGCTTAGTCCCAAACATGGAACTGTCTCATATAGCATTTATTTAATTGTTTTATTGCTCGAGGAAAAACAAATTCCTCTTCCATCCAAATTTATACCCAAATAGCTATCTATTCGTCGAAATATGTCTCTAAATTTATCTCTTCTGTCAGAGCTAGAAACAGAAAGAGGTTCTAAAATGATGCTCTCTACGTCACTGTGAAAATTCTCAATTGCTCAAGTAATCTAAGCATAGCTGGTAGCCTACCAGACAAGCGGATCACAGCATAATTCGTGTAAAAAATACGACATTGAACAATAAAGGGTATTATTACGGGGAAATAATCCCGGTATTTAAAGAAAAGTAAGTAAGGTCTCACAAATTTATGGCTAAAAACCAATTAATTCGTCAAAATATACTCTTAATTTACCTTTTCTGTCGGAGATAGATATATGGTGAGGCTCTAAAATGATGTTTTCCGTGTCGCTTAGAAAAATATCTATTCTCAACCGCTCAAGCAATCTAAATCTAGCCCGTGGCCTACGAGTCTAGCGGCTACCAGTCTAATTTGTGTAAAATACACGATATTGGAACATAAAGGGAGTTTTTACCCGGAGAAATAATTCCGATGCTTGAATAAAATTAAATAAGGTCAATTAAATTTCCGTATTGCTTTCACATGTTCCTATTTTTCGTTATTCGACGAAATTTTTTATGCTTTCATCATTAATATCGGGGACCATGGTTTCCTATTGGATGGAGCGCTTGACTTGACTCGCAGTGTCCCGCGTTCGAATTCCGATTGAATCCTTCTGACACCCTCAGTGAAAAAATCCTCGCTCTGTGAGGTGGCATAAGGAAAGATGGTGGCCCCATCACCCTGAATGCGTGAAATTCACTCGCTTGACTCAGGTCGTGGCGTGCTTTAACTTCACCGACCCAAAAAACATCTTTCCGGTTGAGTCAGTTAATGGATGATATCTGAAGCACTTCAAATAATCCGAGGAAATAATTTTGGTATCCAATAATTTTTAATTAAATCATTGAATTAAAAGAATGAATTACGCTTCCGTCTTTGTTTAATATGGTTTTGTGATGCATACCTGGAATACTTGATTTTCATTTTATTGATTAATATTTGATTTTTCTGATTGCATGGCAATAATTGAAAATCGAGAAAATAAACTAATATAAAATCCTATTTACTCCTCATAGCGCCAAATGAATCAGAATCACTTGTACAGTTACTGAGGATAGAACCTTTGAAAATCGTGTGCTTATGCAAGGCTGTATTCATCTATGATGACAATAAATCTGAAGTAAGTAGGCAGCAAATATCTGTCAGTAAGAATATGACTAAGATAATTTTTTTACAAATCAAAATATTTTTATCAAAGAAGATGATACTCCAGTTAATCTTGGAGAACTTGGTGATGAGAGCGGTCCAATGGTTAGGGCAGCGTTCTTAAACGCCATTATGCTTCGATTCCCTATTTAATGATTTCCATTTATGAGGTAAAAACTCTCCAGTAAACCCTGGGATACCACGTTTATATATTACTTCCTATGAAATCACAAATAATATCAACGCGAATGCAGTTTGTTTCATTCTAAGAAGCTTGAAAGTTAAAATATAAAATGAACTGACGGAAAATGTAGACTGAATAACTGAAAAAAGCTATGGTAGCTACTGTCAGTTAAATAATATAGTCATGACAATTATAGGGCATATTAACCTTTAATTGTATCATAAAATAATTTCAATGAATGCTGAAAAATCCTTCCGATGGTAATATTCAGGGCCAATGACCCCGTATTTTTGTCGAATGACGGAAGGTCATCAAACAAGCAAACAGATTCACTAATATGGAAAAAAATCTAGATGCATATTGCGAACACAAAAAATAGTGTACACACTTCTCGAAAACACAGTTACTTCCATCTGAACTTTATGTTGCTATGTAAACTTTTTTTCTTCGGAAACCATCACCAATATTACGGATCGAAGACCAAGTGGAGGTACTCGCAATGACTATAGGACATGATCAGCGGCTCAGAGATTCGCAGGACGCGGCGACAGAGAGGAAAAAATACATAGAGTCTGGAGACTAAAAAAATGATGACGCAAGGAATATCGGGGCTTTCTGTTTGCGTAAGAGGGGAATCGGGACTAAGCCCATCGGTGCGTTCTCGATTCCGGAAGTATTTGCAGCGACGACCGTAAATAACAAATATATCGGAGGGCGCCAGGAGACCTGCGATCAAGAACAAGGGGGGGGGGGTTACTCCAACTAGCGGAATAGATGCCAAGGGGAAATAGAAACTATTGAGCGTGATAAACGACCAAAACGTCACGACAAAAAAAAAACTGGAGCGCAACTCAATGAAAGCATGGCATGGACCGATGAATGAGCGAACAACAGACATTTGTTTTTCGAGGGATACAAAAGCGAAGATAAAAAAATATACTGGATTCATCGTGCGTGGATGAAAAAGGCTATGGCCGTTTTCGAAGAAGTTCACTCTTGCTGTCACATAACAAGAGCCATATTTTTCATGATAACATCCAGCAAAGTGAACACAGAAGAAGAATACGAGGAAAAAATACTGCCATTCACTGCCAACAACCATTTAAGGCATAAATGTTACATTATATTTGTTCCAAAAAGTTTTTTTTTTAACAGACATCCTCGACATTTCGCTGGAGACAGCAATATACTTGAAGATCAAGCCTAGATAATGTCAGAAGGTATTGCATTAATTGGTTACTTTAAACGAACGGCGATACAAGCTTAATTGCGGAAAGAGAACAAAAATATGTAATAAGCCATATGAAGTGAGATAGGAAGTAGAAATAAATGGCAAATGAAACCACAAAGAAATCAGTATGACCACCTACTGCTAGCGAGAGGCACAGAAGATATTTTCTGCATTCATAAAAACCTATCATTACCATCGGAACAAAAGCAATAATGAAAATACTTTATCCCATTATTATCCATATTCACACAGCAAATTCAAATTCGATGTTCGATGCTCGATGAACTAACTAATCCACGTAAAAATATATTCCATTTTCAATATTTCAATTTTTACTATTTTTAGCGTAGCAATGTTTCATGTGATTACGTTTCCATTAAGATTTCATGCTACGAATAAAAGAATTATAGCCGGAATGGAACTACTAGTAAGTAATTTAAATCGATACGCACTCTTTTGGATCACCTTGTTAGAAAGTGGATAAAACCAACAAATAAGCTGAATATGATAAAATTACATCAGATACGCCAAATAACTGTTTCATTAAAGAAAAAAATTGCTTATGTATATCTCAAAATCACAGCATTTTATGCATCAGTACGGAATTTATAAGGTTCAATTTTCAATCCACTTTTTGGCATTTTTTACTGGAGTTTATATAAGTGCAAGGGCCGATTAACGTGTGAATAATTTTTCAGGCAATTAAAAAAGAAATTAGAGCTCGATGAAAAAGCAAGAAGGAAGCAATTATAGGGAACCAAGACTAAATAATTTTCCAGAGGCACAAAAATAACTATTAGGAATAGTCGTATTTCAATCAATCCCAATCGCCTTGTTTACAATAAAAGATTGATAAGCAGTTGAATCAGGCTTTGAAGTAAGGGTGTGTTCGCTTTTTTGAAAAACAGAATGGTAAATCTTCCAGCTCGCATCCTTTGAATGAATTTTTTAATTTTACATAGATAAGCTCGGGAGATTGCTTGAATCCAATGTTCGGCTTCGTGGAGAAATAAAATTGCAGGCGAATGCCAAAAAGGGAGATGAGACACAAGCACAGGCGTTTTTGCCATAACTGTGTGAGATAAGGAAATGGCCTTTTTTCCCGATTCTCCCAAGAGTTTTCGAGTCAAACTACATTCATGAATGCTGAATATCATTGGCAATAAATTTTGATCACTAACAACATTTTCTATCTTTATTTAAATTTGATATCAATAGCCAATATTGTGACCTAGTTTGGACTACTGGCGGGCTTACAACCAATACATATCTAAGATGTCAACCTTCCTCGAACAATATAATACACTATTCTCACCGCAGCCGTATTTTATTGAGATAAAGTGATATACACACTTATTTCTTGCGTTGAATTTTGATAAATAAATTAAATGCTATAATAAGAGGGTGAGTTATATGACTATTTTCCACCATAACTGACAGTGCTCTATGTAATAAGATGAAAACTGCATGAATTTTGACCAAGATTACATATTTTATCATATCCAAAATATTTAGGGAAAATTTTCACATTAGAGGTGATGATTCCCTGTTGACAAAATTGTTTTGGTTCAATTTCTCTATTATGTTCTGCTATAAATTTGTGATACAAAACCTTTTAAAACGTTCTTAATCAGGTGTCTTATCTTCTAAATTTGGCGATATTTATGATTTATAATTTAAATTTTTAATGGAAGGTAGTCGATGAAAGTCGATTTGTCGGTTAGGTGTTGTCCATAGGTTTTCACAAAAACATTCAGGGTCTACATACGATCAACTCTTACTATATTTTTGAAAATCATCACCTCTGTTGCACCGATAAATATCAGTGAAACATCGCCTCTAGTTATAAAGCCTTTGATTAAAATCACCCACTAATGCCAGTGTTTGTCAGCTTTTTCGAAGCCCGTAGTTCTTTCGAAATCATTCTTATTTGAATTCGAATTCCATTTCGACTATGCGGGTTTATTAAAAAAACTTTTATATTATTTTTTTCGATTTCTTCCAATAGAGATTCTCAGCTTGCTAAAAATCTATTATCACCCGTAATTCACGATTAAATCTCTTCTTTACTCACAGTTGACGAAGAAAAAGTCAAGAGTATTAGACTCAGCCTGTATTCGTGGTTTTAATAAGGCAGCAGTTATAATTATCACTCGTTACATATTTTTGTGTTTAACGAAAAGAACCAAATTTAGTTTTTAAGGAATTGTTCTTTAAAAATGCATTTTCAAGAAATGAGAGAGGGGAAAAATTATCACGAACCAAAACTATATATTTTTCCAGAGACACAAAAATTACAAATAGGAACCTATGATATTCAGCAAAAATGATTGGTAATTAACGAAGAATTATCAAACAAAAGAACCAAATAATCCGACGGACACATTGTTTGGCATTTCCACGGAAATAACACTCTTTATACAGAGGCGGACCGAGCCAAAAGAACCTCACCACACACTCTCCTGGGTTCTTTTTCCAGAGCTTGCAATTTCCGCCGCTTGGTGCGGTGCCAGACGCTGTTGGCATCCTTGACGACCCACATCTAAACACGTGCCGCAGGGGTTAATATTCCGTGAGCAGCGGCGGGAAAAAGAGGGGATCGTTTCCTCGGCGGGAAAGATTCCAGTCGCGACAGTAGTGGGGAGGAAGCGACTAGTAGACCTTCTCTCTGAGTTTCTCTTCCCGTCTTGTTTTACGGCCGTTATAGCGCCCTAGCAAGAGACCTCAAATCCTCCCGCAAAACTCTCGTCAGCACCATTAATTGGAGCGAGGAACACGCACTTCGCTTAAGCAGTACACATCATCTACTCAACAACTTCTCCCGTAGTTCGTTGCGGTCATCTCCAGAATAATAGGTTCAAGAGCTTCATTCCTGTTAGTAGGTCTAGAGATGTCCCTCCCAAAATGAGTGAGTCTGAATGAAATTCGTATTCCTGAGGCTTATTCTTTAGTAAATTATATCCTCAGAAAAAATGAACTTATCCTCTACCTTCTGAATGTCGTGGCTCAGAAAGTGCTTTATAAGCCACGACATTTAGCCCTTAGGATGGAGTACGACTCGTACCCCGAAACTCCGGGAGCCATCGAGGAGATTACACGGTGGAGAACCCGAAAAATCTTCACTACTACCGCACAACTTCTTCTCTCGCAGTTTGTTTGATTCATATACAAGGGCCGGTTTTTTTTCAACCTCAGATAGCTCAGCAAAAACACCTTACAAGCGACAGGCGGGCACTGAGCTTGCTTAGATTGCTTTTGAGCGATTGAGAATGGATATCTATCAGTGCGATACGGAGGACACCATGTAAGAACATCATTTTATTTTAAGGACTGACAGGAACGATAAATTAAGAGAGATATTTTGCCGAACGGACAGGTAAGGGAATTCATTTTTCCCCATTACAATAAAGGACTGAAATATATACTACGCGGAACTTCGTTAGACCATCTCCTCCTCATTAATAATCGGCTGGTGTCTAACATCCCCCGCCACACGCCAATTGAGACAGCTTGAGGGATTGTATATAGGTATAGAACTTGCTGTTCTTGAGCAACCTTACTAGGTTTACATAGACTAGAAGATATTCAAAGGAGAAACGAGAGAACGAAGATCAGAGAACAGCAAGTCTCATTCCACTCGGTTGACGAATAGGTGGCTTATGTACGCGGGCGGTTTTTTTTCAGCCTCCGATCGCTCATCAAAAACACCATACCAGCGACAGGCGAGTACTGCGCGGATAGAGCAACTGCACGTCCTCCGCACTACACGCTTAAGTCATTTCCGACCGTAATATGTTACTTAAACGTTAGTGGCAATCTCATTAACTACACTGCCTCAATTGATTCTTCGGCTAAGCGTGCACTTCGGAGCACAATTTATCTCCGTCCTGCATAAATCCGAGGTCTTCCTACATAAGTATTTACACGTGTCCTTAGAAAGTTGTCTTCATCAGGCCGTCACACCCCATGACTAAGAGATTTCGTCTCATTACGGTTTTCATCAGACTTCACTTTTCTTTTACTTCTCATGGCACTATCTTATTACTCACTCGGTTGGTTTATTCCATTTTTATAATTTTCATCCTTTTTATTCGAGTAGTCTACCGATTAAGATATGTTCGCATGGAGCACTTGAGAATGACTATGGTCGTTTCAACTCTCATCTTAGGCTTCTTTCCGTAAATCTTAATACGGAATACTCACTTTCCTTCTGTCCATAAATCCTATTCTCCACCTCCCACCAAGAATTCTACCCTCCAACACAGTTTTCACATCCCCTCCCTGCTCAGTACTCGTACAATCCAAACCCTATGTCATCCAGAAGCTGCCTCTCCTCACCCACCATGTCCAGCACTTTGTCCAACTCACGTACAGAGTTGATCAGCTTCGTATACGCGCCCCTTGTAAGGGTCCGTCTGCGAAAGGTAGGGATAATTATTCTAATTAAAGTATTCTACCGATTCAGGTAGGTTCACTTGGAGTATTTTAGAAGTACTCAAGGATTCCCTCCCATCATGGACTTCCCTCTAAAGTTCACAATAAGGCCTAATCCCTTCCATTCTATCTAAAAAAACATTATTTTCCTTCCTTTCCCTCGTTTTCTCTACATTCTACTCTCCAACACTGTTTTTGACATCCCCACACCGCTCAGTACTCGCTCCATCCATACCTTCTGTCTCCTCCGTATCTAATCTAAAAGCTGCCTCTCCTCACCCACCATGTCCCACACTTCGTCGTTCCTCCCCCTCTCCTTCCACCTCACCTTCTCCATTCTCCATTTTTTAATCATGGATTTCTCCCTTAAAATCACAATACGGACTAATCCCTATCATTTTATCTGTAAGTTCTATTCCACCCCTCCCCGTCTACTATGTATTCTTCCCTCTGGTACGGTTTTCAACATCCCCTCCCCGCTCAGTACTCGCTCAATCCAAACACTCTGTCTAGTCCACATCTCATCTGAAATCTTTCTCTCCTCCCCGACCGCGTCCAGCACTTCGTCATTCCTCTTCTTATTGGCCCGCCTATCATTTTTATAGCCTGTATACCGTAGGGTGGAGCATGGGACCGTCAGCTACCTGAGTCGGTCCGCGAGCGCCGGGGGGAGGAAAGGACCGACCATAAAAACAATAGGAACGGCTCAGGTGGTCGCATGCGCCACCCTACGGTATACAGACTATAGTTGCCTTCGCCGGGGGGAGGAAAGGAATGGGCGAACGGGCCCGCCAGCTACCTGAGTCGGTCCCATACAGTTTTTTTGGTCGGTCCTTTCCCCCTCCCCTTTGCTCGCGGCTCAGGTACTTCGCGGGCCCTTGTGCCATCCTACGGTATACAGACTATAATCCTCCTCCAAACCCAAATTCCGAACGCCTCTAGCCTCTTGTCGCCCTCCTTCCCCAGCGTTTACGTTTTCACGCCGTAAAGCGCTACACTGCAAATTCGACTCTTAACTTATACGATTTATTTCTAGGGATGGTCGAATCGGATACCTCGGATCCAAATATCCGCGGATATTGCCCTTCATCGGATACATCGGATCCAAAGTCGCGGAAGACATCAGACCTGGATCCGAAATTTTAAATAATAGCTTCAGTGAATGCAACGCAGTCAATGCAATAAGGGTGGAAAGAGTTCTGATTCTATCTTCGAATGCGCCGTCGCATGCGATTGTTGCCCTACTCATGAACCGTTTTGATTGAAAGCTCTGGCAGAGGTTATGTAGGAGAATTTCAGCCGTGGAAAATAAAAAAGGCAAAATACAACTGGCACATAGTGTGACTCTTCCAAAAAGATTGAAGAATCATCGGGGGAATCTCAGCGTCAGGAATTTAAAAATGCATTTGGATCCGAAAATATCCGATCCGAAAGATCCGGCTCCGAAAATCAAGGATCCGATCAGAATCCGGATCCGAAAATAATCCTGGATACGTCCATCCCTATTTATTTCAATACCCTTTTTCTTGATCTTTTGAGACAAATATTTTAGAAGTAATCTAGACAGGGAGTTGTGGCGGAAGATGTCGCTTAAGTTCATAATATCTTCTGCCTCAACTTCCCTCGCAAAAGCTCCCAAGCACACAATTAGTCTGAAGAGTGCGACACATAGGTCGCAGCTGCAATAAACATCCTTACACAACTTCTCCGTTTGAAGTTTGTGGCGAACCTCTCTAAGAAGTTCAAGATCTCAAATTTTCGAAGGCCGAGATGTATGGCCATGAGAAATAGTATGCTCTATGCATGAAATATCGAACATCATGTTCATTTAATCCGAGAATAAAGATAAGTAAAACAAAACTGTATTTATTTTTTCACAGGCAAGGTTTGAAAGACTGCTAAAAACGTTACCTCGACCTTTGATTCGCTGATTGAATTGAATTGGCAAATTTAATTCCAGCAACAAATTTGATTTACATTAACTTCAGGACCCAGGGAGAAGACGACTTCCTGCATCAAATTTCTCTTAGAGGCTATAATTCCAGTTTCCACAAACATATTCACATGCAAAATTCACTAACTCTTGATTAACATTGTGGTATTCCATTATACGTTTTCCGGGATATCACACAATTACTAATACCAATTATTTTTTACAGAGCGCGGTTTCAACGGATTATCATCAACTTCAGGCGCAAATTAAGTGATATAAAAACAAGTGGTATAAGTAACTGTGTGATATCCAGGAAAACATATTCAAATGGTTCCGAAATAATGTGCTCGTTGGCCATATTTTTCTGTTACTGCGCAACTGTCAATTTTATATTTACGTTGAGAGTGTTTTCAGATAATGAGAAAATATCTATTTATGCCACTAGCTGTGCATATATCCGTGAAGCTGAGGCCTTGCATAAATGATGAACATAAATTATGAATACCTATGACTGGTATGCATTATGAATCATATCACTATGACTGCTACATGAAATCGGCATAGCCTATAAAATAGTATTTTGATTCATCATCATGAAAACAAGATTCATATGAAAATCAACAAGAACTCAGAAATTTTTAATCTAAAAAATATCAAAGATGTCGTTTACACGTAAAGAAGAGTAAAAAACATACTTGATCAAACTTGCAATTGTAAACACCTAGAAATCTCACCTAAAACCCCAAGTTTAAAAAAGGACGTCTAAAGTATACAAAAGCAGTCGAGTGATATAAAGGCCGTTTTTCACGGTGAATGATCTTGCTCAAGGTCATTTTAATGATCATGTGAATGAAAATTATTCAATTCATCATGGTGAAACACAAAATTCGCCGAATGTTCCGTCAATGGCATGATTAAGCGAATGAAATTAGAACATGTTCCACAGTCGCTGGCATATACCAAGGCGAAGATATACTAATACGAAAGGTGAATATCAACGTATCTGTGAATTTACTGATCGGGTTTTGCCTTTATTCAACCTCTCTCAGAAACAACAACACAAGGTGTTTTTTCGGCCATGTTTTCGCAACCATTCTTGGATGCATTGTGGAGTTGGGGCATTATGGAATTAAGACGATATTGCATTTATCAATGAAAACAGTTTTCAGAAGGGGTTAATAGGTAGGGGTAAGTAAATAAAAAGAGCGAAATAATTATTACTGGCACCTTTCCTCATTAAGAGCTCTCTCGGATATCTTACATTAATTTGTTTTTAACATCATCAATTCTTAGAATTACATCACTGGAATTTCGAAGTAGTTACATATAAACCGTTTAATGTGACACAAATTTATCTGCTATTTCTTTTTAAAACTGTGGAAGAAGCTTATAATTTTGCTGTTATTTGCGGATATACGGGAGTGTAGGAACTGAATGAGTTGGTTCCTTCCAATCCATAATCACGAGTCATACGATATCTCACCACCTGCCCCCGTTGTTGAAACCCTACCTCAAACGAACAAAATTCAAAGTCGCATCCTAATGGCCTATGCGACATTGGGAAATGAAGATAGTCTTCCGTTTTTTTTTCTTTTCTTCAGTCTTATTCCGATATTGCGCTCGTATAAAACCCACTAACTCCAACGGAAAAGCTCAACTGCCACTAATTGGAGGGAATAGCGAATGCATTATCACCGCAATATCCATTACCGCAGATGCATCAAACTTCAACTGTTTTTTTCTTTCAGCGATGCTCGCGAATCCGAAGAACTGAGTCATGACTTTGAACGAGCGATTTTAATAAGAAAACCTTTCGGAAAAGATCTACGCCGAACATTTCGGACATAAATTTGAAACCACTTTGTATTATGTCGCCTAAGAATTGGAGCAATTAAGCTTCTTGGATCGTTTCCAAGGATTAGCTTGTTTCAGTGACACCGCTAGCAACCGCTTACACTCGAACAACCGCTAAGTTACCGGGGTTTATGAGGGTAATTAAGAAACCAGAAAGTAGATCGATTTCACCAAACGCCCAAAATGTTGAGAAGAGGTATAGTACGG
This sequence comes from Ischnura elegans, assembly GCF_921293095.1. Taxonomy (NCBI): domain Eukaryota; kingdom Metazoa; phylum Arthropoda; class Insecta; order Odonata; family Coenagrionidae; genus Ischnura; species Ischnura elegans. Next base: position 18,485,971 of record NC_060255.1, read on the forward strand.
TCTTTAGAAAGTTTAAGGTACCAAGGGGTTGACTTGAAACAAAAAAGTTAATATAGTAAGGGTTTACGGTAAATTTTTCCCTAAATATATCTGTAGGTTCATCGCGTTGAGGTCGTGTGAATGAAGTTTTACTGCTTCATATCAAACCTCGGGTGAAGTTATGGGATATTTCCAACGAAAATCCTCGTGAGACAGGGAAAGAAATAGGCCCTTCTACTGTAACTGGGAGAAATTTACACATCTATGGCCTAAACCAAGGACACCTTTATCGTTGACCTTCTAAATCAACATTCGGATTTTAATTTATGTAATTTTGCGCTTTTTCGCGTGTCTTAATGCGAATTCAATGCATTTTTTCGGATTTCTGAAAAAGAAATTTCCAATACTTCTTACATAGCGTATGCATCACATAAAAATGGCATGGGTTTTCAATAAACATGTAATGAATGAATGAAGAAAGAGAAATTAATCAACAGAGATGCAATATTAAGAAAGGGTGCTAGTACTCTCAACGAAAGCTGTCAATCGTTAGGTATGTTTTTCCTGATGCCACATTTAACCTGATATCTTAACACTATTTCACTAGAAAAAAACACTGCCCATTGCTCTGAGAAACAGCATGGAGCTGCCCTCAGACGAGATCAATTGGCTGAGTGAAAATTTACATGTATTGAAAAATTTAGATTGTTTTAGCATAAATTGATTTGGGAGGAGCAGAAACTAAACTGTCTCTCGTAAAAAATGGTATTAGATCATTTTTTAAAGAAAAGATCATAAAATGATTTTCAGTCAGCTTGAACCCTCTGCTTGATAAATGAAATATATAAGGTAGAATACAAATATGTCAGGTAAAACACACGATTAATTAGTAAATAATCATACAATAAAACGCAATTTCCATGTGGAAACTAAATATACTTTAACAGAGCATAAAAATGTTTTAGAATTCCCGTTTAAAACGTTTGAATAATTATGAATTTTATAGTTTCATCTATGCTTCACGACACATTAGCAAATACGTATACGAAACTCGTTCCATTAAGGACCAACAACTCACTTTTCTTAAACGCGGGACCATTAGATATATTTGTGTTCTCTACCATTAACAAAATGAGGTACATTGAACGTTTTTCCGTAACATAGCAAGTCTTGAGGCAATTGGCATTTCTTAGAGACAGTCATATAATAACCACCCAGTCAATTAAATTAGAACGGTGGTTATAACTCTTACAAATAATACCTAAGTGATGAAATTGTTCATGAGGTTGTCATGATGGACGGGAGTATTGAATATAGAACAAAGAAAATGCACTCCAAACGATGTAGGTGATTATCTTCGAACCTAAATTGCCTCCTAAGCATGAATTATCACCGAAATCTATAAAGGAAGCTAAAACTCGATTTGATTTGAAATGTTCTTTACGATACCATACAACTATCTTCGATGCAACACAATACAAGCGTTTCAATGACATACAACTGTCTAAATGGAAATTCAGTCTGTGCATAGAAGGAATTCCTAATGGAGAAAAAGGGTAAGAAATTCTATCTTTCGATGAAGTCTCTTGAATGATAAGAGTTTCATGACGATCTCTTAAATAAAGTGCTTTTATGGACCCGTAAGGCTAAAGAGTCGATTCATTTTCATGCCTATTGATCTAGCAAATATTTTTAATCCCATTCACATAAAAACTAATATTTTCTGAGTCGCTAGCCAGGAAAAATTTCCAATTCCATTAAAAGTTTGGAGCAGTATTTTCCAATTGTCAGGGAGATCTACAAACCCGCGTCAACGCTATAAATACAGAATTTTTGGCACGATTTCCAGAATACGAAAGCCACATAAAAAGGATGCAGTATGCTTGAGAATGTCCTCTATATTGTGAAAAGACAGAAAGAGCTATCGAAATATCATATCGGAATAATGTTTAGAAATAAACTCCGCAACCAACTCGTAGCAGTAAAGAGCCAAGGATTGGGCTTTGGGAATGTCCTCTTATACATGGCTACTCAAATCAGTTACATAAGTGAAATTTTTTAGTTACAGTTACATGCCAGTGGCGTAGCGAAATATAAAAAAAGAAATTTATTTCCTTCATAAAAGAAAAAAATATATTGAAAAATCATGAATTTACAAAAGATTTCTTTGACAAATGAAGTTTTTTCGATTATTGAAAGTGTTAAATGTTTTAAACCCTCTACTTAGAACCCTGTTTTTCAAACATTTTCCACTCTGGTTTTGGACCCCCCCCCCGAAAGAAAATCCTGGCTACCCTACTGCTGTATACGTCTTCAAAGTAGGGCTTTCAGATGCTATTCGAACATTTTTGTGATCTGAAATGCCTGTATTGATATCAAGTTGTTCATTTTAGTCACATTTGAGTTTGAACAACGTTTTTTACTCTATTATGCTTTCAGCACACCCAAAGCCCTCATTTCGCACCATCAACCGCACACTACGTCTCTATTTTATTACACCTACGAACTTCCTCATCTCCCACATTATTAAGGACTTTCTTGTTTGTTTTCCTATCCGTTCATCTAATTGTCTCCATCTTCCTCAATCCACATCCTCATCATCAAAGACTCTTTGTCTCTTTTACTATCATACTTTTACCCTCTTTTCTCAGAGCTCCCATTTTCGTTTCATTCAGTGCTGTCCTCGAAGTAAGTAGGCATTATCATTATTGAAGTATTTGACCGATTAAGCTAGGCTGCCATGGATAGTTTAAGAACTATTCTGGCAGTCTCCCCTACCTTCATGGACTTCCCTATTCCATTCACAATAAGGCCTACTTCCTTTCATTTTCTCTCCAAAAATCCTATTCTCTTCCTTTCTCTCCCTCGTTTACCTAAAATTCTTCCCTCTAACACTATTTTCTACACCCCCTCCCCACTAAGTACGCGCTCCATCCATACCTTCTATCTCCTCCGTATCTCTTCTAAAAGCTGCCTCTCCTCACCCACCATGTCCAGCACTTCGTAGTTCCTCCTCCTCCTCTCCGTCCACTTCACCTTCTCCATTCTTCGCCACACCCACATCTCGAACACATAGTCTCGTCCTCCCTCCTAAGTGTTTCCATAAACAGCTACACTCGAAACGTTTGAATTATGGACTTCACTCTTCAATTCATAGTAACGCCTACTCCATTTAACTCTATCTAAAAATTTTATTCTCTACCTTCCTAACCCTCTTGTACCTAACATTCTACCCTCTAACACTATTTTCTATTTCCCCTCCCCACTAAGTACTCGCTCCATCCATACTTTCTGTCTCCTCTGTAACTCATGAAGAAACTACCTCTCCTCACCCACCATGCCCAGATCTTCCTCGTTCCTCCACCTTTCCGTCCATTTCACCTTCTCCATTCTACGCCTCACCCACATCTCAAACACCTACTGTCTCCTCTCGTCCTCCTTCATAAGTGGCCGTGTTTCGGCACCGTAAAACTCCAGATCAGGCTCTTCAATAGCCTTTTTTTAAACTCTTACAATACGATCCTCTCTTGAGCTTCTTACTGTTAATGAAAGTCTCCTTTTCAGAACACAATTCTTTTTCTGAAGTCACTACTGCTGCATCCGTTTTATTCTCATGCGTTGCCCATTTAGGGATAGCGGCACTTTCAGAATTAGATGTAAAAATTGGTGTACGAGACCTTTCCTGAATTACTTATCGCTTTGATTTGCATTTAATTCCCTAGGGTCACCTTCTGCACTAATTATCGGGCCTTCAAGCAATACCCTATTCTCGTTCGTCGGACCTCGAAACGTTGGAGAAAATGGACACTTATCACCAGGCTGCAAACCAGAGAACACCTTATTTCGGTCTATACATCGAGAGATCACTATATCTTCCTATTTCTTTCTTGCTTCGTCCATTGCCGATTATTTGAATTGCTAAGAAACAAAACCTTCCAAATAAACCTTCGATTTGAATCAGTGAGTGAGTGAATGAGTTATTTTCGAGTTAGAGAAAGGAATTTTTCGTGGCTGTCTCGAGCGATTCACCTCATCATGCAGTGGAAGAGGACGACCCATGTAGGAGGAGGAAATGGGGGGAATAAAGAGAGGACTCGCGAATGGAGAGGGCGGGATTCTTTGGAGCGAGGCCAGGTTTGTCTTCGCTCTACCCCATGCAGTTGCCGGCAGAATTACTATAGCCACCGTTCGCCACGCATGCCAACGAGTCGGGATATCATTCTTCCTCCTACGCTGGCTCACTTTTTCCTTATCATTTATGGTTGCCCCTCAACCTCCTTACCCTAGCGCACCCGACCCTCCACCCGCGACATTCCTCATGGGGGGTCGGAAGGAATAAAAAGGCTTAAGAAATATGGTGCGAGTAACAGTGGCCCCAGGGAATTGAGCCCGAAGGATATGAAAGCGATAAATTTTTGGAAAACAAATGCATTATTCATTCGTACCAAATTTTCGCCTTACGTTAGGGAATGCACGTTGTTAAAGTGCGTCAAAGTTAATTATTTAACGAGGAGCATCCAGAGTTATCGTTTTTAATTTCATGTCAACTTACTGTTAATTCTTTTTGAGTTACAAAAAACAATATTTCAGCGTTTTCTTCTAGTACTAAACAAAAATAAAATACGTAAAAGCACAAGATGGAAAATTATACTAGAAATCTCTTAAAATTGCTTCATCGTATTGCATTTCCTTGGGAAAATACTCAATAATAAAACAACAGATGTTTCACTTACAGATAAGTTACTGTCTACTCTTTTTGAGCAAAAAATCTATATTTTAGCGTTTTCTACCACTATTTGATAAAAATAAGATGCGAATATACACAATACGAAAAATAAACTGGGTATGCGATCATACATAAATGCCTGGACATTGCTTCAATTTAGTACGTTTGATTAGGAAATAAGTCAGTGAAAGAGCAACAGATGGGCCAAAACCAAAGTGATGAATACTCGGCAATCGAATGCATTATTCATTCATAACTTATTTTCGCCTGACGCATGGGAATGCGCATTTTTAAAGGGCGTAGGGTAAAAATTGCACTAACCAAAACTTATTTAACGAGGAGAATCCAAATCTATCGTTTTATTTCGCAGGTTAACTTACTGTTTATTCCTTTTGAACGACGAAACCCAGTAGCATTTCAGCATTTTCTACCAGTATTCAACAAATATAAAATACGTATACACACAATATGAAAATTATACTGGGTATGCGATCATACACCCTTGAAAGTGCTACAATCTAGTGTATTTTCTTAGGAAATCACTCAGTTATAAAGCAACAGATGGATCAAAGTGATAAATATTTGTCAAATAAATCCATTATTCATTCATATCTCATTTTCACCTTACGAGAGGGAAAGCACATTGTTGAAGTACGTAAGGCAAAACATTATGGACCAAAACTAATTATCTTTTAATAAGGGGTGTTCAAAATTATCGATTTCACTCGGAGGTAAGTTACTGGGGAATATTACAAAGGAACTGCATATGAGCAGACGAAAGAAGTGCAATTGCCAATTATGGTAAGTGATCGACGCATTGCTGCAGGCCGAAAACATTTATTTATTTCTGAGCGATAAAAAAATATTTCAACGCATTCTACTGGTATTCAACAAAAACAAAACGTGTATCGAAACTAGTTAGAATACCGGATACACGGGCATATACCGATCCTTAAAATTGCTTCATCCCAAAGTATTTTCTTGGGCAGTCATTTTGTAGTAAAGCAACTAACTGATCAAAGTCGATCTCGTTTGATGAGTTCCGACACAATGTGAACCTTGTAGCCATGTAAGGGACGGACATGCACCTGTGACTTACCTGTGACCATTCAGAATATTAGTTCTTTAATATTTATGCTCTTGACCACATAAAGAAAGTGAAACACACAAAAACTAAAAATTCCACATCACCTTTCCAAATTCGCGTCGTAGAAGTACCTAGGAGATTATACTTGATTGGGGTGAGATTACGAGAAAAATCAATCTCAAGTATTAATGACACAAGGCATCAAAATGGCATAAAATTCTTTTCGTCACCCTCACTTACGCACAGAAAAATAAAACCACATGAAAACGGCCTTCAAAAATTTAGTTAGCTCTACCAACAATTTCTGAAGGCGGCTTTGAACATCTTTCTCAGAATTTTAAGCAGAAGAAACATGGGCTGATAACGGCCATGACTTATGGCAGGACAAAGAAGATTGATTATCTATTTTATAATAACTAATGAATTAGTGGAAACTACATGGAACTACGAAGTACTCATCTTAAGAGTTGTTGATTATATTATTTGGAGATATATATCGGAAAAATTAAATTAAGTAAATATCGATTGCGGTTGACATTAGGGTTGCCTTGCGTCCTCATGTTTACGGACGTCTTCAGTTTTAGCTATGCATTTACAGTACGCAACCTACCCAGATATGGAAAAACAAAACATACACCAAATCATAATTTACATTCTCAATTGCGCTATTTCAGTTCAAGTTAATGCCAAAAAGTCCATTCATAAGAGAAAAATAAAAGTATTTTGCTTTTTTTTTGGCAATAGCGTGGCACATTGGGGAACTAAACCCACAAAAAAATCAATTTTCACCATTTGGAGGAAAAAGACGAGGCAACCCTAAATGAGATTAATTAAATTCATTTTTTAAAGCCATTATACGATAAATATTTAGTAGTTGACAGGTTAATTAGTTACATCAAATTTATAGGGAATGTAAGGAAATTTTTCGTTAGTCATGAGTGCATGCTTAATTTTATAAATGGGGAAAACTAGTTAGGCATTTGATAATTAATTAAGAATAAAGAGGAGTTCTTGCATTACCAACAAAGCTAGAGAAGATGCAAAAAGTTAGGGTTCATTAAATGACCATTAGCTTACGCATAAAGTTCATTATTTTTTTTATTTGAAAGCAATAATAAACCAAAGAGCAACGCAGCTTCTTCAGATTTATCTCAAGCAACAACTAATTTGTACTTATTTACAAGTGTTAAACTTTACTGTTCTCCCTCAGCTATTCTGAAGGAAAAGAGATTTCTATTGAATTTATACAGCATTTTATTTTTAGATGTAAAGTAAATTATTATCGTGTATCAATGCCTTATCGGGCGAAAAGATAAATAAAGGAAATATGTATCAGCATTTATAGACGATGGAAACATGACTCAATATGATATTGATCATCGAACAGCCTTTTTTTTACAACCATAGCCGTAAATTCCTTAAATATGCTAATGAATTTTTGGTAAAATAATTATTAAAAGTACAATACAAATAGAAATAAATTTTAGTCTCCCATTATTGCAACGAACACAATCAACTCGGGACGAATATTCTCATGCAAAGCAAGCACCATTTAGCGTAGGCTCAATAGCCGTTGGGTTGACAATCACGACGAATTATCAGAAGGCATTCTCCCTTTTATTAAAGTGATCAAGAGGTAAGTGTTACGTACTTTAGACGACTGGGTAAAATGGACCAGCGAAGACCTACTTTCAACCCCCTTCTGCTATAAATCTTCATAAGTAGTTTGAAGAGGGTGCTTTTTCCAGCATCTCTATGTACCAATTATCCCGAAGGGTGTAAAATGTAATCCATGATTAAATTGTGCAACGTCTTCAAACAATGAGAGTGCTTTCTCATACATATAGTGCAACTTAAACTATCCGCACGTATATGAAATGATCGATAATTACTTACAAGATTAAAATAAATCGCTTTGACGTTTCAAATTTTTTATAATGTTTTGAGTTGACAAATTAACAAACTGAATAAAAGATGAAGTAAGAAATGAGCCAACAGATATTTTAAATTATACTAATACTAATATTGAAATGTATAATAGACATAATTTCACAGAATTTACTTGAATTTTTTCATTTAAATATAAAGAATTTCATTAAATTGACTCTCATTTCACAAGGTAAACGAGCGAATTGCGTGTAGCAAAATTTTCAAGCAGCTGTAATATCCTTAGGTATTGAGAATATTTATTAATACTACTCTTTCCATAACTGCCTAAATATCTGAGTTTGAATGAAGAAAGTACTAAGAAAATAGACATTATAAGGTCCACCTTATGAATAGTAGTTAGGCATTTTACTATAAAATAACAGCCTCAATAAAAACAACTTAATGAAAATTTTAAGAATCCAACTAAATCATTTCTGTACAAGATTTATGTACACTAAATAACTCGTTATATAACACCAGTTGCAAATATCCGTCCATAATAATCCGTTTAGAATCAACAATTTTATACTAAACTATGATATCAATACACTATCATTGCATTAAGCAACATTAAAGTGAACACTATAAATGTAGACATAGACTATAAAAATGATCCTATGTGCAAAACATCTACAAAAAAACTCAGGCAGTTAATCAGATTTTGTCACTAATGAAAAATCTTTTCTATCACAAGGTGTCATTTTGAACTATTTATTTAACTGTGAGGGAACTATAATTCATGGAAAAAAGATGTGTATATTGCAGTTGCGGAATTAGGTGTAGTGTATGTATACGTATTTGCATGGATAATTTCATTTTGGAATATATAAACAGAGGACGGTGGAGGGGAGTTGGAGTGGAGGTAGTGGTAATAAAAGAAGCCTCACGATAATCTCGGATCAGTTACTCGCGCTTTTTAACAAGGTAGGTGGCAGCAGCGTCTTGCTCTCATTCTAGTAACCAAAGCCCGCCAACATCACTGACCTTGTTAGTAATTCATAGCATAGTGTGAGTATTGGACCGCAGGACCGGTCATACCTTCATGGCCCTACCTGGAACTAAAAGGATACAGTTATCCATAGGGATGCTGGATGCGGGAAAAAATAAGTCAACACTCAATAAAACTTTAACTTTGTGAAAGTGAAAACAAAATTATTTGACTCTCTCTCTGTCTCACATGAACAAAATACATTATGCGATGAAAAGTATCCGGACACCTGGCTGAAAATGACTTTCAAGTTCGTGGCGCCCTCCGTCGGAAATGCTGCAATTCTGTAAGGTTTTTATGCGTTGGCCCACCCTTAGCCTTGATGACAGCTTCCACTATCGCAAGCATGCGTTCAATAAGGAGCTAGAAGGTTTTTTGGGGAATGGCAGCCCTTTCTTCACGGAGTGCTTTACTGAGGAGAAGTATCGATAGATAAATACACCAACGGATGAAGTTCGCCATGAAAAAATATTTGTCTTAGCCGGGATTCGAACCCGGATATCCCGATTGCCGGTCAGGTGTGTTAGCCGGTTACAACTCCAATCCATTTAATCGGAGCAAACTTCGGGATGGGTTTTACCGAACATGATGTTGACGGCACAAGTCCACACTGTGGTCGTGCTTACTAAGCCACTGTCGGGGTGAAAACCGGAAATCGGGAGACCCGGGTTCGAATCCCAGATAAGTGAAATATTCTTTCATGGCGAACTTCATCCGTTGGTGTATTTAACTTTGCACTCGTGAGCGTGACTGCGTACAAAGTCACTTGCTCCTGCAGTGCTTAGAAGTATCGATATTGGTCGGTGAAGTCTGGCACGATGTCGGAGTTCAAAAACATCTCGAAGGTGCTCTATAGGATTCAAGCCTGGACTCTGATCAGGCAAGTCAATTACTGGGATGCTATTGTCGTGTAATCACTCCGCCACAGGCCGCGCCAAAAGTAAAATTCGGAAGCGGTGGTGTTATGGTGTGGTCGTGTTTTTCATATGGGGCACTTGCACCCCTTGTTTTGCTTGGAAATACCACAGTACAGGCCTAATACATTAACGTTTTAAGCACCTTCTTGCCTCCCACTCTTGTACAGCAATGGCCATTGCATCTTTCAACACGATCGCCTTTTGGCGAAGCGGGAACACGACAATAACATCCCTGTAATGGACTGGTCTACTCAGAGTCCTGACTTGATTCCTTTAGAGCACCTTCGGAATGTTTCGGAACACCGAATTCATTCAAGGAGTCACCGACCTACATGAATATTTCTCGTCAGTGCAGCACTTCGTGAAGAATAGGCTACCACTCCCAAAAAAAACTTCCAGCTCCCGATTGAACGCATGCTTGCGAGAGAGGAAGCTGTCATCAAGGCTAAGGGTGGGCCGACACCATATTGAATTCCAGCATTAGCGATGGACGGCGCCACGAACTTGTAAGTCTTTTTCAGCCAGGTTCCCGGATACTTTTTACCACATAGTGTAAGTGTCGCAGGCGAGTATTCCCCGAAAAACAAGTGAGCTTTCTGGGAGCGAAATTCGTCTGCGACATGAATGCTTAGGGACTGAATTATACACATTAAAAATTCGAGTCTTGGAGCATTTACAATTCAATGAGAACCAATTGAAGGTAAACAAAAGATATACAAATCACAATTAAATAGGGTAACAACAGACTCAAAATATAGAATTCTGTCCTGAAGTATATGAGTATTCATTTAAAGTAACAACCACAAACAAATTGCAAATTATTATACATGAGAATTTGACTTGATCAAGTAAGATAACGTATAATTAGAATAGGAATAGCACTTTAAACATAATTAAAGCTAAAATTTCATCTTATAAAATAATGGTTATTTTATACTTCAAGGCACACTTTAAATTTGGTAGACAGCAGACAACTCATAAAACTATTTATAAAATAATGAGGTATATAAGTAATATTTTTGTGAAGTTCTCGAGAATTTGGTTAAAATAAAGAAAACCTTGCCTAGACGTTTCTCTTAAAAATAACGTTGGTCAGTCAAGGTACTTTAAATTTTGACCAGAACAATTTCACCGTGGGAATATGAATATTGAAGTAGTCAACAAAATAAAAATATAAAAATTTAAAACTTTAAATATAGAAATATAAAAATATATAAACAAAGCCTATGATGAATATTAAACTTATTAACTTTTTCCGCTATCAAAGTTCAATATTGGTACTGGCATAACAATATAGTTTTTCATTAAGTCGGTGGATATATGTATTAAGAATGAAGTGCATACATGCATAAGATTTGGAATTAAAGCTAAATTTACACCAAGAGCATTTTAATTTATATTTGATATATATTAAGCATCTACAATACGTCTTTTCTTACCGACTTGAGAAAATACACTGCATAATTCTATCAAATAACGGTAACAAGTTCTACAATTTTCTAATATGTACCGAATTTATTGTGGGAAAGACTGACGTTTGAGTCATAATATTATTCCTACACATAAACAAAATAACTCTTCTACGATGTATTTTAAGTGAGAGTCACCAATACAACTCGCTGGTGACTCGCATTCAAAATCCACCTAATAATCCAATAATTAATTTGAGTTTTGGAGTTTTGATTCAGATAAACAAAGGATGACGTGGTGGGCCATGTGGTCTTACTTAATTAGAAAATAGCTAATTCAGGGTTCAAGATTCCGTAGCAAAGACAGGCATTCCGCAGTTAATTGATTATATTACTTAATTTTTGGTGAATGCACAAATTAGATTAAAATGAAGGCAGCACATGAAACAAGTAAATTTGTTCGTAATCACTCGCACGGGGGCAATAATAAAGTAATATACATCAAGGATGATATTCGCCATGAAAAAAATATGTATTTGTCTTCGCCGGGATTCGAACCAGATTATTCTATCCAGATATACTACCAGGGTTGAGGAAGTCAAGGTAACCAACCCAAGTATTTTAACTGTTAGCAGTAGCGGATCCAGGATAGGGACAAGGGGAGTTCTAAGTATGGGATTAACTCCCAGAGGTATTGCGGGTCCGAAAAAAAGTACCATTCTACCTAAAGTAAATGGGATGTCCAATGGGGGCCCCCTTAGCCCCCCCAATAGATCCGCCACTGACTGTTAATATATCTGACTGGCAATTTGGCCGATTCGGGCTCGAATCCCGGCTATGCCAAATATTTTTTCATGGCTAATTTCAGAAAAAAATAGTCAGTAGAATAACACAGGCAAAGAGTGCTTTCTACAAAAAGAAGAATCTTTTTACAGCCGAGAATACAAGCATAGAATTAAGGAAACAATTCATCAGATGCCACATATGGAGAATGTTTCTCTATGGATGACTATTTTTTTCTGAAGACAACTTATATTTGGCCACATTCTGAGACATGATAGTCTGATGAAAACAATCAGGTCAGGTGGAAGGGAAGAAGGGCAAGGGACGGAATCGAATGAGTTACATAGGACAGGTAGTAGTAGTAGTATTTTGTTTTTAGGGTGCCTCGACAACACACAGGACAGGTTATATAGGATGTAAAAGAGACGAAATGCGTAAATATGAAAGCGCTAGCGGATAGGAGAGAGGAATGGTGAGCTGCGTCAAACCAATCTAAGGAATGTAAACTGATGATGATGAAGGAAAATTTAATCCTTGGTGTATACAGAGTAAAATATTTTAAATATAGATTAAAAATGAGTACTGCATATAAAATTTTTCTATTTGCTTCTAAACTCCAGAGGATATAAAGACAATATTGTAGCGATAAAGACTAAATTGTAGCGATTTCTCTAAGCCATGTTGGACTTCTCTCATATGGATATCTCAGGAGTGTGACAACTCAGATCGTAATATCCAATATTCCAGACCATTAGCAATGGTAGCCTATTATCTCAATATTCATCCATTCCCAATTTTATATTAGCTTTCGGCTTCTAGAATAAAGGTCAAGAAACTTCTATCTCATTCTCTCAGCCAAAATGAACCGCGAGAGAAGAAACACACGTATTGGATTGAAGGAGATGGGTAAGATTACAACTTAATGGGAAAATTGAGCAGAAGGGACCGAGTAGTCTCATTTCATGGCCACGAAAAGTGGAATCGATCCTTAAAACGAAAGCATTCATTTGAAATCCAATTAAATTCTTTCGAATTCGCTGAGAAATGAAAAATTTCGCGGTTGGAAAGAGTACGGGGAAAGGAGAATGGTAATACGTGTTCCCACAAAGGCAGTCAATTCTCCGTTCTTATCTAAAGAGCATCTTTTTCCGCGGGGGAAAAGTGAATAAAAGCCAGAAATTGGGAATTTTAACGGGCTATCTTTCGATTTGGATACGCTTCCTCTCCGTCTTCCAAACCCTCGGATTTCCAATCTACGGGCAGAGAGCTAGTAAAAGCCTTGCAAAGCACATTCATAAACCTCATTTTCTTCCCTTTGATCCATAATTACGAATTCATTTGAGTGGCCGTCGCCTTTGAACACACGTATAAGAGGAATGTAGCCCATGATTGTAGGTGCCCGCTCGCAATGCTCGTCGCTGAGAGGTTCGGTTAGATCTCGACTGAAGTATATTTACAATTGATACTTGATAAAATTAAGTTTTTTATAAAGATTTACGAATTAATTACGCAAAAGAACCATCTAAGACTTTTGCGGTCCATATTCGTCAATATTATTACTTTAGTTGCTAGTGTTTTCACATAAAAAATGATTTTATATACCGTAACTTTATATGAAAATATGTACAAAATAATTTGAATTTTAGATTGAAAACTCAACTACATACAATGTGAATATTTAATAGCACATTTCACTCACGCTTGTCAAAAAATGAAAGAAATTCTACCTTATATAACGATTTGAACGTGATATGGTTGAGTACTCTCTCGGGTCTATTTCAGCACTATAATTTCTCATGAAAAAAAATGATTTCCAATTAGGTTACAATCATTCATAATAATGTATAACTATTGTCTCACTTAATCTCAACTTGATATCACCTACAAAGTTAACAGCAAGACCCACGCAGAGAATAGTACGACAAGACTGGGTTTCTCTGTCATTCAGCTCGATCAGCATATAAATTCAATGATGGGCATTTAAATAACAACGAAAATGTGGGTAAATCACCTGATAAAGGAAGAATTATTCGTTCAATCCCCCCCCCCCCCCCCCAAGAAAAAGAATTCGCAAGCGGTAACGGAGAACACGGCAGCTATTGGCAGTAGCAGCCGTATATTCTGAGAGAAAAACTTGAAAGATGTCGTCGGCCGTTTGGGAAAGAGATATCAAACCTTTCTTCCCAGATATACGCTCAACTCTTGGGAGCGTAAAATCCCTTTCAACTTTTTGTTTTTTAGAGGGTCAATCTCATGAATCTGCGTTAATTCGGAACAAATATTTCCGCCCTCACTTCGGAATTCCAACTCCCTCCATAAGCCTCGTCCGGCCGAAGTTTAACAATCGCTTTTTTTCGTACTACTTCCGCTGTTCACATCCCAAATGCTTCCTCCGTAGGATCTTCTTTTCCACGCTCCTATGTAATGCCAAATAAAGCTGTCTTCTAGCTCTAAGCCCAATGGCTTTTTGAGGAAGCTCTCGGGATTTTCTTGGACCTTAATTTTATAGGCGGAGGAACCCATTTTCAATTCATATATCTCCTCAATGAGAGTTGTTGAATGAAAACCGTCTCCATTTGACCTAGGAATTTTAATATGTAACTCAAAGTCCCACACCACTTCCAAACCGCAATGTTGTATCGCTTGATATCGATGAAACGTGCTATTTTTTTGACCCGTCTTAATTCCTTTTGACGGGATAGAATCTTTAAGATATTTATTTAGTAAGTATGAAATTTTTACCTTGAAGTGGATCATAATAACTACTGTTTCTTAATAAATATATAAATTAACTTAAAAGAACACAAAATAAGAATAAAACGACTTTAGTAAAACACTTAAACGACTTTAATAAACAATGTTGTGTCGCTTGATAAAGATGAATTATGCGATTTTTCCCCGTATTACTCCTTTTAATGGAATGAAATCATAAATTATTACTATTTTGTCGTAAAATTGAACTGTTTAGCTAGCAAATGCACCATAATTAATACTATTTCTTAATGAAAATATACTTCAAAGTGCACTAAATAAGCATAAAACGACGCTATTATGTAGCAAATAAATCTGTCTTCTAGCTCTAAGCCCAATGGCTTTTTGAGGAAGCCATTGAGATTTTCGTGGGTCTTAATTTTATAGGCGGAGGAACCCATTTCCAATTCATATATCTTCGCATTGAGAGTTTTTGAATGAAAACTGTAAAATTGCATCGATTTGATCTAGGCATCATATCTCATCTCATGTCAACACGAGGCTTCACCTGGGGCAGGTCGACTGCAGGGCTCCAAATGTCGAAGAAGCGAGCGTATTTCCAAAGGACCACCATAAGTTGTGCGTTTCACGAGCCATTTTCGATGCCCAAAACGCTGCGGCTTTCAATTATGGCACCCATCGTCACCTAATGGATTCTTCTATGAGACGCCACGCATCGGTTGTGGCCAAAATCAACAATTAATGATGCGGAGACGAACTTCAACAGCCTCCTTAACAACCGCACCACCGACACCTCCGAACTACTAACGCCTTCCGTTTTCGGGTTCGGTAAAACTTTCACACGAACCCAAAAACCTTTTAATGCATTCCCGGAATTATTCAGGAGAAGAGAAGAGACTCTTATAGAGTGGATATAAACGCCTGGGCATCACGATAACGGAGCAATTCATTGCGCCCTCGAATAGAATTATTCTCGGCTCGCTAGAGGGGGGTGGTGCTGAGGATTAGGGCGTAGGGTTTACCCGCGATTAATTTTTCAATAGTCTTCCCGCGTGTGAAACGGGCAAGCAACGGGGGGGGAAAGACGAAGGTTTTAGTGGGCTTATCGGGTAGGATTACAAATTTTAAGGGGATCTATCTCCACCCGCTCATTTGCAATCCCTTTTCCGATTCCGGAAGGGAGTGCAACGAGGGTGAAGCTACGCTCAAGGGGAAGTACGAGAGAGTATATTGACTCGAACGGATAATTTGCGCTCGCTAGTCGGATTCCATTGAGATTGGGTGGAAATAGTTTTCTCACCGCGACGACGGAGTATACATATAGATATACATAGTGATTGTGCAAGTGTCGTAGCCAGGGGGGGGGGGGGTAATGGGGGGCACGAGCCCCCCCAAACCAATTAATTTGAGCAGAAGAATATTAATAATAAAACGTTATTGTACTTTTCCACACGATTTAATTAATACGACCGGTTTCGTCGCAGAGGCGACATCATCAGGTACAGAAACCGTTATAATAACAGTTATTTTGTTCTTATTTCGAAATAAGAACAAAATAACTGTTATTATAACGGTTTCTGTTACGATTTAATTAATACGACCGGTTTCGTAGCAGAGGCGACATCATCAGGTACAGAAACCGTTATAATTAATACGACCGGTTTCGTAGCAGAGGCGACATCATCAGGTACAGAAACCGTTATAATAACAGTTATTTTGTTCTTATTTCGAAATAAGAACAAAATAACTGTTATTATAACGGTTTCTGTTACACAAAATAACTGTTATTATAACGGTTTCTGTTACTGAAATAACAGTTATTTTGTTCTTATTTCGAAACAGTTATTTTGTTCTTATTTCGAAATAAGAACAAAATAACTGTTATTATAACGGTTTCTGTTACGATTTAATTAATACGACCGGTTTCGTAGCAGAGGCGACATCATCAGGTACAGAAACCGTTATAATAACAGTTATTTTGTTCTTATTTCGAAATAATTAAATTCGTCGTATTAATTAAATCGTGTGGAAAAGTACAATAACGTTTTATTATTAAGAATTGATTTTCCCAAAGTAAAGCCAGAAACAATCGAGAAGAATATTAACCTAGAAAAAAATGATTTCACTCCAATTATACTGAGAAGCAAAACTAATACTGACTATTTTAAAGCAAGAGCCATTTATTCATATCCCATTATTATTTTCTTTGAGTAAAAGTTATTGATTATAGTGATTAGATTTCTAAAAAAAGGTAAGTTTTGCAAGGCGTATTTTATAGCCTGGATATTATTAAAGTATTCTACCGATCAAGTTAGGATTGCATGGTATTTACGAAGCATTCTGGCGGTTTCCCCTCCCTAACTGGAAGTCCCTCGTCAATTCCCATTAAGGCCTACTATCTTTCTTTCTGTCGAAATATCCTATTCTTTTCCTCCCTCTTTCTCGTTTACGCAACATTCTACCCTCCAAAACTGTTTTCAATACCCCCTCCCGCTAAGTACTCCCTCCATCAACACCTGTCTCATTTGTATCTCATCTAAAAGCTGCCCCTCCTCACCCACCATGTCCAGCATTTTCTCGTTCCTCCTCCTATCATTCCACTTCATCTTCTCCATTCCTCTCCACACCCACATCACGAACGCATCCAGTTTTCTCTCGTTCTCAGTCCTAAGTGTCCACGTTAGTAGAAGAATATTAACTATAAAAACGAATTCATTCTACTCCACCAATACTAGGAAACACAACTAATATTGACTATTATAAAGCAAGAGTGATTTGTTTTTACGATTTTTACGAGCGGATTTAGCCACCGTGATTTTCGCACAAGAGTGATTAATTTATATTCCATTATTTTTTTCTATGATTAAAAGTTAAGTTCGTTTTTTGAGTAAAAGTTGTAGTGATTAGATTTCAAAAAATCTAATTTTAGCAAAATTTCCTTTATAGCCTAGTATGTTTTAACATAAACTCTTCCCGACGACCGCACAAACCCAATAATTTAAATTGCGAAAATAGTAGAAAATGTGATTTTTAAGACAAAAACGTTAACAATTTTCCGAAAGGGAGATTCCACCCACCTGACACCTCTGGTCGTACCCCCCCAACACATCATTCTGGCTTCGCCCTGGGTCGTGCTTACACTATATTATGGTTTTTGATTTTTTAAAGAGACTAGGCTAAGGATGCCAAAATAATGTTACGAAGATGGCACAAGATCGAGAAAATCCACAACCCACCTTCCATAATTCTAAACTTACTCGTACGAGCAAATGATCCAATCGGGCTCACGACACCTCGAGTCTACCGTGTGCCTGTTGTGGTTGCGGGAAGGTGTTTATCGGGGAGGTTGGTCGTACCATAGAAACGCGACTCAAGGAACAACGTCGCCGCTTACGCCTAGCCCAACCGACAGAGTCGGCCATTGCCGAGCATTGAATGGCATGTAAAAAATATCCATTTTGATGAAGCGGAAATACTCTCCCGAACATCAAATTATTGGGCCAGAATAAGTAAAGAGACAACTGAATTCCGTTTGGAAAACAGGCATTTCAATAGAGGCACTGGGTACGCGTTGATCAATACTTTGGGGCCAGTGCTGAAAAATATTAATTATTTGGAGAACGATAACCAGCGCTAACCAGGGGCGCAGCCAGAAATTAAGGCTGGGGGAGGTTTAGGTGCAACTAATACCGGGGTGTGTGGGGGTATGGTATACCCACCAGGATAAGCGGTAGATGCGAGATTAGTAAATTGCGGAATTATAATATAAATGGTTCAAAATGGTGAGTTTTACGGCTTTCTAAGGGATATTTTATTAATTATTACGCTATTCTATAAGTAATATCAATCTAATTAAGTAAAATAGATTAAACTTAAACATTTCTCTGAGCTCTTGGGGGGGGGGGGGGTTATCCCCCAAAACTCCCCCCCCCTTCGCTGCGCCACTGGCGCTAACCAATCGAAAGAGATCATAACTGCGATACAAGTATAAATATAGGCCACGGTCAAGGCACCAGCATCGTTCCCTGATGACGAGGAATGTGTCGAACTTTGAAAAGTTGTGGAAAATGAATTATCTCACCTGACTAGCAAACCTGAGATAGCCTTATTCAGTCTATTCACCGGTAAAGCACCATATCTTTTTACTGTCACCTAAATGATTGATTTTTGTTACCAATTCATCAATTTATCTGTTAACAGAAATGTCCACGGCGCAGCAATGATTTCAGAGCGATCATTTCATTCACAATATTTCCAATTGAATATTTGCTTTCAGCAGTAAAAGCATTGAAAAGTTATAAAATTGGTAGTTTTTACCGTCACCAATAAAGATTTCGGTGAACAGCCCTAATTATAAATAATTTCCTCGCGAAGTTCTATTGGCTCTGCTGCCAGAGACGCAAGTGACTAATTTTGTGAACAAGAAAAATATGTATAACCAAAATAAAAGCATGAAGGGAGATGTGATGACAGGGACTAACTTAATTTGATCCTACCGCGAGCTAAATAGTGACTTCATCGCCACTAAATGGAGATTGTCTCGTAAAATTTAATTTTTAAAGGCTTCACCTTTTTTTAATTTTTTCCCATTGAGGATATTTGTGACAAACAAGTACTACGAGCAGTAGATAAGTTCCATGAGAATTTGGTGTCATTTCGATAAGGTAGCACTGGTTGCAGATTTTGGCGTCGTATTAATAATATCTAAGGCACAAAAACCCATTTTAACGGAACTAGCGCTAACATTATGGATGGCTATTGCACTGCATCCATATGGGAAATCATTCCGATAAGAAAAGAGATATTCTGCAAATTTTATCCAGAAACCAACATTTTAATCGCTAACACCACTATAACCAATACTATGAACCTCAATAAATTGCCCAGGTAGTGTAGTGGTTTGCGCATTGGCTCTGAAAGGCAACGGGATCGATTCTCAGTCCAAGGAAACTTTTCCTGAGGCAAAAAAATGTGTAATATACTATTCACTTGGACGTTTTGAGGTACATCACAATACAAAGATGTTCTACGACAGCTGCACTACCTGTGCCATCAAGGAAGACGATACTCTTCAAGAATTTTTCAAAACTGTGTCAGTCTTTCTGTGACAGTCAGTTTTTCTGTGACAGTCCCGTTAGAGATCATTTCACAGAGGTTAAGCAAAGCATTTTGCTGCGTTTTAAGTGCTGTTGAAAAACGAAGAAGGCAGACTACCATTCCCACGTGGTAGAACGAGAAGCCAACTGTCATTAAATTTCACGAAGACAAAATACTCGCGCAGGTACTTCAAGAAACTTCCCCGGTGTTCATAATGAGCCATATCGCACGAGAAGCGGAATATTTGTTTTCCGAGGATTTGGCTACGAAGACCTGAGAGACAGACAGAAAACAACTGAGGACTGTGTGCGCTCGCCAGAAAACGTGCTGGCGTTCACTGTCAGCAAAAAAAGAACGATACCTGAGCTTGAGGGGCTCTATCTTGCAAACGAAGCCACTTTTTTCAATGAAGCAAAATGTACTGGAGAGATCGTCCATTCCTACGTTGGTCCATATGCATTATAAAATCCTCAGCAACGTAGTAATCCTTGTATGTACTTAAATTTATAAAAAACACCCGTATCACGAATACCCGTATAAAATACCCTAATATGTTTATTACACCTTCTTCTTGTCTGGTCTTTCTTATTGAACACAGCCAGGCTTTTACATCTGTTGTAATCTCTTGACGTTTATTTGTTCTTATGTTCTACTAGGAGGTGTTTCAGGATTTAAGGTTTCAATTTCTAATAATCTAAATCGAGTCGCTGTGAGGAATCGTGTTGGTGAACACATCGTTTTTTCCTTCAGTTCTCGCGGAGCCTAGAAAAAATATTGATCTATCAAGAATGTACCACCCAATCCACACGAGAGCCGAAAACATGGTCACACGGTTTGAAAGAATGTTTTTGCGAACCACAAATAGATAGTACACTAGCGTTGCACGATACTTTTTACGTCTGTTTATTCAAATTTTCGTATATCACCTCCTTCGATCAATTTATTCTGTATTTACGGCCACATCGAGAAATATTTAAAGAGAAATGGCAAACACTACCAGGGAGAATCAGGCAAACGGTTGAAAAAAATGGAACCGTTTACGCGACATATCCAATGAAGATGGGATACTGGAGCCCCAAAAAAATTACCGTATACGTGCTCATGGAAATATAAACGAAGCGTGACAAAAGAGAGAAAAAAAACAGCTTTTGCCTCCAATTCGTCTTCCGAGCAGCAAAAAACACAACTCTTTTGTTTCCAACGCGTATCCCCACTCTGCATTATAGCCTAGATTGGATGATTTATCTGTGAGAGGATTCACATCGCCCTGATGCGTCTGTTTCCTGACTTTCATTTTGAGCGAAATCGCACAGTTATAACTTACCCTATCCCTCAACGTCCACTGTTTGTCTTTCACCGGTCCTGCAAAGACTCGCAAAGAGGTTGCACCCTCCACCCTTACACCGCAACGACTCCCCCATTTCTTCACAAATATTTAAGGAATATCTTGCATTTGGACAAACGGTGCTAAACTGTTAACGTCACCATTTACGGCACGATTACTGTATGACTTCGATGCTCATCAGTAAGTCTATTCATCACTCTGTAATTAGGGATATAAACATTCATTGTTTTCGCAGATTACGTTCCAATAAAACTTGTTTAGTGCACTTGCCCTTTTCAAATTAGAATAACGGAACACATTAATTATATACGTTAGAGAATTAAGAGGGGATATAATTGGAAAATTGGGATATTAGTAACTTCGGTTTGCATTTTTTTGCAAACGCTTGTATTAATCTCTAATCTATTCTTCCATTGAAAAATGAAATATAACGGCAAATTATGGACAATATTTATTCTACAAACTTATTAATATTCATATCTCCAAACAGGACTGAATTTTGGCCTTATTATAGTAAAAAATCTTTCCATTTACTCTAATTTGAGTGAAAAACAGATAGTGGCGGTTAATAATTGCGACAAAGTGTACCTTTTCCGCAGTTTGGCATATTATCGTACCATAGATAGGCAGGACTCTTTTTTAATTAAAATAAAAGACATAAAGGTAAACAAATACGGCAAATGGATAGCAGTTTAGGTAATAAAAGCCACTCTTGACCCACAAACTGAAAAGAAAATATTGAGAAAAATCGACATTCCGAAAGTCGCGAGGAGGAACTCCGCCAGGATATGTTGCACTATTCTGAAATGAGTATTTCTATCACCTACACCACAAAAAAGACGTGGTCATTTACTGGTTACTTTTACATGCATTTAAAAAGAAATTTAGCCTCAATATTCCAGAATTTTCGAATATTCAGCAAAACATGCTGCCTTACAAAGATTTAGATAGAAAATCACCAACTATGCGGCTAAATATAGGGCGTGGATGAAAAGGTGCCTATATGAATAAACTTAAATTTATATACACTATTGAAAACGGTAAGAAATCATCACGCTATTTCAAACAATGAAGACATTCAGTAATATCGTTCATTCATATCACTATTCCCGCTGGTAAGACAACTCAAAACATGGCCTATGGCGCAATCTCAAATACCCTAGGAATGTGTATAGCATCCGCAAAATGAGCAGCAATCCATTCTCCCCTTTAACTAATCTATGGGCCAAAGTCACGGCTATGCTCGTGGGACGATCTCCACCATTCTTCCGCATATGGAAGGGTCGGCCTCCCATAATTCTGCCTTCGAAGCCGCGGAGGGAATTGGCGACTGATGGACCGGAATTCCACACAACGCTCGGAACCAAGATTTCACCGAATCAAGCATTCAAACAGGATTGCGGCAACTTGTCAATTCTCGCATTCTTTTTAAAACCATTGCCAGAGTTTTCACGAGCGATCCATGGTGAATGATGTGGCCGGGCAGGGTTTTTGTGGTCGAAAGGGAACAAATGTGGTAGTGTAGCGGGTAGAGTGCCCCGATTTCAATCCCGGACACCCTCAAATTAAATCCTCGGTGATCCAGAGAGAGGATCAGCCGCCTCCCCTTACTCAGAATGTGTGTTATCCACACACCTATGGCTTAGTTCGGGGTGACCTCTACCCTCACATACACAGACCAGCTTTCGGGTCCCTTAGTGAGTAGATGGACTTAGATGAGTTCGGTTGCCTAGCGTGTAGAGCACTTGGCTGTTGACCGCAAGATTCCGGGATCAGATCAGGGGTCTTCTCGGATCTTCCGACATTTAAAATCCTAAATGTGCGAGGTGGCCCAGGGAGAGGAACTGGTCCCCTACCCTGAATGTGTGATATTCCTGATGATGGCCTTTGACTTAGTTCGGGACGATCTCTACCCTCACCCATCCAACCCAACCTTGAGGTTGGACCTCTGAATGTAGGTTATTATTAATAGCAATTTATATCGAGTTTGTTTCCTCATGACATAAATTTTTAAACGTCGATTAGTAACTTTTATTGTAGGTATGGAAGAATCAAATGCAAAATTAGTGGCCAACGTTTAGGTATATATTTATACCTTCATCAGGGCTTTTTTGCAATGAATATGATTTGTTCAACAAAAAATCATAAATAATTAACAAAAAACTTAACTAATTAATTAATAATCAAATCGTGTTAATTGAAAAAAACACTGATGAAGGCATAAAAATATCCCGAAACTAAAATTGATGGTTTGAGGGGTGACTTGGTGAAATTGCTTCATTTTAAATAAAAAAACCTTGTAAATTTCACACGTGATTTTACAATAACGACCAGTTTCGTTGCTGTGCGACATCGCCAGGTTCAAATACAGGTAGAGTATGGCCTTATATACACTGAGTCAGTAGGGGTAGCCAAGGTGGGGAAGCTAGGAAGGAGGGTATTGTGGTACTTATGCCATACAATGTTGCCAAATGGGAGGCACACTGGTGACAAAATTGCAAAATGGAAGGCACACGATGATACAAAAAGGGAGGAAAAGAAAAAGAATTTTGTTAAATCGTTCCCATTGAAACGCTGGCCAAAAATGTTGCATCTAATTCTTAAAGACCCAAACTCCAAGACACTAATAAAAATTAATGACTCTACCATCAATTATAAAAAATTACCCCTAAAAGCACGTCAAGGAAGATGAAATGAAAGAGTTTCGGCGTAGTTTACAAAAGATACTCAACTGTCTCAACTGTCAACTAGTTAAAATCGGGTCACAGACCCCACAGGAAAATTATTTCAACAAGACTTTTGTAATCTGTCCATAACAAGGAGATTAGATTGAGCTGCAATATCTGTAATGGGTAATAATTAGAGTTTCATGCGAAAGGAGGAAGGGAGAATAGTAGCTTCATCACCTCATAATTGGTGAGAGGATTGCAAAGGAGTTACAGGTGATGAGCTCGCAGGGCAATCGCTGCAGACGGAGAATAAGAGGAATGCAGGAAGTGCGTTGCAGGCCTCGATGAAGCAAGTACAGAGCACATAGATTACTGTTAGCGATGTGATGGATTTGTAGCTGCCGCATTAATGGTATTGAAATTTACAGGAAATGAGTCCAGCAATAATTCACCAGAGCCGGTAATCGAACCTTGAGCTTTCCGGGAAAATACCTTTCCGGGAGCACTAAGCAGCTGGGCCTTACGGTCGCTGACCAAGGGCATGAAATGACAGTAGAAGCTTAGGTCAGCGCAGTCACTTTAACAACCTACTGACTCTATTTTGTACACCTGCTCAGGTGAGTTTTTTCTCATGTATGAACACGCAACACGTATGAACGGCTTTGGAGGTTCAAAGACATAATCCCTAAGCCCTTGAATGATACCGAATATAGATCCTCCAGTAACTAGTGCTATTATAACGGTAGCATCATCAAAGATGGCGTATTTAATGCTAAAGTATCATACTGAATCAATTTTAATGATGAGAATTACTTGCTGAAAATATAATCAGCATTTTTAGGCTGTAAAGTAATTACAGGATAATTTTAATTAGCCATTCCTGATTTTTACTATGACATGCATAGGAAAAAAATGATTCTCACTTATCAGGTAACTTCAATCTCTACAATCTACATTTATTTTGAGTATCTCTCATTGCCTTTCTTTGAGCTCAGTTAGTGACTATTCGGCGTTAAAAATAGCACGTTTTTAGAAGGAAATGAACTGATTCGGATAGGGGAAAGTAAAAAATAACTCATTCATTTTCTTAAAACATTTTTCCCTTATTTTATAAGGAAAACTGATCTTTACTTTTCTGACAGACATTAATGACTTCAAATGGCCTTGAATCTGAAAGCTGAAAGGATATAAAAGCCGGCTTTACCGAGTTTTTAAACTTTATTGATCTTTCCCGGGCAAGTGACTTTAGTGTGAAAAATCCACAGAGAACAAAATCATTCGCCTTGACCAGGATATACATAGTAGATCCTGGTCAAGGCGAATGATTTTTCTCTTTGGATTTTTCTCATAATTTGTAAATTGCGGGTGCCTCCTGTAAAAGTTATCACCGTGGCTAGTCCCGGTATACTTAAAATATAAGTGAATTTAGTTTAAATGGCAAGGCGTATCAGACTAATTCGCAATAGTGGAAAGCTAAAAAAAGTATTACATAATAATGACACAAACAGCGGTAGTATTTTAACACACTAATTGCTACAGCTGTTAGTATCATTACCATCGATGAATGTCCACAAATTGAACTCGTCAGCAATCGATCTCAAGATATTCCATGTTTTCTTTTCTTTTGAACAACCTATATCTTTTCTTTTCTGGAATATTCAAGGCAATTTTTACATTCCCAGACGGTTCCCGATTATATCACTCTACCAGATTTGTCGCTACCTTGAGGTATGTAGCGAGCAGGGGATGAGACTAAGGGTCTTCTTCACCAGGCACATCATTCAGGGAAAAGTTTGACGCGCGCGGAGCGGGGAAAGAGGGGCCGCGATTAGCGAGGCGATAGACGGGAGGAAATATTCTCTCGGCGAGAGTTTTGCGGGAGGAGAGAGAGAGAGCGGAAATTTCTGCGAGTCTTCTCTTCTCCCCGTTCCCTCAGCCAGCTTCCAAGGGCGGGAATCCAATTACGAGAATCCAATCGCTCATCGAACGGAGGGCTGGCTGGCTGGCTATGAGGGGGGGCTGCCGATGGCGTCTGCGAATGGGGGGAGTCTACAGGAAGTGGGGAAGGACGGACGGAAGCAAGTGGTAGCGCCGCAGAGGGAGAGAGAAGGGGTCTGGCGGAATCCATACTACATACACGCAGCACTGTTGGAGGGCGCGACCTTAGATCATGTAAGCAGCAGATGAGTCGCCAATGCCGGCCACAAATACTACGCCCTCTCATGTTTTTACTTAGACCATATAAGCAATGAAGCTTATATGGTGTAAGTGTTTTGATACGAACAGCAAAATAGCGAAAGTAACACCGAAAAACCTATTCAACTGCGCAAAAAATATTATTATATATTTATCATAATAATATCCCAGGTTGAGCAGAAACACAGGACAAAAAAGATAAAAAACACTCACTGAACTAAATTTTCGGTGGTATACATCCACCTTCCTCAGAGTTAGGTAGGAGACTGTTAGGTAGGAGACCCTACTGACAGTCTCCTACCTAACTCTGGTGGGTGTATACCACCGAAAATTTAGTTCAGTGAGTGTTTTTTTATCAGTGAGTGTTTGTGAGTGTTTTGACTGACAATCTCATACCTAACTATGAGGAAGGTGGATGTATACCGCCGAAAATTTAGTTCATTGAGTGTTTTTTTAATCTTTATGTGTCCTGTGTTTTTGCCCAACCTGGGATATTTTTATGTTATTTACCTCGTCGAGGAACATTTCGAAGTATTTATTATATATTTAAGTTTTCTGTGGATTAAGTTAACGTTTCCATTGAGTTTATAATAAGTAATCTGCCCGTGCCCCCTACCTTCATGGACTTCCCCCTTCAATCCACATTAAGGTCTACTCCCTTTTATTATTATTGAAGTATTCTACCTTACTCCAATACTACGCCCTCTCGTGTTTTGATACGAATAGCAAAAGAGCGAAACAGGCACTGGAAAACTTATTAAACTACACAAAAAACATTATTGTATAATTGAGTATTCAGCCGATTAAGTTAGGTTTCCATTGAGTATTTAATAAGTATTCTGGCCTCTCTGCTACCTTCATGGACTTCCTTCTTTAATTTACAATAAAATCTTTCATTCAATCTTGAAATTCTATTCTCTTCCTTCTTCTCCTTCGTATACCCAGCAGCATATTAACTGTTTTCAACATCCCTTCCCGCTCAGTACTCGCTCCATCCATACCTTCTGTCTCCTCCGTATCTCATCTAAAAGCCTGCTTCTGCCTTTCCTCATTCACCATGTCCAGAACTTCGTCGTTCCTCCTCCTCTCTGTCCACTTCACCGTATTCTCCTCTACACTTGCATCTCGAATTCTTCGAACCTTTTCTCGCCCTCCTTCCTAACAGTCTATGTTTCCACACCGTTAAGTGCTGCACTCCAGATCGAAATATTCCCCAGGCTTTAATTTAAACTCGCACATAACGAGCGTCTCAATATCACCACCAAAAACAAATATTTTATTGCCCAATTCCGCTTTATTTTATTAATCACATACAGATGTACATATATCACACGTAAAATTTAATTTATATCACATGTAACTTAAATAGTTTTCACCTCTACTGTACCGAGAAAAAGTAAGCAATAGGGAAGTGCACTAGTGTTTCAAATGCACCAAACACATTCTTTAAATTGGAGTTCAGAATAACATAATGTCGTAAAACCACAGTTTAAATCCTAATAGTGAATACTTTATTCGAGATGACCGTCTGAAATATGGAAAAATTCAAAGGCCGCGAAAACGGATGTCCATGTTGAATATTGGCCGTGACGTCACAAGGCAGTAGCAGAAGGCAGCTTCTACACCGTTTAGTTCTACCACATTGCATTGTCTATTGCATAGAAAAAATACAGAATTTGAGGGTATCCGTTTTTTGCTGTCATAAAATATCTTCAGAATATATATGTGGCTGCTTCTCTTTTGAGTAAACGACTTCATCATTGCGTAATATATTAATATTGATTTACGTGTCAACTTCAAGTTTGGAAAGAGTAGTACGAATAGCACATTGAATCTTTAATAAATGCATGATGGCATTTATTTTTCGCTGGGTATATTTTGACACAATGCCGTTTATCATGCCAAAACGTTTTTTGTAAGAACCGAGTCAAACTAATAAACCTATTTCAGACGTTTGCTGCAAGACTTATTCGTTGCGTACCTATGTATTCACGCCGGCCGGAACGTTCGCCCTTCGCAACTAGAATCATGGGATGTTAGCCTTATTTCCGAGCTGGCTGGTTGTTGCAATGGTTCGCTGTCCAGGATGGGTTCAACAAAAGATAATCTTGGTTGGGAGAAGGAAAATTCCAACGATTTATAAATGGTATACCAAACTTTGATGTATTTATGGTTACTGAATTTTTGAATAAGGAGGACAGGTTCAACGCTCCATAGAAATGCGAGACGTTAAGGCTAACAAGGGGAGACCGCGTACCTTGCTGCATCTTTTTCAATTAGGGCGTTAGTTAGGCTGTAATTAATTAATTTTCATGTGTTACTTTTTACAAATTATATATATAAATTCAAAATGTCCACTATTTTTCAATGGGTCGGTTGGGGTAGTGGTAGCGTGCACGTTTGTAGGAATAGATCTCACCCGAAGGACCGTGGTTCAAGACAGCATCACGGCATTATTTTTTGTTGTCTTCATTGTGATTATACGGCATCAAGTTTATCATTAATTATAATTGCAGCAATCATTGACATGAGACAATTTTTTTATCATCATTATGGCGTTTAGGTATTTTAGCAGTGTCACTACAAACGCAGAGATACGATGACTACAAGGGTTGGTGTGCGCTAAAATGTTAATTTTTTCTTTGCTTATACTGACCAACTTCCACATTAAAAATGAAAACCACTCTTGCAAGAGCACATACCGTTAAAGGCTCGCAAGCAACAATATGCGTACAGGCATAATTAATAAGAACACAAAGCGAATATAAAATGCCATATATCTCGAACACTTGTAATTCACATTACTCCAAAGGGAGTTTACTTACTCAGTACACACCTCAGTACCTTGTACTCAGTACCTACCAGTTTACCTCAGTAGCAGTGCTAAAAGAACCATTCTGAAATATAATTTCAACTAACAAATAGGATGAAATAAAAGTTGATAACCCTGGACCGGGCGCGCTGGCGTATAAAATACGTCAATCTTTGAAAACCAAGGATTTCGACATTGTACGTACATTCTGGGCTATAATGGTCTCGTGTATTCTTACAATGTACTTTGACTGCCTATATTGAGAGTTTTCAAAGTTCGAGGTATTGTAGCTAATTTTTTGGATCAGCAAGATGAACCCGTCACCAGTGGAGTACAAATTACGCCGCGCGACCTGCCGTGTACCTTTATATCTGTATCACCTATAAATGTACTAATTTCAACAAATAAAGATTAACTTTAACAAAAATCGTTTATTATCATATATGCACATATCATGGGCAAAGTACGCATTTTGCCCGGTCGTGTAAAAAAACAGTCGCGCCATAATTCTTTAACCAAACTACTTTCAGTTTATAAATTACGTAGGTCTACGCGGAAGATGCTATATTTTGACTCAACACACTTTCTGATGTGACTGAGGTACCCATTAAGTAAATTATTATAATATAAATATCAATTTGATCTTACAATACCTTCAAATGATCTTCAAAACAGAATATCATCGATAGGTAAAAGTCAGGAGCAGCCTTGAACCATTTATTCCGTATAGCTTGTGCTTAAGGCACGGAAATGAATATCTTCTCCAGGCTTTTGTTTCGACGTCGAGATGAAATTTGGAACAAAAAGTCATTTATAATTCTATTTTGAATTCATGTTTTCGGTACAAGACGACATTTTTAGGAAGCAAACTCCACCGATTCCCGGAAACTCTCGCCGCGCTGAAGAAGGCGACGGAATTCAGCGATACTCCACTGGTGACTACTGCCTTGTGACGTCACATCTCAATCAAGATGGAGGCACTGTGTTTCAGCGCAACATGAAATTTTCCGACTTTCAAAACGTTTTAAAGTGCATACCCCAGATGCAGAAAATAAAAGTGACTATACTAATGTTTCTTTTTTAGGCTTAACTTTCAAATTCAGCAATAAAAAAAAATTAGTGCACTTCCCTATTTTGTGAAAATTCCAGCGAAACGCCAACTGTGCCTTTTATTCGGAATATAGACATTTTCTTGCAATTTTTTTCTTTCTAACGAAGATGATAAATTGTTAGATGCAATTATAAGTTATTAATTTGGTGAGGTTAAATGACGCAATTTTTAAAAAGAAAGAGTAAAATTCAAGCAAACAAGAAATGCGGCGTCGTAGACCTTTTCTTTCGGTACTGTTGTAATCCGCATGTGCGCAGCGTGAGAAATTTATACCAGCTCCATTTGTCCGCAAAATTATGTGACTAAAACTTAGCAGTACTTATAAAGGAAATTTTTGCGCTCAACAATAAGTGAAGTCTTGGGTGTCAGTTTCTAGCGATTCAGCTTCTAAAAGTGGGTCTATACAGAAGCTGAATCACAAGAAAACAATGATCGAAATAATTTTTTTAATGACACAATTTCATATTTTGGGGTATATATTGGCCTGTAGATCGCAAATATCCATGTGACGAAGATCTTGAATGCTAGACACTTCCAATCAAATGGTTTTTACAAAGTATCTTCCTCAAATTGTCCCCGCTCTGCTCAACAGGAAGAAAGATTTTTCCAAAACTAACTCTGTAATCTTCATGATGTTTCAAATGGCATTGCATTAGGCAGCTAAAGATCTCCCATTTTTTAGACTGCTTGAACAAGTAGGCTTTGATTAATTTAAGTGCTGAAGAGTGCAAAAAAATGCATGTTTTTTCCTTGTCGGATTACCCAAGGATAGAGGATAGCGACACTAAATCGCAATGAAATTATTTTTTCCATTTAGACAGTGAAAAATTCTTATACAATTAATTTAAACGAGGATTTGACCAAAGTATTGATTCGTCAAGTAATTTTTACCGATTCTGGAAATGACTCATTGATAAAGATATTCAAACAAAGCTTTTGAAAAAAACTATTAGAGGAGCACACAATACACAATATATAAATGCTCAAAATACAAGGAAGTCTTTGGCGTAATTTGAAAAAACAAATTGCCGCTGAAAAGTGTCTAAATCCCCTTTATTATCTATACTCAGCCTAAAAAAAAGCGTCATCGTTACACTTCTTTCTTGCTTATAAATTCAAAGACTTTGATTAAGCGCATTTGACAGGACTGCTACAGGTCATTTAATGCATGGTTATTTTTGTCTTGTATGGTGTTTTTTGTTGTATTTGTGTGCGGATGTGGGCCCTTACTGTGGAAGACTGAGTTTTACTGAGTTTTTGTAAATAGGGGAGATGTAGGACACGCCAAAATTTTAGAAAACAATGAAAAAGCAATGTAGGGTTTAAAAAATTAAAAATAACTTTATATTTTGCTTTAAAAAGAAATAATTATACTTTAAAAAAAATTTGGTTCACAAAATATTCATAGAAATATATTTGTGTCATAACTTTTTGCAAATTGTTAAAAATTTAGTGCAATACCTGAAGTATGCAGAGAAAAACCTCGGTATAAGTCACATCCTAAGCACCTCCAGGTGATCGACAGAAATAACGAAAAATAGGCAGGAATTACAGGGGCACACGCTCACTGGTTTTATAGAAGGAAATTTAAACTTAAACAAAAACAGTCAGTTTTAAACGGAATGATCGAAGAAAAAAGAAGATATAGAAAATATTGCATCTGCTCCCGACGCTTAGACTGATTTCGACCGTGCGCGAAAGTAATAATGAACGAAACTGAGCGATTTTACTTGACGATAAAGTATGGGAGAAATCCACACATGGAGTCCGAAAATAGGGGGCGTAAGGTGGTGAAAAAATAAAGCCTAACACGCCAGATCTCGAGGAGCACATCTACATCTACATACTACCCCGCAGGTCACCTCAATAGGGCTGTGGCGGGGGATGTTGAGACACCAACCGTTCACACATAAAATGGAAATGCTCAAACGAAATTTCGGAAAGCATTTATTAAAGTCCTTTATGGTTCGTGGGAAAAGCGAATCTATCCGTTCAGCAAAATATCTCTCTTAATTTATCGTTCCTGTTGTACCTGGAAATACAGTGGTATTCTAATATGATGCTAAGATATATATTTTCAATTGCTCAAGCAATCTAAAGCTGGGGTTTTACTGTGCGTCTTACGGCTGCGTCCAGGCGCTGCACACAAAATGCATGGTAGTGCACATCCATTTACGCCCAAAGTGCCAAAATCAAACATTTTAATTACCATTTTATGCAATGGCATTCAATAACAATTAAAATGCTCGTTTGAATTTAATAACTATCTATTTGAACTAATATTGAAAGAGATTGCATCATGTAGAGGCGTAACATTAAAAGTAATGTTAATCGTAATCGTTAAAATACTGATTACTTTTTAAACGAGTAATTTCTAATTGTAATTAATTAAAAATTTGAGAGTGTAATGGTAATTGAGCCCGATTACAATTTTTCAATTCGTTTCCCATCACTTGATGTATCACTTAAGACGGGAGGGAGCTATGGAGGAGCCCAAATGTTATTTTTTCTCTCCCACGCCTTGGGCGTCGTTTGCTCGGCTGTTAATCAGCCTTAAGTGCCGCGGAGCCCCGCATTAATGATATCCATGCAACACCCCTCACTTCTCACCCTTCTCCACTCTAAAGCCTCGTGATGATTATTATTTTTTTGCACTCGTCTCTTATTGATGCGATCCCTTCCGGCCTTCTTCTAATCGTCTTTCTTATCTTCTCATTGAGAGATGCCCTCGGGAGAGGAGTTTCTTATTAGTATCGATTCGCTTCGCTGCTTTAAGACGTGATCATTATCTTCCCGTAATTTGTGCCTCTTTTCATTCCTGAGGCTATATTCCTTTCCGTGTAAAGGTTATAATGACCAACTTTTACTTACCAAAAAATTAATCCGTTATAATGCATTGCTCCCCCATTTGGACCATCTCAGCCCATCCAATATTTTGGCTCTAAAAAGTGTGACAAAATTATTACCCATAAAATTAAGTTCAGAGTCCCTCACCTTCGCAATATACCTGCTGATTCTGTTTTGCCTACTCTTTTTTTATCTAATATTCCAAATTTAATCCTCAAATCCTATTTAAAACTAATACATGGCATTATAAACTCTGCCATAGACTGTCCCGATCTCGTCTCCAATCTAACTATTAAAGTTCCATGCAGACCCACTCGAATGCATTCGATCCTCCATATGCCCATTCCCAGATTGTCACTAACCAAACGTTCCATCCTCTCCCGCCTATCTTCCCTCATAAATTCTCTTCCAGATCGCATTGATCCGTTCTCTTTTCCAAGCCACTCCTTTACAAACCGCGCTCTTTCCTACCTTAATAGAAACTCTTAAGGTCAATTAGGTTACTTTCAATGCATTGTTATTTATTTCACTTTATTATGCTCAATTGTGTCTGTACTTTTTATGTTTGTTATACTTTGCCACTACAAACTGGCATAGATGCTGTATGTGGACAACTTGATAAATTAATAAATAAATAAAAAATAATGAATCCGTGAAATTATTTTTATTCAGTCTGGGAAAGACTCTTTGATAATATTTTGTTAAAGCTATTGAAAAAAAATAAGAGAGGAGCAAACGGTACACAGAATATAAAGGGAGAACTCATAATGTATCTCGCGGCTGCGTCCCAATACTGCGGCCGGACGAAGTAAGCTGCTCTAACTCAATTTTTTTTAAAGCGAACTAAAAGTGTACAGTAAAGTGTAAATCCAGAGATGGAGGAGTAGTTTTTTTTACCATCTCTCCTTTCGAAAACTGAAATATATATATCATAGAGATGTATTTTTCAGAAAATATATGGATATATTTTCCGATTCAACCCTTTCTAGTTTATAATTCAGAGAAATTCCATCGTGTCATCAACAAGAAATAGAGTTCAAAGGAAGATAATTCAATATTTCATTGGGTTCAAAATATATTCTCCCGAAATTAGCATGTACAATTTCGAGAAAAACGCTAATAAATGTGTTCCGCTCGCCGCTCATGAGGCTCTTCACTACCATTAATTGAGGTAATGGCTCTACATAATGGCGGGCACCCCACTATTCCGCAAAGGACATTAGCTCCAAATTTACTATCGATCGAAAGGGGTGGAGAGGGGTTGGCCGAATGAGTGGGCCGAGCAATTTATTTCATATCACGCGCACTTAATTTTGGAAGCGGCGGCGGTTCCCATTTTTTTCTGTGCTCGCATTAATTATGGCTACTTTCCATTCCGGTTGCCGCTTAAACCGAAATGATGAGTTACGCTCTGCTGACGACCGATTCTCCATTCAGGTCGCCGAGGCGCGATACGAGCCTCGCAGTCGATCCATTCATTCAAAAAGACTCGGCCAACGTAATTTGCAACACGTGTGCTTTAAAAAAATTATACACTAGCGAATGTAATTGGGGAAAAAATAATGAAAGTCGCGACAATATGGCGAAACGCGGGCACGATATGGTAGTTTTGAATAACTTTGAAACAATCCCATAAAAAATATAAAATTACACGCAGTACAATTGTTCGACATCCAGAAAATAGACGGTTGGTTTTATTTCCGTAGCCTTCGGGGATATGGAATGGTGGGATTGATAACTTTGGGGACGGAAAAATGTTACGATTTTTTGGAGTTACGATCTGGGATTTAATCACTGATTATAGTTGAGATTAATCCAGTTATTATTATTTTTTCTCCTTTTTCTTGACCTTATTTTAATATATAAAATGATGTTTCCTGGAGTTTAGGTCAATAAATTAAAAGTTAGCAGCCAACGTTTCGTTTTATTTTAAAAACATCTTCAGGGCTATGTTAGAAAAAAAAAATTGTGAAACAATATAAAATGCAGAGAATTAGGCAATATACAATATATATACATAAAAAAAGGAGCAATCGGGTTTTTTTTATAAACAATATTTTTGAGTTTGCTTCGTGTAATATCATGATAGACTGTGTGTTCCTTGCTTGATGACGCAAAAACCCCAATGCCTACCTCCTCGATGGTATGAACAAGTTCTCTTCTGAAACAATTATCAATACGCAACTTCATCTAAGCATACTATGATGAGTTAGTTATGTACTTTGAAAATACCTACCTGCAAATGACAGGAATATTTCAGATTGCTACCCGTTTGATCTGATATCTGATCGTTTTTTTATATTGTTTATAAAAAAACCCGATTGCTCCTTTTTTATGTATATATATTGTATATTGCCTAATTCTCTGCATTTTATATTGTTTCACAATTTTTTTTCTAACATAGCCCTGAAGATGTTTTTAAAATAAAACGAAACGTTGGCTGCTAACTTTTAATTTATTGACCTAAACTCCAGGAAACATCATTTTATATATTAATCCAGTTGCTAGATCGTTAAAAACATGGTCACGGATCCATACGAAAAAAATCCACCTCGGTCAACGTAATTTGCAACACGCGTGCATTTAAAAATCAATGCCACAGCCAGTTAAATTGGGAATAAAATTTAAGTCCCAACAACATGGTGAAACGTGGCAACGATACGGTAGTTATGAATAACTTTGATAAAAACCCATTCAAATTACGTGGAATACAATTGCTCTACAACCAAAGGATAGGTGGTTGGTTTTATTTCGGTATCTTACGGGGATATCGCCGCATATTTGGTGGGATTGATACATTTGAGGAAGGAAAATTGTTACGATTTCCCCTTGGAGTTACGATCTGGGATTTATTTACGAAGTGATCATCTTTATGGTAAATCCTTATTCTAAATTGTTAAAAAAATGATAAAGAGTGTAAATCATAAAGCTTAATGTTAAAAAACAACTGTCAATCATAATATTTATTAACACTAGGAATACCGGACTTGACACCCCCCCTAGAACTACCGAATGGAGTCATTTTGACTCCTACCTTATTATTGTTTATTTTTGCTGTTTATGTCTGTTTTTATTGATAGATTGCATTAGTTTATAATTTTTGTTGATTATTGCAATATTTCAGACGTCGTTTTAACAAAAAAATATATTTTTTTTAAATGCGAAATTCGACAGTGTTGCTTTGAAATTCTTTTTTCTTACATGTTATGTTGTTTTAATAGAATTATAACGGAGGAATTGGATAAAACAGCAAACGTAGACTTTTCAACACATTTTATCATATTGTTTGAATGATCAAAAATATTACTTAGGCTACATGGTAGTTGGGAGGATAATTAACTAAAGCAAAAAAATGCAGTTGATACGCCACGCATTTGTCTAAGGTGCTTTAGAGTTCAAGCATTGTCGTTCATTTTCATTGCCCACACAAAGACTTTTGGCAGGTCTTACAATTCCCAACTGATAGATTATTTTGGCACTTTGGTTTTGCCTGGAAATAATTTTTTTGCAGAAACCCGTCAGAAGAATCTGCGGCATTGGACACGCAACGCTTTTATCTAAATCTAACATGAGGATCAGCCAACTCTGTAACGAGCTTTTTCTAAAACGTCTTGCGCGAAATGTTTTAGGTAGTCTCATTGTACACTATCCATGAACACCTGCTAAGTCGGGAGTATTTTCCAACGAGTAGATAGGCTATCACTGAGTAGACGTTCTTGTGGTATATTTGTGATTTCATCTCTTTTGGTTCTTCTATTCTCTTTTATTTACCTTTCCCACTAGTATCCTGGATTTTTTTGCTGTTCAGCGAGTTTGACTGAGGTAAAGTAATTATATACAGTAACATTTCGCCCTTTTTCAGAAATGGTTGCATTGGTTTCAGTACTGCTAAACGGCAATCTGCATGAAGTGAATTACCTTTTCCAACATAAGGGAAGGCATTTGCAAGATATTTGCTCTCCTTGTCAACAGGTAGCCAATATTCATGGCCGTATTTGTCCGGATTAGAAGGAATGTACAGAGTGAAATATACCTAATTACACTGGGAAAAAGTTGTTCATCAACTATAATGTACGGACCAGGTTTGTAACAAGCAATGTAATTCTCTATGAATCTATCGTACACTATTGAAAAGAGGGCAAACTTGACAGTTTTGAGCCGCTGGAATCAATTAGATTTCTTATCAACTCTTAGACATTGCAAAATGTTAACAAACCTAGTCGTTCGTTGTAGAAAATGGTATTCCCCAGTCGTTTGACCAAATACTCTCAATAGAGTAATCATTTGTACCTGGTATTCCTCGGGCATAAAATATGGCTATACATGCAACTAGCTCCACATCGGAAAGTGTAAAATCTTCGTAATTTTGCCTGCGTGGTTCCACAATTGTACATCGCTTTATGTGAGTCAGTATAAACGAATCGATAAATAATCGTATATAATACCTTTTTTTGTAACTACCCATGAAAGGGAAAGTAAATGTAAATTACTGCTTATATTTCGCACGCGTTTTGTATGAATCTTCAGACTCACTAGAAACGTTTTGAGGAATAAAATCCTCGACTTCGTCACAGCCGAAATGATCTTTTGTTTCGCGTTCCGATTCACCTTCCGGTATAGAATGCAACATAGATAGGACTTCTTCACGCTTTTGCCTACTTCTTCTAGCCATACTCCTTGTCAGGAAAAATGAAATCCTTGCTTCATAGGAGTTTTGCAGTCCACTCGAGAGTTCACTGGATTCACTAATGCAAACGGTTTTCCTGTGCGGCACCCGGCAGCCAGCGCTGTCAGAGCCGAACGTGCTAGGACAGTAACTTTATTTCATTCTACTGATTTATTTTCCTGGTTCATCAGTATATCAATTTTTCTGGGGAATCGGTATATCAGAGGTACTGTTTCATATTTGAAAATCAACTTCCACGCAGTCAAGGCTGAAATAAAAGTGCTGCAGCGCAATGCACAGTATTAGCGGGCGGCGGCAAAGGTGGGCGGCGAGAAGGAAGGGGTAACGGAGGAGGGACAGGCACAACGGATTCTAAACACATGGATTTGAAAATGCTATGAATTGCATATTCACCACTTTATCGCAAGGTAAAATAATATCAGGACATTCACATAGTTTGTAGATCCAAACACCGACCCGTAAAATAAGAAATGCTTTCAAAGCCTCGCAAATATGAGCCAAAAGGAAAATAATTGTATATTTAAGCCTTTGATTGATTTATATTAATTATTATTGACATAAGAAGAGATAAAAACTTGTATAAATATTACTATTTGGTGAAAAGACAAGCAAAATACATTAGGGAGTCAAAATGACTCCCTTTGGTAGTTAAAGGTAAATTTTGAAAAACGTGCACTATTTTATTTTCTAGAATTATTTTAATCGCACAGCCTTATTTTGTGTCGAAAATGAATAAAAGTCACGGAATTTCAGGCCGGAATTCGGAAAATTTTAGACAGGGCAGAGAAATAAAAATGGCGAGGAGTCAAAATGACTCCATCGG
The DNA here is from genome assembly GCF_921293095.1 of Ischnura elegans. NCBI lineage: Eukaryota > Metazoa > Arthropoda > Insecta > Odonata > Coenagrionidae > Ischnura > Ischnura elegans. Next base: position 18,524,088 of record NC_060255.1, read on the forward strand.
TAGTTCTAGTGTTAAACTTAAAAAAAATAGTAAATACTTATAATAAAAAATGGCACCGGAGATCAGCCAAGGAAAATATACCGCTCAAAGGTGATGCTTCTTTGACACGTCTACTTTAGGAAAGACCAAATATTCTTTTCACGCTGAAAATATGTCAGAAGGCATTGAAATGTACCCCTCTTTGATGATGCTGTTGTGTAAAAGTATAACAACGCCCGCATTGAAACTGATATCTAAGAGCCCTACATTCTGTATAATCCTAAGAATTAAATTTAACTTGCTGTCAAATACATTTCATATTCATTTAATTAAAGACATATTCATCGCGTAATCTTCTCTTATATTTCGTCTAATTCCCTTAAATTTCTTTGTGATACCTGGTCATTTCCTTTTCCCACAGCGGAATCCCAACTTTCATAAAGTTCCATGGCTAGATTGGTAGCAAATCAAACAAGGAAAATCCATTAGCAAGCTATCAAAATTTGTATCAACTATTATTCAGTCATTTGACGTTAACTATAACTCCTTTGTAACGTGAGTTACCTTGAGTTTGCTTCGTGTAATATCATGATAGACTGTGTGTTCCTTGCTTGATGACGCAAAAACCCCAATGCCTACCTCCTCGATGGTATGAACAAGTTCCCTTCTGAAACAATTATCAATACGCAACTTCATGATGAGTTAGTTATGTACTTTGAAAGTACCTACCTGCAAATGACAGGAATATTTCAGAATGCTACCCGTTTGATCTGACGTGACGATAATGGAATTTCTAAAGTTAATAATCTGCTTTCTTCTTTTCGAAAGAGAAACGCAAAACAGAACAGAGGTTCTTTTCCCAGAGGATAGTAATGAGCCGAAAACAAAGCATTTACATTTAATTTCCCCAACAAAAAAATAAGGTTTTTATTTTGTGAGACTACATTTTTTTGAAATGACAAGCTCTGTATATTCATCGAGAACGAAGCAAGTAGATTGAACAGAGAACTTTCGATCCCTTGAGCTTTTTTCCGAATATTCCCGACGACAATATTTAAGTAAAGGAAACGATAAAAAAACGGTCATGATGCAGAGGTGTTAAAGGCAAGATTTATGATGGAGAACTTTATAAAATTTTCTAAATAAAGCTGCTCACTTTTTAGATATTGCATGAGAATAAACTTAGACGCTTTAAAGGACCCTGTATCAGGCATAAAAATTGGTAGATAAATTTCATTTCTCATTTTATTGAAAATATTTACTCAATGTATTTTGAAAAAGTCTGAGGGACGTCGTGTATGATGATTGGTAAAATTATGAGGGCGGAAAGAAATTAAATGAAGATGAAATAAGTAATACTAGAAACTCTATCGGTAAATACCGATGGAGATTAAGTATGGAATATTGAGATCATACGGCGTTAAATAGGCGAAAAATATTGGTATCTGGATCGCCACATTGGTCTGGGGAGAAGTGAGCTAGATATATGGTTCTTAAGTTGGCAAAACTAAAATAAAATGCAACATCTGCTATAGATAAAAGTTTATTACTGAAGCGCAACGAGGAATAATAATTTCTTAATGAGTATCAGTAACAATTTCCAATTGCAACATGACTTTAATTTCATCGTACCACAGTTTTTCCATTTTTTTCACGTATCGCTAACCGTTGCTCCAACCCCACAACTCTTTTTCTGCACTCAATTTATTAAAAAAATCACATTTTCAAGATATTCCGAATTATGTAAGAATGTGTCAACCAGCCTCCTCAATGTGACTCAATTGGTCGAATGTCCAATTGCCAATGACCGTCGCTGTGAAAAATCAGGTACTAGGAGCCCTATCGGTATATACCAGTGAGATGAGTACGATACCAATGAGTACGGTTAATTGAGATCTTATGGTGTAAAAGAGATTAGACCACATATTGGTATCCGGGTCACCAGATTGGATTGGAAGGAAGTGAACTAGATTTATGGTTGTAAAGTAAAACTAAAATATATATTAACATATATGATAGATATAAATAAATTATTAAAACGCAATGAGGAATAACATTTTCGAAATGACCATCAGCAACGATTTCTAGTTTTCAAGGAATGAGAATGCGATATGACAGTAATTTAGCCGTACCAACGCTTCTATGAGTACTTGTCTTCATTTTTTAAGGGATCCATAATCGTTGCTCCGACCCAATAACTCTTTTTCTGCGCTTGATTCATTTGAAAAAAAAATCACAATTTCAAGATCTTCACGACTATGTAAGGATGTGCCAACCAGTCTCCTAAATGCGGCCAAATTGGTAGAATTTCCAATTTTTCGGCGTGCATTGGTGGTACGCATTAATGTTGATGACTCGTGAGCGGTCTCATTTACTTCACCGTCAAAAATCGAGTCAATTGATGTCTTCATGACGGGAGGACGGAATGAAAGCCTGCAGCGCCGAAGGCAAAATGGTTACCGTCGCTGTAAATAACATGTACTAGGAACCCCAACGGTATATACCGATGGAGATTGAATACGGAATAGAATACGGGAGAAATTATGGTGTAAAAAAGATTAAACCAAATATTGACAATCGCTAACATTGAACTGGAGAGAAATTGAGCTGAGCTTATGGTTCTTAAGTAAAACTAAAATATTAAGTAACATCTGTGATAGATAAAAAATAATTGTTAAAACTCGATGAGGAATAATATTTTTTCAATGAGCAGCAGCAGTGAAAAATGCGATAGTGGGTGGCGTAACATGGTGGAACTCCTTCAACTCTTTTTCTGTACTCGATTCATTAGAGAAAAATCACGATTTCAAGATCTTCCCGATTATGTAAGGATGTGTCAACCTGCCTCCTTAATGCGGCCAAATTGGTTGAATTTCCAATTGGTCGGCGACCATTGGTGGTACGCATTAATGTTGATCAATCATGAGCCGTCTCATTTACTTCACCGTCAAAAATCGAGTCAATTGATGTCTTCATGACGGGAGGACGGAATGAAAGTCGTCGATGGCTAAATGATGACCGTCGCTTCATTACCAAATCCTCACTCCTTTTTCCTTTCGTCGTTGAAATATGAGCCTCGGCCCAATTGGATCCCCTTTTCGGGAACATTCTCCCGTCTCCGTTTTGAATATTCGACCGCGTTTTGTTTCCAGAAGAAAGAAAAATTGAGCATCGGAATTGGGGAATATTCATTCCAATTACGACTTTCGGTTACCGAATAAATTGCATTTTTTTTGACGCGAGTCGAAGAATTGCTTGTTCATGCGGCGTAAAATATTAATACGTCCTCGACATTGCGGCTGCACGTCGTATTTCAACTTTTCAGCGGATAATGGTGGAGAACATCCAAAATGAATGAGTGACCGTGACTAACTGAAATTGAAATGCTTGAGCAACAAAAGTGATACGTTTATTTTATGTGATAAACTTTTTGATAGGCATTAAATCAAAGAATTCTGGGTATCAAAACATATTTAGCCAACAAGATTTGGGTTAACTTTCCAAATTCCCTAGCATACGGTCCAATAATGTTTCGACTCCATAACCCCTTAGTAATTCTTGTTGCATTAAATATAACTAATTAATAAATTCTGAAAAGGTTGTAGTCTTTTCACATTGTGTAATGGATATACCTAACGCGGTCTTCGTTGGCTCATTATCTAAGGGGCTCTATACTTCGGCGGTTGGCTAAGTGAAGTACGTATCAAATCAGAATGTTGGGGATGAATACGATGAAAAATAAATATGACCTGATAGAGCCCTATGTTTCTGCTCAGATAGTACAAAATATCACCTCCTTACAAGTCTGAGATAATAAAATAAGGAAGAATTTAGAACTATTGATCCTCCCTTCATGTTTTTCTCAATTTTACGTTATTGTTCGTGCCTTGCCCTTGTATTTACCTTGTAATTAATCTTTTATTCATAAATTTTATGCTGCATACCTGAGGTAGCAAGCGTGTTAACCTGTTTTAATAAAGCACAATATCCAAACATATTTTCTATTAATGCTTTTAGGCAAGAAAATAAGAAAAATATCTAAAAGCAAGTAAATTGGTACTTTTCCTTCAAACGTATAGTTTTCGACGGACAATGGACCATAATAATGGCGTATCTTTTTTATTTTACAGTCATCAAACTAGTGCCAGCTCTTCTACGTAATCGTGGTATCATTGATGAATTTATTTCTAACAGTCGATATGTTATTTTTTTTTTACCAACTCGAAGACGATTTTTTTCTGCAAGTTCATTTCGATGATGCCACAATTATCAGTCGCCATTATAAAGAGATCTTGACACATCATTAACCTAACGTTGCCCATTATTTCTCCATAATTCATCATCGTTGGTACCTTCCCCTTATCTTTCAATTAATTAATCTTCCTCAAACACATTGTTTTCATTGTTAGGACAGGTCTTCAAACATCCTTGTTTTGCAACGCACTTGTCCCTGTCTACATCATATTATGCTGCAGTTTTTTCTACGCACCTTGGCAACCAAATTCTGCCTTTATCTGTCTCAGGAAATGTGGATGCTATTTTCCTCGAATACTTCATTTCTATGATTAATTGACTGCAGCAATCCCATCCAGCGTGAAAAATCTCCATTACTACAGTAGTGAGCGGCATATTAGTACCTGTAATCCAATTTTTTAACAACACAGCTCTATCGGAGTAAAACTATAAAAAAGCTTTTACCCTTGGCCATTACGGAATAAATTAAGGGGATAAATTCACTTTTTAATTCCTTTCACTGCTGATCTTTATATCTTTACTCGTGCTGAAAGTCATTCGAAATAAATCTAAGCTTTGGTACATCTGTGATTTAAGGCAATTATTTCAAAGAACAGGGTGGGAGAGGTCACTCCAGACTATACCTACGACGTGTCACATTCGTAAATTGAGGGTGGGACGGTCATATCCTATCCCTTGATCACCTCTTACATTATGAGCTTTAATTGGGGTGTCCAAAAGAATCAACCGGGATTTGAACTCAGCGCCTTAGTTCAGAAGCTCAATGCTTTTCTCCCTGAGTCTCCACAACCCAAGGAGAAGTTTCGAAGAGAACAAAGGTGAAGAAGATAAATACCTAAATAAACATAAATTAAAAATTATCTTTCCAATGTATAGTTAAAACTTCACAACGGTTTAAAAATAAATTTTACGAAATTTTCACGATTTTTCCGAGTCAATTTTCAAATTTTCCCGGTTATTTCTCAATGAAGTTATGAGAGTTTCTATGCTGCAATACATAAGCATAATGGAAAATATTAGCAGTATTTTGTCAGGGTGTTAGACATCTTAGAAAGCACATAATATTATTTCACTGTGTTTGACGAGCTGCTTATATTTTAATGGTTTTCAAATATATTAATTTATGCTTAAATTTCTTGTAGATTAGAGAAATTCAATGTAAGCGATTCATTACAGATAAAAATTCGCGCTATAAGAAAACTATAAGAAATTGCCGATTTTTTCCGGTTTTACTAGAGGGAGCTTCTTAGGTATGGTGGGCGAGGAGAGGGAACTTCTAGATGAGATACGGAGGAGACAGAAGATATGGATGGAGCGAGTACTGAGAGGGGAGGGGATGTTGAAAAAATTGCTGGAGGAAAGAATATTAGATAAATGAGGTAGAGGAAGGAAGAGAACTGAACTGAAGAAGAAAGTCCAGGAAGGGAGGAGGAGACTACCAGAATAATACTTAAATACTCCATGGAAATCTACCTTAATCGGAAGAATAGTTAAGGGGTGAAAAGGAGTGTATATACTACACGTAAGACATCGTTTAAGTGTTAGACTACACTGATAATAGTGCATTAACGTTTCAAGTTGCAGCTCTGAGCCATGCTTTGACTTTACAATGTCTTTTCGTATGTTGCTGTTTCGTATGTTCCTATCAGGCACATTGCGCCTGAACTCCGAAGTTCAAATATTGCGCCTGACGGAAGGTTAAATAATCATAATAATACTCACTGATTCTTGTTGAGTAATAGCGTCTTTTTTCTCATTCCTAGGTCCTCCAGGAAATTTTCATGACATTTTCGAAAATTTTCTCTTAGCATACGTTTTGAAATCCACGTAAAAATGAGATAGTTATGTCCTACAATGGTATTTCAACAATAAAACAAAATTAGTGGTTTTGTCTCAGGTTAGCGAATACTGCGCGCTTCGGATATGTGCCTTTAGTGAGCAAGAAAAATCCTTAGAATTTAGCTGTCGAAGGAAAAATCTAAGATTCCTCTACGTAAGTTTCAATTGGGTGAATATGAATTGGAGACCTACATTAGTCGGTAGGATACTTTAATAATAACCCCATTTTCTTGTTTGGTGCCCAGGCTCGTAAATAGCAAATGATGTTTTCACTGCTTCTAGCTAATGATGGAGGGTCAATTTGAATGCAGTTACTCACAAGTTCCGATCCCGTACTCGAGTGCGTCGACATACCCACGACGGGTAGTATTCATGGAGTCCACCCAAGCGCGTTATGATAAATAACTGGAGCGATGAAAAAAATGCCCCGCGGTCAAGCGGAGACCCTTCTTGGACATCAAGCACTCCGGGTCGCCCACCCTTTCCGGCTACCTGAGGCTGATTGATATGTTTAAGGGTTGGAAACCCTCGGCAGGGGGGGGGGGGATGGGTTTTCTTTTTTTCGCTTCATTAACCCCGAGGCAGAGTGAGAAGGGTGAGTAGGGTTGGGATGCTGAATGATCAGCGTATCAATTCTCGAGGGAAGATGGATGCTTCTGTCGGCACGTAGAAGGGAATCGAAAGGAAAAAAATTCGGTGAAGAAGAGATTAGAATGAATTTCGTGAGTGGAGAGGGCGCCTTCAGGGCGTGTGGTGCGGGCTTTTCACGATAGATGGGAGGCAGGTCGTGCGGTGGAGATGTTTCGGATGCCTCCTTGGGTCCCGATCGCTATGACGAATGACGTCGAGGGCGAAGTAATTTTTGATGGACGGGATCCTCGCCAGGGGTGTGCGGTGGGGAACTTTTGTGAGGGCCCTGGCGGCGTTCGGGACTTTTATGACCGCGAAAAAATGCGACGCGATGATCTTGAGTAGCATATAGGGTCGTGCTGGAGGACCGGTCAAAGTTTTTGAACACGCTCCTCTTTGAGTGAAGGATCAACGGATGCAGGGTATTATATCACACGGTTGTTGAAAACTATCAATCATTGTCCCACGTCGATAAATTCAAGGGTAGTAAACTTCAGGCCTTGAATCATTTTGTATCATGCTGTGGAGACATTATTGGTAGTAATAACTGAGGTAAGCGAGATATAGTGAAAGGATATCCTGAGTTAATGAAAAATAGATGGCTTTTTCCACAATTTATTGCGTAAAGTTTGACGCGTATCGACGAGCATCACGAATGACCAAACGGCCGAAACGTGTGGTACGTTATGCAATGAGATTGTGGAGAAGTGGCATCTCTTTTTCATTTTCTCATTATTGATATTCATAGCAATGCTAATAAACGACAGTAGTGATGTTAATCATGCTAAGAAAGACTAATTAGAAGTTTAAAGAAACACTGAGGGCCCACTAGTCAACCGGAGAAAATCATCCCTGGGTGAGAATTGATTGTCACGACCAAGTGTTTATTAGCTACGGGGTCCATGGATATATGAAAATTAAAAAAAGAAATGAACGTATCTACCACCGTGTGATTAAGGAGAAAAGCCCAAGGCTGTATAATACTATTCACCATAACCTGTCAGCATCAAATATCAATTTCATCACTCGATTTTGGACAGAGCGAAAATGGAATTTTGGCATGAACTGCATTATATGTGTATCTAATATTCAAATAGATAATTACTTTATTTAATATCCATTCAAGTGTAGTGACGTTCAGACTTATGACTGATCAATGTAGACTAATTCACTCTACCATTCCAGAAAAAAATAATCGATATATCGTTGCTGTAATCATCATAATTGAGTCATTGATCATGCCGAATGGATCGTTGAATGCATATGCTTCCTCGGTGGGAATAGACCATTGTATTTCTAAATGACTGATAATTAATATAAAAAATATTATCCAGGTATACATTGCATCTCCCTTGCCAAGACTTGCCAAGGTTCACAGCTACTGCATTCTATAATGTAGCAGTATGAAATGAAAATACAAAACCTTGGTAACTTTTCACTGGAAAATTATTCATAGTTCATTCAAGGTTTTGTATTTTCATTTCAACATGGATTTCCACAGAGTAAAAGCCGAATCGATTGAATGTAGCAGTATATTTCGGCTTACACATTTTATGGATAGATTTTTGTGTTTACTATGGGGAAAATAAACTCTTATATCTGAAAAATCCAACTTAAATGTTTTTAACGGTAAGGAGGATACATTTGAATATTACTATTGTCCTGCTGGCTCACTTGTCGTCCAATAAGTCTAGTGGTAAGGGCTATGACGCATTCATGAACCGCAGAGCGGAAATTGATATTTAAAATCTCATTTAGAAATGTTTAGTGAACTTGAGACATAATTAATAAATGCAATATCACAGCCATGTAGGTATATTCTTCCTTGTTATTACAATAGTTATATTAAATCCTAAAAATTACTGTTCGGAAATTTTAAAAATTTTAGAATCATCAAAAGGAAATTATATTGACATTTGAAGGATCTCATTCAAATTTTTATTTAATATTTTCCTTTGGTTCTTGTTCTATTTGTGATTGTGTTAATTATAATTCCTGAGAAATTCTTAAACTTGTAATTTTATGCTTTAACATTTGTCTATACGCTACTCCTTTATGTAAGATACAAACAGCTGTATTAATTTTCCACACTATGCTATTCCATCAACCGGTTTCATCGTTTACAGGTCGCTATCAAGAGTTTTATAACAACATTGAAACATTGAAAACGGTTGAGCTAATAAGAGCTGTTTGTGTCTTATTACCATGAATATCCAAAACGCGAACTCGTCAATAATCGATCTGAATTATTTATGCTTATGAGAATAGTACCCATTCTCCTTTCATATGAAAATGACTTTATTTGAGGGAGACAAGGATATCTAGAAAGTTTTCTTGGATATTACACAATTACTTATATCACTTCTTTTTTACAGAGCGCGACCCGGGTTTCGATGAATTATCATCATCTTCAGGCGCAAATTATGATTTTTTAATCTTATTATTGTTACCTAGTTACTTGATGAATTTTAAAACGGACGCCAGAATAGGCTAAGAGGATTGGTAATGATATTCATTTATAAGAGCACTGTCCTGACTTTCAATAATTTTAATTAATTATGGTTAAATTGTTATTATTATTGATTTATATATATGATATCAAAGAAAACTTATAATAGGATACCACAACGTTAATCATGAGCTAGTGAATTTTGTAAGGACATCTAGTCCCATTTTTTTCCGCCGAGTTCAAAGGAGAAAAGGCAACAAGCGCAGGTTCTCGTTGGAGGAATAAAGTTCCCTCGCGAGAGGACGGTGATGTCCTCCACGTGCTCTAGAGGAAAGGATTAAAGGCAAACAAAACATATCTCAACATTCGCGGCACCCGCTTTAACTTGACCTCCCCCGAAAGCGAAAACACTCGCACTATTTCAATCCCTAAACACACACATACACTCACCTAGAGGGATAGAGCCCCTCCATTCATCCCTGCTTACGTCTTCACTTGCCAACATATGGAAATTTTGTAATATCGTTTAATAAGCAATCGTACTGACAGCATAAATCAAGCTTCCGCAGTATACAGGACTGACTGTGGCCTCCTCCATTGCTGTTAGAGCTGCGGATAACACTGAAATCCACAATTTCAATATTATTCATCTACATGATGTCTCCATGTTCCTGGGTTTCACCGCGTGGATTTTCTTTGTGACGACAGTTTCGACCTGAAGCCGCCGGTTGGAATACCGGCGAAACTGTCGTCACAAAGAAAATCGGTGAAACCCAGGAACATGGAGACATCATCTAGACAACGCCGCGGAAAACTACGCATCAAATTATTCATCTACATCTACAGTTTGGTCTCTTCGAAGTTTATTCAGTAGCCTTGAGAATGCGTGGCAAGACGTCGGCTGCCTTAATATTTCTTGTTCGCGCAAAAACGCGGGAGAAGCTTATTTATTCATACATCTACACGTCTATATCCACTTGCTATCACGCAAATCGCCTCAATAGGCGAGTGGTGGAGGGTGCTTGGACAACAGGACCAAGCCAGTTGTAGTATTAAAAGGAATTGTTTGCTAACTATATTCAGTTTAGCATTTATTAAAATCACGTACTGTACGGGGGAGAAAAGAATTCCCCAAAAACACATATTTCGGGAAACGGGAAAAATTAATAAATTGAGTAGATTATCGGGGTGCGTGGTATATTAGTGGGTAGAGTGCTTGCGCGGTACACTGAATGTCCGTAATTCACTAACTTTGGGCTCAGTTCGCAGCGAACTTTACCCTCATCCATCCAAACAAAACCTCGGGCTGAAACAATGCCTCCACGCTTCAGGCAATGCCGGCTGAAGCCTTCAGACACTATAAAAAATGCGAGGTAACCTGAGTATAAGAAATTCACACGCCTGTGGCTTAGTATGGGACGAACTCTACCTTCATCCATCAAAACCAACCCTCGGGCTGAATTACTCAGCAAGTTTCCCGAATGAAACCTTTCGGACACCCTAAAAAAATGCGTGATACCCTGAATGTGAGAGATTCACGCGCCAGTGACTTAGTTCGGGAGGAGCTCTAACCGCATCTATCCTAACCAATGCTTGGGTTGAATCACTCAGGGAATATAAATCAATGCAAAAGCACTGCTTACGCTTCTCCTTGAGTTTTAACTATGGTGGAGATTAGCTTTTTATTTTAAATTAAAAAACATGTTTAAACAAACCAAATTCACCTCCGTCGAAAGCGAAAATCCTCATGCTATTTCAGTCCCTTAACACTCACTCGTTCGCGCACATATACACTCTAGAAGGAAAGAGGCCGTCCATTCATCCCTGCTAACGTCTTCACTTTCTCCGGGACGGACGACCGTCGTTTTATCTCGCGCAGACATCGCCTCTGATGCAACCCCTCGCTTCCTCAATCTCTCTCCATCCTTGCAAACACTCGTAAAATAGCAAGAGCGTAAATGTCTCGGACAATCCCTTTCGTACCGCCTACGAGAAAATACTTCATATACAGTGCCCAAACGAAATGTTTATTTGTTAAAACGAAGCTGCTTTTACTTGGGACCAAAAATTCACAAGTGTTTGACAAAAACAAAGAGATTAACAACGTACATAACTTCCTAAAGCATTTGAAACTCTGGCTATTTATCAATAAAAATATTATGGGGGATATCTTATTATAGCATTTTTAAACCTTACTCTTTTTTTTTGTTGGTTTTATTGTTTTAATTAAAATATGTTTTTCTAGAATGTATCATAGCTGACTATTACTTATACAACATAAGTTTATCTACAAAACACTTTTGCTATTCAATAATATACACAAAATTACGTATCATACTAACTAAATATAATTTATCGTGGTGTGTCCTTACTTGAAAGACACGGATTACGATGAAATTTGGTCTCCTTTGTGATTAGTGGCTTTTCAGTCGAATTGCAATGATTCCTTTTCCTATGAGAGAGCTCTATATTGAAAGTTTAACTACATGTGATATTGAAGTGAATAAGTAAAAACACGTAAAACAAGAGAAATAAAGTTCCTTCCATGCAGATTTCGTCGAATATTCTCCCTTACTCTGACAGTGATGCTATATTTCCTTAAAATATTTTCTGCTCTATGCACATAAACTCTGGTTCAATGTAGTTCCATCCGTCCAAAGGTGAATTTATGACAGGCTACAGAGTACGATGCCATGACACAGAAGCAGCAAAACGAAATTCGTAGGGATCGTAGTTTTTCATTGTACTATGAAAGGCGATAATTTTTGGCATCTATAGTACCCCAACATGCGATTTATATTGAGAAGCTATATCTCTTCGACATGGCTTTCGCCAAGTAAATGTAAGGCTGGAAGATACGTTTCAGACAAGGGTCCCTCCTCACCGTCGGCGTTTAAGAAAAAGGCACACAATTTACAACCAATCAATCTTCCAATCAAACCCAATATATTCAACCCCTAAACCTCCATTTTTTCATCAGGGATCCCACAACCCTGTGGCTTGAGCCTTGTCGGGTCGTTTCGCACAAGAGGAATTGAATAAAAATTAAAAAGTCAACTTTAAAGAAATTTAATGGACTATGGGTAGTGTAAATGCAATTAAATGTACAAGTTGACTCGAGAAAGACACATGAGGGTCTGCAAAAATATGCTCTCCCTGATAACTACCACTAACAAAAAAAAAGAACAATACACAAAAGAAAATTTCTCTCCATCCAATTGCAGGCAAAGGAGCGCAATACAAACATCTTGGCGCCTACACGGATATTCGCATAATTTAATTGAAATTGGCATACGTGCCGACCACATCTCCCTGTCGTGCTTACTAATGCCCCCCTCGCATTGGCAGACCAAACCCCCTTCGGGAGGATCCTCTTCTCCGCTGCACGTGGCCGCAGCCGTCGGTCCAGTGAACACGTTAGCCCTCAAGCTTTGGCACCGGGCCAACTGTTTCTGACACAACACCGCATCTGGGGCGCGCGAGCGGTCGCTGGGTGGGACTCCCACCCTCAGATCCCCACGAGAGATGAGCGCCCTTAATTGCCAGCCTTTTGAACGAAAAAATAACGTGGCTTACCCGTCGTGGACCTACAGCAAGGAGGGCCGTGCGAAAAGGGAAACCTAACCAGCGGCAGTTTGCGACTACGTGCCTTCCGAAAGCAAAACCGTTCGCATCCCTCTCAGTGTCGGACGGGGTTCGACACCTCAGAGACCGCAGAAACCTTTTGAGTCTGATTGCCACTCGACCTTCAACCTCTCGTATAAGTTGCGGAGCATTGCATCCTAGCGATCATACTCGGATCTATGTGATATTTTCGTATTTTGTTTATTTAAACTGAACTGGATGAGGCTTACAGTAGCACCTCTTCCCCCAGTCAAATGCTCTCACTAACCTCGGGCGGAGGGTGGGATAAATGGCTACATCGCTGCACTTACAAAATTGGCATATTAAATTACAGAGTTATTGAACTTAAATATTGATGCATAAAAATGATAATGTGATCCGTCCTGGTTATGCAGATTGAATAGGTTGAACTTTCAAAAGCCACTGGACAGGCCATCATACGGTTAAGTTTCAGAGAAGAGCAATACAGATATGCTTGAAATAATTACGACAGTTTCATGAATGTGCAATCACGGACCTTCACTGTCACCGTCCCTTCACATACGAAGGGGACGGCTACATTCTTGGGCCAGGTGTCGAATGATCCCTTCGTGTATTCCTTGAGGATCGTTTATTTCATTGATATCAACCTAATTGAATTGAAACCTAGGAATATCAGGCAGTTATTGGCTTCAAGGCGTGGCTACAAGGTGTGGACGAATGGCCACAATGACTTTGGAGCCATTATCGAGCTTCTCCGTGATATTCAAATACCTCATTAATATCAAGTTTTGTCTCTCAAATACCCCCAAAAAGTCGATGCCGTAGGCAACACTGTGTTAGATAGAAAATTTAGTGTTTTGACAATTTCACCCACGTTTTCATACGATTTTAGACGGGGTCAATACTATGAATTTCTGTCGCACCTCTTATCGTTCACCCCAAACATTAGTTTGATTCAGTCAGTGGTCGGAAGTGAGTTTCATAGTGCAGTGATACAGGCAGCACAGTACAAAAATACACGGGGACAACATGAGTCTCCAGTCACCCTCTAAGATCTGTGCTTATAATATCTGGTTAGCGCTAAATATGGGACGATACAGCGTTTCACTTTACCTGGTGGTGGCTAAAACTTATGGTTAACTTGGAGTCTGATCTAATACAGAGGCTAACCAGAACCTTCAACTACCTCCAGGTAAAGTGGAAGGCTGGCTCATCTCATGGTTAGCTTTAACCATGCATTATAAAAATAACCCTAAATGTGTTCTCACCCACCGCTCATTCAAATGTGATTACAAAAGTCGTCACCCGCGATGCTGAAAGCAAAGCGTTCTGAGTTTCAAGGGGAATTGCACTGTTATTAAGGATTTAAACCGAAATTCATGACTGAGATATTTTAATAACCAAGTATTTCATAACTTTTCATTGCTATTTCCCGCTAATGCAGATACTCAATTGCATTCTGGATCGCTCCGTACTCATCACCGAGATAAGGACATGGGAATGGTGAAATTAGCGGCCAAAAAGGAGTTTTAATTTACTTCGGCCGTGAAATTAAAGGAACATGAAGTCCACTTACATGGCAAAAAATAAACTAATACGAATACCACACTATCAACAAATGAAATTTGAACAAAGAACCCAATTTCCAACGCTACAAAATGAACCTTAATGGCATTAAGCAAGAATCGAGGAGCAATTACTCTTAAAAGTATTCATATTGTAAAATTTGGTATTAATGTTTGGATTACAGTTATTGATTTCATGTCAATGCTTAATTTGATGTGGATATTTAATGAATACTGATGGAATGTTGCCAAGGAGTTGTTGAGAGGAGGTAGGAAATTGTTTTGAGGGAAGCCATGGAAACAGGATTTGGGAGTAGGAATAGGAGAAAAGAAAATTACAATTTGAAAGGAATAAAGAGGCTTTTGTAGGAAACGATTGTCTGATTTTACTATATCTAATCCCACGGCACAATCTCTATGTGCGTTCGAAAAAACTCGGTTTATTATTTTTTCTACCCGCCATTTGGACTGGTTGTAATGGGGAATTCCTGGACGAAGGTTTGCTTGAGGACACATTCAATTTCCGAGGACACTTCCCCTTTTACTTTCAGCGCGAACTCTGTCTGCTCCAACCCCCCCCAAAAGGGGCCAAAATTCACCCTCCCTCCCCTTCTTCCTTTCCTGGAGGTAGGCAGGGGCACAATTTGCCTCTCGTTGTTCCGAACAGCGGCTGTTACAAGGACCGGTGAACGTGCCGCAGAGCGCTGGCCGGCGCTGGCCAAGGGCCTCCCGGTGTTTGAATTATTCACGGCCGGTGCTTGTAAATCAGATCGAAGATTGGACTCGTATCGGCGTGGGAGGAGAAATGGCGCCATGATGCGCCCTTGGGGGACACGAGAGTTTTTATTTTGACCCCCCCCCCTGCTGTCACGATTGCCTCAAACACGACAGCGCCTCGTCAAGGACTCCATAACCCGGAGCTGTCAATACTTTTTATCACCGTCCTTTTACAGCTGTGTTACACACACTGATGGCGCCGGATTGATCGAAAATCAATATTATTTACAGATTAGATAAGGGTGATACAATGCATGTCCTTGTTGAAAATACCTTAGAAATCTAGTTACGGCGTGGAAAATTTGGCAACGAAAATTTATCACGATCTTCATGTCACTTAACCTTAGTGCGTTACATTGTCAAACGGACCAATACTTATCTTTTTTCCACGCTAATATCTCTCAGCGATTTCAGTTTTGAACGACCTTCCTTAATCAAAATTAACTATATAGGCTTCAGCGCGACTGTCAACGAGTTTACTTAGAGGAAATTCATTGTGATAAGATTAAATAGACGTAATTTTCCACATTTATTTATTAACTCAACCGGTTTCAACGTTTACACTTAATTTTTTCATACAGATACAACTCTTGAAGACAAATAGAGGGCTCTTGAAAATGACGTGCAAACATTGAAAACGGTTGAGTTGATAAATGAACGCGAATAATTATTACAGCTGTTTCTACTTATTACACAGTATTACAAAAAATTCCTCAAATTTATATTCGGCGCACATTATTATATCCCGTATTGTTATTACAACACCTTGAACAGCGAATCATAGCACGACAAATAGTGGCTAGAAAACAATATTTCTTTGATTTCGCATAAAATTTGTAATCATTTACGTTAGGTTTCGGTCTAGGTTTAGAGGTCTACAATATTTATTCCATTGATCCCTCAATAAACGGAATTTGGGTCACCTGTGAATGAAGTTAAAATTTTGAGATTGATTACCTTTCGGATGGAGAGAACGAAAGTCGAGGAATAATCCCTCGCGATGAAATTGCGGAAGTGGCGCACAGCATTGCTGACTTTCCGTACAATTAATTTTCAAAATTCAATTACGTTCTGACCCCAAAGCCAGCCAATAATTCATAGCAGAAGAAGTGCGAATAAATATGGAATGCGCGAGGCCAGCCGCCGAGGCAACGGTGGATTATGGAAAAAATGAAGCGGTTGACGATCGATATCGTACTGATCAAGCGGACGCCAGTCTCTTTTTTTTTCTTACTTCCACATTCTCGATATCCGTTCCCAATAGCCTATTTCGATGAAAAAGTAATACAAGGCATGGGAAGCCGTAAGGAGAGGGGTGTGAAATGGCTGATACAAGCCTTTTGTCCCCGAATTACGTGCGCAAGCCACCAGACACCTTCCTCAACCCAGCGGTGAGGTAAACCGCCACGTTAATGGGCCTTTTGTGCGCCATTGGCACGTTGAAATCACCCTATCAGAACCTAGGGATTCGCGTACCAACCTATCTTGACGGAAATAATTAGACTGTCATATTCATCATTATTACTGCCTTTCAAATGTCTATTCTAACTTCACTTTCACCTAATTGAAACTTACGTAGAGGAATCTTAGTTTTTTCCTTCGAGGGCAAATTCTCAGGCGCACATCCGTTGTGTGCAGTAGTCTTTAATAAGAGAAAAAAAAACAATAATTTGATCCAATTTTTGAAAGACCATTGTAAGAAATTACCATTCCATTTTTGATCTGATTTAAAATCTAATGCCAAGAGAAAATTTTCGAAAATTCCGTAATTTTCAAATTTCCTGGAGTACATAGGAATGAGAAAAGACAATATCACTCAACAAAGATCAATGAGTCCTATGACTATTATTTTAAAAGTATTCTACGATTAAGCTACGCTTCCATGGGGTATTTCAGAAGTATTCTGGAAAATCCCCTCCTTCCGTGGACTATTCTCCTACTTTCTTCTTTGTTTTCCATCGTGTTTTCTAATGTTGGGTATCAACATTCTACCCTCCAACACTGTTTTTAACATCCCCTCCCCGCACGGTAATCGCTCCATCCATACTTTGATGCGACTTGTTAGGTGTAGGGTAGCTCTACAATAAAATGGTTTTGTAAGGCTTTAATAACTCATGTTAATGCTTGATTTCTAAGGCTTTAATATATAAATACGAGGCTTCACATGGGAGGCTCAAATATACATCACTCTCACTACGAAACATTGAATACTATTACTCTCCAGTGAAATACATTTCTGAGGCTTAAATCACCATTAGCATACAAAGAAACACACCCAAAGCGCGCATTATTATTCGACCCAAAACCACTACCTTACTTCCATTTGTGAAATGCCACCAGAATTAATTATTTTTTATTTTTACTTGGATTTCAAAACTAATGCAAAAGAGGCAGTTCCGAAAATTCCATGTTCTTAAAATACTCAGAAAAACCTGGGTTTGATTGAATTCTTTTCAACATTTCCCCCCTTATTAGATCCTAATTACGGATATTTGGGGTAAAAAATGCGGTGTAGCCGGTGGGTAGTTAATTAAAAAAAAATGCTGTGGGCTTCTATTTCCATTGTATGTAACACTTTTACGTATCAATAAATTGAAGACTACGCTTACGTCTCATAGGAAACTATTTTGGTAATTTACCTAGAACCTTTTGTCATTGGTTAAAAAAAATATTTTTGTATTTCATTTAAAGACGAGTCACTTAAGTCCCCCGGAAACAACATTATTGAAAATAAATTATGTATAATTCAAAAACATTACATCAGCATGCAGAGATAAGATTTATGATCATGAGGTAGTCTGTTATTCAAATCTGTCAGGTAGTCTGAAATTTCAGTACTGTACATGGTCCTTTATACGAATGGTAGGTATACCAATGTAGCACTCAGAGACCAAATTACAAAATAGGAGTGTTCAAATATCCATAAAAAGATTAAAAAAATATGAAATAATGGATAAAGGGGGGGATAAGAAAGATTATAACAGCCGGGGGATAAGAAAGATTATAACAGCCGGATGTACCATAGTGAAGTCTACACAGGAAGGTTGTTGTGCTGGAATCGGAATCCTTCAGCTTGCAGCCGCTGAAATATTTAACATAAGAGCCAGAATGCAGGATTTAGACGCTTAAGCGAAGTTGAGGAGAGTGAGCTGATGGAGTGAGGAAAGAATTGGGAGGAACGCGGGACATTGTCCTGTTACGGCCAGGCGCATGACGTCAGCGGAGAGAGGGAAAATATTTGGAAACCTACGTCTCGGAAAAAATTGAATCGATAACTCCGCGCTCGTAGGAGAGGAGAGAATTGCTTGAAGGGCCGATAATAAATGGAGAAGATGATGCAAGGGAACGATGCGTTTGCCAAAGCGCGATAAGCGATTTAGAAAAGGTCTCCTACACCAATTTTTATATCGGATTCTTAAAGTGTACCTATCCCTATTCGGGCAGCACATTACGGGAAAACAGGTACAGCTGTGTATACATCAGGAGGAGAATTGTGCTGGAAAAGGAAGCGTGCATGAACAGGACGGAGCTTATGGTAGGATGGTAATAAAGGAGTTTAAAGAAAAGGCTGGTGAAGAGTTTGATCTGGAGTGTAGCACTTTACGGTGCAGAAATGTGGACACTTAGGAAAGAGGACAAGGGAAGATTGTAAGCGTTCGAGATGTGGGTGTGGAGAAGAATGAAGAAGGTGAAGTGGACGGAGAGGAAGAGTAACGACGAAGTGTTGGACGTGGTGGGTGAGCTTGATGAGATACGAAGGAGACAGAAGGTATGAATGGAGGGAGTACTTAGCGGAGAGGGGCTATTTAAAACAGTGTTAGAGGGTAGAAAGTTGAGTAAACGAGGAAGAGGAAGAAAGAGAATAGGATTCATTATAGATGGAATGAAAGGGAGTAGGCCTTATTATGAATTAAAGAGGGAAGTCCATTAAGGGAGGGGAGACTGCCTGAATACTTCTTAAATACTCCCAGAAATTCTACCTAAATCGGTAGAATACTTAAATAAGAATAATTACTCCTAGCTTTCGTAGCTAGCTACGAAACTGATCAACCTTCGCAATTCTACTTGAAGAAGCAAAAATATGGCACCCATGACTCTGAAATATTAATAATAATTTATGTAAATTTAGGCAGGCATAAAAAATGTAGGCGCTTTTGGAAGCATATTATAAAATCCTGTACTCCACTCAGTGAATAAAATTTATTAATACTTTTATGAATTATACTTTTGGGTCCAACGATATACCAACATGAGATTTGCTGAGTGGGATCCAGACAATACAAGATTGTGAAAAACTATGACGTAGCCTGCATAAATCACGATAAGGGTGGTTATTACTCCATTTGTGACGCGTTGACGTCTGACCGAGTTGCTAGCGGAGGAACATCTTTGAAGGTGAGTAGATAAATGACAATGCGAAAGACGAAGTCAGAATGTTAGAAAATGAATTTTGACTCTTTTTTTGCCAATTGCTGAGTCTCAAACACAATATACAATCCCACCATCTCAGTTAGGATAAATTTTTGGACAGCAAAACAATTACCAACCTTTAATTTTCAAGAAAATCTATAACTAGTTTACTTTTTACAAGAAGCATTGGTATTTTATCAATTGTATTAGGTCTTTAAGGTATTATAGCTTAATATCCCATATCTTCAGAGCAATACAAGTATTAAAAATACTCTACATGAAGTGGATTATGCTTTCTGGACAACTTTCTACCAGACTCGACTGTAGATGCAGATTTTTGATATCCTGGTTACGAAAACAGTCCAATCCAACCAGAGGAGTAATATTCGTTATATATATTTCGGTGATAAAAGTAAAATCAAAACTTATGAAGAAAGACAGTCGTAAATTGCAACACATAACTTGATTATTTATTAAAATATTTTACGAGAATATCAATGAGTCCAAGCCCAAGTAACAGTGAGAAATTACCATGTTGTCTTAGCGTGCAAACACACTTGCCTACCTAAACTTTTGCGTGGATTTCCGCGGCAATGTCCATGATGAATTAATGGCTCCGGATTCTGTAGCAGCGTTTGCTGTTTATGAGGGAAAACAGGTTCGGAAGCCATCCTTCCTCCGCCTTGAGGTCGAACCTTAGTTAGTTTCGGGTGAGCTCTATGCTCACCTATCCCATTTAACAATCTGTTTGAACGATTACCCCGGTTTTATTTATAGTTCCTTCCAACATCAGTCTCCACAACTCTTTTTTCTTTCCCTTTTCCAAACTAGGAGGAGTCTTCCCGTTTTTTTAAAGCGGATAAGGAAAACGTCGGCTCACCGCGTAGGATTCGGCGGAAAGAATTAGTTAGAGGTCAGGAAAGA
The DNA here is from genome assembly GCF_921293095.1 of Ischnura elegans. NCBI lineage: Eukaryota > Metazoa > Arthropoda > Insecta > Odonata > Coenagrionidae > Ischnura > Ischnura elegans. The sequence goes on from NC_060255.1 coordinate 18,544,521, forward strand.
CGCAGCATGCGAGTAATTGCGATACGAGAACTCTTGCGGCCAAACTCTTCCAACTGGAGATAGAAAGAGTCATTCTCTCCTTCCCACTCTCTGCTACTGTTACTTTTTATATCTTCGGCCTTTTTCTGAAATGAGGTATAAAGGAAGTGCAGCTTTCTCTCTCTAAGCTGCCGCGAAGGTTTATCCTGGTTTTGCTGTTTCTATCTTTTCCCCGCGTATATATAAAACCTAACTCTCTGGCCATTTAACGAGGTCGCATTACTCCGGGAGCTGCGGAAGGAGCCGCATGGGGGCGGAGTTTTCTTCCCGGGTAATTCCGAGACACTTTGCGGTTTTCGAGAAAAGGAAACGATTCCGTGCCTTCCGAAATTCCGGACGCGCTTTAAAATCTAGGAGCTGCGCGGATCTCTTCCTCTCCTTCATTAGTTTGACGAGTTTCCTTGACGAGGAGAAAGGCGTGAGCCGGGAGATGCTTTCTCCGAGTCCGCAGGAACACTCCAATGCCTCACAGTTGAGACTTGATCGATTCCTACAGCTGCTCGTTACGATATCATCCACCGGGTTGGTGCTAGTTCAGTCCACTCTCAAGAACACAGAGCTGATTATATCCAGAAGATTTCTTTCTCCTCTCTCTCCTTCTTTTGACAGTGTTTTTGAGTTTTGAGTATTGTTTGGTCATATTCAATAAAAAAACATGCAAATTGCTGTCGAATATTTGTGTCGAATGCAAGAGTTGTCGAGTACTTATGATCTGTTCAACTACTAAGTATGCTGTTAGATGAAAGTTTCTTCTACTGTCAATTGTACAATACAACTATATGATTTCTCCAGGGATTACATCAAGGATTCTTTTTTATACGTTTAAAATATTTTATTTGGGCCATTCAATCGAAACCTTTCCGTTTTAACTTTTTAACCATAAAGAGAGGAGGAGTACACGCCTCATACACTTTTTCAACCAATTTTTCTTTGGCTTTGCTATATTTTTCCTAACGATGCGATAAAAGTTTTCGGGAAAAAATGGAGTTATCTGAACTCCTGATAAAAATTTATCCTGCTTTTGGCTCTCTTAGGAATGGAAAGAGGGAATCTCCGTTTGAGTTTTCTCATAATAGTGTGAACAAAAGATTCTCGAATGTTTGAATAAATCGCTGCAAAGTTGATGGTATTTCGCCATTTCATGAGAAAATGATTAAATCGGCAGCAAAGATGTGACGAAAATCGCGAATTTCATACTTTCTAGAGAAGGAGGAGGTAAAAGCTAAATCATAGCCGTATTCATCAACAAAATAGCCACTTTGGTTATTTATATTCAGATGTTAATGACACCTGAGAGATTGAATTTTTTTCAATTTAGGCAAGAATATATTTATCCCTGTGACTGTGTATGGAAATGTAAAAAAACGAAACGAAATACAGAGCAAGCAATTTCCTGCGCGGAATCCAATTTATCTTAATGATTATCGGATGATACGAAAAAGCAAAAAAAATTATAATTTTATAATTGATTAATTTGTAAATGCAAAGCATTTTTTCTAATAAGAATCTCTCCTGGGATTTATATACCCAATTGTTACCATTGATTCAATTATAATTTGACTCTGACTGGTTAGAGGTTGAAACTTCGCTGCGATGTCCATAAATTCGGGAAGAAATAATTGTTTTGGAAATTTAGATAACCGGAGGGTACGTAGACGCTAACACCCTGCTAAAAACCAACCTTTATCCCTAGAAAAATCATTGACCTACGATGAAGCATGGATTAGGCATCGAAGATTATCTTAAACATTCATCAATCACTTGATTCGTTTACACCGATGACGTGCAACTATAATGCAGAACGCTCAACTGCCATCTAACGGTGACAGGTACTCACTACAAGAGTTGTACCCTTAGTCACCCTGCCAAAGCGCGGACAGAGAACAGCAGCTCTTCATATTCAGAAGATATTCCCGTCACAAAACACTGTTCCAAACATATGAAAAGGTCATCGGGATGCTTTTCAAGTGACTGGGGCAGCAGAAAAGTATCTGAATGGATATTAAAGTATTAAAATGTTTTTTTTATCTTAGTAATCTTAGGATTGATGACTAATGATGACATTATACACTTAAAAAAAAGACTTATTAACAAAAGAAAGGTGCAATAGGTAATGATGAAATATAAAGGAAATTATACACCATAATGATTGATTAAAACCGGTAAAATTTATCGGGGAGAAGCAAAGTATGCATTAAAAATTTTGTTGCATTTTCCTTTGGAGCAGAGCTTGTGCATTACTAATTGACAGAATGCATTTAACAGTTAAAAACGCAGAGTTAACCAGATTCCCACAGCTAAAACCGAGTAAATTTATAGTTATAATGTGGATTGGGTTTCATGTTTCACTGATTTCACGGAAGGCGTACACAATAGCGAATTAAGGGTAATATCCAGCAATAAAATCAATCGCGTTTCCACGTACATCAAGTCATATAATATGCACGCCTGTACCAAAATATAAAATTAAAAATCTATGCGTGTGAAATTCGTTATCTCTCCACTCACATCGAGGCCAATAATTGGAGCACTGTAATTGAGATTTTGGCTCCAATTTGCAAATGCCTTTCTCATATTTATGCATCAGCGCAATAAATGTATCATAAATTTAATTTTAAACTTTGTTTTTACTAACGTTGTCCGAATTATATACAACAGTACTTGATTATGGTCCCGACTGGTCGAGGAAAATTCTTTCCCAATGGTACCTGATATATAACGCCGACAAAACCGTCGTCTATAAATATGCGGTGAAAATAATAGCAGATAATCCTCATATAACTTTTAAGTTGGAACCCGTTTTCAGACAGCGCAAGGAGTACTTATTACATATCTAATTCTAAAATACCACAAGATTATTTCGTTATTATAATAAATGGCCCCTTACCGAGGTATCCAATTTGGCCTAGTTGTCAGAGTCAGTTGCTACCACGCGGGGGACCCACATTCTTCACTTCCTGCATCCTAATTTTTATATCCACTTTTTTGTATTTATTTAGCAGAAACTGACGTTAAACTCTTAACTCAATGATTTTAAATCAATCAACGTTTTTTATGTGGAAAATCTTAAACATGTGCAGTTGTGCACGCTACGTCGGTTTTATTGTCCTTTTCGTTTTAGCAGTATTTATCGAACTGCTGTGGCCAGTGCGGTAACAATTACCAAGCCAGTTTGATAGAATTTATCAAACTGGTTTGGTAATTGTTACAGAATTATTCAATTCTCCATATGAACTGAAAAGTTTGATAAATTTAATCAGAATTCGATAGTTCTAACTAAACCTTTTTCCGTGCGTTAAGCAACATGTAAAAATAAGTAAACTACTATAATATTGGCGTAAGAACTTCGAAATGTCACAGTAATTACTAGATATGTAGTCAACAGATTAAATAAAGAAAATAAATGGTTAATTTCATGTCTCATGTATTTCGAAATTAACAATAAATACATATTTGGTAGAAGAGGCCATTAAACACAAAATAAATGATATACTCGCACAATAAAAAATGAATTTGAGAAGTGAACCAGCACACATTCTAAAAAAGCAAGCATCACTGCACAAGAAAACGAAAACTTTCCACGAAAATGGATGAAATATTCGATCTATAATTTAGGTGATATAAGATAAAATTGGTCGACTTCTTCCCCTGATTAATCGTCAAGGGCTCAAGGAAGACTACTCATTCAATCACGCCAAAGAATGCTTCCCCGTCCCAATTGTCTGCTTCGAGTTGCCTAGCAGCAGTCGACAGAAGCTCTTCGTCTCGTGAGTTGTCCGGAACGAAAGGACAAACTTTTAAGAGGCAGAGTCACAATTGGAAACCCCCCTAGCAGAACTAGTCGGCAGCTCGTATTTTTTCTCCTAACACAAGGACCGCAAGGATTCTCTTCGGATTAAAAAGATGAAAAGAAAGAACGAAAATTCTCGTATTTACGGTGACCGTGGTGGTTTACGTGTATTATTTAACTGAGAGAGAGCCTGCCACAAGACTGTATTATAGTCTTCCCAACTTCAAAATCTGTAGGATTTCCTCTCTGCGGGGAAGATCAGAGGACTTGAGGAGCGCGCGTTCTGGGTTCAACCTTCCCATCTACCCGCAACTCGCTAATCCGCCTGCCTTGGGCATGTTTAACTTCAGCGCTGTAAGAGGAGACTGGTTCTTGAGCCAAAAGAAAGGCGGTTGGGAGTTCAGGCCGACCCCTTTGAGTTCGACATCGACAGTTACGTAAAGGATCAAAAAAGACTCGGAGAAACATATTATCGTAAAGTGATTAAAGTATTTGGGCAGCGCATTAGAAGGAAATGGACACGACAATAAGGAACTCAATTACATGGAGGCGATTATGAATAGGAAAGAGCTAAAGGACCTCACAAACGTGGAAAAGCCTTCCCAAGCTAATCAAAGACTCGTAATCCCTCCAAACATTCAGAAAACAATTACTTCTATTCCTAACTAGCAGAAACTAATTGACCTTTTTATTATTCATTTATGTATGTTATGCCTGATGCTGTATGTTTGCCTTTGTTATATATTTTCTCATAGTTAATGCTTTACATCTATACTTAGACGTTAAACTGTAATTAATATGGTAATTTAATGTCAAAGATGAGACAGAATGCAAAAAGCAAATGCAATGAACTTCATTCTTGAATGGAAAATAATTGGTTATCTCCTTGTACATTTTCATCTGGTAATCGATTTCAATTTATTACCATATCAAGGCATTTAACGGAATTTTAAGCTCTAAAATATTAATAAAAATGTTCAAATCGGATGTAACAGTCTGTGAAAAAAAATTATATTATTATTATGAAGAGGAGGATCGCTGAGCAAGGGTGTTTAGGAAAGCCTACTCTAAGGACCAGATCTAAAATTTAGCGCTTTAGGCCACGGAAACTTGAACGCCGAGGAAAAAGGATATTTTACATGTGCAGGTGAAGGTAAATGCAAAAGATGACGTGGACGGAGAGAACGAGGAATGTCGAGGTTTTAGGTAAGGTGGGTGAGGAAACTTTTAGTTCATATACGGAGGGGAAAGTGGGTTGGAACATGTACTAAGCAAGAGGGAATATTTTAGAGGGGAGAATACAAGGTAAACGGTGAAGAAAAAAATGGTAAATGATTTATGGATAGAATGATAAAATGGAAAATGAAGAGGGAAATTCTAATTGGGGATGGGGAAATAGCGGGATGATTCTCAAAATGCTCCACATGAAAACCTACTAAAAGCAATAGAATAACTTTTATAACCCTCTCTTTATGCGACGGCGATAAAACTTTCAAACGCTAACTTATCGCGCCAAATATGAAGCATGAATGACTTTTCATCACCTCAACGGCTGTGTCAAGTGGAAATTTGACCCAAATGCGCTAGGAAGGTTTCCTTGGTGTTCTGAAACGTATTTTCATAATTGATTAAATCTTTTCATTTCTGCGGATCGTTTTCTTAACTTAAATATGCTTTCACATTAATGATAATTAATCATTGTGATGAGTTGGGGACAATAATTATATTGAAAACAGATATTTTTTTTTAAATGAGATGTTTAAGCACTGAATCAATGTGAGGATTCCTCACCCCTCAACCATTTGAACGGTTATAAAGAAAAATTTTAAACAAGTTGCGCTCCCTTGAAGAAACCGCTCCATGGAATGTTGCACAGCAGTTTTAAAAGAAATTAGCCATTTTGACACGTGATATACTTTTAGCAAATAAAAGAAACGCAAATATATATTGCAAAATGCATATGTCGCAAGCCCACAGCGGATCCGTGCCATTTTAGACATGTGGGTCGCAGGGATGAAAGGTAGGCACATACTTCAAGTTTATGCGATTCATCTGCAACCATTTAAGCTAAAGTTTTATTTATGGGCTCATTGATATTTAAAATTTCTTTTTTAATTCCATTTTCAAGGATTTTATGAAGTTGTTTAGTATTTGAACAAATATAAATATAATATTGTAACATGGCAACTAACAAACAAATTAAAGAATTTGAAAATGGAAAATAAATTTGAAAAACGTTTGCAAGTATGCTTACTATTGACTTAAACCTAAAAGGTTAATATTTAAATATGAATGAGTAGTTAATTAATAATGAAAGTAATGTTTAACATACAAAAACTGAGCTAGTGTAGTTCATAGATCTCAACAATTAAACTGACGCGAAGTAATCGAAATATTGTATTGGAGAGAAGTATTGGAGAGAAAAATAATCATTCCTCATTAGCCTGAAATAGCCAGAAAAATAAATCATTCATATTCAAACATACTTCAGCAGTAAAATCAATTTTTGCACTTGATCTAGTATATCAGCTAAATCAGGCATTGAAAAAATCGATCATAATAGATGGGCTTTATTTTATACCGCTTCCTAGCCCAGAGTCCACAAACCCCACAAAAATGAATCTACATTTTATAAAACGTGCCCTTTATCTGTACGAGAAATTATTTTGAGATTAATCAGATCTTTTGAGGAAGTATTAGTTTCAATAGTACGGAAGTTAGATCAAATAGCACCTATAATTGGTTGAATATTAAGATAAATGACTTATGGACCGCTTTATTAATTTAGTTAAAGTTATTACTTCATTTCTTGCGTCGTGTCCTCACGTAAAGCTCTACGATAAAGGCTATAAGGCTCCTGTGTGCAAATATTCCAGTGTAATATAGGTAAGATAAAGTAATTATTAACATAATTAATTATAAGGAATAATTAAGCCTTAAATTAGCACCAAAAATTAAAGGTTTTGTTTTCATGTACCACTGTTTGTTGTCAATCCATTTCTTTGCACTTATATTACCTTACAATTACTGTAAATTTAAGGAATTATTCCTAATCTTAAATTAAAATTACAGCATAGTTATTTTAATAAAGACTATTCAAATTTTACCAGACTACATTAAAGGTATATTCAGCAACAGGAGGTCTGATTCTGACCAAATATGCCTCAAATATATTGAACTATTAAAAATACTCAATAGTAACAAACGTATAATAAAATAGATTGGGAAAAGGGGATTCAAGTAAATATTCCTTTACTTATTTTTCATGAATTTCACACCATGGAAGACAATTTTGTAAAGAATACGCTATTTAACTAACATTAAGAAGCTCTTGAGCTAAGGACTAATGAGAATATTAATATAGATTTCTCTTTGTGTTACCCATACCTGGACTTCAAGCGCGTGGTAGGCCACGATGAGCCCCAGCAGGATCACAGTTGATACAGATATGAGGGTCTTCAGCGCAGTGGAGTAGAAAGAAGCCTGCGAAAAGAGAGAAAAGAGTGGGTTAATGAGGAAAAGACTCAGGTAGCGAACAATGCAACGCAATTGATTATCTGTAAAAAAAAGTAGAGATTTCTCTGCGTCTTAACACAAATCGGTCCTTGTAGTTTCCGAAAACGCTTCATACGTAGTAAAATGCGGAAGACAGGAAAAGAAGTAGATCCATTTTTCTACGACAATATATTTTCATGAAGTGACATCATAGCTAAGCAAAATATACCTAAAAAGGCGCACTGCACGATAACTCACCGAAAGAAAAGTGGCAGAAATTATCAAAAACATAGTAAACAAATATACAAGAATTGCCATGATAAAAATTCCCTTGGACCGGAAATCGAACCATTGGCTTTCCGGGCAACGGCGCCGACCTCTACGCTATCCAGGTTTTTTAATTCCCATGGCAATTATACGGAGGCTCATGGTACTTGGTGTTAGGCCCTCGCGGTCCATCGAGGATGGCAACGCGAGGGAGAAAGGACTTCAAAGAAGCCACAACCGGTTGAGAGCCTCAAAGCTGCGCTAAAGTCGCACAAAACGGCTTTGAAGAACCTTGAATACGTAGTGGTCTGCGTAGTGTCCTGGAGAGCCAAGGTCCGTGGTTCGATTCCCAGTCCAGGGGAATTTTTTCTCATGGCAATTCTTGTATATTTCACCGCCGTTCAACCGGCAGGGTTAGAAATATTACACATAGTAAGCAAACCTCAAATCATTTCTCACATAAAAAGATACCCCTTTTATCCTTAATTTTTGTTAACAGCTTAATGAAAAATATTGCTATGAAGAATCTTTGAGCGTGAATTCATTTAGAGTTAATCCATAACACTAGGCTTAGATTGCTTTTGAGCGATTGAGAATGGATATCTATCAGGGCGACATGTAGAATCCCATTGTATTTCCAGGACTGGCAGAAACGATAAATTAGGGGAAAATTTTACCGAACGGACAGGTAAGGGAATTCATTTTTCCCCACAACAATATAGGACTTAAATAAATACTACGCGGAACTTCGTTAGACCACCTCCCCTTCATTAATAAACGGCTGGTGTCCTAACATCCCCCGCCACACGCCAATGGAGGCAATCTATGCCTAGTGTTATGGGTTAACTCTAAATGAATGCACATTGACAGATCAAAGTTTCTTAACAATATTTTTCAATTAAGCTGTAAACAAAAATTAGGGATAATGATGGTATTTTTTTATTTGAGGTTTATTTACTATTTTTTAATAATTCCTGCCACTTTTCTCTCGATGAGTTATCGTGAGGTTCGTCTATATAGGTATATTTCGTTTAGTTATGATGTAACTGCATGAAATATGTTGCCGTAGAAAAAATGGAACAACTTCTTTCGCGGTCTTCCACAACTTAGTATGGCGGCTTGTGGGGTAGTATGTAGATATAGAAAACACTGTTCTTGAGAAACTTTACTTAAGTTTCCAGAGACTTGAAGATATTCAAAGGAGTAACGAGAGAAGGAAAAATTCAGCGAACAGTAAGTTACAGTCACATTCCACTCCACTGACAGCCATTGCTGGCTCATGTTTTCGAAATTTCGGGTGATTTAACACCCTTTTTCAACGAAACATCATCATAACTTCGAATTTACTGAGGGAGAGATGCATCTTGAACGTTGGGAATACTTATCGGGGATCGTTAAAGGCGAAAAAATAGCAGATCTAAGCAGTCCTGACATTAGCGTATATGACTACGCTGAAAAGCTAGGGAAATGTAGACGATATTGGCCTCGAAGCGGCATCAAGGTCAAGTGCTGGCGAAAAAATTTATGGTACGCTTATTCCTTTCATGAGCAGCACACGAATGTGTAATACGCCGACCCAGTGAGTCTCCATGAAAAAAAATTCTCCTCGCACACTACCGTTGGTATGAATGCGACATATCTTTCGCTTTATGGATGATACTCTTAAACTTGTTTCCAGTGCCTTATTCAGTTCGTGATCTAGTTTATGACTCCACTGAGGCGACTATCAAACGCTTGCACCTATAAGTGCAAATTTTACCTTTTCCTATGCACTCAAATTTTTGCAAATGTGACAACTTGCATAAGTTATGAGTTTGAGACATGTTTTGCGTGTTAAAAAGGATTCTTCTGCCGGAATACTATGTGAAAAGGAAACGAAGATATATGGATATCCGGCTTGAGATCCGGAACGTCCAAGAGTTTTGGAGAGGATAAATCAACAGTGAAGAGTATAGTCACGAAAGGAAAAATTAAGGAAAGTTCATAAACTTTTACAGCAATGCCTGTGTTAATTAGGGTACTCAAATAAATTCAATTTCGCACCAAATAAATTGACAGGGAAAATGATTATTCAAGCAATTTGAACATGATCGAGCGAAGTCATCACAAAATCTAAAAGCTCTAAAGGCTTTAGGAATTCGAAATACGCAATAATTTCCTCATCTGGGGGTACTGAATCACCGTTGCCTATAAACCTAGTGGAAAATGTTTTTTTTTCATACAAAATACATTACTCATCTCGTTTGAAGAATATGTATGAGAAAAAGGTTTGAAAAATAAAATAATGGTAATTAAAATAATGAAGTGAAGAGTTATAGCATCCCATACGACAGGGATTCTGATTTATTTCTAGAATAACACCGCTGCATTGAAAATTCATTCAGAGAAAAAGTTATCGCCAGAATACATCGCAATATCTCATCGGCCAATCGCAAGGCGTTCCGTAGTCACCCCATAAAAAGGAAATAAAAAATATGGATTAATAGCTCGGAGGACTTTTATTAGGCATTAAATAATGTAAAAATCTCATAATTCGGAATAAGATCTTCTCCATCATCTCTTTTATATCTTCGGCATTTCGTAATGCATTCATTCAGTGAGCACCTATGGAAATGGCTATCAAAGTAGACGGAATCAAAGCAGTCCCGATTCAAGCTCAAAGTAAATAAATCATGACAGGATAAGGTGCTGTTCCAAGAATATTATGACTGATAGCAAGGAATATAAATGTGAGCCGTATTTATCACTTCTTCTTCTGTGGAGCACACAGTTTGACTATGAAGTATAGAAAAATATAATTTACTTTAAAAATAGGCGATAAGTATTGTAATTTCACTTCCGTTTTTGCATAATAGTCTTTTAGTCTTTTTCCAATGACGGGGACTATTGATATCCTAGCCTCAACTTACCGGGGAATAAGATTTCAAAGCGTCCTTAGTTACTAGGAGTAGTACGGCAGATTGAATCAACGGATACGTCAAAGAAAAATATCAGGTCTATATTTTTGAGTTAAAGAATTTTATTTTCCCTATAAAGGAGAGTACTTGACTGAAATTGATATAATAATAATAATAATAACTACAGGCATGAAGCTTGTAAGAAGTTTTTGCATGCCACGGGTGAGTTGTTCAACCAGTTGAACACCCAATCAAAATACATCCAATGAAAACACTTGGAAGGCACTACGCAGTAGCAGTGACTCTGCCCGCTAATTTGGAGGTAATTTTGTACTCTTTACCATAAACCTACTCAAGGTGATAAGAAGATGGTCAAAAGGATTAAAATACCGTGTCTTCCTTCTCGGCCCCTTTATTTAATCGAGTGTATGTCGTCAGTTGGGGTGATTTAAAAAATCATTCTCTTTCAACGTTGCGGAATTTTTGAAATCCATCTTCAAGACTACATAGAATCATACGAGGGCATAGAACTTTCATCTAATAACTTATTTAAGAAAACTGATACATTTTTAAGGGGGATAATATCATCATAATTTGTCATTTGGTACATCATTGTTGCTCTTCATATCTGGATGAATCCTCCAACGCTTATCGCAAGTGAAATAAATGTAATAATAAAACTTGAAGAAAATTAGCATTGTATATCTAGGAACCACCAAAATAGACATCTACGAGTCAACATGTACAACATGAAAACGACATTCCATTGTTTATATGACAACCAAAGGTTTGGATATCGATATACACAACTAAACAACAATGGAGACAACAATACAGCAATAGAGACAGAGTGTGTTGTCGAGAAGGCGAATATTAGCATTATTTCATGTAAAATTAAACTGCAATGAGGACAGCAACAAACAACAATAGAAGCAGAGTGTGAACGGAGTTGAGAAGGCGAATATTAACATTATTTCATATATTTCAAACAGCAAGTAAGACAACAAGACCATGATAGTAGTGTGTTGAGAATGGAGTGGAGAGGGCAACAAGGACGTGAGGTAAGCGTAAAAAGCGCTCACGCAGCGTTCCGTCATCGATTTTTTCGCCGCGCATAAGGACCGGGTGACCTCGACCGCGTGCGAGGCCAACCCTTGAACGCGCGTGCCCAGGGCACTGGGAGAAGGAATGGGGCAGGGCCGATGGAAATGGGGGTTTCTGTGGAGAGAAGGTCGAGGTGGGACACGCCGTCGTTTCGTGGAGGCCACGCGACGAAAGATGGTGACAAAGCGGGAGTGATGCGAATCAAAGGGGGAGGAGCACAAAAAAATGGATCGTGGAAAAGTGGATGGAGATGGTGGTGGACAATAGGAAGCAAACAAAAGGGTCCTGCCCCTCATCCCCGAAAGCGGATGAAACAAAAGCAAAACGTGCTGCGCTCAAAGCTACGTATGGAAAAACCTTGCCAAAAAAAAATCGGCTCCATCATCCCCTCTTCCCCTCTTCCCCGCTGGAAAATCGCCGTAAACCGGGATTAGTCGTTTTTTTGTAGTAAAAAGAGGCGTATCGAAAAGTCGTGTATCAGCCGTCTGGGTCAAAACTGGTCGTTTTAAGGACCGGTGGAAAAAAAGCACGACGTGTCACAACCGAGTGCGAAATATGAAAGGGGAGGATATATTTACCGTTAACTGCCCCCCGAATATGCGTATGATGGTGGTGTGTTCAGTAACTAACTCGTTTAGTGACCGGTTGGATCACCTCCAATAAGTGCTTCAAACTTTTGAGTTGAAATTAATTAAAGAGGCACTATTAAAAACCAAACACTAGGCCCATCACGTTGCCGTGGGGACCCTAACTTTCTCGTCCAAAACTATAGACTAGTACACTCCATGAAGATAAGGGTATTCATCCTCAAGAGATAAGTTAAAGAATGAGAGTTTCAGAGCGCCATTACAACATCAGCACCAGCCAATCACATTATCGCACCTCGCAAACGGGCAAACTCCACTTCAGAAGCGTCTCATTGAGACCATTTTGGCCAAAAACTCTGGCTCAGTCTTCCGTCGCCACAAAGAATAGGTGCGACACCCATGATGTTGCCATTCTAGCCTTGGATACTCAAAATGAACACGATGCAGCTCAAGGACACAGATTCCAAAGAGACCGTTAGCCTGGACGAAGCCATTCAAGATCATTTCCACAGCTTCATTGTTACCTTGAGCACAAGCCTGTGGCAGGATATTGGGGAAGGATTATTTTTTAAACACTATTTCTTGAGGTCGTTCACGAACAGGAAGGAGCTTATGAGAGGATTGTAATGCAGGAGTTTAAAGGAAAGGCTAGTGAAGACTCTGATTTGGAGTGTAGCGCTTTAAGGTGCGGAAACGTGGACACTTAAGAAGGAGGACGAGAGAAGACTGGAGGATTTTGAGATTTAGGTCTGGAGAAGAATGGAAAAGGTGAGGTGGGCGGAGAGTAAGAGGAACGAAGAAGTGCTGGACATGGTGGGTGAGGAAAGGCAGATTATAGATGAGATACGGAGGAGACAAAAGGCTTGGATGGATAAAGTGCTGATCGGGGAGGGGAAGTTGAAAAAAGTGTAAGAGGGTAGAATATTGGGTAAACGAGGGAGAAGAGGAGTTTTAGATCATATGAAAGGGAGTAGGCCTTAATGTGAAATAAAGAGGTAAGTCTATGATGGGAGGGGAAACTTCCAGAATACTTCTTACTGGCTCCATGGAAACCTACCATATCGGTAAAATGCTTTAACAATAATTTTTTACGAGCATAGGTGTATAACTATTTTTTATTAAAAATTGTATGCCCACCATTAGTATTTAACTTTTTCATTATTATAACATTCGTAGAAAGAGTTCTGTGTTATTCAAGGAATGGTACTTTCAAGTAAACATAAAAAAAGAGCTGCACTCCAGGAGTGCTGACAGAAGTGAAAACTTAAAATAATGTGAGCATTTTCGAATGAAAGGAATAATTTCTAATATTTATATTTCTACAATTTAAAATTGTAAACACTTCAAATTCATAAATTAATTTGATGGCACAACATTCGTATAAGCCACTCAAATTGAACGTATTAAAAGAAATTGAGTTATATTGTACAAAACTTCACTATTTTTGTACCGAGTACACTCTCCTGCACGAGTATGGACTGGTGACGGTCATGCGAGTCTAATAGTTTGTACCCCTCCACGAGTACTGTGTATATGGCGAGTACACTGTGTTTATACAGAATATACACAATTATACATATATGTAGAAGCGCTGACGGTGACGGTGACGCGAGTCCAATGCCTTTTACCCATCTACAAAAGTGCTCAACGCGGCATAAGAAGTTTTCACTTAAAAAATCCTGTGGAGGTACAAAGAGTAGAGGATGTTAAAATCAGGCAGAATTTCCAAAAAGAAATTCCTGAAACCAATTATTTCACTGAACGCATTGAGGTTAGCAAAGATAACAAAGTACACTCACACAACTATTTGCATGAAACTCTTGATAGTGAAAAAAAGTTCCAATACGTTGGTAATGCACGTTGCTTTCATTAATAAATAGCCACTTAGAAACCTACAATCCTAGAATTAGTGTACAAACATAACATGAGGTCGAGAATAAATCTCATTCTACATGAAGGATCATTGGATTGAGAAATATCGATGATAATACGGGTTCGGTAAAACAGGGTTTCACACCGATAAAAGAGCCAAGCTGTCGCCAGTCAAAATTTATCACGCTGGAAAGTGTCGCCACCGGGCAACCACTCAAGTTGACATAAGTGGGCAAATAATGAGGACTGCGGAATGTTGACTCTTTTATTGGTATTACTGCTGCTGTGTGTATCTTCAAATCTCAAGCAGTACACATAAATATGAGCTCAGTGGCGTAACTATGGGGAAATGACGGGATAGATCCCCCACAAAGTCTCGGAGAAATAAAAAAAAAAGATTTAAAATTATTGTCTATTTTTGACATATTATAACTGAATCTGCTTAAAACTAAATTTTTAGTGCCAAAATGATGTAAAATGTGTTTGCAGGAATGTCATCTTTCAATAATTCTCCTGTAATCCCCTTTCCCTAGGGAGGGGGGGGGGCACCCCAAGCCCCTTCACCCCCCCTAAAGCATATTCCTAGTTACGTCACTCTGTGCGAGCATAACAGACAGAGCAACGCAAACGAATATCTTATCGATAAATTTCTACTAGGTATATCTTTATCTCCTAATTTAATCCTTGCAGAAAAAATTATTGCATAGGCCTTAATTGCATTCTATCCCATTCATTTTTATAATTGATGAAAAAATCATTGGAACAAGAGAGACGCAAGTAACTGAGTATAGTTAAATGAAAACTTGCAGTAATATATTGATCATAAAGGTCACCAGTTGCATTTAAATGAAACTAATTAAGCTAGAATGCGCAATGAGCCTAGGATTGAATCACTAGACACCTATTCCATCATTATAAGTTCTTGCCAATTCCGAACATTCAGCTGAAATTCGGTATACCATTCTGTCTATTAATGCAGAGTTCGAGGTAATGTTGTAAATACAATCGAAATCACATGGACCTTCCAAGTGACTAGTGGTCCTTATTAGTTGATGGCTGGTGTCCAGACATGCCTTTGATGGGGCTTGTGGGGTATTGGGGAAGGCTGGCTAAATCGCAAAAAAAACGAATTAACTTAAAAAAAAGTGATGCAGTATAAGTTTTCAATGCTTACTAATATGAGGAGGAATGTCTACTTCTCTCGCAATTTTTGGGGACAATCAACTCAAAGTTGAACACATGTATAAAAATTCAATTTCAAACCTCTGCAAACGGTGCGATTTAGGCAACCGGTTTCCAAAATCGCACCACTGGAGGCCAAAATTAGGAAATGATGTTTAAACGACAATGAGAGACAGAGAGGCAGGTTATTTAAGGTTATTTTTAGACCCCTTAACACTAGAACCGCGGACGGGACTTTTTTGTCCCATCGCCCTTTGCAAATGTTTGCCATTCATGTATTAGTAGTTTTATCCCTTTGAAATTTACTGACTTTTACTCATTTTTTATGCTCTTTCGAATGGTTATGTTGAAAATATTGTACGATGTTTGGTTCGCGAGAAAAACGACGATTTACCTAGAACCGCGGGATGGGACTTTTTTGTCCCATATAGGGAAAACATACAATTTCAGTTTTTTTTGTACACTTATTTTGTATTTAGCATAATAACAGTTTATTACGAAGGGGATATATGCACAGATACCGTTATTCTGCCAGTTAGAAGCGCAGAAGGGAATAATCTGTGCGCTGCGCCGGCCGCCTACTCACGCAGCGCCGGCCGCGTCACCTCTGCCCGGCGCTGCGCCCCTCTTGACAAACAACACTTTTGCTGTCAAAATAAGTTTACTGTATTCCTAGTTATACTTAATAAAACGTTTTAAACATTACCTAAACACGTTTTTTGTTCACACAAACCACAAAAAAACCGTCAATCATACTTAAACATGACAGGATCAATGTATCTTGTCCATGGGACAAAAAAGTCCCATGCCGCGGTTTTGGTGGGGTTGGAAAGTTCAGCGGTTCTAGTGTTAACAGAGCAAAAATGTGCATTAAAATACCCGTAGCATAAGGGAGGAAAAAAGTTAAATTAGTCATATCTTTGACATTAATAATAGTTGTAGTTTTTTGCTTGATAAAAATAAATAAATTAGCAACAATCGAAAAAAAATTAAAAGCCTTTTTTAGAAGTGTTTATGCTTTGGAATAGTCTTTTCACGGCTATTTGTTTAAGACTTCTCACATCGCACAGGTATAGAGAGACGTGGTGCAGTTTGGGAGCGACTGCCATTTAATATAAAATAATTTCCACTGCGTGAACACGTGATCGTACCACGCTTCTAATAGCACTAAGTGAAACGCAAAAGACTAAAAAAAATATGAAATATAACAAAAACTATGTAAATACAACTTATTTGTTTGCAATATTCTAGTGAAAAGGCGAAAGAAATAGCATGAGAGACAGTTCTTTTCTTAATACTTACGCACCTGACTTGTCACTACACTGGTGGCTACAATTGAAGTGCGGAAGTGATGCAGGAAGTTCCAAATGCATCCATTAGAATGCATATATCTAATACATTGGTTTCTAGGATGTTGGTGCGATTTGGGAAGCGATGCGGTTTAGGCAACTCTCCCCTATGTAATGCAATTGAATGAGGTGGTAAGGCACACATTTTAGCGACCCTGATTCATCAGAGGAAAGTATTGGGTATAAAAAAATTGAACAGGAATGAGAGGGAAAAACATTTCTTGGCGAACGTGAAGTCTTACAATAAAATGTGAGAGAGTAATAAAAAGAATATATATATAAAGGATTTCTGAGCGTTTAATTGGAGCAATAAAGAGTAGCTTAAGTTCGCAAGAAGGCCGCGGTGGTTCAGGAGTCTGCTTCGTGTGGTTTAAACCCCAGGAAACTCAAGTAACACTCACCAAACACCCATAAAAGGGAAGTCGCAGTGGAAAGGGAACGTCCAACTTTGGAAAGGGTAAGAACGAGGATTTACGAACAAACGGATTTGGCTGTAGAGGAAGTGGATTACGTAGAAATACTTAAACAGGATACCAAGGAGATTAGTATTATGGCAATGGAAAGTGGATTTAAAGGTGACGTGAGGGATTGCGAAGAACAATTGAATAGATAGATTGAAAAATATTTATTGTTCAGGAAAAAAATCCATAAGAACAAAAATAATGTAGTACGGTACATATTAATTACAAAATAGATCATTACAAAACTGATGAACTTTTAATATTTTGAAATAATTACGCTTAATGTTTTTCCATTTTATAGCTAAACACAACATTGAAAATGCATGAAACCTTAGTTAAAAAAGAACTAATGGAGCTATGCATCAATATGTATGTGATACATACACAAATAAAACTTTCATGTTCTTAACTAGCCAATAATAAAATCCTACAGCTAAAAAGGAACATTAATGACAAGAGTACGAATTTGAAAAAAATGAGAGCAACTTATGCTATTCCCGAGACAGTAAATAGTCATAATATTTCAGTTAAAATGTTTTAACAGATATGCAATTTTTAAATTCAGTTGGGATCTTATTCCATATACCACAAGCGGTAACAAGAATTGATTTACTATAAACTGTAGCGCGATGACTTGGGAAATGAAATAGATTAGGAGTAAAGCTAGTGGACATTGTAGAGTCACAGGGTAACTAAGGAACAAATCATACAAGTACTTCGATGATTTGTTTTCAAATAGAACAAACAAAAAGGATCCTAGAAGGCATTCTCTTCGGCATTCGACGTTGATCCATTTTAGTTGCTTACAATATTGTTTTAAACTTGAGTAACACGCACCAAACATCCATTAAATCGTCGCAGTGGAAAGGGAACGTCCAACTTTGGAAACAGAAATAACGAAAAAAGAAAAGAATCGGATTTGAGTGTAGAGGAAGTGGATTATGTAGAAATACTTAAACAGGAAACTATGGAGATTAGCATTACGGCAAAGGAAAGTGGATTTAAAGGTGACGTAAGGGATCAGAGGTTCCGAAGAACAATTAGATGCTTCTCGTGCGGAAGACAAGGAAGGGTTGGAAAGTTTTGACGGGAAAAATCTGGACGCACTTGAAATTTAAGGACCGCTTAGAAGTAGGGAGCAGAACAAAGATAAAATACAAAGCAGTATAAATATTTGAGAATTAAATGGCATGAATGAAGATAAAATCAATTGAGAAATCATTTTGCGAGTAGCACAATGAAAAGGTAGATTTTATAGTGGTAAAAGCACCCAAAGAATAATAGTCAGGAGTACTGATGCATTATATTTGAGCAGCAGAACAAAGGGATTTGTTTAAATCATGGAAATTATACTTGAATCTTTTTTTTGATCAAGTTAAATTCCCCAACCAAGTAAATACCGATTATTCATAAATATCTTAGTAGTTAATTAATGAAGGTAATGATGTGACAGAACAGCATTGACACTGAGCGACATAAATTAAGATGAAACCCACTGTGAAATTAACTTGCAAGTAGCACAATAAAACGGTAGATTTTATAATGGTAAAAGGACCCAAAGAATAAGTCGCATGAGTACTGATGTATTATACTAGTATAAAATCGTTTCAGGCTTGACTTGGAGGAAGTTCTTTATATCAATGACAAAAAAAACAAATGGTAATTTCTACTCTTCAAAATTGACAGCTTGAAAATGAGATAGAATTTCGAAACAATGGTCGGTAGTTGAGTTTTGTATTAGAGTGAGGAAATAACCATTTGTAGATTTTTATCATGGATATATTTTTTAATCTTTTTTAATCAAGTTCAATTTCCTCGCTTTTTACCCAGGTTAATGCCCATTTTTCACAAATATCCTACTTGGTAATTCATGACGATAATGAGGTGACATGGCGCTTTTAGCTAAACATATTTTAGAAGAATAAATTAAAGGTTGAATTATAATGCTAAAAATGCTTGGTAAAATTTTCTATAGAAGATAGAAAATAATCCATTTAAGTAGGCTTTCCTCAAATAATATAGCCATAAAAATGGGAAATAATAGCACTAAATCGGTTGATGCACTTTATTTTAGGCGTTGGAAGAAAGGCGGAAACAGGATATAGTGGGAGGTGAGAAGGTGATACATAAAACTGATATTGGATACCTCCTAGGTATTTATCGTCTCCTTGAATATAGGCTATTAAGATCGAAAGAGAGTAAAGAACATAAGCAGAGAAAATATCGATTTACCATTTTCCATTATATGCTTTTTTACGAGACCAGCTTAACCACGACTGGTACCCAGCAAAAGCATAGAAAAATGGGGAAATTTATTAAAAAATATGTTGTTTTATGAACACCTCCATAAATTTTCCATACAATCCAATATATTGTAAAACATATCTGCTCCTGAGTGTGCAATGAGAAAGGTTTCAAAGCTGTATATGAATAACCTAAAAAACTATGGGGATGGACCAAGAAAATTTGTCGTAGATAAAAAATTATGAGTTCCCATCGTAGAAAATGACAGGAAACGCAACATCTCTGTTACGTCATAGAATCTAAGGATATTGTAACGTAAAAGCACCTAAAGAATAACAGGTAGCAGAACTGATGCATTGCATTAGAATATTTTTTAAACAAGTTCAATTCCCTACCCAGGAAAATACCAATAAATCATAAATATCATACTGGGCAATAAATGATAATAAAATCAAATGGTTCGAGAGCTCACTTCGTGGAATATTGACATGACAGAGTCATAACTAATATTTTTTATATTCCACACGGTATTTATGAAAAACTCTACCGGTTTCGACCTTTTCAAATTACTCCCAATAGATAACGGAATGAAAATGATTAGTTCAATAACCACTGCCCGTTATGAAATAACCCGTTTTATTTGTCAGAGAGAGGAAGAGGAATTTAAGGCTCTTAACCGAGGACTTCCAGATGGGCGGACGTCATACTTAAATGAAATTTTGCGTGAGATAAAGCGAAAAATGTTTCTGACTGCCTTGTATGCCTATTGTAAAGTTTCTTTTGGGAAGAAATATATTACTTAGTCCTCAAACATATTCCTAAAAGTTATATTTCAACAATTTATGAAAACCTATAACAGCAATAATTTTCATACAACAAACATTAATATGCTATTAGCTTCTACGAACTATTTTAGGCCAAATTATATTTGAGACAAATTGAATTTTTTCTATCCCGCATTCTTGAAATATAAGTAAGGGTTTAATTTATCATCATTAAATGTTCATAGCGTTAACAACAAGAAACCGCGGGAGGCCGATTAGAGGAGCAAAAGAAAAGCGGCGAACCGCTCGGAAAGAGTGCGTGACGTCATCAACTTTTTCTGTGAAAGACTTGAGACAGTATAATTTTCGCAACATAAAACTCGAGAAGTACCAAGGAATTGGGTTAAAAAATTAAAAAAAATCAGCAATTATTATTTCCAAAAATATCACAATCGGCAGTAAAATAAAATTGGAGAACCGGAAGAAACGAAAAATTCTAAAACTACGATAACGCTTTTTGAAGTGTTTACACTCTCATACAGGGTCCTTACATTTAAACAAAATGATATTAAAAATAAATCATATTAAATTATTAGCGTATGGAATTAATCTATCGGTACTAGAATTACTACTCTTGAACACAGAAAATTTTCGTTTATGGGTTTCCGTAGTCATTGTGCAGTTTGTGGGCCGGGTAAATATTCAGTGGGTTGGGTACTTATGAGTGGATAGCTACAGAAATAATCACTTAACCCTAGTAGGGTGACATAGAGGCAAAGCACCTAGTGCAATCCTCTTACTCTTCAGCAATATATATCAATTTAGTTAAAGTATACTATGCAATTAATAAAAATATTATAACAAACAAATAACAAAAAACCTAGAAAATTGAACATAAACGTTTTAAGTTTCGTGCATGAAGTAGAAGGTGAAGTAGACGGAGGGGAGGAGGAATTACTAAGTGCTTTAACTAGATTTGCCTAGGCTTAGACAGACTTATCTGCTAGTTTTAGATTGATTGAAAGGGATAGGCCTTATTCAGAATTTAAGAGGGAAGTCTACGGAGAGAAGGGGGAATGTCAATATACTTTTAAATACTCCAAAAATCTACCTTAATAGTTAAAATACTTTAATAATAATAACAATAGTAGTACTTGGCAATCCTTTGTGGGTAATAATGTATTTTTTCTCATTCCTAACTATATCATGAAATTTTGAAGCAAGAAATTTTCGAAATTGCCCACTAGTATTTGGTTTTGAAATCCAAGTAAAAATTAAATGCGTAGTAAAATCTGACATGCATCAGGGGACAGACTGAAAAACGGAAAAACACACGTCTCTCCATTTTCCAAACTTATCGACACGGGAAGAAAATTGGCGAACGAGCCTAGTGTTTGGGGTGGATTTTTTTCCTTTTTTTTAGGGAATTGAGTGGAGGAATGTTATTGACCCGTTGGGAAACTGAATTGGCCCTCCTCGAAAGGGTGAAACATTCATGGAATGCAACAGCGCGTTCGTCGGATATGGGCCGGCATCGCTCTCGCCCTCCGCCACTCGCATCGCTAAAGGCCCGCTGTCCCTTCCGTTCCACCGTTAGCAATGCATGGCGGCGGCGGCGGCGTCGGTTTTGGGTCAGTTTATACATTTTGGCCGGGCAGGTCTCGGGGGAGAATTTTAGGGCCGGCCGTGCGCGCGCGAATCGCCGGCCCCGCTCGTCCGGTTTGTGCCTCTCCCGGCCCTCAAATTGGTTCTTTTGCATTCAGGCGAGCTTCTCTCGCGAGCATAGGCGCACGGACAAATGGCGCAAATCGCCGTAAAACTGTGGAGCTGACGTAACGTGAAACATGATACATTTTTTTACCTTCCCCATTTTTATCACGAGAAAAATATGAGCACACGAGGCCGTGCGTAATGAGGCAACAACCTGGATATTTGCTTGAAGTATTCTCGGGATAGCCATTGGTTTATTTCGTTTTATATAAATTAACATTTAAACAGGCGACTGGTCCATTGTCATCAGGGCGAATTACAACTAAAATTATTTAATTGTCATATGTGCTTTAAATAATTATCATCAGGGTTGAACTTTAACTGAACAAAAACATTGAGATGTGATTATTAGCAGTCACAAAAATCAGGTTCCTCCTGATCGGCCGAAAAGATTAAGTAATTCGGATGAAAAGGAGGAGTTTTATAATTTTTTTGTTTGCTTAAATATGGAATTGCACGCATTGCTAAGTTTATACCCGTGTCTCGATTTATAGTATGAGGGTCACCTTATAATTCAGTGGCGTAACTACGAATATGCTTTGGGGGGTGATGAGATAGCCTAGGGTGGCGACTGCCCCCCCCAGGCATAGGGGGGTCCGAGAATGCAAACAAAAACTAATGCACCCAAAATTTCTGACACCACAACCTTTATTCTAGGTACTTTCAATTTTTACAGTGTATGAAAACATCCTTTAGGAACAACATGTCACTTTTTAGTATAATCTCCATCCTTTTCAATAGCCTTACGCCACCTTGGGACTACTTAAGACGTGTATTCCTGTTTGGTAAAGCACTCACAAGGAGCGCTGAACAATGAGAGGTGTTTGTGCAATATGGGGTCTACCGCTGCGTCCACTATCTTCAATATTGGCGTGCCCGTTCTCACCCGATATTCGTTGTGCCCACTATACTGTATTGCGATCGACATTATCATTTCTATGCACTCCCTGCAACCTTTCGTGAATGTTTCCGACCGTCTCATTCTCACAACATAACAGCGCGTTGCTTAAGATGGACAACAAATGAATCCACTTTCTTATACAACTGCTACTACCTCGCCATCATCGGTATTGTGTTCAAATAAATTTGAATGGAAACGGGAAGGATGCTTCTACGTAGTTACAATTGTGGTGTCAGGATATTTGTGTGGATTACTTTTGGAGTACCCCTCGCAATTTCACTATGCCTGATCTAAGTGGCCTCCTTAGCAAGCCCGTCCCAGAAGTTGTTAGTCTGCCGTTCCATTCAACTTCTTGAAGAGGCTTCCTAAGGACGCCTCATCCATACACAGCTATTAAAACCGGCTGAAACCCTGAAAATACTTCACGCTTATAATTCGCAGGGAAATATTCACGTATTATTTAACCTGGATATTGGTTGCGAAAAAATTGAGAATGAACAAAAAAGTTGGCAGGGAAACGTAAAATGCTCTCAACTTACTTCCACCCAAAAAGATGTCTAGGCACTTTTGAAGCCCACGAAAACCCTACTTTTGTAGAAATTCTCCGAGCTGAAAGTTTTTCTCCGTTTTGAATATCTATATAATCTCAGATGAGCCGCTATACCTAAAAACGGAAATTAATAAAAAATGAAATGTATGGATATCTCTCAAAGCTGTAATTTCCTTGGAATATAGCTCAAGAGGAAGATTTATACATCAAACAACGAAAATGAGCAATAATTTATATTTAGGAAAAATTAAAAAAACGAATTACTGAGAGAAAAAATTTGATAGAATATATATAATTAGTATACAATTAACCTTTCAAATACTTGGAAAAAAGTATGCGGCCAAAACAATACAGTTACGATATGTTTACCTCACGTTTATCATTAAAATTACCACGATGCTTTTCCTATGGCGAAGTTTTCCCAGTTAAAAATAACCTTGCCATTGATTTATGCAATGCCTTTAGGAATGTTTCATCCAATTGGGAATCGATCCCCGTAGACAAGGCATTGCAAGTGAAAAATTCCAGAGCCCTATCACAAATATTCAAACTCATCATAGAAGTAATAGGCCCTTGGCGATATTCCAATTCCAAAATTCGAGATATCAATAAGTTCTTATTGCTCCTAAAATGTCAGAGTTCCGTAAGGGGGAGCCGGGAATAGTCATAATTTAATATTTAAATTCCACCATAGCACACATACTCGTCTGAAGTCGGTTACTCCATTTACTATACTTTTCTTTAAAGTTCGGCAATTGGAAGGTGACGAAATATATTCATATATAATATATTCATAATATATATATAAGTCAATAAGAAGATGAAATAATATCAGAATAAATTTTTCGTCGAACACGAGGTAAGTTTGCTTTAACCTCGAGAAAAATGGGGCCATGGCATGTGGAATAATTTTCGCGGCAGTGACACATTACTAAGGGTCTACTAGTCTGAGGCAAGGAAATTAATTGAAGCTTTTATCAAGGGAAGTCGCATGCAGCCACGCATAATGTAATAAGCATATTTTCATACGAATATTACAAAAGGGAATCCTCAAGTCGGCCTCTAAACGTGTTGTCACCCACCTCGCAGTTAAATGGGTTTACTAAAGTCGCCACTCGCGTCGCTGATGGACAAAGCGATCCGAGTTTCACGGGGAAATAAGGTGCATTTTTTATTCAACAACACCAAAATTTATATCCATGACGATATGATTTAAAACCAACACACGCATGAGGCACAGATCTCACTGAAACATGTCTTAATAATCACCTATTAAAACTGGCTAAGGTAGGAAAGTTTTCTTCGCTTGATAAGGTATTAATAATAATCCATATTTAAGCCAAGCGCCACCAGCTAGCAGCGTACTCTGCTACCTGCTAGCATCCTGCGTCGTATCAGCGCTCAAAGCCTCGCCCCAAGGTCATCTCCCTTGCGGCAGCGGGAACCAGAACGACGTCACACGGAGTTTTCCCAGCATTCATACTTAGCCGTCGCGTTTCGCGCGCTTGAAAATTTTCACTTTTCATTTAATTGCAAAAAATAGATATCGTCATTTAAAAATCTAAAAGCGTGAAATACGTACTCCAGGAGTTATAATATTTCGATTTAGGCAATAAAAAAATGATAGGAAACCACCCTATTGGTGAGGAATACTGGAGACTTGTTTGTTGCAAGACGAGTCAAGTCTTTCGATTCTCACGCCAATATTTCCTAATCTAAACCATCGACTGCTCCTATTTTTAGGCACTATTGGAAGAAGAGGATTTTTAGGCCGATGTGAAAACCGATTGGGGCTGGCAGAATGTCAAAACGAGGACAGACAGGTGTGGGGAAGCGCTTACTAATCGGGTCAGCACGTGACTTGTAGGCTGGACATGGGACTTTGACGTGGGCGCGGAGAGGAAAAAAAATATGTCGCCACTATCGACAACTATCGAACGCCAAGAAACTCGATTAGGGAGGTATCTCAAAATAATTTAAGAGTCCAGCGTGGAGAATTGAGCAAATAATTTGTTTAGGGCCGTAAATGGATTACTTCTTCGGATTATTTTTTTATAAGCTGGGTAAGAAGCGAAAAAGTTATTTCGGAATTATCACTCGAAAAATATCATTATACTCGACGAGGATGTAAGAAAGTTATGCTTCATTGATATAAATATTGCGCCACATTAACTGCAATCAAGAGAATTTGAAAAGAATTTTACGGAAACAAGAAAAACATTGGGGATGGAGTTTTCCAGAGAAAACTTTAACTCAGTTACGAAGACGGCAATAGCGCTCAGAGGATGAACAAACTCCCATTAGGATATATTGGATATCAGTGGCAAGCCTAAAATGTGAGTATTACTGCAAATATACGTGACTAGCTTACCCGGCGGAATTCGTACCGCCTAATAATCAATAAACAGTCTATTTGCACCATTTATAAATCCAGAGCGGCTACACTAATCTAAGATTATTCGTCATGATCGCGAATGATACCACTTCACGAAAACCTCTATTAATTTTTTAATGAGTCGGTATACACAAACATCTCCTTACAGCTTTAATATCCAGTATAATGCGAAATTAAATCATCTGGTGAGGTGCAGATGACAATTTTTGATGAACAAGGCATCATAAATGTCATGCTTTAGAATATATTTAAGCTAAATAACTTAGTCACTCAATAAAACGTGCTTTTCGTAAGACAAATAATTGAATAAGAAATACCTATAATTGCACTTATCCTCCATATTCTATTATTCACTTCCTATGATGCACCAGCTCACAAAATTGTAACAGGAAAAGAACGTAAAGAAAATAAAACGCTAAAATTAATTTTTACCAACCTATCTTTTAAGGAAAGGTTGTTTAGATATCTTTCTACTGCAATCGTGTATCGGCAACAAGAGAGGAACTACATTATGTGCACTTTCTAACTATGGAATTAATAACATCCACACTTTCGATTCTATAATCGCACTTATCCTCCATATTCTATTATTCACTGCCATTGATGCATCAGCTCAAGAATGACATTGCACATTAAAAAGGTTAGCAACAGATAAAGGACGTAAAAAAATAAAACGTTATCGCCATCACAAAGAATGGAAATAAAATCATTTTTACCTACCTATCTTTTCTTATATTTCTCCTCTTTTCGTTTGAATATGCTTTGATGTGATCAAATTTTTGTTCATACGGAAAGAAGCCATTAAAAGATTGACTTTTCAAAAATTACTAAGTAAATATCCTACCTTATCTTTATTATCCTTTCGTTTTAATTCCTTTATCTTCTATTCCAAGCAGCCCCATGACACTTCCTATCCCACTCCATTGGGAAACCATGGTCTTTTATTGAAGTCGTTTCCTCAACCTGCCGCACGTTTGCCGGGGCGGCGCCACGTATTCTGGAGGGCAAGATTAGCGGGTAAGTTAATTTCCGTATTGTTGAGCGCATACTACAGGTGAGTGAAAATAGTCATTTTTGTAATTAATTAAGATTTAGTTTTCATTTATTTTCGAATGTTAGTCTTCTGCATTATTTCCTTATTGTTCTACATTAATATTTCGTGGATATATATCGCGGATTTACTGAAAAAAGGAAAATGCCATGGACGTGTGTGGTACCGCGTTGCACCACTGGTTATGGCCACAAGACTTCGGGGATTTCGCTTTTTAGAGTCCCCAAGGACCCTGAGAAGCGATGAAATAGCTGTATGATTCCTTTTTTTGGTGTGCTAAAGCTCCAAAATTTATACATATTTTAAATTACAGGTTCTGCTGTTCCAGTGGTCAATGTCATTCACAGTGGAGGAATGAAGTAACACTGAGAGAATGCAAGATGTGCGACGGCTTTCATCAACTATTCATCATTCTCTCCTACTAAATTGAATCTCTTAGAATGATTAGTAATTAGAAATAGAAATTAGTAATAGAAAGAATTAATAGAAATGTTAAATTGTGAGTACTAACAATTTATTTTTCATGACATTACCTTGCATTGATTGTATAAATAATCTCATTTCAATAGCATTGTGTAATCATTCTGGAAATGTAGATTTGATGTGTGTGTACATTATACAAGTTGGAAAAATGTGAATCGTTTTCATTCTTAATACCTCTTTCGATGATTTCTTTTAATGCAGCTGTTATCGATGGTGCGTGCAACTCTCATGAAAAGTACATTTACCGCGTATTAGCCTGTGGTTTCTGTCGTATTACTCATCTTATTTTTGGGTGAGGGATAATATTTCAGATTTGCCAGCACCTGAAAGTGATCAAACATCCGCATATCCCTCGGATTATATACATTGCACTGTTTTCGTGGTAGTTTATTCGGAAATTATTTGCAAAATCTCTTTCGTTCTAATCTTTCATATGGTGTTTTACTTACTTAAATCTCAAATTATTCCTTTGGTGAGTAGGCAAGCATCGTTATAAAATAGCCTTTAACGGTAATAATGGTACTTCCGGAAATTATTCACCCTGTCCAACGATTAAATATGCCTATTCTATACCCGCAAAACGTCCCTAGGATAGAATCGTTTTTTTTAGGTTTGCTGTGCCCTGCCATTATTAGTATCACTTGATCGAGACTCAGGAGATTAAAAACATTAACATACGTCACTTCATAAGAAGTATTTCACTTCGGCCTTGGTAAGAAGCCGTTTGCGTTTCTAATATTATATTTGTTAATAGTGTTTGAAAGCAAGGAATAACATCTATATTCTTATAAGGCCGTGGAAACATGCCGATGGGCTCAGAGGCAATGGTGCGTACGTAGCTTCTATGACAACTTATATTAACGTTTACCACAAGATAGCTATAAATAATTATTTCCTTAAAAATTCCTTTCCTCACTACATAAGGTTTTAACTGCTGACAATCTTTCGTTATGGCTGTAACTGATTTTACAAAGGTATGGAAGCAGACGAAGCTGAAATCCAACGCCTTCCATTTGATTAATACTCACGTATGAGAACGATTTCTAGGTATTTTTCGCTATAAGATGTTAAGTTCATGTGAACTTGTTAACTAGTAACCACTTTCGATGTGTTTATATTCATTTTTGCCATAAATTAGTTCATAATTACTGAAGTATCGTATACAGATACGTATAAAACTTGCCCTTCAGGATAGGTGGCGCCCCTACCGGCCTCAACGGGAAACGGCTTCATTAAATGACCATGCCTAAACGGAGAGTGTCCAGACCTTCTCATATTCTAAGACCGTGATTCCAAGTTAGCTCCTCTTGTGAGCATAAACAAATATGTTGCTATGATGTTTTATTTGTATCTGATCGCCGCGACGCCATTGGAA
Source organism: Ischnura elegans (assembly GCF_921293095.1). Classification (NCBI taxonomy): domain Eukaryota; kingdom Metazoa; phylum Arthropoda; class Insecta; order Odonata; family Coenagrionidae; genus Ischnura; species Ischnura elegans. The sequence continues at coordinate 18,573,097 of NC_060255.1, forward strand.
TTTGGTGGCCATTTTTTGAACTAATCCCTTTACCCAATTTTAATATAATAGACAGTTAAATAAGTGGAAATTTACTGCTTTCATTATTTTTCCTGGGGTTTCAGACAATTTTAGAGGGGGTCTTCGTAAGACTTTTTGTCGTATCTCGTCTCGTTCACCCCAAACATTTGTATGAGTGAGTGAGTGGTCGTTAAGGGACTTTATGATATATAGATTACATCCGCAGCTGTAGACCTTTACCACTCTTATTCCATAGTTAAACCAGCAAAGTTAGAAAGAGGCTTAATTCAGTGAAAATTGAGGGATTCCTAACAGAATATTGATCGCAAACAATTGTAAAACCCTTCACAGCTGTGATCTTAAACAAAATCTGATCTTTCCGGAACACCCCCTCCTTGCTAAAATATACTGTATATTTCTCAAGTACATTCGAATTCCACTATGGTACATATTTAAATATTCTCTCCTCGTTTGGGAGCAAACTTCTCCGTAGTCAGTTACTCTTCATCATATTTTCTTTTAAGTTAGATAATTGGAAAGTGACAAAATATATTTTCAATAGGCACACGAAATAAAAGTAGAAAATAAATTATTTCTCAAGCAGGAGGGAAGGTAGGTTTTCCTCAAGAAAAATGTGACCATGACTTTAGGAATAAATTTTCACGACGGTGACTCAGTAGTAAGTCTACTTGGCTATACATCTCAATTAAATTTCAATTTCATAAGAGCACACATTTCAATACTCTTTAAGGAGTAAACTATTCTGTTATTAATCACTCTCTTTTTATAATTTTCGATAAAGTTAGGCAATTAGGAAATATATCTTCCATAAGCAGATGAAATAAAAGTAGGTAATATTTTTCGCCGAAAAGGAGGGAAGATTTTTTTTAAAATCGTAAAAAATAGAGCCGTGAGGTGAGGAATAATTTTTGCGAAAGTGACTCTTTACTAAGGATCTAATCGCTTGTATATTTCGATTGAATTTCAATTCCACTGAAGCACACAATTCAATTTTCTTTCTTGGGCGAAAAATCCACAGAGGAAAAATTATTCGCCTTGACCGGGATTCGAACCCGTATCCCTCGATTTCCGGCCGGATGCTTAAGCCCCAGCGGGTGACTCCGTAAAAGTTATCACCGTAGCTAGTCCCGGTATACTTAAACAATTCTCTTTCCTCGTTTGTAAACGAAATCTTCCGTAGTCAGTTACAATCTCTAATATATTTTTCGTTAAAGTTGGGCAATTCGATGGCGACGAAATATATTTTCAATAAGCAGATGAAATAAAAGTAAATTATCCGTCGAACAAGAGAGATGATTGCTTCAACCTCGAGACAAATGAAGGCATGACGTGCGGAATAATTTCCGCGGCAGTGACTCATTACTAAGGCTCTTCCACTAGCCTGAGGCAAGGAAACGAATTCCGGGACTCCGGAAGGTGGAAGGGGAGAGACAGTTATGACCTACGAGTCAATGGCGACGTGGGTCGGGCGAGATCCTTGACTTATACAAGCGTGGGCAGCCCGAGTGCCATGGACCGGGCCATAAATTTTCTTTCTAGGAGCGAAATATCATTGGAAGAGGAAGGAAGGCCTCCGGAAAACTGTGTTGGGGCCTCGGAAAAACCGATGGAGCAGAGAAGCAGAGCGAAAAATAAAATAGCTTAAGTATTTAATATATAGAATAACAGATATGCGTTGGCACTCGGAATTTAGCAAAACTTTTACATTATGACATCCGGATATTTTTTAGTTTCCTGAGGCGACAAGCAAACTAACTATCACCGCGGGGGATTTGAAAACATATAATAACGGTAAGATTTTTTCACTTTCAAACAAGTTTTGAGGTACTTCTAGGAAATGGAAAAAGAAGGGATGAAAAATACGTTTATGCGTACGGGATAACCACTTCCTTTGTCCGTTTCGGTCCGTCACAACATATTGATGCTTTTCATGCTTTAAGTTTTGTAAAAGTCTTAGAACAATATAAAGAATCTTATGACTTTGATATTGTATTTTCTCGGCGTTCTTTAGAAATTTAGATTTCAGGCGATGTGTTTCATGTATCTAATATACCTTTCCATCATGTTATCAGCCCAAGAACAAGAAGCATCATCGTACGAGAGGCAACGCGATATGCTCTTCTTCATATAACTCAGTACCATGCCTGTTACTATGAAGGAGTAAAGGGAACGCTACTGAGATTGTCAACGGCAACTATAGATCCATACTTCGTCCTTTCCATACACAGACCATTACTAGACATGGTAATATTCAATTTGTAGTCAGTCCCTTTAATATTCTCTAAAAAAATTGCGGAGCATTCGCGCATTACATCAACATATAATAGGATTAAATAATAATCCATAAATTCCACAGTATGTAACAAAAATATAATGAATGAATCATTTCATATGGGATACAGAGAAACTGGATTATTATAAGATCATAATCTTGAAAAAATATTACATTACGACTTCCGGATATTTTTGAAAATGTTTAAATTTTCAGAAGCGACAGTGAAACTCAAATCACCGCGGGGAATTTGAAAACATATTAGTAAGGGAATAACCAGACGCGGTAAAATCATATTTGTAGTCGGTCTATTTAATACATTCTAAAATATGACAGATAATTAATCATAAGTTATACCAACATAGGATAAAAGAAAAAATAATTAATGATCCATAATTCCAATGTTTTGTATTAACTTTCGTTTCTTTTTTCACCATTTCCATAACTAAGATTCCTTCCTATCGTTGTCGTTGAATAGAAGGGAAATTTTAATAGTAATTATATCAATTTCAGTAATACATAAGCAAGAAACTGTACTCTTGAGTTAAATCTAGGGTTATTAAAAATGGTAGTGCGAGAGAATAAAAGCGAATGCTCTCACCAAAGAGAGAAAATAATTATATAATGCTTATATCAATAGTATTCACCCCAAATCAATCTTCACCACGAAAAAGCTTCGGCATAAGATCTTTTTAGTGTTTTTATAAAACAAGGTTGCTCAACTTTCTACGAATTCTTTAGTTACTCCCTTTGCAGATCAAGTAGAGAAATATGCTAAAATTTTCGATGCATGCATCAAACAAATTTACTGCGAATAATATCGACAAAATTTGCTGTTTCTGAAAATAGGGAATCATAAATCGTTATTATCTAACTAACGGACTATCCATAAAACGAGGTATTTGAGCGACACAATAGACTGAGTCACATTGTGCTAATACTTTTTCTGTGTAAAAATAGGGATTATTTCTTCATCTTTAAATATTTTTAACTCAATTTATGAATGATTAGTAGAGTAAAAGAATGAGAAAATTGGAAATTCATTATAATTAGGTAATAAAAGACTCTTAAATAGAGCAAAAATCACCCCCAAAGGATTCCCCAGTAGACATTTCAATCGATTCACAACGTGGCCCATTATAATCATACTCCAGTGGTATCTTTACCCAAAGTTGATTTTCCGAGCGCGATAATTAACGATTTTTCGATGACACAGTCTAAATAAATAGAGCGAGAATTTTATTAGGTATTACCGAAACAGGCGCAAAAAATGTAAATTAAGTTAACTTTATGACTTAAAATAACAATAAAAAAGAATTTTCAGCCCCAGTAACAAACTACCTCAAGGAAAGTAAAATGAATGTCGCTAAAAAAAGTTACAAGTTAACGCTCAAGATTTTAGGGGTAGTTTATAATGCTGTATAATTTTGGGAAGTTATACGGTAAGATTTTTTCACTTTCAAACACATTTTAAACTTCTAATCATTGGAATAAGAAGAGATAAAAATTACATACATGCGTACGGGATAACCACTTCCTTTGTCCGCTTCGGTTGCTCACCGCCACATAATATTGATGCTTTTAATGACTCAAGTTTCGTAAAAGTATAAGAACGATATAAAGTATCTTATGAATCAGACATTGCATTATCTCGACGTTTTTTTAGAAATTTAGATTTCAGGCTATGTGTTTCATGTATCTAATAAACCAAACCTTTCCATCATGTCATCAGCCCAAGAACAAAGACTACCACTGTAGGAGAGGCAAAGCGATATGCTCTTCTTTATACAACTTTGCACGATGCCTGTTACTATGCAGTAGCAAGGGGACGGCACTCATAGTGAGATTGTCTACGGCAACAATGGATCCATACCTCGTCCTTTCCATACAATTGATGAAAAAAGGAGTGGAAGATCTTTGGTTACATGGCCCCTATGTTTCCAAGAGTTGTTATGCTGCAATTAATTTTAGTTACGATGAGTGGACAAATGATTTTTATTTTCCAGGGCAAAGGCTTAAATTTTAATAACTTAAACGCTTCCTTGTTGATGATGAGGGAAAGGGAACAGGATATTAAAAAGTTTGTGATATTTTTTATTTCAAATATTCCAAAATGAAATCGTTCGATAAAAGCGAAACATGCAGCACCTATGGTCTAATATTTTCTCTTCGAATAGCCTACAATACCTGATTCGAAAACAAAAAAATGTGTGTGAAAACACAAAGAAAACCTTGTAAAGCTAGAGAACGAAATTTTGCACGTGCTGCCGCTACACACGCGGCCTAAGGTAAAACCCAGTTTGTGAAGAGGAAATACTGATGTTGCTTTATGGTGCATTCGTATGTGTATAAAACCTGTTTGCGAGATTACATGAATAACTTGCCAGCGTCTACAAGTAAAAGAAAGAAAATTCAATGAGAAGCCATGGAATTTCATTTGCTTTATTATGAAATGCAATTTTATAGCTCGTGCGATATAAATGTAGATATTGTAATTTTTGTCGCAAACATGATCCAATGTCTTCCAGAAAAGCTGTCAGCATAATTACACCTGAAACGGTTAATGTCACTCTTTCCATCACCAATCTTAAAATGAACGTAAAAACGTGCAATTTTTGGTGCTTTGAAAATCCCGTTATTATTTGAAAAAGAAAGATAAAAGAATTAAATGTACAAGAAAATTGAAGCACAGTGAGAATGATAAGTCAATTTTGGGGAAAATGCAAGAAAAATGCAATGGATTGCGATGCATAAGAGAAATGCAGTCGAGGAAAAGAGGGCATAAGAAAATATAAAATGTGCCAGTACGTGCCAATCTGGCTCTCCAGCAAGGAAACTTATATTTATATCTGAATTCTCGAAGCGTCTTTCTTCCGCGGAATTCCAACGTAGCAGTGCCTTGCTCCAAATACGGAAAACACTCCGCTTTCGCCTTTTTTTCTATTTCATATTTATTTTACTATATGCGGACCCAGAGTTTACTAGAACGCCTAGAAGAGCAGAAATTCTCAACAGATGAACATTTGAACTTATTACATCGGAGGCAACGATTTTCATGCAAGGACTGCTCGAGGACAACGCATGGAAATTTTCCATAACAAACAGAAAACTTTGTCCTAGCGTGTTATTTGTTTTTAAAATTAGCCCAGGTAGCGAATTTTTTACGTTCTTTCTGCAGAATTTTTATTCGATACCAAGTCGCAAATAAGGATTCTGAGTTTGAGCTTGTATAAATAAGTCTGGTCGGGTTTTACTATTTTCTCAAGAATCACCTCCGATCGAAAATGCGGTCGATTCCACGGAACATTAAGTGCCATGAAATAGTTAATTTCGTTGAATAAAACGTAAAAAAATCTTCAAGTTATGATGACACAGATAAATGATAACGTTGTAAATACCCACTTTCTATATTAAATACCGATCATGTCTACTGGTCAATTATTTAGGTACTGAAGGTAGATCTAAGAGCTAATTAATACTTGAGGAGGAAACATACATTCATCGTCACTCAATTACTAATCAGTCATTCATTCAGTCATTATTTAGGTACTGAGGGTAATTCTAAGAGCCCCTTAAATACTGTTTGAGAAGAAAACATACGTTCATCGTCACTTCCCACCACCCCCGTTGACCCTACCGTTTCCTTGCAGCTGATTCATTTTACCCCTCAAAGTTACATATCAACCCTCCCTTTCATTCCCGTTCAACCATTTCCTCTTTCCCTACACTAAAGAGAAAGAACTTTAAGGAGATCGCAAGACTACTACTTTTTCACAATCTTGATAATGACTGAAATCTGTTGAAACTGTGGTAGGTACTAAATAAAAAAGCTGAAATCTACGAAGTTTATATTTTATCTGAGATCAATGAATCGTAAGCTTAAATTAATAATTAGAATATGCTTCAGTAGAAAGGTTGGGGATAGGATTGGTGTGGTGGCTAGAGTGTTGGCTTCCCACCCCGTGGACTCGGGTTCAAATCCCGGCGGCGGCAGAGAATATTCAGAGACTGCACGATCCCTGCTTGAATGCTGTGTGGAGGATATTTCAAGCGCAAACTCCGTCCGTCGGATGGGACGTTAAGCCGTGGACCCCTTGGCGACTTTCGTTAAGAGTAGGCCAATGCCGACGCCGGATTTCTCTCCAACCTTCCCTCATGGCGCAAATGACCTTAGCTGTCGGTCGCCTCCTCTAAATACACACATACAGCAGATAGTTTTACGGGATATGCTCCGCGTGAGTCCATTTTTGTAGACAAAATTTTCACCGCTATTGTAACGGTCTTCTGCAGGTCACTGAAATACAAAGAAGTGGTATCCACTCTCTATTATATACATAAATTGGAGGCAGGTTTCTATTTCAGGGCTATATAGGAGGCAGGAGACTTCTCATTGATCCGTCTACCCTAGTGTTTTTCGTTTTCATTTTCTCCCGAGTTAGTTTGAGCATTCTTTCCCATGAGCTGAAGAGCTCTTTCTGTCTTCCCAATTGAAGCTTTTCGTGGATTTCATAATCTCCATATACCTATTGTACCTCTCCGATGAATCTTCATCAAACTGTGAAAGCCTACATAAGGATAATCAGCCAATGCCTAATGTGAGTGCAGAAAGTGGAGCAAGAGTATTATTTGAACAGATAACAACAACAACATGAATTTCAATTAAGTATTTGAACTAATTTGTAAGATGAATAATTATAATTCCTTGGATAGAGGTAATAATAAATTGGAATTAAAATGGTGCATGATATGGTCTATTTTATGTAGCAGTGAAGACCTAACCTCTCTGACTCCAAAGTATGCAAAAGCCAGGGTTTGCACATTTCCCAGCCACAGACGAAACACAATGAAGAATTCAGACACAGGAGGCCACAAATTCATAAGGTGCTTGCAATGCTGTGATAACAATTTTTTACATGAAAATGTAAAACTTTACAAACGTATGTTTGATTAATATCTTACGATCTGTATTTTTTCATACTAACAAATCGTGACTCAACATTTGAGTACAAACCTATGACAGGCCAACATATTCATCGAAACAACTTTTGACTCATTTAATTGATATTTTCATCGAAAACTCCTCCTTTGCGTTATGAAGAGAGAAGTATCCAGGGATAAAATACTACAGGTTACCGAATTGATCTTTACCTAATATCCAAAATAAAAATAGTAGGGTGTTGACGCTATGTTTTAGAATCAATTGCATTTACCGGTTTTCATTGATTGGATTCCCCAAGGAAATCAATGTTTGTCCTTGAAACAACACCCTCGCGTGAGGACAAGATAGCATTTTTTTCCTTCGAGGAGCTTTTTATCTATGATTAATGTCTTACATAACAGGCGCGATAGCCTGAAATTCCCGATACATGATTGCCTCCCATAAGAAATTTAAAAAATGATGGCATTCCGGTGACGCAATTTCTTTCCGCAAAAAAAATGTATGGAAAGTAAGACACTAAAGACCAAAATATAAATCCAAGGATTTCCTGGCAAATTGTTTTCGTTTAGTTTTCATATTGATGCTAGAACCATCAGAAAAGCTATTTTTAAACAAAATTCTCGCCATTTTGATCTTAAATAATTAAAGATGCAAACATTCAAAAAGGACCATTCCCTAGGAATTCTCATGTCAGGTTACATAATATTTCGGTGTTCTATAATCGAGCCAGAAATCATTTAGGGGGTTAAAATGTATCTTTTTGATATAGAGTAATAATGGAATTTCAAAGAATACAAAATTATTGAAGAGATGCATATTATGATGCAATCTCTTCATTAACTTGAATGGAAATGCGAAATACTGAAGTAATTTTCCTACCGCAGTATTTTTCCCATTATCATTAAGATACAAAATATTCAGCCACAAAAAATAAGTTTTTACACTCTAATGACCTCATTCTGTCCGTTAAGATAAGAATCCAGTGTAGCCATGTTCCATCAACTAAGAAAAACTCCGGAAATGAAAAAATGGAGACACGTAAAACTAAGGAATATTTAATTTAAAAAGTAAAGTAAAAGCTAATAAGGTAGACAAATGAATTAAAATATATTATAACTTGAATTTTCAATGAAATTCCAAGCACGCCCACGAAAAATTCCGATAATGGAAACCAATACATACACACAGTGACATTGTGCGCATCCCTCTGGCTTTTATTACAATTAATTTCCTAGCTTGAAAAAAACTACGTAAACAGATAAAATGCCAATGAAAATGTGGTATCAAAATGTGTCCTCAAGCATTTTAGATATAAAAAGAAAAAGGGAAGAGGCGGTGGCATAGAAAAACCAAAACAATTAAGTACGCGAGAAAAATTTAATATGCCTGTGAACTTACTTTCCGTTGGAGCCCATCTTCGTAGCAACTGAATTTCCGCTGATGAGCAGGAGTTTGAGGAAGATGGCGTGTGCCTCATAGTACTTTTAATGATAAGGTAAGATAGCGACAAATTCTCATGTGACAAGATGTTCATAATAAAATCATAATGCAAACACACAAAACCACTAAACTTGCGGTCTGTAACGAAACTGACAAAACTATCATTTCAGCTGGATAAAATTGCAAAATATTTCATGAGCGAGTCAGAAGTTACCAATATTGTAAAAGAAAATTCCTGAACACAAATGTTTCATTTTCCAATGTATAACAATTTGCCTTCTCGTTAAGAAACGCAAAAACGACCGCCCGCAAGCTTTAAAAATGCTATTAACCTTCGAAAAACATTGAAATTTTTGAGATTGCGATTCAGTATTGAAAGAACTTAACGCTTGAAAGGGAGTAATAGTGAGGTTCGAAGAACATTGGCACCTAACAAAAAGCCAACTTTGTGACTTGGGCTACGTTCAAGAGGTCTAAAGAGCTAAGTTAGTAAAGTAATGTTTGCCAAAAATATCACGAATTCAGAGCGAACAGAAAATATAAGAAAATTAATGCCTAATTTTGCGAAGAACAACACATGGTTTTTCAACTTGTCACAAGGTTTTGGAAAATGCTGCTAACATTCGATGTTTACGGCGGTAAAGTGCTAATATTGTAAAAATAACTAACCTGCTTTCAATGATCCAAAAATCCAATGATGCTGTAGTTGTAAATATAAAATCTTTAGTTTAAAAACCGATGTAGTGACAGCATAGATAGGCTTATTGCAATCTTGAGTGCCGACTTTCAATCCTTTTCTTTCGTACAATTCTTGTAATACTGAATCGAAATCTCGAAATCTTCATCCATATCCTGATAAAGATAAATAATAGAAAAATCTGTGGTATTAAATTAACCTTTTTATCCTTATCCTGATATTGATTCCCGATTTCCATAACGTATTGCCAAAGACTTGAATAGTAAGTTATTAACATGTTTTTCAAAGCAGGTGAGTGGTCGTTTTTGTTGGACTTAATGAAGAGACAATATCATATTTGTGAAAATGAAGCATTATCGCTCAAAAATGGAACAAAACCATTGCATTCGAAAGACAAAAAACATAGTAAAATCCAATTAGGTCAATGGAAGAACGTAAATAATAGTGTGGTGACTGGCCAGAGCCTTTTAACAATTCAAGAAGACGAGGACTGCAGGAGAGGGAGATCACAGTTTCAGCCCGAATGATTGAATACCGCAAATGCATTAGAGCAAGACTAATTGTCCCGGTTCCGGTGACCTAGTTGCGATAGAATGGGTCGGGACGGATAGGACGAGAGAGGAAGAGGCGGGGTAGGGAGAGGATCTAGGTGTATAGGCATGGTGCAACCTTTGACGAAATGCAATCCCCAAAGGAGCTGGAACCCACGCTCACGGGGAAAGAACGCAATATTTCGCAGAGCTCTCTCGACATCCATCCAATTTTTGGGATTCATTTGCGTGATTAATCTTTTGGAGAGCGACGTGCCCTCTCGCGACAGGTATGGGAATGTTGGCATTGACCAGGGGGGGGATCACAATACTGCACGACACACAAGGCAACGAAGGGAGAGACCACAAGAATACCACGAGGTTTTATTTTTTTTCAAATCGCCTCCCGAGTCACCAAGGATACTGATTACGATGGGAAAATCCCCGAGACTTTCATGGAAAAAATGCAGCGCAAAATGATATGCAGATCCCTATACTTGTAGGCATTTAGTTTCGTATTGATTTCGTATTCGTACTTCATGGTATCAGGAGAGGAGAGAAATTCTTGATGAGGTACACGAGATGTCCAGATACCGTATTTAAAATCCGAAAATGATTCATGGTAAAGGATCGCGCGTAAAGAAGTGACAAAAATGTCATATCGGGTCCCGTTCTTGAACAAACAAAATCAAAATATACTGCAAATGAAATGAGTTCAGAAAGAAATTGTAGTTGCGGGTTGCAAGAAAGAAAAAGTTACGAGAACTTCCCAATCTTCGGGAAAGGAACAGCGAAGTATTTGACATGGTAAAAGATGGCAGGAAACTTAAAAAACTCCGGGAGAATTAATTTAATTTAATTACTGTTAATTACACATTACGCACGACTTCCAAATTATCCTCTGCTGTCTGTCTGTAGAAGAGATGCTGGAAAAATCAACGAATTCAGGAATACAATCATATTTCAACCAATTAAACATTATCATTAAAAGTCGGATGAGTTAAATATTATTAGTGAATGGGAGAAAAGTAAATTGCACTTTACATCACCGATATAAAAAAAGCCCTTCAAGAAAACCTTAGAATTTGGGGACATAAAATATATATATTAACGAATTGCAAGGAGTTTAAATTATTTCATAACTTTCGTGCGCATGACTGCGTAGAATCACTTGTTTCAGGTATTGCTTTCATCTAAGATTGTTTCATATCATACATCATTATCACGTATATAATAATATTTGTCCTGAAAAAATATTTTGCCACGAATATATATTTTGGAATATAACTGATAACTTCTGGCTTAACTTAGTAGACTTTTCCATTATAAAAAATTAAAGAATAAAATTTGCAAGGTTCCATACTATATTGAAAGGAGCAGGACCCTAGAAGAAGTACTTATGCTATGAAAACCGGGTCGTACTTTTTTTATAAATATGTAAGTGAAGCTTAAAAAGTTTATTCTTTTATTTTTACACATTTTTATGGACTCTCCATAAACGCGAGGTACGAAGTCAGAACAATATTGCAGTTCGGTCTTTGGAATAAGCTAAAGATACATTTTGCATGATTTTGCACTTTCCCGGCGAACAGAATAATTAAACTTTCTCCGAGTTTCTTACCCGCGCCAAAACCCGAGAAAAGTTTGTTTATAGATTTATTGCGTTACGAAGAGTGCATTGACTTCTGACTTGCCACAGTTTCGCGAAAATCTTCCAGTGCAACGGCGGATGGAACAGAGCGAATATTAACATTCTTGGCTCCACTCCGCTATATCGGAAAGTGGCAAACTGTCTCCGGGAGACGCGGTCGCAACTTCAATTCTACGTTCTTCTTACAGGCGGAGCGCAGACACACACGGCCGGAAGATTTCTCCAAGTCCGAAGTACCTAATATATGTGCACGCGGGTGCAGTTGCTGACGGGAAATAATCAGAAACTTTGGGTATTCCTTTGCAGTGCTAGCTCGCCAAGGAGGTGAACGCTTCCGGAGAAAGGCATGCAGGGGATGGAGTGGTCTGCAACTTCGGAACTGTACTTCTCCGATCCCCATAACTTCCCGAGAGCCAATGGAGAACTTTGCTGACCCGGACTCCACTTCCCTGCGGTGCTCACATTGTGAATCTTCATCCGGTCGCAGCGGACAGAATATCAACTGGGGCAGGTTGTCTTTCCCAAAGCGAGAGGAACAGTCGTCCACGCAGGTAAACGACACATGAAAAGGGTGCTCACATGAAGACGCAAGACTTTGAGAAAAATAGGAAGAAATGTTAATTAAAGGAAAGCCGCGCAATTCGTGAAAAGCCGCGTTCTTAAAAATGTTTAACGAATTAGGATGGGAGCAGCCAGAGACTTGAAGGCTGTGCGCTTAAATTGTTTGAGCAATAAAAATAGATATCTTCAGAGCGATATGGAGAACGTTACATTAGAATCCTACTACATTTCCAAATCTGACACAGGCGATAAATTAAGGAACTTAGTCAGAGCGTTACCTTTTTCTTTTGTTAAGAACTGGTGTCCTAAAATTCCCCGCCATTCGCCTATTTAGGTGGCTTGCGGGGTTGTAGGTTGAAGTAGATGTAGCTAATAATAATAATTTTGTCTTCACTTCACCCACCAAATTTAGGACTCCACAGTCCTTTCATTCTATTAAGCTGATAAATACGCACATACATCCATGCCCCGGATGGGAGAAAATTCACTCATGTCAGATGAGATTCGAACCCACGACGCCGCGATTAAAAGGCAAGGACTTTACTCCGCTGCCACTGAGACCGGCAATATCCCTAGCACAGCGTGGTTTCGGTCCACGGACCTTTAGATCATGGGCCCAGCACGCTTCCACTGCGCCATTCTGCTATACTGCTATCTGCTATTGGGCTATTGTCTATTTTTCTAGATGAATCGAGAGCCTGAATATGAGCAAATGGACTGCGAAACTATACGGAGGAAGTAGAAGAAATTAAAAGGGGATAGGTACCTTGAAAATGAGAAGAAAAAAAATAATAGAAGGGGTTAGTCAAAGTTATACCCAAATTCATCTTCATCATGCGCACATCTGAAGGATGAACAGGAGGCTTACCCAATAACTCCGCTGGCTATTTGGACCACAATGAGTAAATCACATCTATAAACACACACCGCCGAAACTTGAAACTCCTGTTTCGGGACAAACGTCGCCATTCGTAGGAAACAAAGGGATCCAGAACTCAAAGGGAGTAAGTGGATACCTCCCGAGGCCAAAGAACAATCGGAGGCCGAAAATACAAAGCCACGCGAAGCACCAGCGGTTGGACGACGCGAAAAATACACCAAAATGAAAAACAACGCGACTCAATCAGTACCTGGCGTATGGGCACCTCCGAAGAGTCTCAAGAGTGCGAAAGCAAATTTAAAAAAATATGTTTGAGTATCCTGCAGAGGAGAAGACTGAGGTGGTATTATGTAACCTAGTCCCGCCAGACCGTATTCGGCGCTTACCGACGTCATTTCAAAAAGATAAAATTTTGAAAGCAAGACGAGAGGCAATATGAGAATTTTCTGGCAATATTTCCCCAGAATAGGCAGAGTAGTCATTAATAGGAGTGACGACGATAAGTTGAGTTCGGGAAACAAATACCGTTAGAAATCATTCTTTTGAAATCGATTGCATAACTTCTGTCAGACATCTCTTATGGTTCGAGGTGTGAGTAGATTTATCTAAAAAAACCATTATAGCTGGCGAATATATACATACACACTTAAAGTGTGTTTCACAAGAAGTAAATTAACAATCAGCAACCACGCAATACAAACTCTATAAGATAATAGCAAAAATAGATTTGGATAAAGGTAGATCTCTCTGCAAGAAAATGGTCATCAATATTTTCCAAACGATATTATCTGTATATAAACCAGGGATGAGATCCGGTGTGTAAATATAATTAACCTTTGCCGGGATTCAAACCCAAGATCGCCTGAATGACTTGAAAGAATGGTGTCAGGTACACCACCAAGGTATCCTCATCCAAGGCGAATCTCGTACTCCACGAACCGCCTACGGTGTTGGCGACTGAAGTCTACATTTTGTCAAAGGAGAAAGAACTGGGCACCTATAAAGATGAGACGCTGTCGAATCGCACGCATGATAAATCCATTCATTGAATCAAATAAGCTATAAATTTTGTTCATGTGGTGCTGAAATTAAAAGAATTTATCGTTTTTATTTTACTGCTTGAACGGCTTTCGCTTTTATGAATTTGCCACCGAAGACATTCATCCAGAAATAAGCCTGATATTATGAAAATTTTAAACTTTTGGGCACCGGCAACAATCATTAATAAATATTCGCTTTTGAAACAGATATTTTTGAATTGTTATGCATACAATACCGGATTGAATATATTCTCAAAACATCCCCAGCTGGAAAATTCGGAAGAGATACCTGTAAAAAATCTCTTAAAATTCAAACTCAAACCCAGTCAAATTCAACACTATGACAGTAAAAAGGCAGTAGTTTTCTTAATCAGTGGATAGGTAATTATGGAATATTCGTTTTCTTAGCGGGCAGTCGCTATAAGGGAAAAAATTAGAATTGGGGTTAAAGCCCTACAAAGTCTACTGAGGCACCCTCCCTTAATTATAAATTTATAAACCCCGGCTATGTGCCTGGCTCAATGTATTTCATTACCATCATCATAACCGGTCAAAAATCCCAAGATTGTTTTGACGTAACGCTGCAATCAATTCTCCCATCAATTAATCTTTTCACACCTACGAATTTCTTTACTTTTACATCCTTTTTCATTCGTTCCATATATTTCATTTGAGGTCTTCCTTTTCCGTTCTTGCCATCCACTTGTCCCTCAACGATTGCCTTGACCAGGCCATCATGTCTCAAGATATAGACTATAAAGTTGTTTTATCTTCTCATCAACGTTTTCATGAGGCTTTTCTTCTCTCCTACTCTTCTTAGGCCTTCCTAATTACTTATTCGGTCGATCCATTTGATGATCCTCATCATTCTTCTGTTGCACCACATTCTAAAGACCTCTACCCTTGGTTTCTCCGCTGCTGTCATTACCTTGTCTCACTTCCGTAGAGAAACATACCTCAAATGTAAGTTCTGATAAATCTTTTCCTTACTTTATAACCTTGCCTGCTGGCAGTAAAATCTATGTTACTTTACATCTTGAAATTTAGAAGTGTATTTCCAATAGCCAATTAAAATAGAAACAAATGCCTCAGAAATCGATTTAACGGTCGGATAGGCAACCATCGCCGATGAGGAGAAGGTCTTTTTATCTGTCTGAGGAAGTGATAAGAATATTTAAGTAAATCGTGAGCATAAAAAGCAAAATAAGCCTGAATTTTATCAGCAAATAAGGTAATCTTCCCAAAAGATTGATAGTGAGGTTGCGAGTATTCGAATGGGATTGAGAAAATGTGATCCTTTCCTCTTTAAATCGAATAGCAGGCACGGCGGGGCCACGGGGACATAATGCGTATGTGGAGGACAAAAGGCTTAATCCATGAGCGGTTAATTCAGGAAACTGGAGCCGGCGAAGGGTAACGGCGGGGCGATTATGTAAGCCTTAAAGTAAGCGGAAGCGAACATTAGAGGCGAGACAAGGGTGCGAGGGGAGGCTGCGAATGAGGTTAGGGGGACGACCGACCCCTGGTGGGGGAAATGTACCCCATGTTTCACCGCTTCCCACGGAACACGGTGAATTGCAGCGGCGGCGAAGTCGGCTGCTTAGGGAAGGAGTCAGGCATAATTGATAAGAGTGAAAATTTAAAAAATGCCGCACTAAAAATTAAAATCATTTCTAAACTTATAACCTGTCAGCTAATAAATAAAACGGAGAAATAAATAATGTGGAATGGTCTGGAAAACAGACTTCAAAAAGTTGCCGCGGGCGATGAACGAAAAGATACTGTGAGCGCCGTAGATTTTTATCTTCCTCAGATCCGATCGTCAACAATTGATGACGGAAAAAGAATTCTTAAATAGTAGAAATACTTTTCAGCGTAACGACTTGTTTAGAAAAGTTTTGATAAAATGTAACACTTCTAAGGCTAAACGACGTAAATATTTTTTTCGGGTCTCGGCAAATTTAAAATTTTTGCATTCGGACTGAAAGTGTTATGAGGACGACCGGCCCCTTGTGGGGGAGCTTCGAATGTGATACACGTTTCACCGCTTCCTACAGAACACGGAGAATTGCAGTGGCGGGGGCAGTCAGGTGCGTAGAATAGGGAACACAACGTGAATTCTGTACCCTCCGAGGCTGCACCGAGAAACGAAGGAATAGCACAAATTTCATTTATAGCTTACACTTCTTATCCACAGTGTCAACTTTGGACAAATGACAGCTAAAAGTTTGGGAAACTTGCGTTTAATTGACGTAAAAATATTTGATTATCTGAACACAATTAAGTTTAACACTCATATTTGTTGTGCCAGCACGAGAATTTTTTTGAAATTTTTTTATAAATTGCACACTCACAGTTCTGCACTCTGCTAGTTACACAAGAATATCCTCTCAGTATTTTGCCTAAAAACGTGGTCTCCTTGTTTATTTTGATTTTTTGTAATTTCCTTTTGATAATATTATGTGCAGGGATGGACGGATTCAATAACAGAGAGAGATTCAAGTATTGAGTCAGGAAGGAGACGTGTCCAACATATATTTCGGTTAAAGGCTGAATGACACCATCATCTTTTATGTACCTCAGAATGATAGTTCTAGCGATAGGTTTTCAGGGAACAGGAGAGTAATCGCTCCACACGGTCATTTCCGCCATCCCATTTTTCTAACACCATTACGTCACTTTCTATATTTACAACTGTCGTTCAATTAAAATCCAATCGTATCGTAACGATCGCTACTAGCCGCCTTGAGTTCTGATTGACTAAAAGACGGCACCAGCAATGTTTTCAGCGACATAAAAAAGGGACACTGCGAGCTATGGAAAAAGGGATGGGAGTACCATCCTTGGAGCCATCGCAGAAATCAATGGCTTTAAACGGTCATTTATACTCCATCATTGGAGCGATCAATAAAGCTATAGCTCTGAAGGCACGGAGAGAATGATCGTGTGTTTCGGGCTTAAGATTGGTATAATGCAGCCCTCTTTCCCAAGCAAGCTTCTCGAGTTAACTGCTTTTCTTCGTTTACCCACCACAAGTACTTACCTATATGCCTTCCTTGGGGGACTTTCCTTTCGATTTTTACCTCTATTAATTGCATTGTGTAATTTCTCTGTCTTGTGGCATGAGCTGTCCAATAGGCCCATTATACGGGTCAGCTATCACTTGTATCCATATTATCTTCGATTCATAGTAGGTACTTCAATCCTTAGATTGGGGTGTTGCAAATAATATTCACTACATGATAAATGGTCTTGTATATTTGGCCAGAATATTTCATCAAGAACAGTGATAGAAATACTTCTTACGACCTAACAGTGACGGATGGATCAGACGGAATCAGAAGAATCTTACGTCCTTACAGAGACGGATGGGGTGGGGGTTCTAAACCAAAAAAGATGTTATTACCTGTGGAGAGTTCACCCATTTCCTCTTTACTCTCTCTCCTTTCCTTCAATTTTCTAACTATGCAGAGTACAAAGGTTACGCAGCTGGGCTATGCGGTTTTGTAAAGTATCGCGAGCTAGAATGTGAGACTTATGGTAAAATTCGGTGGATTGTCACTGAAGCAGGTGGATCAATGTAACTATTTTGGCAGAATATTAGAGGAAAACGGACACAGCAGTAAAGACCTCAGCAAGAAAATTGCGTTAGTAAAGGAGGCGTTCATGAACTGGTAGGAGCTGATGAGAGGATCGTTATGTAAGACTTAAAAGAATAGATTAGTGAAGAGTCTGATCTGGATTATTACGCTTTACGGAGCAGAAACGTGGACACTTAGGAAGGAGGACGAGAGAAGACTGGAAGAGTTTGAGATGTGGGTGTGGATAAGAATGGAGAAGGTGAAGTGGACGAAGATAAGGATTAACACGATATGATGGACATGGTGGGTGAGGAGAGGCAGCTTCTAGATGGGAAATGAAGGAGACAGAAGGTATGAATTGAGCGAGTAATGATGGGGAGGGGATGTTGAAAAGAGTGTTAGAGGGTAGAATATTATGTGAACGGAGGAGTGGAAGAAAGATAGGATTGTTTTTAGATAGAGTGTACAGTACACTCTTGCTTGTTTGATGCAAGAAATAAGTGAAAGAATTAGAAACAGGATTTTTTTCGCACAAATAAGCGGTTATTTCCATGACTTTTTTTGTGCACATGAGGTACAAGAATTTTCCGCCATTCTCATTTCATTCAATTTCATTGGAATCGTCCTAGCTCAGTTCTCTCTCTGGAGAAAAATATTTCATTTTTTCCCAAAAACTTTGTTCCATTGCCATTTTTTGCTGGAAATATTAGCATAACTTGAAGAAAATGTGCTCATAATCGGCAATTAAGTACGAAACTAGATTTCTGGGGTAAGGAAATTGTCATTATTTTCACAATTAAAGTTCTGATAAGGGCTAAACTATGTATGCACAGCAATTATGGAGGGTGCTTCAAAGGAATATGTAGCTAATTTTAAGCTGCAATCGAAAGGTGACCAGCAAAAAGCAACGCTGAGTACGCCAAAAAAGTGGAATAGATAACAGTGGGCTGGAAAATGGTGGAAAATATAATTCAGACCAGTATTATTATATGCATACAAAACCTTTAAGCAAAACCGGGAACAAGTTTTTGAGTCAAATAATGCAGACTAACCAGCAGAACATATAATTTTCCCACAGAGAGGCAAATTTTAATAAATTTATTTGAAGAGTTCCATGCTTTCTGGTATTGTAATATTTAAAAGGAGAAACAAAAACACTCGAAAAAGAAAAATTCGAGTTAAAACGACTTAGTTATACGTGCTGAATATCATTTCCTATAAAAATAAATACCTTTGATTAAACTTCTAGGCATGGTTCTACAATTCAAGATCAAATTTAATAAGCCGTTTTATGGAGTCTTCGACAACTGCGCTTCCGATGAAACTATAGAGCATTATCGCCTTTCATTTTGAGGCCAAAGCTTTTTTTTCATCTAGGCATGCAGCGCAAGGAAGAAAGGAGGTCATAGAATGTTTCAAAGAGACGGAAAATAATTAGGAAAAAGAAAAAATGTGAAGAGTAGAGGCATTTCCAAGCAGCTTTTCCACTATTGGAAAAAGAAAAAAATGTTTAGGCCCAAGAATACAACCATGGGGTAATTCATCCATGCAAATTTAAATAGAGACACATGAACATAAATGAAATTTCATCATTTAAAAAAAAATAATAGTTTATGAATAGATACTTGTGGTAAATTAGGTCTTAGGAAGATATTATTATTACGGCCTGAACCGTGAAATTTATATAAATAATATGTCAAGGAACAGCAACTATAAATGAGCAACTCAGATATTTGTATTTTAATAGCCATATAG
This sequence comes from Ischnura elegans, assembly GCF_921293095.1. Taxonomy (NCBI): domain Eukaryota; kingdom Metazoa; phylum Arthropoda; class Insecta; order Odonata; family Coenagrionidae; genus Ischnura; species Ischnura elegans. Next base: position 18,592,464 of record NC_060255.1, read on the forward strand.
TCTGTACGCTCCGAGAGTAGATTAAACGAGTGCGAAGTTACACTGAAATTTCACATTCCAAGATATTCAACGCTAAAGCGGCTTTTGAAGGTTTCAGGTTGCAGTGCAATTGGATAAGGTTCGTAATACAGTGTAACGCACATTTCCGGAGGCAACTATTTACATCAAAAGTTTGACAGGAGAAATCCTGTACTATATTATGATTCAATAGATAATGACTTTACATGAAGCTATATCCAAATTTGCTACTGTGATCAGAATTAGATGGTTATTCGAGCGATTCGCTGAGTAAAGAATATTGATGATATCATATATTGTGGATAGGCTCTGAACAAATAGTTGAGAGATGGTATTTCAGAAAAGATGGTGCTTGATTAAAATGGCGATAGTGGCATGCACTCAGAGAATAATGTATATAATATGTTGGGTGCGTTACAGCATTGTAAATAGAGCGCTTGGTTTCTGATCCTTGGGTCCTGGGTTGAAATCCTTGGTGCATCCTTTAGAGAACCCCAAACAAAATCCTCGAAGTGCGAGGCGACCCATAGAAAGGAACTGGGCCTCCTACCCTGAATGTGAGAAATTCACACTCCTGTGGATTAGTTCGGGATGAGCTCTACCCTCACCTATCTAAACCGACCTTCGGGCTGAATCACCGAGTGTAAATATGTTCATGAAAATCGACTATTCGATAATAACTCGATTTGGATCGTCAATAAAACTAACGCAACAATTACTTATTAAAAAAAATTATCACGAAATAAGAGGATTTATATATCGAGTCATTAACAGTTTCAATACCGCGCGATAGAGGTAGTGAGAGCATTTTGAAATGAATACGAAATATGAAATGAATGTTGGCATGAAGACCAATTCCAATTCCAATTCAGTAAAAAGGTAAAAAGATGCAATTCATGTCCAAAACCTTGGTGTAGAAAGGACCGGCAGGATTCAAAGAATGTTCAGAAAATGAGTGAGAAAGACTTTTGTAACCATACAGCCACCCTGAGGAATTTTCGAAAGGGAATATCTTCACTTGTATAGTACTCTCTGGTTGCGCAAAGACCCTTGACAGCTCATTAGAGGAGCTGGGACAACGCAGCTCTCAAGTTCTCAGTGAGAAAGAGATTCAGTAGCTCCTAAGAAAATAAGTAGACCCACATGCAATGAGTAAGTTTTCTAGCGAACTCTAATTAATTCGTCAATTTTATTGAGCTGCTTCAAAGTATCTCAGGCTCTAAAGCATCAAGGAGATATTCTTAGACGGGTATGAAGAACATAAGAACTGCTAAAAAATTTCATTGAAAGAGGTAGCAACGAGATACTAAAAATGTCTTTGGTAACTGCATGCATAGACAGAATTCAAACTAGAAATGAGAAAAAAAGTAGGTAACTACAACGAATGATAATGATAGAAAATGATTCGACGATTTAATGAAGATTACCAGCTAATAATTGGCTGCTAAAACGTTTCTGGGGAAAAAATCTAATCGATTGTTAAAGTAAATTTTGACTATGGCTGGGATTTAAACATACGGATGGATTTAATCTTCCTTCTCATGTATTAAATACTCTACTGAAAATGTCTTTTTTAAGATTATATAAACTTTATAATGAAACTGTGAAAATAAATGCACTTTCATAAAATTAACTCCAAAAAAAGACTGGCATAATTTCGAGAGTATCCAAACAATGAAAGTAGGAGGCACTTATAACCATGCATTCACAATGAAGACTTTTCGATAAGGACTCACTTTACTTGTATAGCACTCTCTGGTTGCGCAAGAGCCCTTGACAGTTCATTAAAAGAGCTGGGACAAAGTATTTTTCAAGTCCTCAGTAAGAAAGACGTTAAGGAGCCCCTTAAGAAATAGGAACACCTACGTACAATGGGTAGGTCTTGAAATGAACTCCCATTAAACTGGCAATCTAATTATGCTGCTTCATCATGGAGTGCTTCTAGGAAGTGAATGAGATGCATAGAATAGCAAAAAAATATTTAAACAGTTAGTAATGAGACATTCAATATGTTTAGTTAATTACAGGCAAAAGGAAAATACATGTAAAATTAGAAAAAAATAGACAAGAGCAAATGATGGTGATCGAATGTGATTCGATTAATTTATAAAGGCTACCAGTGCGTTATTTTCAGCTAAAACTGTTCTGGAAAAAGATAGAATCGTCTATTGCATGGCTTTAATCTTTAAATAACATTTAAATTGGTCAATTATTTATTTTGTAGACAAAATGCATTGCACTTTTGTTTAGACATGTTTCCTATTCCAGGGAAAGCAGTCGCTCTCCAAAACATATACAGCTCGCAATCAAAAAATGTTACAATAGACTGAGGCGAAACTTAACATCATAAAATTTTTACTACAACATCGACGTCATCACATCAATCGTTAGAGGAGAAAATCGAATGTAAAGGAACATAATACTTTCAATTAATAAAAAAACAGGTGCAGTATAATTAAGCTAAAAAATCTTTCATTGTAGAGCCTAACAATAAGGATGAGCTCACAGAATTCTACTGAGATACTAGGGCAAAAAAATCTTGTCTTTGGTCTACTGCAACAGAAGCAAGATTCAACCCTAAGACTGTTTGCCTCCGGGGTAGAATAACGCATACGTCTTCTGGAACAAGGACTCATACCGGCCATATGGGAAACACACCTTCGCTCAAGAAAGCTGTCATAACCAGCGAGGTGTAGCTTACCTGCATTTGTTCACTTGTTGCACCGGCTAATCCCGCCCGGAGTCTCATGTCCACCTCGGGACAAGGACACGCGAAACAAGAGCTCGGAGACGGGTCGCGCGTGGGATTGGCTCGCGGCTTTACACGCGGCAGCCGGAAACCGCTCGGGGGAAAATATAGATTAAGGGAAACTTTGGGGTAAGGAGGCGAAGGGGATGGAACAACTTCTTGGCATCCTCAGAGACTGGAAGGATCTCTTACCGTGCACTAAAATCGGAGCGTGTACACCTAGCGGGAGTAAGGACTAACTTTCTTGGGCATCCAAAAATAAATTCCTTCCAGCGGGCTCTGCAGGGGCGGATCGGTCCAAACTGCCCGCACCAGGGGGGGCTATAAACACATATCAAGGAGTATTCCAAGGGAAAGTAGAAGGGAGAGAACCATGTTCGAGTTTTTACAAGGGAAACTTTTCAAGAAAATGAGGGATTTGCTTAACCATAAAACAAAGTCATCAATTTGGAAGAAATCTTCTTATAAAAAAAAAGGCTAGTGAAGATTATGAACTGGTGTGTATTATTTAGTTGAATTTGAGTGGGTTCATTATCGCTAGGAGGCGTTCATGAACATGGAGGGGATTATGAGAGGATTGATATGTGAGAGCTCAAAGAAAAGGATAGTGAAGAATTTGATCGGGAGTGTAGCGCTTTACGGTGGGGAAACATGGACACAAAGGAAGGGGAACGACAGGATACTGGAGGCGTTCAAGATATGAATATGGAAAAGAATAGAGAAGGTGAAGTGGACAGAGAGGAGGAGGAGCGACGTAAATTTAGACGCTCTGTTTCCACATGTTTCCCCAGGCGGGGTACGAGGGGTTAGGTTACCCTTCAGGTGAATTTTTTAAAGTTTAAAACTTCTGCAGCCCGCCACACTGATAATCTCTATCGCAATTATTCCAATATATCACTTTAGTATTTCCTACAGAGTTCTTTATAAATGCTTTTATTTAAAAATTCTTTAAAATAAAGTATCATGATATGTACTTGTTTTAAATTACGTATCTATTACATTTCGCGACCTCCTTATCAAAGGAAACATCCATATACACTACTAAGGTTCCCTATCCCTGTTCTAGAATATTTATTCTTCATCTGCTTAAGAGGCATCAATAAATTGGTGGATAATTCTATAGTTACTCTGATTACTAATGAATGGACATGTTAAGTCCATCATCCGTCTCTAGAGCATTGAAGCGGGAATGGACGAGGAGTCAACTTGCCCTGAGACCGTCCAATAGGATTCACCAGAGCTCCTCTAGGTACGTGGCAATGCAATGGCTCTTGATCCAAGCCGCCGAAGCTCCAAGTTCATCGTGACCACAATTCACTCAGCCTAGGTTAGGCTTGGACTGAATCCAAAGCATCAGCGATCTCATCGAGGTGCCTCAATCGCGTATACGCTGAACGGAGACGAGGGATTCCCAATGGTCGGGGACCGATTTTAGGAAAAAAAGTTCACCAGGGTGTATTTGCAGCTTCATAACGCTGAGAACGTATCATATTCGCAAGACGCATAGGTTCATATGGTGCATTATGAGACACTGTAACTCACATATTTATTTCAATTGTTGGTGTCTCAATTTAAAAGCTATTAATAACGAAGTTTCCACGAAAAACGAAGGTAATTTCACTGTCATGATAATTTGAAAAATATACTTACCAATTTTACCACATCGAATAAAGACCACAGGAAATACGAGCTTGACGAGGTATATTTCCTTATAACGAAATGGAAATCCGAATTTTTAACCAATTTTGGGTTATTAAATCCATTTGGGTGTTATTTCACCGAAATAACTGATGAAATAGTTTTTGAGCATAAATATTGCGATAAAATAAACTTTGTGTCGTCGCCCGTCTGATTTTTGAATTGTAAAGTAATTAATACTCCTATTGGAGTGAAATAACCTTACGCAAATAAAAGGGCACTTAGCTTGGCTCAAATGACTTCAAGTAACATTTATTGAAAACAAAAGGTTTGATTTTGGTACCCATGTTCTTTGTGGCCTTCATTTTTTTTACCTCGAAGGATTTTGTCTATAATCGCAAAAACTTTTTTTTAGCGACAAATTCAAAAAGGATTCGTTTTGAAACAATCACATGTGAACCTATCTTCTCAATGCTGCGTTTTCTCAGACGAATTTAAAATTAGTTTTCATTAATTCTTCTGATGATTAACGATACATGAGCAATCCTGAACCATAATACTCATCGAACGAATTTGGATAAAATAACATTTTTATAATGAAATTGAAGTTCTACACTCACCCTGATACATTAAAATAATTTTTGGACTAGAGATTCGATCAAATCTATCACTAAGGGCTAAATTTTGACATTAAACCATGATAAAGCGTTACTATAGACATTAATGTGCCACTTATGTACCTTAAAATATGAATATGTGAATCTCTTTAAATGTACGTTAGACCCCGTTCCTGGGAATAATTTTTTTCCAAACATCTTCAAGGGGAACATTCTGCATAAACACCCTCTTACATATTATAAGGAAGTCCTGAAGACACAGTTTCTCTCAACAAATCCCTGCCAGTGCTATAAAGGGAATAGGGTTCACGTGAACCAGTAATGAACCACAAGATAGCCAAGTATCACGTGACACTAGGTCAATCACACGATTGAAGATAGTTGTTAGTATAATAGCTTTCTAGTATCGCATGAACAGGAGCCATTTTACTGGTCGGATAGTATGATAGCCATTTAGTTCGCAGAGCTAATTGAATTCGTAATTGATTGCAGTGGTTGCGGTGGTCACTGTAATTGCGTTACTTGTTTGCTCCTATCTCCCGGTATGGCAAAGCAGCATTTGACTTAATCCGTTTGCTTTCGCAAAAGATGTGCTAACATCACTATTTTTCAATAAGCTAAACGATGAACGTGCCTTTCAAAAACGACATTTCCTTCCAACCACAAGTAGAGCTACCAAAATAAAGATTTGATGAAGCTAACGGTCATTAATTAATTGTGCATCGATCAAGGTTTGGCATAGAACATTAGCATCAGTTTCACATGGAATACTTGATTCTACAATGGCTTTACATTACATCACAGAGGAAATTACTATTCTTCATATTGTTGAAGTCCGTCTCATTAATTTTTCTTCGATGACTGTGAGACACCTAAAATGCAATTGAGCAGCTCCTAGAAGACAAAATTGACTCAAATGTCATTGAGTAGGAGAAATAATGATTGATCATGGCCATATTTTACGTAGCTCCGTTGAGTATCAGCACTTATGTAGCTTTCTCCGAGACTTTATACGGTAATTATGATTAGATTTAAACATAGACGAACAAAACCTTTAAGGAGATTGAAACAACAAATATAGAATATCAATAAAAGCGATCAGCCAAACGCAAACGTATTCTACATTGTTAATTCCGTGATTTAATCTATTAATCAGCAGTTCCGACATTAGAGCTGGTGCTGGTTCAGATTGAGTATTGGGTGAAAGGGTCTTGAAACAAAGTTGGAGAAAGCCAGCCACAGGGAAAGAAGGAGTGCGATAAAAAAATAATGCATCCTCAAGATACGCTTCCAATTAGGTTGGTCGGCGATCGAAAATAACGACCGCTAGTTCGAAAATAACCCGTCTGCGCCATTTTAATTTTTTTTACACCGCGGTCTGCTTTCGGCTACCGGGAAACACGAGGCAGGATCTCCGATTCGCGAGGCCGGCCTTGTTAATGAGGAGCCAGCGATGAAAGCGTGTTCGACGAAAGCGATGAACCACAGGCAGATGTTGCAAGGCGGAGCGAGAGAAAGTGGAACACGCGGATCATCGAAGAGAAGACAAAACCATATTTTACCATGATGTGATGAAGGCATAGCATGTGATTAGGTGTCACAATGTGGGCTAATTTTGATGTAAATATATTGTGATGAAACACGAATTTGACTGAGATGGATGAAATAAAGCTGACTTGGAATAGGATGAGGGTAAGTTACAACTACATCAAACCAAGAGAAAAGAAGTACGCTAAATGTTAATGAATTTACGAGCACATAAATATGCTTTGTTGGTGCAAAAATAAGAATTTTTGCTGCTTGAATTACCTAAAAGATTAAATCCATAAAACATCCTGACAAGTTATGCAATTCCAAGTCTAAAAATAAAGAAACGTCAAATTCTCGAAAAATTAAATGTAGATTGTTACCCTATGCACAGATTAAACGTAAATCATAGTATTATTAAAATTAGAAGTAAATTATGAAAGTTATTTCAAGTAGGCAATGAGAATAATGTGAAATAACTTATTTTTTGGCTTACATGAATATTAATTCCGACATTATATTTTATGCGTAGTTTAGTTCGATTCTCAATAAATATTCGCAAACGTACGAGAATGAAATTTATATCCCATATCATATTCTAAATACGATACTCTCAATGCTCAAAAACGACCGTTTTGGTATTATATCTCCAATACTAAAACATGCCTATAAAATCGCAAGACTGCATAGAGAATGGAAATGGCCCATTATGAAAAATTCCGTGTGGAAAAGTTCCTGAGCGCTAAATAACAATGAAAACATGGTTATTGAGTATATTAATTTAAATGGAGAAAATGGTTAGGTATTGTTATTTAAAAAATTAAAACTTAATTTAATGGAAACAAAGAAATCATTTCTACAGGTTTGACGGAAAATGAATAAATAATTAATGCATCTTAATAAAGATTTACTACACGACAGTATCAATAAATACTAAGCGGTTAGGTAGGAAAAATACGTTAGGGATAAAATAATTGTAATTTAAATCCACAGGCTCCGAAAATAAAAATATATAAATAGTTTCAGGCGATACTTGGTGAAATTGCTTCATATTAAATAAAATAACTTTGTTATTTTCACATATATTTTACCATTTAAATGTATTTAATTATTAAACTTATTTTTACCGCTAAAATTATTACCATTTGCGAATATATCATCAATGGTACTAAACGTATTATCATTTTAAGGTTTTATAGATTGTCAGTACCAAAGAAATGTATGCAAATAAAAAATAATTAATGAATACCATCTTCATGATATGACACTGTAGACAATGCTTGAGAGCGGATTATATTTTAATTAATCAAATTTATATGAATTATGTTAAACTTTATTGATATGCATTATGTTTTTCCTCCACCTTTTGTTGTCAATTTGATAAAAAACCATTCCGAGTATATTTGAGACTGGGTTTACATTTTGCCTGTATTCTTTCAATAGGCTCAGTTTCTATTTAAGTAGCTGCAGATGGGGAAATCTCTCGTCCAATGTTACGCATTCTCACTCATGCAATTGGAAAAATAGAATAAGTAAAAATGAAGCTGCACGAACAGACTTGACCGGGATTAAAATTATATTTTGCCTAGGGAATATAGAACGATACGAAAATATTTTGCCATCGAGGATAGAGAACTAAAGAGCGGATAAAAGCGCGCTAAAGTGAGACTAAAATGTAGATAATGCAAAAGCAGCCGAAAGACATCCCATTTGGTCGTAGTAACTATATTCTTGCCTTCAATTCCACCGCTTTTGGGAGAAGTCTCGTGATGGAACAATTTCTCTGAAATAAATTCATAATACGCTGTTGAATTCAGCATTTTACAGGACCAAGTGTAATGTATAGCCATTCAAGTTAAATTTGAATGGAAAGATTACTGAAATCACCAAAAATTTTACGAAAAAATCAATTGGAGGAGTGTTTTTGAAAATACAACACTGAAAGCAGCGTTTTGAAAATTTCTCTTTGCTTGGCACTCGATAAAAGAATTCCTCAAAATGGGAATATAGTCATAATTTCATTATGAAAAATAACTTCTTACTATAAACGTTAAATAATATATCCATATAAAAATTGCAAATTTTGATTTTATATTTTGTTTTCTTGTATTCTGATGAAGCCAGAGCGCATCCCGTAGGTTCCAAATAGTTTTTTTACCCCGTGAAGTTGCAGCAACCCGCGAAACGAAAATGCTTCACCAGCTGCAGTCATCCAGGCGTATTGGTTGTGCCGCTCGTTCCAAGAGCGTGAGAAATAAACCTGTCGGATTCTCTGTCTCCCACGGTCAACCCCATGCGCACACATTAGCGCATGGTTTTCTGGGATTGTATGCCGTGATGCAAAGGCATGAGTTGGGGGATGAAAAATCTATTGTTTATTAAAATACGCAGGCCGCGCTTTTACTTCCTTTACATTTGCTGTCAGAACCTCATCCATTTCCACCCAGAAAAATGCCTGCTTTCGATTTTGAAGATTTTTAGGTGTTTACGAAAAATTGCAAGTGTTTAATTGACAATTGAGAAATGTTTTGCTGCATATCTATGCTCAATTTGCTGCCTACACCTTTTCCCAATGTATTCATGGGTCCCACTAATTCGTATGGACAACGGAATGTTCTGGTGAAAAACCTTTTCGCGTTCAAAAGATATGTCCCACTTAAGGGCTGAGAGAAAATAAATATTACCCTGGTATTTCCATGGAAGAGTCGTAGATGGATGGTAAAAATATGTTAACTTAGGTATTTACAATTTAAAAATGACTACACAAAACGATTCTGCATTATTAAAACTTATCATTTTGCAAACATACTTATGTCGAAGCGTGAATAATTATCACTGGTTATGCGTTTTATATTTAACATGTTATATGCGTTTTAGAAATATTCTAAGAATAATATCGAATGTCGAGCATAAAAATTCTCATGTATAGGAACATAAGTGTAAAAAATTTCGTACAATTTTCAACAAATCATGAACATATTTTTATTAGGCCTGCAGGTGCATTTCCTAGAATGCCACAGTCATATTTTATGCTCAGAGCGAGGTCTGAATCGTAGGTACTTCAAAAAAGAGCAGCATGCAGTTAATGTCAAGGGACGACTCCTTCGCTTTCCATAAAGGATTCAAGAAGCACGTGACCAGAATGGCAAATGGAGAGGGAATTTATTCAAGCACGAACGTATACTTTCATGAAACGTTACTGTCACATACGCATTATTATCGCACTATTTTCCCCATAGTTTACAATCATTATGGAAGGTCATAAGGCTTAGAAGCTTAATCAAGGGTGCGTATTATTTGTGTGCGAGAGTACTTCGTTGCTAAGAGGTCACAGAGTTTTCAAAGGTAGAGTAAACCATGGGAGGATTTTTTTTTACTAACAATAACCTTTGTAGGTAAAATATCAAGAATGAATAAAGCTTATTGTGATTAACGATGAAGACATTATGGGGTAACGGAGTTTTCAAAGATAGAGTAAACCATGGGAGGAATTTTTTACTATCTTAGTCTCACCCATCTCTTGATGGATTCGAGAATTTGAAAATAAATTATTTTTTTAATGGTCCACTGAAAGTTTTATAGAAAATTGGAAATAAAATTTTAAGAAGCTGACATCAAAGCCGGTAGATGCAAATTTTTGAGTAAAGTTGTAAAATGAAGTTATTCGAAATAGCGCGACATTTTAATTACGTACTTAAACATTTTAGGTATAGTGAGACAACGAGCATGAAAATGCATTATTATTTTCCACCAATTAAAACTTTTTGGAGAGATTTGGAATGCACGAAATCATACAATATTACCTATTCAGATCTCATATGCCATTTAATCTTAATTTCAAGATAAAAATATTTCACAATCGTAACTGCTTACGCACGAGAAATTGTTTCAAGCTAGGAGTTTCTGAAATGACTCCGAGCGTGCATATTTTAGGCTAAGGAAGTACTTTGGAAGAGGCTCACATCTTCAGTCGACGAAATTATGACTTATGAATAAACCATCAACCAAGGCCAACATTTTTAATTTTAGATTGTTGGATTTAAACTTTATTCCTGCCACATTTTCAATTCTTAAGATCTAATATGAGTTCATACCTTAAACTCGTAAAGTACTTAAGATAAAGTGATAGAAATATTAATATAGCAGACAGTCTAAACGTAGTTACAGTTTTTATTTTTAAAGCGTCATCAAAGTATTACGGGAAACAAGTTCTGAAAGCAATTAAATATGAAGTGACTGTGAAATGTGGTAAAAATACTGCTCAATTTCAAATTTGGAACGTACGACAATACTTTAACATTTTCTTAACTGCAGCTTATTTCTAGCACGTAATCTTCCCCTTATCTCAGACTAAAGTATTAGGAATATAACCTAAAACCTTAGACCAACATGAATAGTCTCTCTCTTTCAAAAATACAACGCTAGTTCTCCTCCAGTCCCTGCAGCAGCATGCACTTATGTTAAAGGAAGTTAAAAAAACCCATTCCAGTAATTTTCCTCTTCTAATTCCCGTATTAAAAATTCTGTAACCTCCGATAATATTTTTATAAAAAAATGGCAATATATTTTGGCTCTGTTTCTCATATTTTCCCAGCATAGTGCCATGGAAAATCCTTCCACCCACCAAACTACGTCTTAAATACTTCTCGTGCTCAAAATTTCCTCAGTCTAGGCTAATGCGCTCCTTATTCCCCTCTCGTTTGAAAATCCAGCTAAAAAGAAACTCTTACCTACTTATGAGGTCAATATATTCTTTTATTCTATGCTGAAGCCTTTCTTTACTATCTTCTTTCACTCCCTCCACAAACGAATTCCTTTTATAATTGTGGAGAAAGATAAATTTGTAACAAAGAAAGATGAATCCTCAACTTATTGATATTTATTTCTGAATATTATTTTGTTTCATTTCCTCGTTCTTTTTGTCTTACCGTGATTGATTTTATGCAAATTATATGAATTTTTATTTTTAATTCACAAAAAATACACTGGATTTTAGCAATGGCTAGTGATCCATTAAAAAAACTTCAAATGACTTTTCAGTTTTTAGTTATTACACTAGTCCACGGTCGTTCGGCATCCATTGTTCGGCAACTCTCCCAATAATTTCGCACACAATGTGTATAAAATTGGATATGTAACGCTTCTCCTTCTTCCACATTCTTCATGAGCGTTGATATGAGAAACATGTGCAACTGATGCGAAAATTATCTTGTGGACATTAATAACGAATGAAAGTGTTGCTGGCATTATTTGCGAGTAGTACTTTGCAATGAAATCGTACACGCCCTTTCAAATGAATATGGAAGAACCATCACTTTAATGCACACCACTATGATGCTATACTCTCCCAATATCTCCACCCTGGGTACACCATTCCTAAAAAAACTTAGAATCCATAAAAATACCTTTAAAATTTCGTATTAACTTTAACCGTGCTGACTTGAGTGCTGCAAATTTGAACTCCAGTGCTGGCCATTTCCAATACTTATGTGATATTTATTAACAACCGAACTTTGAAGAGAGGATTATGTGTTCGGCATCATTTTAATGAATGAATTTTGCTTTTGTTATTATGACTTTTATTTAGATGTTAGTCCTCCTTTCTTAAAAAAATGAATGATTAGGATTTTACCAAAAGACGGATGGCGTAGTAATACCGCCAAAGCACGCAAAGTCTAAAAATGAACACAGGCCTTCATTTCGTTCAAGTTCTCGGTATCAAAACGTTTTACGATTCTATCTACTTCACAAAATTTATTCTACATAATTATTTATTTAAAAAGACTTTAGTGGCACCATAGATAAATTGAAATGCTTAATAAAGAATATAAATTTTATTATAATATCAAAGAAATTCAGTTTCAGCCCGAGGCTAATTTTTTTAGGGCTTCGCATGGCGTGAAGTTTTTACTACAGCCGAGTTAATGCATGATGCACAAAGGTTAAGAAAACACTTAGCTGTTTCACAAAATAAAATATATTGCGACCGTTTTCGATACAGCGTATCATCATCTGGCTATTACAAGTATCGGTACACAGAATTTATACCCTTGAAGGCGTTAGAGGGGTGGTAGAGTGGAGGTGGAGAAAGGGGGGAACTTCGGAGTATCCATTATTGGATGCAATTAGTTTGATTGTGTTTAGCTCCTTCATCCTGTTGTAATTCGACAATGGAATCAATCATAATATGTGAAGCATACAATGTATTGCTGATAGTTTGTGAGAGAAGTGGTGTCTTGAATCTCTCACAAACTATCAGCAATACATTGTATGCTTCACAGATTATGATTGATTCCATTGTCGAATTACAACAGGATGAAGGAGCTAAACACAATCAAACTAATTGCATCCAATAATGGATACTCCGAAGTTCCCCCCTTTCTCCACCTCCACTCTACCACCCCTCTAACGCCTTCAAGGGTATAAATTCTGTGTACTGATACTTGTAATTGCCAGATGATGATACGCTGTATCGAAACCGGTCGCAATATATTTTATTTTGTGAAACAGCTAAGTGTTTTCTTAACCTTTGTGCATCATGAAGGAGTTTCACCATGTTACGCCAACCACCATCGCATTTATCATGAGTTAATGCATGTAATTTCTGGATAATCACGTATAAAGCGACACTAATATAGAATGTTCACATTAGTCAAACCAAAATAGCAATTGTGGATGGAAAGGATGAATAAATATGGATATTTTTGTGCGTGCCATATTTCAAATCGTGCTGTTTTTTAACTGTATTTTACAATGGCTTCCTTTTTAATTACCGAAGCGGAACAGCACTTTCTGACATTTTTGAACTCAACCTAGTTCGCTCTTGGCCACCATGCAATCTATGACCACGAAGCGTTTGAACCACCCTCGCTCAGCATCGTTCCAGCAATTTTATGGTCTAGGAATGAGACCCGCAAGCGTTCGATACCTTAAACGATTTCAAGACGTAAAAGAGCTAGTTTCATTGAGAACTAGGAGACATTTCCACTCGACCTACTTTCTGAGGCACAAAAGATCTGCGAGGAAAAAATAGTAGACCGATTCAGAGTTTTCCCATTTCAGCTAGGCTAATATCAATGACTGCAAGAAATGAAAGAGATAATAACATTTTCAAATACTTTCAACTGCGCTATATAGTCGGCTAGTTACTCCTAGAGAATATTTCTATGGGATTTAGGTTTATAATAAGAAAAAAATTGAAGCCAAAATTCTCGGTACTCTTCAGTTTGTACATTTCACCATTTATTTGCTTCCATAATTCATGAAATTTGACAAAACATAATTTCCTATTTGTTTTAATCCGGCGACACGTCCAATTGTTCTATCAACTAAACTATAGCTAAACTATGGCGAGATTTCCACATTTTACACTTCAATAGCCGAACATAAACGGAAGTAACTACACCATTAACATAGTTAAGAATAATAGAAAAATACTAGATGAAACAACGTAAGAGAGAAAAAACACTCTAGAGGATTAATTTGGGATAAGATCGATTGACTGGAGATTTGTCTCAATACAGAAGCATATTGTCGTATCCCCCAAGACATATTTTCATAACGGCCTGCATGAAATAAATGGTATGTGTGGGATTTAATTAAAAGCGTTCACAACATCTATTGGCTCAGAAAATACTCAGGATATACTTAAGATAGTTTAAAATATTTATTGAAGAATTGCATGGGCTTCACAGAATTTTAACACTTGCAAAATTCCCGCACGTAAAGACTCGTAATAAAAGCACAGTAACAAACTATTCTTTCCTAAGTATTTACTAACTGAATGACACAAAAGCATTTTATTACGCTACATAGCTTAAGCCTAAGCCATCATCACGGTAATGGCTTAGATTTTTATTTTTGACGACATTTATTGGGGAGTTATTGCATTTATAAGTTCTAACCTTTTTCATTTACATAAATATCATCATAAAATGAAACACACTCAAAGTATTTCGATAAATGGAGATTTAAAACGTGTGGAAATAATTAATTTTGCGTGAGGAATCGTAAAAATAAAAAGCGAAAGAAAGAAACAAAATATACCTGATCATTTTAGTAAAATAAATGTACTTAAAACTTTAAACCTCCCATGTTTTCAGGAAATACATGAAATTAGGCATTCACACGTCTTTCGTTACAATCGATCAGGTATTGTACCTATTATTAGCATTATTACGACCTATATAGTTTCAAATAATCATTTTATTCATAATCATATTTTTTTTAGAAAAAGCACAAACGCACCTATTCTATTTCTATGGAGATTCAACACTCGTGGAAGTAAATGATGCGATTCGACAATTGGACGTGCAATCATCGAATAAAAACGAAGGGAAGAAGAAAGAAAGAAATCTAATTTTCGTAAATCTCTTGGAAATCCAAGCTCGACTTCTCGGAGAAGGGGAGGGGATGGAGGAAGGAGATTCTGCTGCCAATCACCTTTCAGCCGCTCTCCTCGATTAGAGCCCCAATGGCGGGAGAGAATGGGGGGCGGGGTAAAAGGTTGGGGAGAGGGGGTAATGGGAATACCATCGGGGGAAAACATAAGAGAGAGGAGACCGGATGGAGAAAAAACCTTGGATAGGGAATGAATGGGATGGAGCCGCAGTGATGAGGGATCTCGCAAGACTGAAGGAAAGACAAACGGATGACTAGGAAATCTCCTTGAGTGTTTAGAGTCGTGAGAAGGGTGGAATATTGAGGCATATAAACGGTATCAAGGTGGTAGGGAAATGGTTTATTTTTTATATTTGAGGAGCGGCATAACATTAATGTCTGCTATATATGCGCTCCGAATATTTCCAGATGATAGCGTAGCAATGATAAAATAAAAAACACAGATAGTTTCCACACTTCAATACACAACTCCACTACCGACATTGGTTCCGACACTCTTGAAATTCATGGGGAATCCCGTAAGAGTGTAGAATCTACTGTCGGTAGTTGAGTGGCACATTTAAGTGAGGAAATTGCTATTAGTTTTCTATATTTTAACATCGCATCGTATTGTATTTACTCCACGTCAAGTCTGGAACGAATAAGTATCGATACCTTCACCTACATCCGCCCACCGAATCAAATCCGCTCATTTAGTAGCCCAACGATACGATTGCGCTCAGCTGGCAGTAACCGAAGCAAAAATGCTCACTTTCAAAGCTTAGAGAACTGGAGGTGAGCGTTTATGCCCCGGACTCTGCTACTAGATGAGCGGATTTGATTCGGTGGGCGATTGTTGAGCGTTTGTGCAGTGGAAGTATCGATACAATAGCATAGAATAGAATTCAATAATTCAAGCGTGCCGGAGTGGAATTTTTCCACGATAATAAAGTTTATTAAAACCTAGGTTTCAATATTAGTACATCATCTCCAAGGTGAAGATGATGAAGTAACGAAGATGATTGGGTAGCAAAAACCTAGGTCGTTATAAATTTCGCAATCGTGGAAAATTGCAAGTATTTAATTCAATATAGTTTTAAGCAAGTGCGCCCTCACCAAAAACTACATAATATTCGAAGTTGACTGCTAAAGCAGTTATATTCGACATGCAAATCCAAATATTTTACTCTAGGACCAGAATTGAATCGATCGATACAAAATTTAGGATAATGATCACACTTAAATCGTATTCAGCCCTTAGCTACGCATGGAAATGAGAGTGAAAACTCCGCTCAAACCTCTCTTGCTTCAGATGCTCCTGACTTCTGTCATTTCAACTATTACCACTTTTGGTTCCACATACTAAATTTACAATCTTTCAACAATATTTTTTAGAAAGTTTAAAATATTTTTCCCCAAGCTTTGATTCGAAACGTAAAGTAGAACATGCATGTAGTAGACGCAGCGAAAAAAGAGAGCATGGATAGCAAAGATGAGAGTGATCTCTATGCTAAAAACCGTAAAGCCAATCGAGTAAGTATAATAGATTATTGGGTATATATCAATGGTATCAGTCGCAAATTCGCAAGAATTTTCCATTGTAAAAAACAAGGAAAGTGATGTTTGTAAAATTTCGCATACATTATTGATATGGGAATGGTTTCGTGGAAGAGTCTATGTCACCAGACGAGTTATATAAAGGAAACACAGGAGATTCAGCGTGACCTATCAAAAAGGTTAAAAGGACTTAGTCATTTGGCGAGGGAGGACCATACGTTTAAGATATAGCCTCCGAGGCAGCTCCCAAATACGCTTCAACTCTCCTTCCTTCTTAGAGGAATGGAAGAAATATATGGCTTACCTACTCCAGGAGATATTGCTGCCTTTTCTAATTAATACTCGGACTTTTATGACGAGGCTGAAAAATGGAATTAACCCATTAAATCCCAAGCACGTTAATAACTTAAAAATTCCAAATATTTTGATGAAGCAGCATTAAAACAGAGTCAAATTAGGCAAATTATCGATTTCTATATTTTTATTGTTTTTAGTTTGCCGTTAGTGAAACGTTGCGTATACACAACATTGGGAGTTCCCCGGGTCAAACAAGCCGTTTTGTCTTTTTTCGGGACTCTTTTATTTTTGCAATTAATTCTTTTTTATTACAACCGAAATATATAATTAACCCAAAATATTGATTAAACTTTGTATTGTTCATTGAGGACTTTTTTGTATTCTTGTATATAGCATTCTATAATTTGTATTTTGGACTTAAAATGTTTTTGTGCTGCATGTTAGCAACCGACCAAATTGTCGACTTGTAAACATTTGTTCAATAATAAGTAAAATAAGCCTTGAACTAACAAAAGTTATTTAAATCTAAAAAAAACAAGTGGAGGAGGTAGTGATGATTAGCCAGGGAAATATCGGGCAGTAGGATCTGATCTTGCAATCATCTGTGGGAGGTGCAAGATCAATTTTGGAGACTGTTGGGCTCAAAAAGAGTTTGCCGGTAAGGGTGGTGGTAGGCGGTGTTTGGAACCTTCGTCAGGGCTTGCCACAATAAATATTTATCATATGTGTTTTCCACGATATGCTTCGTAACTCCCAGATAATTCACTTCATCTATTGCCTTTATATTCTCACCATCTACAATGTATACATTTAGATAGTTGGACGACATGCGCAAGAATGAATTAAGATTATCAGGGTATGTGTGCTGCTGAACGTCAAATACCCCGATACAAAGGCCATAACGTGTTTGTCTCGAGGTAAAAGGGAATATGTAAATAAATAAATCAACACAGGCGACCGCACAAACCCCAAACCTACGTGGGTTTGGACCTTGGTTTACCACGATACAACGGAATATGTTTGGCTAATAGCTGCGCGGCACTTTGACGCTTTGGAAAACCGAATATACCTGCATTATGCAGCGGCATTATGCGATGGATTAAGCATGAATGCATAGCAGCATAATCTAGAGTCATGTTTGAGTAACCAATTAATTTGGAGCTAGAGGAGGTTAGATAATTACTATGGGGATTTCTATTGGTTTATTACATATAGCAATGGTAAAAGTGATTCAGTAACATGATATGCCTAGGCAAAAATTGATTTATTTTAATATTTGAGATTTATAAAAATAAAATAAATGATTATTAAAAAGGAATGCAAAACATTTCACTTCATTTAACATGAAGCATAGAGTTTTCTCTTTAAAATTAAATTTAACATACAAAATAAAGAAAGGTAGCAGTTATCAATATTACTACAAAGACGAGAATAATATTTTACTCTGGAAAAATAGTTGCAATATCTATCATCATAGCAGATAAGGAAGACAATATATGGCCGAAAATAAACATTTATAGATGATGGCTGCGGATAGAGAGAAGAGATATTTTATTTCTCATAAGTTATGGGTCTACTAGTTCGAGATTAAACTGGATAGATAGAACCATAGAAAATCCATAGTCCGTGACATTCAGGGAGGAATACTTGGTGAAATTTTCCATCCGTCAAAGATACGTTTTTCATATCTACATGAGAGAAGCGTTATTCAAGAATTTATAGAAAAGGCTAATGAAGAGTATGATCTGGAGCGTAGCACTTTATGGTGCGACAACATTGACACTTAGGAATAAATATATTAGGAATAATAAATACGAGAGATGACTGGAAGCGTTCGCGATGTGGGTATGGAGGAGAATTGAGGAGGTGACGTAGACGAAAATGAAGAGGAACGACGAAGTGCTGGTCATGATGGGTGAGGAGAGGCCACTTTTAGATGAGATACGGAGGAGACAGAGGGTATGGATGGAGCGAGTACTCAGCGGGGATGGGATGTTGAAAACAGTGTTAGAGTGAAGAATGTTAGGTAAAAGAGGGAGAGGAAGGATAATAATAGGATTTTTGGATATAATGAAAGGGAGTAGGTCCGAATCTTAAGCAAAGAGGGAAATACATGAAGAAAGAGAGACTTTCCAGAATACTTCGTAAATACTCCATGCAAAGCTAACTTAATCGGTTGAATACTTGAAATATTAAGCATACATAATGGGGGAGAAAATTTCGAAATAGCCCACGGAAGGCTAGAGTTACACCACTTAGTAGATTTGCATTTATTCTAGGAAGTGTGAGAGAGACACCACGTTCACCTGAAAGCCGTTTCCGCACCAATTACATTAACGCAGGAGAACGAAGTCATTCTTAGAAGTTTAGGGAAAGGAACCTCATCAACCGTGTTCACGCAGCGTTTCGTGGGCGACGGCAATGACCATTCTCCGTATGAGGGACATCTAGGCGCATTTTCAGGGATGGGCAATGAGATTGGGGCCCGTGGGATGGGAGCGGGCATATGCCCACATCCCCGCGGGGAACCGCATCTCGTCCGTTGCGAGATTGTTGCTTCGCAGCGTTGACACGTGGCCCGTACGATTGGGAGAGGCCCTGCGATTGTGGGGAACCCTTTTCGTGCTCCATCCAAGCTAAACGAGACGGCTCGCAAAAAGCCTCCCATCCTTAATCAAGGGGGAGGAATGCAAATGAGCGGGTGGCCGGGCTTTTTGGGGAATGTCAACTCCACTCACAAACTCCCGTCCTTTCAGCGAGACGGACGAAAAAAATATAATAAAAATACATTTTTTACTAAAAAAACTACGTTTTTATCTAGAATCACAAGTATATAGAGAAATACACATTAATTATCCATCCAGCCGCTTAATTGAGATAGTATTCGGCGAAATGTATACGATAGTATAGTTTCTCTAAGTTAAAATTGCGAAACAAAAGAGATTATCGAGTTTAAAGAGATTAAAACCACAAAATTTTAAGCGTGGAATTGTTCGTATGTGTTGTGTATTTATATACATTTATGTTGTGTTAAAATGTCATTGCTTTCGCTCCGTCGCCATGTTGGATTTTGTATCATAATTCAGTTGTTTTAGGCATGCTGGGATTGGCAGATGGGGCTTGAGACTGATCTCAGTATTTGGCAATGAATTGTTGTTGACTTGTGGTTCTAGAGTTTATTTGACCCACGGACACGACAAGCTATGAAGAAATTGACTTACGAAAAATTACATTGTAAATATCCTACCTTATTTGTCTCCTCTTTTTGTTTAAGCTCCTTCTTTAGCTAGTAACTTTTTGTTCAATTTTTATTTAAAATGATCGTAATGCCACCACTGGATTTTTCTGGCGATTTATTGAACTAATATCCAAATTTAATTTTGAATTCTTAATAACAAACGAGACACATTTAAAACCATAAAAAAGTGTTAGAATATTGAATTGCTATCTGGTCCTGAGTAATCCTGGATTTTTTTCAGATACATGGCTAATGGAAAGGAATTAAAATTGAGTTGCAAGATTTGACCCGGACAAGATGACAAACAAAAAAGCTTTTTTATAAAAAAAAACGACATTATAAAATACATACAAAGAAGGAGTATTACGAAGTCGTCTCTTCCCGGCGGGATACTTTCCCCACTGCCACCCGCACAGGGAGGCACTGCGGTCGACATGACGGCACAAGATGTAGGGAAGCAGTGAAAGTGATATACACATACGCAGTGAGCTGCGTGGGTGGTTTTGCTGCGGGTAAGACAGAGACGTTGCCATGGTGATTCAGGAACACACACGCTTGGGAGGATAAAGCAAGGTGCAGCAGACATGGAATTTTTCCCACTGAATGGAGTGAATTAGCTTGATTAGAAGGGGGTCTAAAATGTGGCCATGATAAAACGTCCTTTCAAAGAAACCATCTGGGGAAGAGAATTTCCTTCAAGTCAGAAAATGAGTTAGAAAATCAAAACTTAGTAATACATGTGTATGTGATATTGTATTCAATTGCTGCTCTCAAGAATTTCACGCGTTGAAAAGAATAAAAACAATATAATTCTGTACTAGATAATTTACGAAGGAAGGATTATAATTATCTAGTACAAATAATAAATGACTCATACGTTTACTCACAGAAATCTAGAAACCCACTCAGAGTCACTGCCCACTTAAAGGCAAGACACATTGTAAATATACTTGGCTTCTGGACTCTGCAAGCTTTAGGTAATTTTACAAGGAATTGCATTTGTGGCTGTGCCTTCTCGGGAACCCAAAGATCCGTGGTTCGATTCCTGGTCCAGGAGAATTTTTTCTTATGACGATTCACGAGAACTTCAGAGTGAGGTATATCAATTAAAAAATCCTACATATCACTTGAAGAGTAACATAAAAGACATATTATCTGCTCGGGCTTCAAAGTATCGATTATTAAAACAGCTATCAACGTGAGAAGAGAAACGAAGCAACGCCATGGGAGAATCTGTTTCTCTCTCGTAGCTAAGGAAACTCGAACGCTTTGAAGCGCGCCGAGGATGAATGCTGCGGCAGCTTGGAAAGACGTTTTAATCAACGCGGAAGATCTTTCCATCTGTTTTGACCGAGCGAAACTCCTCTCGACGGAATACAAGTTAGCGTGAACAATACATTGTTTCTCCTCGTGTCAAGCAGCTCAATTATTTCTCCAGATTAAAGAACACGGTGGGACGAATAAATCTGATCAGGAGGAGCAGGAAGAAAAAAACATAAAAAAAGACATTGATCAACAACTGGAAGTCACTGCGAAAAAGAGATGAGGTGAAACCAACTAAAATTAAAGGAGCGCTGGGGTAATATCAGCGGGCATTTTCATGCAAAGCAGAAAAAAGACAAAAAAGCGAGGTGAAATAAAATGGTTAATTCCAGCGGAAAAGAATGATGAGGTTCTTTTTTAAAACAAGGTTATACACAGGAAATTATTACGGTTTTATTCTTTCTTTCTCCATGGGCACATTCGTAAGAGTGAACTACGTAATACTTTTTTTTAAATATGCGTCACACAAAATACATGCAACCTGTTGCCATAGTCACAATAGATTTCGCAATATTATTTTTGTTGAATTAGGGTACCTTAATCGTCGCTAGGAGGCGTTCATGAACATGAAGGAGCTTCTGAGAGGTTCGCTATGTAAGAATTTAAAGAAAAGGTCAGTGAAGAGTCTTATCTGGAGTGTAGCGCTTTACGGTGCAGAAACGTGGACACTAGACGAGAGAATACTGGATGAATTCGAGATGTGGGCGTGGCGAAGAATGGAGAAAGTGAAGTGGACGGATAGGAGGAGGAACGACGAAGTGCTGGACATGATGGGTGAGGAGAGGCAGCTTTTAGATGAGATACGGAGGGGATATAAGGTGTGGATGGAACGTTATTTAGCGGGGAGGGGATGTTGAAAACAGTGTAAGAGGGAAGAATGTTACGTAAACGAGGAAGAGGAAAGAAGAGAATAGGGTTTTTTGATGGAATGAAAGGAAGTAGGTCCTAGTGTGAATTGAAGAGGGAAAAGGAGGAAGCTGTCAGAATATTTCTTAAATACTCCGTAAAAATATAACTAAATTGGCAAATACTTTACAATAATTAATTAGTAGAATTAGGGCAAGTTATTCATCACTATCATGAAAAATTGCAGGCAGTTCTTAAATAATAGCTCCCAATAGGCGACTGTTGACTTTCTTTGGATCGGTACCCTCAAAAATAATTACTTTTATTGAAAATAAACTTCTAAGGTATTACGCATTCATCGATGACAAGTTGAGCTAAATTATAATTCGGAAAGTACTAACTTTCAAGATGCATGTTTCAAGCGTTTTCATGGTAAAAATCTATGTTAAGTGAAACGTTTGAAGGCTGAGATAGTTAAAAGTTGGATTTCCTTGGAAAGTACGTTTGAATAACTTCTAAGGTATTACGTGCTTATCAATTCCATTTGGCGTTTAAAAATAATTTGAAAAGTTCTAACTTCTTTTCAAATTTTATGTGATTCCTAGAGAAAGTTTTTCGTAAAGTGAAAATTACGTAGAGGAAGGTTATTAGCGACCGTGCACCATGGATTGGCACAATCAAAACTTAACGAAAACGAGAAGAATACTGTGGAGCAAAAAATAACTAAAAGTGGATCAAAATAAAAGCGGGAGAGACTAAGGTGGGGCGGGTAAACAAGAAAACAAAATAGAATATCGGACGTGTCAGGTACTCTTTAAAAAGTTTCACCAAGTGCCAGATGTGTAAGGGATAGAGGATCAAAATAGCACGTTAATTCGAGAAAGGCCGATGGAGCGAAGAGAGAAAGAGGAGGGGGATTGCGCGTTGCCTTGGAAACGGAACACCAGCGGGGGAAGGGGAGGAGGGGTTGTCAGCGCATTAGAGGAGGCGAGGATGGCTTCAAACGATCCCTAGCCCACAGCTCTCTATCCCTTTGTACGGACTACCTTACATTACCCATATTCCAATGGAGAGAATGAGTATAGGAGAATTTAAGAACAGAATGAAAAAACGAAAAATATAAAAATTTGAGCAAACGGTACTAAGGTATTTTTAAGTATAAAATAATCTGATAAACTAACCTGAAGATTTACTGACAAATGCTGACAAATAATCAACTTTCGAGATCACTTCAAATGATTTTGAAGGGCGAGGAATACAAAGGATAAGTTTTATTACAGTAAAAACACTCAAATGAGACTTAATGTGCCAATTCAATATCAAAGGATATATAGGCTGTTATAGTGATGAAAAAGCTTAAATAAAAATTGAGTAATTATCACAAATGGCAATTATGGCTATTTTGATGCCAGCCCTTAGCAATTACCAACTAAAATGTTATCATTACGATGCGATCAACTTTATGAATTGGATCATTATTCCCTGTTTATTGCTAACTCTCAAAATCATATTCATCACGGAACGTTTTAATGGAGTAATAAAACTTTAAGATTTTTTATCATTATCACTTAGGATAAAAATTTCAATTCCGAAAATATTACACCAAGAATTCAAATATTTATTTCAGATTTATTTGCTAACTTGATAAAATTACCCAATTTGGTGAGGGAATCCTTTAGTAAGGGAGACATCACAGATAGCATGAATATTTCCATGAAACAACCAAAACTTTACACACTTCCAAATAATGTTTCTTCGTCGAATATACAAAGCGAAGTTTTTATTTCAATCATGTGATTCAATCAAGTTAAGGTGCGATACGCCGATGTGTAACCAAAACTCCGAGATAATATATCAACCTCGATGTTGGAGGAAATCTTTGAGGGACTTGACTTCAATGTAGCTGAAGTTTTGCTGCGACTGCTCCTATTTCGAGTCATAAATAAATTATATGGATAGTTTCGAATCCAAATTTTGCTCTTTAAAATACATCAATAAACGAACAAGGATAGAGAAAATATATTTTAACTTTGTGAAAGAATCTCCGTCGCCTAGAATTTTACTACCGTGCGAGTTTTGGCTGGTGTATCATGCTCAAAGATAAAGATATTTGAAAGTCGTTCCGCCATATTTATTTTAATACCGTATATATACTGCCTAAAGTTTGTTTCAGTGAGACTTTCAGACCATTAAAAGAATAATATTGCTTCACGGAAGCACTGAATTGCCTCTAGAATTTACGCATGCAATTCGAAGCAGCGTCATCGCGCGCAGTTTGATGAAAGATAAATTATTCTAAATATGTATTGCAAAGTTATGTGAACACGATTAATCGAGGATTGTAACTAAGAAAGTATCCTAAAGATGGAGAGCGGTGAAAGCACGGAAGTGAAGTTCGCGCGAATATAAATTGCCAGAACAGAGAATCAAACGAAGCACCCATTATTCCCGTGGCCCAACCGCAGGCAATCTGGTGCTAAGTTATTTAGAGAAGATTTAGGAGACCAAAGAAGAGGAAAAATTTTCAAGCGGTTTGGTACAAATAACACAAACGGGCTGGATTCCCGAAGTAATCGCATGCTTAAGCAATGCAATTTTTCCTCTCAATACCTTCCATAAGCGAGCGCGGTAATCTAGTGGGTGGAAGACTAAATTAATGTGGAATAAGGTGTTCTGGGTTCTAATCCTGGGTGAAGCCTTCGGACATACCCTAATTAAATCCCTCAGAGTGCGAGGTGTCACAGGGAATGAAACTCGACCCCTACCCTGAATGTGTGAAGTTCACACGCTCTAGGCCTAGTCCGAGGTGAACTCTATCCTTACCTGTCCATACCAACGTTAAGGTTGCATAAATGAGTGAGTAATTAAAATTACTAAACGTGTGAATTTTATTGGCTTGGGATTTAATCCTGGTCGACTAACTCATAACCTATCTAACTCTCTCTTTACTATCCTACTTAACTATCTATCCATCCTGATCTAACATAAACATTCCCTATATCCCCATGGAGAAAATGAATACTGAAGAATTAAATAAGAATGAATATTAGAAAAATATGAATTTGAGCAAATGTTACTAAAGGATTAAGTATGGCATGATTGGATGAACAAACCCTCGGATTTACTTCCAAATAAGGACGAATATCCTACTTTCGAGAATACCTCAAATGGTTTTGAAGGGTTAGGAATACCAAAGATAGATTTTATTGCTGTAAAACACTTCCGTTAACTATCCTCCACTCTAACCTATACAAAACCTACCTACGGGTTGAATGACTGAGCGAGTAAGTGAATAATCGCATAGAGTCAACCATATATATTTATCAGCAGCTATATTCCTATTTCTGGATAGAAGGAAATGGGTGAAATAAGGCGTGGAAAGGAAAGTGGGCGTGCTAGATCTAAAGTGCTAAACTATGCATTAGATTTTTGCGAGGAAATGTCCTCTCCAAGAGAGCCTTTTTTTTGATGATAGGAAGAGGAAGGCGGGTTAAGAGGAGGATTGTAGGGAAAGGTAAAGTAGGCGTTAAGACGGCGCAATGGGAGGAGGGGGGGGGGGGAGATGAGGACGGGAGAGGGGGAATTAGGAAAAAAGGAGGAGATTAGGAGGAGGGAGAGGAGATGGGATCATTTCGCGGTGGGATTACTCGAAGCGACGACGGGGAAGGAAATGAGCGGGAGGGTGGGGAAGTTGAAGGCGGGTAACCCGGGAGACGGACGAAGTGAAGGGCCGGTGCTCGCGCGAAGTACAGAAGAAAGGGGAAGGCAGAAAGAATAGACCAATGGAGATAGGATAAAAGTGAGAGAGACATCATAGACAGGGAAATGCCTAATTTAAGAAAGCTTTAGGGGACGTAAGATTTTACACTTTCCCGGCGAATAGAATATATAAACTTTTCTAGGGATTCCTTCAACGGCCACTTAAAATATTCATTCAACAGTCTTTAGAATGGGTAACGAGTCGGTACCCAAAACTTCGGCGCTCTTACAAAATCTTACCTGCGCGGAGCCCAAGAAAAGTTTATATATTCCTTAGGGGACGGTTTAAGTGCATGCTTATTATAGGCCTAGGGTTAATTCAACTATCTATCTATAAAAATCTACATAATATTATCCGAAAAGGAGATACGAATAAATCTAGTACATTCAAAACTAAACGAACCGGTGATTGCCATTATAGACAGGGAAATGTCTGGATAAAGTAGTAGTGGACGGCTTGTCTGATGTGATATGCATGCTTTTCATAGCATGCAGCCCTGGTGTCTATTTTAATCTATGAAATATTCTCTGAAAAGGAAATGCTAAGAAATCAAGTACATTATAAAATAAACGAACAGGAAATTGGCATTATAGACAGGGAAATGTCTGGATAAAGTAGTAGCGGACGGTTTGTCTGAATGCTCACGGCCTGGGGTCAATTTAAATGTATTAAATATTCTATGACAAGAAAATAAGCAGAATTATAGTTCATGATAAAATAAAGGAACTAAGGAAAGGGAATTGACTCAGAATGGGTTCACTAAAGAGATACAAAATATATCAAGATAGAGTGAAATCAACGTTGTGTGGCGAGATGCAGTGGTTCAAAATGTTTAAAAATGAAGTATGGAATAATGGAGAGTATAGAATGGGTCAGTGGAGATAGAGAAAGAGAGACATTACAGAGAGTGAAACGACTGGATTAAGGAAGTTGTAGCGGGCAGTTTAAGTGCATACTTATAAGATGCCTGGGGCCAATTGAAATCTATTAAATATTCTCTCACAAAGAAATATTAATAATAATAAATCTAGTATATTCGAAACCAAACTTCGTATATCAGATCATAATAATAAAACAAGACAGATATACTGTAAAACAGATAGATTCAGACTGCCGTCTAATCCACGATCGATAGCAGATAGACACCGATTCCAGGTAATCGAGTGCTCTCTAAAAAAGGAGAAAGAAATATCAAACAAAATCAGCATAGGCTATAGCTTTAAAAACAGTGTCCTTACTAATTTGGTATTGTCGTTAAAAATAAATAGCCAATTAAGTTAAAAATAGGTTTTCATCAATTTCGATACATTAAAGAGAAAAATTAAGCAAATTTTGTTGAAAAAAACTAATTACACAATACATAAATATCGTAACGATACGATTTTAGTTGATTTGAAAATATATTTATGCAAAATTCTTGATGTACTTTTGCCAAAAGCAGCTGGATATGAACCCACTGCATGTAAAGGTATCATTTATGAACGTACCAGAAATTTCATACTTCTAATTTGCTTATTCTTTTTTCTATGCCTGCATTCATTACAAAAGAAAGCTCGATCACTTATAATGATCAAAATGTATCTTTAATGCATGTAATACTAATGAGATATTTGGAAATTTTGATATTATGCATGGAGGATTTCATGGATAATGGGTCACCAACTCACTGTAGCTTAAGCCACACATAATGTCAGTGTTATGTGACAACACAAATTAATATTTCATCGATAAGCTATATTGTGCAAATATGAAATACTCATGGGCACATGCGAAAGGGTTCTGAAATACATCATAAAGAGACAAGACTTCAATCATAGCGAGTCATTGATTGTAAAAACTGGGTAGAGATATTATAAGAGACATTGCGGGAAATATAATAAAGAATGATGTATTTCTGAAAGCCGCAAGTGATCGACGATTTAATATTTTTCGGCAGAGGGGAAGATGGAAATATTCGGTAGTAATAGAAAGTTACGAAAGATTAGTAAGATTAATTTGATCTATGAAGAATTAAATGATATTTTTTATAGAGGATAATTTTCCTGTTTCCCATTATTCATGTCGTTGATTAAGGGCTTATAGTTGAATAGAGACTTGCCTCTGATACTGAAGCTAAATATTTTGCCGGTGAAAAAATATAACACCAATCAAATGCTTGTTTCCATTTCAAAAACTGAGAGGTTAGCATTAAAGCGTAGTAGGATGCTACATAAATCTATCTCTACCACGTAAGTCTTGAAGGCATCGGGAAGCTTGTATCGTACCATGAAAACCATAAAAAGAGGACTAGAGGATGAGTAGGAAACACATGGGAGACATGAAGGAGAAATAAGTTATGAATTTGTTAAAGACACAAATACTAGAAAAATGGAAAGTTTTTATAAATATTAGATGCTATCTAAACGGAAAACCACATGAGACAACACAAAAAGAAAACCTGTTTTAAAAATATGATTCCAAACAAAGCAATATTGTGCATTTATGGTAATAGACAGAGTTATAAAACTATCACCATAATTACTAAATCACATCCAAAGTGTATGTATTAGCCATCTTGCTAACAGTATGCGAAGTCTGAGAGGTCATCAATACCAACCAAGGAGGAAGTGATAACCACAAAATTAGCGGTGTTGAGGTTCCTTCCCAGTAAAATCAACAAAATCTCAATAAAATAAATAATGAATACAAATAAAGAGGGTTGAATACTACTTCCTTGAGTAGTTCAATATTGACAGAACCGTGGGCTGATATTAAGGAGGTAACTGAGGGCAAAAAGGCAAACAGGAAGGCATAACAGGAAATAGACCTTCGTAAGACGTATTCATGCAATCAAAACGAGTTTTCCTCATTTACCGTGGAGATGGATCTCACATGTAAGAATCATGAAACAAATTGAACCTAATTTGATATTAAAGTTAATTAATTAAAAATATTCAAAACCCTCTCTGTTCAGGATAAACTCGGCGATAATGGCGTGATCCAATTTAGTGGGGGCTACCATTATTGGAGGAGGAAGCCTAGTGCCGTTGTAAGCCTTTTCTAAACAACCGGAAACAATAGGAGCCATTCACGTTGAATCCGACAAACAGAGCATCAGTGGCAGATCCAGGATTTTCTTTTCTTGGGGGGAGGCATAAGAGTCTGGTAGGTCTTCTCATATTTCAGATTTAAAAAAAATAAAACAATTATCGTAGAAAATATTTTCTTTATTTTGATGTGAAAGTTATTAATATTAAATTAAACGATTTCGGCTCCGTAATGAAAAAAATAAAACGAACTTAATGATAAGCGAACTAAAAATCTTGTCTATTTTTTAAGCGTCTTGGGGGGGGGGGGTGGGCACGTACCCCTGTGCCCCCCCTTAATCCGCCTATGTAGAGCATAGTAACTGAACTCCTCTTAACACAACGACCAAGCATAGTCGGGGAGCAAATGAAGTAGAAGTAAGCAAGAAATTATTCTCACGATGTTCTAGCATAAATTCCATCAATAAAAGTGCAATATCAAAAATCATGAAAATAATTAATTAAACTTAAAATCACATGATACATATTTTGAATTTCTCACTTACATAGCAACATTAGTGCCCATTCAATCCTTGCCAACGGCAGGCGCGAAGTGATCAACGGGTGCGTATTTTCCGGACTAAAGTCTATTGTTCCATGCATAGACGTATACGTGGATTTTTTTAAACAATATGCGGCGTGTTTTAATATTTTGTTTTTCATTCATCAAGGAATTTAAAAAATAAAAATATTCTGGGCATTTTAGAATATGCACACTTATTTATTGGGATGCCATGGCGGTCTTGAAAACGCTTCTTCACGTTTTTAGGTTGACACTTTGCTAAGCGAAGAAAAAGCGAGGGATCTTTTACTTAGAGATATTTCGCTTACTCTTATAAAAGAGGGTCAATTTCACTGATTATATTTTCTTGAATAACTAACTTATTTACTATTATCAGCTGATGCTACTCAATATCTGAGAGAAAACAATTACTTATTTACGCAACATTTACTTCAATTACACCAATTCACCAATTTAAGTTAGAATTGCTGCATGACTTTCACAAATACTTGTTTTCTCCTTTGCTGCGTATCATTTTAATGTCTTAATGTCTAATTTACAAGTAATATCGATAAATATTAAAGTAATCTTTGTGGGTTACTGGCGGATATGGAGTAGAAATTTTTCAATATATACCTTCATTTCATACATAAAAAAATGACAAAATATAAAATATTGAGGTACAATTTTTATAGTCGAGATAAAAATAAATGTTTAAAAGGGCCTATTTAATTGATCAAAAAAATTTAAAGAAGATAGCGAAAGTTTCGAGATAGTAAATCTACGCAAAGTAAATGTATTGAAAAGTTTGCCAATTCCCCACAACTTAGCAATATGTATTTGATTCGCAATTATACGTCACAAATACCTATATTGGACGCTGCCTCATGCATTAACTCTATGTGGGGAGGGAATTATATTTTCCACCAGCCTGATCTCCAGACTTGACAAGAACTGAATCACTAATGACATCAATTGGCCTGTGAGCCAAATAAATTGCATTTTCTCATTAAACTCTGTAAACGAGCAATGGCCCACGGGAAGAGATTTTGGCCTCACTGGGGCCAGGTACAATAAAGAGCCGAGTCGAGTGAAGTCCTTAGCTCTCTCCCAGTTTCTGGTCTGACCCTGCCCCGAGTGCCTGCCGACTTGCCCTGAGTGCCTGGCCCGTGTCCGGCGAACCAGCACGTTTCTTATTAAGGCTATGATGAGTTCTGTAATCCCTGGTGTGGTAACACCCCGTGCCACACACCCTGGTGGTAGCTTGCGCGGTACATCGAAGCTGCAGATGCTTTAGATGAGGGAAGAGAATGGACACGAGGGATACGAAAGAGATGAAGAAGGGGAAGATTATCACGGGTAAGGACGAAGCGGAGGGGGATCGGGTTGGTGTGGTGGCTAGAGAGTTGGCTTCGCACCCGGCGAGTTCGGGTTCAAATCCCGGCAGAGAATTTTCAGAGACTGCCCGATCCCTGTTTGAATGTTGTGTGGAGGACATTTCAAGCGCAACACTCCGTCCGTCCGATGGGACGTTAAGCCGTGGTCCCCTTGGCACCTTTCGTTAAGAGTAGGCTTATGCCGACGCCGGGTTTCACTCCACCCTTCCTTACCTACCCTTCCCTCATGGCGTAAATGACCTCAGCTGTCGGTCACCTCCTCCAAATACCATTTCTTACGAAGCGGAATGAAAGGGGGGATAGCATGATAGGAGAAGGGTGACGAAGAAATAGTTAATAAATTACTAACTAGTAGTTTCATTTTCATGGTGGCCTGTTCGTGTCCTTAACACTCTCCTATCTTCTGATCAGACCGCCTGCTGTTGTCCTTTGTGTTTTGCCTGTATCCAGTGAACGAGAGCGCGCGTTCGTGATTAAGGCTAGGATGAGTGCTGTAATGCCTGGTGTGGTATCACCCCCTGTCACACACCCTGGTAGTGGCTTGCACGGCACCTCTCAACTTTAGACGTATTAGAGAGAATGGACACGAGGGATATGAAAGAAATGAAGAAGGGAGAAAATTATCACGGGGAAGGACGAAGCGGAATGAAAGGGAGGCTAGAATGACAGGAAAGGGGTGAGGAAGAAATGGGGGTGATAGGGGAGCATGGGAAGGGTTGGAAAGGGATGAGAGTACCCGAGAGAGAGTTGGCCACGCCCACCGAAAACAGCCTTGGGGCGGAGGCGCGGAGGGTGTGTTGTGGAGTAATGAGAGCACAGTGTATATATCGCCTGGCTCTATATCTCCCTGGGAAAAGAAAAGCGGAACATCAGACGAAGGGATGAGAAAGAATGACGCCTTGGAGGATATGGGGAAGAGATGTGTTGATGGGAACGAAATAAAGCGAAGGAAGCGAAGTGAGGCACAGTCTAAAGGAGAAGGAAAGGGAAGGGTTTGGAGGATGGAACGGGGGAGAAGCTAGCAAATACAAAATAAAAATAAATCAAAGAAAAGAACTTTTCTACCGCGAAATAATAGGAATAAAAAATATATCTATGAGCCTGACAGAGTCTCTAAATTATTTGCTTCATATACACACAAAGACAAGCGTTGGGCGCATGTCCCATGACAACACTTAAATTGTAAACAAACTTGCTTGCTGTGACTCTACCATTCTCGCTCCTCTTAACGAACGCAACGCCGCCATCGAATTTATTTTTTGGCCATTCATTTTGGACTAATATCCATATTAAATTTTAAATTATGAATAACAATTGAGATACAATCAAAATCATAATAAACGTGTCAATATATTGCATTGTCGTCTGGTTCTCAATTATCTTAAAATTTCAACTTGATAGCTAGTCGGAAAATAGGGTTAAAATTGAAGTAAGTAAGTTTGACCCGGTCAAGTTGACAAACAACAAAGTGAGTACATAAAAACGTATAAACACAGCCTCGTACTCTGCAAACTATGACAATGCAAGGTGGAATATCTCAATCTTACGAGGGGGTACCACAGCAGCCCACAGGCTTCTTGCAGCCCTGGGTAGAATTTGGGTGTGAGGCCTCTCTCCCCCGAAGAGAAATTGCCCCCTTAACTCTGTGGCCCGGGGCAGTTTGCCCCATCTTTGAGCGGCCCTGTGTAGAATGTAGATGTAAATGGAAGGTGACGGATATCTGAACATGGGAACTCAATGTTTATAGGACGAACAAGGGCATCTACATCTACACAGTACCCCGCAAACCGCCTAAAAGGCGTGTGGCATGGGGTGTCAGGACACCAGCCGTTTACAGTTAAAAAAAATTGAAGTGCTCTAACGAAGTTGGGACTAGTGTTTATTAAAGTCCTTTATGGTTCGGGGGAAAAACGAATTCCCATATCTATCCGTTCGGCAAAACATCTCTCTTAATTATCGCTGCTATCGGACCTGGAAATATAGTGTGGCCCCAATATTATGTTCTCTGTGTCGCCCTTAAAGATATCCATTCTCAATTGTTCAAGCAATCTAAGCCTAGCGCGCAGCCTCCGAATCGCCAGCGGCTCCCAGCCTAATTCGCTTAAAATCTGGGTAAAACTCAACGATAACACGGCATCAACTATATGGGGTAGAATGATCAGGTGAAGAAGTGGAGGGACGCAGGAATGACTTTAAGTAGAAGGCTCGGCTGGACGCGGAACCTGGAACCGCTGACTTCCGGAATGAATTTGCAAGGAGCGGAGATTGGGGCAGCTGCTCGGAATAAGGAAACGGGAGCAAAATGGAGTACGAGAGAAGAATTAATGTCGAAAGGAAGAGGGAAGGGAATTAAAAGCGAGTAGCGGTAAAAGACGGTCGCCCGAGGACTGCTTTACCAATTTATAAGGGGGAAAGCTCGCGGCCAAGATTAAAGCCACCGAGTGCGTCCACCGGGTTGCGGATGGCGGGTCGAGCTCCAGATATAGATGTTAGATGCGATTTAAGCGAGTTTACTCGCCGAATAAGCAGTCGTGGACAAAAAGAGACAGCATTCCGAGGTGGTATGGATCTATCCCCGTGAAAGAGAGGCCATCTAAATTAGGGATCTTCAACCTCGTGCACGGGCCAAAAATCTATTTCATATCGTCCGAAGAGCCACAATGTTCCACGTCATTTTACCTTCAAATTAATAAAATAAATAAAATAAAATTTCCAAAAGCAATAATCTTTATTGATTAAACAGTTCAATCAATCAATGCAATTTTTTAACTTTTTTTATTTTGACGGGTGTGTCGAAGTTTGATTCGCGATACAATATTTTCTTTACCCTCTAGGGTCGCAAGAAATCATCCGGCGGGCCGCATGGAGCCCGGGGTCCGCGGGTTGAAGACCTTTGATCTTAATGATACAATAAGCCTGGGAAGGAGCCGTGACATGGCTATGGGACGCCGACAACAATTATGCTTCCCATCACCTTGGGAAGAGGGCAGCAGCTCTGGTCATATAAGTTTAGGTATAGTGAACCGCAGTAGTTAGTACAGTCACACTCATTAAACTGCAGGAGTGGTAAAATTTACTTTAACAGCTGTCGCCCTACGATGCGGAGGGCAAGGAGAGGCTACCACATTGTTTCCCTTTGAGTCGCAGCTACTCCACCCGTCATTTCAAAGGCACTATTATTTAGGAGGGGAAAAGAGCTCGCCTAGAAAACGAGAGGCATGTACTAAGTTTGGTTCTAATATGGTAACACATTTAAGTGCAATCTCCCGTTTCTATTCCGTCCACAGTGCCATTCGTACACCCGTTCTAATAATCAGTTTAAAAAAATGACATAGGGCACTGGGAATCGTAATTAGATCGGAACTTTATTTGCAGTATGAGAGGTTTGAATTTAGTACGTAATTATTTCCTTTCATATATTTTGTATTATGCTTCATTTTAATTAGGTAGATCCAATCGAAAGATCAATGAGGGAGCCCAAAAAGGGGATCGGGAGAAAATAAATCCCTAATCGGAAGCTAAAGAACAAGACGATGCAATGGGCCTCATTCAGAGGCATGATAACCTAATGAAAGCAGGAATACAAGGATAATTAACCGGAAGGTCCAAAATATTTTTAAGAAAGAGCTGCACCAAACGTACATCATGATTTTTGACCAACGGTAAGAATTAAAACGGTATTTAATTGCGTTGATACTTGTGCAGTAGACTCTCTTAAAAAATTCAGCCGTCCAATCAATGACATATTTCATAACATCACGAAAGCCAACTTTTATCCCACTCCCGTGATAAGTAGGAACCTTAAGAGCAGCCAGCATTCAATGTTGAGTTCTTGAATGACAGCTTAATTTAAAAGCACTAAATCACTAGTAAGTAACTTAAGTTAGTAACTATTAAACCATCCTTAAGTTATAACTTAAGGATGGTTTCATGTCTAGTTAAACTTTTACTGATCAGAGAACATGGAGTTTAGGAATACTTATCTTGAACTTCTACAGCTTAACAAAACTTAATGATGAATTACTCTGCTTTACTGTTACTGTTAAATATTTTCACAATGAGGTCACGGCTAAATCATAGTACGGGTAATACTAACCACAAGTTATTCGACTGAAAGTTAAGGCGGCCAAAAAAGAGGTGGATTTTGGTATCAAAACATCAACGAGAAAGTTAACTCAATTCACGTAAGACCACGAGGTCCATGGTATGCTGAAAAAGCGCAGGAAAAAAGGCTTCCGCGAGGCCAATCTTTTTTCTGAACGATTGAAACATTAAGGGACAGGGCAGAATGAGAAGAAGGCTTCCAGGGAAATCTGAGTTTTTGGAGGAAAGCGAATGGAGTATTCCAGTAAATGGAGAGAGCAGGGGGAGGAGAAAATTTGATCAGCACTTTTATTAATCCCAGAGGACGAATGCACTCGCATGCGCAAAAGAAACCTTTCCACTGACTTTGATCTTCGGAATATCGAGTCTGCAGTCGCATTTAGAACAAAAATGAAACAAATTCCACGGAGTATGAATGTTAGCAAATGTACGAAGAAAAGAAAAAGCGCTATTAACTTTGGCAATAGAATTTAATCACTTTTTTTGAAAATATGTTGAATATTAAAAATAGGTTGCCTCAAATATATGCCTCTATTATTATATTGGGAGAAAATAAAAACCTAATTGGAAGCTTAAGAAAAAGACGATGCAGTGGACCTCATTCAGGCCTATAATCACGAATTTTAAAATATTCTCTTTGGAATGAGAAAAAATCGTGACGGTTGAAAGTAAGAGAGTTACCTCAACGGATAACATGACTTTCCTATGCATCAAAATCTTCCGGATACTTGTGAGCACGCGTTGTGGTATCACTCCCTGCTACACACCCTGGTGGTGGCTTGCACGGTACCTCGTAGATGTGAAAAGTAGGACGTTTTTTCCCCTCTCAGCGGAGTACACTTTGGGTCGCCCTCTTCCATTCCGCCACGCCCACTGCCCCTTCGCGAAATTCTTTTCCCTCCCGCTCTCCTTTTCCATTTACATTTTCGGAAAGTATCCACTCTTCGTCACGGGCTATGGACACGCTGAAGAGAGGAAGGGTTCTCGGGGCCGTTCCGTGACCGTGGTGAAAGCTGCTTGGAGGAGACCGCCTCGGCTCGGCGGATTCGGTTGGGGTCAAGTGGTGGCGCAGAAGGTCCCTGCAAGCGGGAAGGGTGGGTTGGGAAGAGAAGGCTAATGTGGTGAAGGGGAGGGGGGGAAGAGGAGCGATGAATAAACGTGGGCAGAGATTAGGAAGGGGATGGGACAAAAGGAACAGGGTGAGTGCTGATAGGAGGCGGGAGGAAGGGGGCTAATACCTCAGCATCTACATAATCTCTCGCAAGTAAGGTCAAGGGCGCAGGGCAGAGGGTGTTTTCACGTGTTCATTTTTTTCACGTGTACTCTACTGCGGAGTCTTCCCTCGTGTCCTAAATAACTCTAGTACCTTCTTCGGTAATAAATGTTACGTTTTTCCCGCTCTTTACATACGGATACTTGAGAATTAACAAGTACTTGCAATTTCGCTGCAAGCCCTTATAGCTAGAGTTAAATCAATCACGCAAAAAATATCAATAGTATTCTTTCATATTGGCCTGTTTAAAAAAAATGAATTCAGAAAGAGCGCAGGATGCAGGGCTCGGTTAAAGGGAAGGGGGTATACCTCAGCATCTACATAATCTCCTGAAAGAAAGTTCATGGCCACCTGGCAGGGGGTGTTTATTTTATTCTCGTGCACTTCATTACGGAGCCTTCCTTCGTGTCCTTATCAACCCCAGTACCTTCTCTTGCTATAAACGTTGCGTTTTTCTTTTCTCTCCTTTACCCACAGATAATTGAGAAATAACAAGTGCTAGCAATATCATCCCGCGCACCTATAACTAGAGTTGCATCATCTAAGCAGAAAATATACGGAACTATATAAGAATGTTTATGCTTAGGACGTAGAGGAATGTATAAAGACCCCGCTCACGACGTATTGGTAGGAGAATGGAGAAAACGACACAATGGGGAACTTTATTATCCCTATGGGGGACAATACGATGATGGTATTATTAAATAGAGGGAGATTGTATAGGATAGGACATGTCGAAAGGATGAATATCGTAAGATATCCTAAATTAGCAAATTATATGGCACCCAAGGTAAAAGACGACGAGAAAGGCAAAAGAAAATTTGGACGGATAACACTGTAGAAAATCTGCAAAGATTGGAAGCCTGGGATGATTGGATGGAGGTGGTTTGAGGGAGAGAAGAGTGGAGAGCCTTGGTTTTGACGTCGCGCGGTCCACTGGGACTGATAGCGTAAAATAAAGTAAGAAGTACACGTAGAGGAAAGGAACGAGGAAGTGCTAGGCATGGTGGGTGAGGAGAGAAAACTTTTAGATGAAATACGTATGGAAGAGACAGATGGTTTTGATGAAATGAATACCAAGCTAGGAAGGAATACTGAAAACTATCTTAGAGGGGAGAATCATTGGTAAGCGGGGAACAGGGAGAAGGAAAATAGGTTGCAAGGATGTATTTCAAGGGGATGAACTTTTTTGTGAACAAGGCAAGTGAAGTGATTTTAGTGTTCGAGTGAGGGAAAGGCCTGAGTGGATTGCCAAAGCCTCCATTAAAACCCACATAAACCGGTATAATAGTTAAGTACACGATACTATAAGCAATTTTCCACTTGGAGCCCGAAGAAAGTTATCGAATTGTAGATTACGATGCGCTGTTGAAAAAGGTCGTATACGATGGAACTGCCCATAAATTTTGCCCTTATTTTCATAATAACACATCCTAAGAAATGAAAAATTCCCTAACTAGATTAAGGAGGGGGAGAATGATTAAATGGGATTATTTTTAGGGAGAATGGTAAAAAAATTCAGTGTTGGTGTAATATTCATATAATCGCTGGATACCTCCAAGGAGGTCCTTGTGGAAATCATTCGCATTTGGATATGCCTCGGTATTAGTAGGCAAGCCAGCAGATAGCCACTTCGGTGGTATAACTTTGTGCCACTGACCAAGTACTACTTCAGTTAAGTATTTAGTGAGCGGCTTTAGAGAGGGCTAGGCTGTCGAAAAAGGGAGACCAAGGAAGATGGTTGTAAGGGTCGGAGAAAAAAGGGAGGGTATAGTGGCGAGGGTTGGTCATCCGTGGAAAACGAGATGTTTTCGGGAAGGGAGGGTTGCGTAATGAAAAGCGAAATGGGGGTTGCTCTTTCCTCGGAGGGGTGGGAAAAGCAAGGCAAGGTCGCTCTGGAGTTCCTCTGCATGTTCGCCGCAGGGGAAGAAGTTCGGTGAAAGGACGAAGCGTTGGTGAGGAGGAGGCGGCGCAGGGAATGAGTTGACTCTCTTGCCCTCGAACGAAATCTACTTCTCAATGGCGCGGGAAAAATCGGAGAACAAATTTAATAAGCGGGCACGACGTCGGTGAGATAACCGAGTCATTACCAGAGGTCCTTAGGCATAAAGGTTTTCTTGCTATTTCCGCCACGACTGCGAAAAGACATCACTACCCGTGCCTCCATACATAAGTCTAAATGAAAAGTGTATAAATAGCTTACATACATGCATAAGTAGTACACAAAAAGATATGATATGGTTATATGAGCAAGCCCAAAGCCCAGGCCCTGAGAGTCCACTTGAGCTTATATGAGATATGTTCGTCAAACTATCGCCCACTGAAAAGTGTTTCTATAAATACCTTTTTGCATTTTTCTCCGGAAGGACATATCGAAGGACAAAGTGAAGCAAGAGAAATAAAGTTGACGGTTTAATAATATATTTTCCTTGTGAAAAGTGTACAAAATACGGAGACATTACTGAAATAAAAATGAAGGTCCTCCAACAACCCCAATAAAATGCCCACAATTAAAAAAATTATAAACAATCATTTACAATGTTAATTACGCCGAAGTTTTTAAGTGAAATTAATAAATACTCGACCATTAAGGCGCACAAAAACCTAGCATGAATAATAACAAAAAAAAATGTTTCGAGTGGTTTAATTAAAATTTCAGTCTGAGACGTAGCAAAATGTGATGAAAAGTCATTCCATGATAAACGGGGGATCAGTAGCTTTTATTACATAAATAGTGTGAATACTTCAGGAATTAATTCCTCAAGCCTCCTGTCATGCCCCATCTTATTTTTTCGGAAACATCCAAAGGAAATTAACGCATTTATAAGAGAGAGACATAAATGAAACAAAACCTTGAGTATTCTGGAGTGCGCCATAGCTAATTGATAGCATCATTGAGGAAAAGTAACCGACCGCACGCCTTTCCGAGCCAGCTCAACGAATCTTGAGGCTTGTCAATTAAACAGGGATCGATCGGCAACAGCAAAGTTTCCCCAACTTTCGGGGTTCTCCATTTCCGAACTCATGGTCGTCTGGATGAACTCTTACGGGGGAGAAGGAGGGCAGATGCTGAGTGAGAATAGAGTGAAATGGCTGAGTCTATCAGAAGGAAGGGGAGAAGATAAAAAGTATCCTGGGAAGACAGTTTGAGGAAAAGTTTTGGGGAAATGACGGGGCGCTGTCGCCTCCCTTCATTCTCCCTATCTCCCATTTTTTCCCATCTTTTTCTTTCCGTCTCGCAGGAAAGAAAGCTGGAGTCACGTGTGCTTTATACGGAGCTTTTTGTGCGTGTCCTTATCAACTATAGTAAATTCTCTTGTTGCAAACGTCTCGTTTTTTCTTGGTATGGTATTTGGAGGAGGCGGCCGACAGCTAAGGTCATTTGCGCCATGAGGGAAGGGTAGGTAAGGAAGGGTGGAGAGAAACCCGGCGTCGGCATTAGCCTGCTCTTAACGAAAGGCACCAAGGGGACCACGGCTTAACGTCCCATCCGACGGGTGGAGTATTGTTCGTGAAATTTCCTCCACACAACATTCAAGCAGGGGTCGGGCATTCTCTGAAAATTCTCTGCCACCGCCGGGATTTGAACCCGAGCCCACTGGGTGGAAAGCCAACACTCTAGCCACCACACCAACCCGATAATTAGCTGTATGTCACCAACGTTTCAGCGGACGACTCGTACATCATCACCAGGGTGAATGAATAAATTCACTCTCATGATGATGAAATATTCATTCACCCCGATGAAGATAGACGAGTCTACATCTATATACTACCCCGCAAGTTGCCTCAATACGCGTGTGGCGGGGGTGTTACAACAGATGCCGTATACACATATAAAGGATATTCTCTGACGAGATTACGCCTAGAATTTATTAAAAGCCTTTATAGTTCGGGGTAAAAACGAATTCCTATACCTAACTCTCTTAATTTACAACTTCTGTCGGACCTGGTAATGTAGTTGGATTCTAATATGATGTTCTCCGTGTCGCTCTTAGAGATATATATTCCTAATTGCCCAAGCAAACTAAGCGTAACGCGTAGCATCCCAGTCTCTCGCAGCTCCCAACCTAATTTGCTTGATATATTTGCAACGCTTTCTTAACGCCCGAAGCAGTTTTTGATGAATCGTCCCTTGAAACGTTGTTGATATACAACGAATAACAACCGAAGAGTGGAAAGAAAATACAGTGAAAACTGCACGCAGATAATTGGCCGAGAAAGAATTACATCACATTATAAGTTAATTAATTTATTTTTCAACTGGATTTAATAAAATGGATTTTATAACAAAAATACTTTTTATTCAATCTTTTAAACCAAACAATGCCCTCCTCTTATCTTAGTGATCAACTTAAAAAAGAGCCACCCTTAGCCTTGGCCCGCAGTTTTTCTCATTCCTTCCAGCTCCATCTGTGGGCTTTGTACATTGTGTGTCCGAGATTTCCTGTCCACTCTTCCGCACAACTTCCGGCCTTTTAGCTTGCTCGACGCCAGTTTTATCTCTCTCTCTTCAACCCTTCCCCGTGCCCCAAGGCTTATGCCCTTGATCCTAGGGTGCACGCCAAACACAAGTCCACCCACGGTCCCCTCTCTCGAGTCGTATATCTTTGACACACTCTTTACCTCTCCAGCAAAAGGTCCTCACCAAAAAGTCCGGCTACATGTCGCCCACGCTCTCAACCGTTTCTATTTACCCACATCACATCTATAACGCTGGACCCCGCAAAGGGAGATTGGCAGTGCAAACAGCTGAAGTAATTTTCTGTCCCGAATAGAGTTGAAAATCATTACAGCTGTATCTATCTTGTTACAATGAATTTCCATTCAGTGAACTCGTCAACAATCGATCTCGGAGATTGGTAGCCTAGTAAGAGGAGAGCTTGACTGCAGACGAAAGGTTCCTGAACATATATCACATTCTCAGGCTTTACATTGTGGTACCAAATCACAATTATTAATTATCAAAGAATTCCACCGATTATGGTAGATTTGGATGGAGTATTTAAGAAACATTCTTGCAGTCTCCCCTCCCTTCATGTACTTCCCCCTCAAATTGAGTGCAAGGCGTACACCCTTTCATTCTGTCCATAAATCCTATGATCTTCCTTCCTCTCCCTCGTTTACCCAACATTCTACTCTCCGACACCGTTTTCAACACCCCCTCCTCGCTCAGTACTCGCTCCATCCATACCTTCTCTCTCTTCCGCATCTGATCTAGAAGTTGCTTAAAAGGGTACTAAAGTAGCTTGGTAGATATAAAACTGAGAAAAAATGCAGCCAGGAAGTTAGGATACGTGGTAGACACATGGAACAGCTTATGCGGCGAAAGGATTACCACAGACGAGGGTGCTCAAGGCTAGAATCTGGTCTCATTGAATAAAAATGCCACTGTATTAGTGAGAATGGTAACAAAAAATTCACCATAGATACCCTGTCCCCCCGGCGTCAAATAAGATAAGAATATACTAACATTTTG
This sequence comes from Ischnura elegans, assembly GCF_921293095.1. Classification (NCBI taxonomy): domain Eukaryota; kingdom Metazoa; phylum Arthropoda; class Insecta; order Odonata; family Coenagrionidae; genus Ischnura; species Ischnura elegans. Next base: position 18,634,233 of record NC_060255.1, read on the forward strand.
TCCACATTTTTACCAAACAAGCAAATGGAATCTTAAGAGAATTTGGCGTGAGTTTACCCTATCACGCCCGAAATTGCATGGTGAAACGAAATCCATTGCATCAAGACATGCGTTCACGCTAAAGATGTCATTCCTCCATTCTATCAGACACTATTTCATACACTATAAGAAGTATGAATGAACATGCTTTTGCCGCGAGAAATCTTATTTAGCCTGACGCAGAGCACAAGGATAACACAAAGTAACTGAAGAAATTTCAAGGAAACTGAAAATTTGAAAATTTAACAGAAAAAAAACTGCGAAGATTTCTCGTGGTACCCTTGGCGTCTTTTGAACTCCGTGCATAGTGACCGTGTTCCAAAAATACCCGTATATTCATTCCTATTTGCCGCTTTTATCTTTCCCTAATTCAAGGCCATATAAAAGACTCTTCTCCTTTCAAATGCACCCCTCTTAAAGAGAGCGTACGAACAAGGAGTTTTTTCTGCTACCAGATTTTTTATAAATGCACACATGTTTGAATTATATTTGAGTTCATTCTGATTACCTTAGAGCATTTGGACGTGATTGTAGCAGCTTGATAAACCTTAATGTACCATTAGATGCCGCTTTCAAATGGCCCGAGATAACTGATAAAAACTTCACAGAAAGTGCTAACGTACAAACAGTAAAAGTGAAAGGCGCGTCCAAATGTAACTCCAGGCATAATACAAACTTCATGCAAGATAACAGAAAAGCTAATTTTTAATGCAAACAGTCATGCAAAATATGGTGCCTGATTCAGATAACACAAAGTAACCGACGGAAAATTCACGTAAAATACAAAGAGCCTAGCAGGTTAGGACGATGGACAGTACCCCAAGATATTTAAAATAATATAAAATATACTCTTAAAGTTCCTCAAAAAATTATGTGTCAAAATGAAACAATTGAAAGGAACGCAAAAAATTGAAATACGATTTTTCGTTTTGTAACCATATCACCAATTTTTATTTTTGCACAAATGATTTCTTGATTTTAAAATGTGCATGCTATTAAGTTCTACCAACTGAATTTTACAAAATATTTTGACCGAAAACTAAAATTCTAAGTGAGTTTGGAAATTTCAAAATAAAATTAAAAATTTAGAAAAAAATAGGCACGCCAAAAAAAAAAACAAACAATGTTACCCCTACATCAAAGTATAGCCCAAATTTTTTCATGTTTATATAAGTGCTGGAACACGGTCAAAACCACGAATTATTGCTTTACGCCACTTTCATTATATTTATTTCTCAAGGATATTTGAATTGATTGTTGGGAGCAACGATTATTGATCAGTTTGCAATATGAGTGGTTTGGAAGCCAAGGGGTACAAGTGATTTCTTCTTTCTACACACTGTTAGATACAGAAATTTGCTATAGAAAACAAACGAGATTAATTAAATATTTGATATAGTTCATTTGATTTTCCACTTGATGTCAGCACAGAACTGAGATTCACTCGTATCCCTTGGCAACCAATTTTTGTGTATTTCTTCTAACAATTAACTTTACCTGGATCTGTTTAGACAAAAAAAATCAATTTTATCCCTTGGCTTCTCACGCCCTCATATAAAATTAACCATAAAAATTTCACGACTATACCCTATGCATCGTGTGAACTTCATGCAAAGTAATCGTGATCCCAAACTACCCTCGTTTTCATTCCTATTTGCAGTTTTTATCTTCCCCTTCACCCGACACTGTATCCTTGACCAAAGGGTGCCCAACAAACGGGAAACTCAAGCACAATCCCTTCTCCCGAGCCCTATATCTTTGGCTCACTCCTTTCCAGTGTCTTTCTGTTAAAAGTCCAGCGACATCTCGCCGACCCTATCCTCCGTTCTCTCATCCAGGCTCCTTCTTCCGAATGCGTCCTTGCCGGAGTAATGGGAGACCCTTTTCTCCTCCTAGCGCACCCTGGAAACCATCTCACCAGGGCATCTCCAACACCAATCCCTGGTCCTTCTCTTCCATCCCACTGACCCTCTCCCTACAGTACGGCCGAGACGCGTCCTCCCCATGAAGGAAAAAAAACGCAAGAGGGGTCAAACTCTGAAGGCTGCCGTTCACCATAAATCTTCCATCCTCTCCTCTCTTACTTTCCTCCGAATTAACTGGACCATGGGGGTCTTGCACACTTGAACACTTCCCTCGTCGTTGAAGTATCACTTCCTTTACATCGGATGGTCTCTATAGCTATAAAACAACCTTTTTTTCTTTATTTTTTGTCTCACCTTTCGTAGTAATGAATAGCCTATCTCGTCTTTCTTGTCTCGAAACCATATCCAGGCAAGACCGTGAAAATGACCTGCGCCTTAGATTTAGCGGTTCCTACCCTAGCATTGAGCAGGAAAAAAAATCGCAGGGAAAAAAACTTATTTTGTTCTCCTATTAAGTTAATAAAAACGATAAAACTTTCAGCAAACTTCATTTAGGCACAAAATAGGATTTGATGATGGAATTTAGTAGTTGAAACTTGCATTAGCTTTAAATAACTAGTTGCTTAACATATTGGCAATTCCAAATTGTCGATAAAAAATATGAATAATTATATAATCACTTGCATGAGATACAGCGAAAGTATTTGGGATATATTCTTAAAAATTAGCATAGGTATACAGTCATCGGCATATCAAGGAAAAGGTTAGTGTTTAAACTATGCAGTGTCAATAAAAATCTGAATTAAACGAGCTTACTATAAGAAAATTGGAATAATAAATAATAGGTACGCATAAAAGTTTTATTATTTTAATCAAATTATTCTTTCAGAGACCATTTTGCAAAAATCTTACGTCATTGCTCGGCAGCGATGGGGTAGAGTACTCGCCTGGGTAGCTTGCCCCTGAACAGACACAGTTGCTCGTGCACATGTAAGTGTTAAATTTGTGAAACACTCCGATGTGAAATGGCCAAAATATGCCGTACTCAGGCGTGATATAGTGGAAGTTTTATATAAATGGTAGCTGTACTTCTCCACAGTTATTTTAATGCATATGACGCGTTTAGGCTAACTGAGTCATTATCTGGTGCAAGGTACCGGTTGAGCACCGGTGTGAGCTTTGTGAGCCAAAACGCGTTGTAAACATTAAAATAACATTGTAAAAGTGCGGCTACCTTTTATATGTCTATGCCATGTTAGCATAGACAAGAGAATTGAAGCCAAGTACCAGATAGCGGTCTACATCCGACACAGTTCATTGCCTGCTAGCAGGCCACCCGGCATTGCTCTAGAGGGATATTACTCAGAGAAGTGGGAAACTCAACATTGATCATTACGTTTGTCCGTACGTGCGTAGACCAAAAAATCGTGTCCCAACAAAATGGTTTGCACCAAGACGATTAATAGAGGGGTGTAGTATCCTTTGAGTTATATTTTCCCTTTTATCCTGTTAAGAGGTGTGTTTACCCGGCAGGATATATAACCACAGAGGTTATATGACGTGATGTAACAAACGGCTATGTGAAAACGTCGCAAATGACGCGTTGAAGTAAACCAGAAGTAGTACTACGGTTTTTGGGAACATAATCTGCACCTACGTACCAATCGTACGTTACAATCCGTGCAGACTTATGGAAATGCATTGCGGACAGACAAACACATCCTATTTTATACATATAAAAGAATATAAATAATATAATTTTCCGTATAATTTCCAAGTTATAGCTCCACCACCAACACGACCATCTAACCTTGATGAGGTAGCTATTACCTGTGTTCGCAATGAATGCTAATACAAAGGAACAATACATCTACAAAAGGAAGTAATTTAGAACTATAATTGCATAGAACATCGGACTGAAATGGAGTTCGCTTTCGGAGACGGCGATTCTCCCCCGGCAGTAATTGAATCCCATGCATTCAAATCCCTTCGCTGTCCTCCAAGGCCCATCAATCGAAACCCTTTGTCGCTGGATGACAGTTCAAAACGAGGGAAACTTCAACCGACCTCCCCCATTCCGAAATCACTATCAAGAGCTGCCGCCCGCGCACAAGACTTTTTGCCTGAGCAAACATAATGGGGAAGAGTGGTAGTTAAATATTTGGACAGCATTAATTATGGAAATGATGGCGGAAAAGTTGGCTTACTTTATGCTAATGCTGTTCCTTCTCCCGGGCGGATACGCAATGCATTACGTATTTCCTTGTTTGCAAGAAAGGATGTTTTAAAATAGAAATAATTCGGCTAAAATAACAAGACTATGATTTCTTGAACAATAACCATGATGAAAGAAGAAGAAAATCAATTTCATGTAAAAAAGGAAAGTTTAGGAATATAAATGTAGATGCGTGAAGGATATGTTGATGGAAAGTACAATTTGTTGGAAATGCTTACAAATCAGTTCAAATATTCGAATTAGCATGTAACATTACAATGGGTAGTAGACGGTACATAATAATTAATGTTATTAAGTAGGTAACCGTTCAAAGACTGACTTTAAATAAAGAAAAGAAAATGACTGCCAAACAATTCCTCCAATGAGGATCTATGCTATGGCAAATTTTTAAAATGTACTGATTTGATAAATTATGCGAAATAAAATGAAGACAGTATTGAGAAACTCACAGAAGTGTACTTGAAGAAGAGAGTCAAGATGTATAGAAATTCTGTGATTGAAAATAATTATAGCTTTTACGACTTCCATCACTATTCAGACTTGGGAATCACAAATGCCTGTACAAGAGTCAGAAAAGAAAAAAAACGCTATAATTCTGAAAGTCAGGCATAAAAAAAGACGCTATTGGTCCAGGATAATGATTGGAAATAATAGCAGCATGAAGTCTTTTTTATAAATGGCATACAAGGTTTCTCCAATATAGTCGCGATCTACTACTGAAGTAAATCCTATTGTATGCTACCTATAAATGCCTAATCAATAAAAATATTTCCCGTTTAAGACAAATACGTAACGTCATTCGTAGGGAAAAAAGTATTCCGAGCCGGGATTATAAAAAATTTAATAGCCATGCCGGATAATTAAAAGTGATTCACTCTTTGTTCGAAATAACTACACTATGAGTATGGCTTAAAAAATAAAATAGAAATAATGGAGTACAAAGTATCATTTTAAGGAGAAGGAGATGGATAAGAGCGGTATCTTCGATGATTCATGGAAAATATCAAAATTTTAAAATCGTCAATTTTAAAATCATCATAAATACTCGGAAAAATCGTAGAACTGGTTAAAATGCTATTTTCAGATATTTAATTTATGAAGTGCATCAAAAGAAGAAAGCATACCTTGAGCTCTAACATTAAAAATGCTTGTGAAGTCCTCGATGATTTTATTGCACCTTAAAACTTTATACGGTAGTTTTACTCATTTGCTCACGTTGCTCTCATTTTCATGGAAGACATCCTTAATATCAAGAGTAGAGAATAACATAACAGGTGGAGTGTCACTCATCATGAAGAGACAGGAACGTTTGGATAGATTCCTCACTGTGAAAGCATGCCACATTTCCATTCAGAATTTACAAATATGTGTCTTCGTAATGAACGTGCCAATCATCAAAGCGATAAAATTTAAAACATTAGATTAGGCATAAAAAATATGTAGAGAAATAATGAGTATAGAATACGTAAGAAACATATAATTAAACATATTCAAGGTGAGACACCCAGTAAATAAGAAGTGCAATATCATTGTACAATAGCAATTCAACGCAGGTTGTTTCCAAAGTAATTTTTCAAATGTAACACATAAAAATATATAATTATGAAATTCAGTTTGACGAGCGAAAAATAAATTTTGTAATCATATCGATTAAAATTACATTACAACTCTCATTGCATTCATCGATTGCGTAAAATTAGCAGAATATTATAGGTGTGCATGTTATAAATATGAATATCACATGAATATTATGTGTGTGCCCGGCTCAGAGTGGCATAAAATATATTTGGCTAGCGTCAGTTGTTAGAAAAGGCTATGAACCCCATATATTATTTTTACCTATACAATAGTTGCATAGAATCAAGTGGAATATATAATGGTGTTATAGTGAAAAAAATCAAGTCGAGTATACTAAATTTATCTAATGAACGGTCCTTAGATATCGACTTGAATTTCAGGGTTCATTAGGGATGATTCATACTGCCACATATGTATTTCCAACTCATATTTCGGTAAGTTTAATGCCATCTGAGATATTTCATGCTTGAAAATAAAAATGCACATTTCATTGAATGAATGGCACTCATCTATTCGAATCCAGAAGTCGATCAAATCCATTTCGTAAGCCTATTTATGCATTATCAGCTCTCAGAAAAGGAATTCAACTCATCGATAGCTGTAAAACCCCTTCAAGGTTCCTTCGAGAATACAGAAAACTCAATTTAAGATCTTGGAAATATTTTTTTCCCACGCTCACTGGCGAGCGAGTTCTCTCTTTGCAAGGAGTTGAAAAAGATGGATATTCACGATAGACGGAGATGTCGCTTTGAAATTAACTCGCAAAGGGGATGGCTTCAGGATTCAACGCTTGCGCAAATGGAGTAGCGAGAGTGGTTGATTTACTTAAAGGCTGACGTCGCGGATGAGTGAAAAATACCCAACGATGCACTTTACGAATTCTGATGGAGGTAAAAGCTTCCATTGTGGGAAATTTAAATGAAGACGAATCGTGATTACAGCTTGGGAATACTTTAAAAGTCTCTCAATTTGAATGCTCTCTTTCCGTCAAAAGACAAGGATTTTGGTAATGGAAAAGAGCTAAATATCTTCAATGAAAGGAGATTGCTTTTAATTATGCCCTTGTGAAGCGTACACGTGCAGGAATTTACCTAAAATGTAAAGGAAAAAGTAGTGTGCGAAATATCTCCTCCATTATTCGAATGTTCCTTGCTCTCCTCACGAATTAACACTCTGAGGCGCGGTATCTCAATGAAAAATAAGAAGCTTATCGTCCAGAGAAGAACTGAAGTTTTTCTTAAAATCCCTTTGACGTATACGAGAATTGTTCATGCCCAGCCATTACAAAGCACGGATTTTCACGCATGGACACAATTTTCACATTAAATTCCTATTGTAAAGAGTAGCAGTAGAACTGTTTCACGGTCATTATTAATTGCAATTGTCTTTCATTACAAATTTGCCTTGGAATTTCAAAAGCTCCGAGAATAATCTATAATAAGTGTGTGTAAATTTATCTTTGGTATTTAAAAATAGCTTCAATGGGATTTAGAATATCATTAGACAAGTTTCGTAGCATCGGAACTCAATCGTTTCCTCATTGAAAACGATAGACACATATACATTTGGTAAGTTCATTTAATGGTAATAAGCCGGTAATGAGCCAAGACAAAAATGAATGGATCTAATTAAAATATTACTGAAATATTATCGCATTTTTTAATATATATGTCATGAAAATCCAATTAGGAGGTAGGCTTAAGAAGGTTGTACACAGTACGCCTTCTATGTGACGACCAACGTGTACAACTCAAGCTAATATTGATGATGACTGGGATATTTATTTATTAATTGATGGAAATGACGTTTCCATATGACATATATCTCAATTCATGGAAGTTAATATTAAATTTAAATAACTTATCATATTCGGTATAAATTCAACATCCACAAATTACCGAAATTGGTACCGCATTATCCTATTTAATTTTCCAAATCCTGATATTGATTTGAGTCATTTCATTAATCATTTAGGCGCCTATTAAGACCTAGAAGAATGTAATAGGTTGATGCAGCTGAATAAACGCGATACTAATGCTACCAATAAATGAAGCGCTCCCTGAAAACCAAGCGAAGCGCTCATAATTGAAGTAAATGAGCATTACGTGATGGGAACTTACTTAAAAGACTGAAGGAAAGTATCACTTTAGCCTGGAACTTGCGCACTCAAACAAAGGTCAACAATCTAGTAATAATTTATGTACTCACAAGTTTAAAATCATGAGCTGAGCACAGATAACCATGTCGGGGGTCGAGGCATACCTGAAAAAAGAAAGATTTTATTAGTGGAAAGAAAAGAAGCAAAAATGTCGTGAGTTAGATGCATATGGATAGATTACGCAGAAAAAATATAGTTATAAATTTATGTAAATTAATACATTAAATAATTAACATTACCCCATGCCAACTGCTATGCTTCCGAACTCATCACGGATGATTATAATGTATTCACGATCTAAAGTATGGCACTATGTAATAATGCCAAAGAAGCTATTGTTATTTGGCCTGTCTGTAGAGTGGATGGAATCCAGTAGTCGAGTCGCCAGCAAACAATAATGAAACGAGAAAACTGCTATTTTCTTCACCAATCATATGATAAAAAAGCGCCACCTAAGTACTGAGGCCGGCTATGGCTAAAAACCTTTCTAGATCTTGGACGGTAAAATAATAATTTATATATATATTTAAAATATTATTTTACCGTCCAAGATATTTTACGATGGCATATGTTGAAACTAGAAACATGAAAAGTTGCGAATTGGAATATATTTAGAGCATGTTTAGAGACATGGTTTAAAAATAACGTCGATTTGACAATGGGGATAGTTCACAATCAAATCTTAAGTGAATTACAGCCATAAAAAATCAGGATATTAAAAGTCTTTTCTCTTTCATCAAGAAATTACAAAAGATCACTATTTAACTGCCGTATAGGTATAAAATGCGAATAAAAAGTCAGTGTAGATCGTTTACGTTACACGCACTACATAACTAATGCTGAATACTACAAAAGATACTACCTGCGGGAAGCGTCAATAAAAATTACCAGTAAGGGAGGTACTTTAAATAACATACATTAAGTACTAGTTGTGGCTATGGAAACAACCAAGAGGCCCATCTACCGCTAAAAAGGACTTCAACCGGTAGTAATAATAAAAAACTGTTGCTCATGCATATAAATTATAATTGGAGACTTCGTGGAAAAAAATTGAAGATTAAAAAGAAGCCTCAAATTGAAATTTCCGTATATTCAGCATAATTTTGATTTTAAACTTTATTTCCCTTTGTAGCAGATCATGCGATTCAACGATGCATTTAGTAGCGAGGGTATACATGTATAGTATGGAAGAAGCTTGTACTACTCTGTCAGCGACAAGCTTTATGGGAGAGCAAAAAAACTTGATAGATGATCCCGGGATTTCCGTAAGCGAAAGAGGAACGGCATATCCTGAACGCGGTAGGGACAGCGGTAAACAAATAGGTTTATTTTTGGAAAGTAATTGAGCCGTGCAATTTCTACCACTACGTGTATGAAAAAATGCTAAAAGTTTGGACTAGACAGGGAGCATTTTTACCATTACTATATAGATATAATATCACCGTCTTAGCAGTTTTTTTTGGATGCTAAGAGCAAAATACTTTAATAAGAAGACGGAACAACCTTAAAGGCCACATCATGAGACATGATGGCCTGATGAAGACAACCGTTGAGGGACAAGTGGATGGCAAGAATGGAAAAGGAAGAGCTCGCACAAAATATATGGAACAAGTAAAGAAGGATGTGAAAGAGAAGAAATACGTAGGTGTGAAGAGATTAGCTGATAGGAGAACTGAGTGGAGAGCTGCGTCCAACCAATCATAGGATTGTTGACCATTGATGATGAAGAGGGAAGTCATTGGTATCACCATTGATCACACTGAGCCTGGATGTAATTTTAAGCTGCAAAGAAAATTACACTAAAGTGTATCTAAAGCTACCGAAGCATATCACTTTATATAACCGCTGGAGAATTCAATTGAAATGGGTCTGGCACATCAGTAAATTTTTTTTTCATATTTCCACATTAATGTTTCACAATTACCGAACAGTCCCCATGGTAAAAGGTTATGTATGAAAAAGTTAACAGCATTGATAAAAAATATACAGTATCTTTTGTTAATGACATAAAGAGAGACAGAAATATTTTTTACATCTAAAGGAGTTCCTCAAAAAGTCTTTACAATAATTTATAGCAAAATTCAGAGGGAAATTTTTAAATTTGAACGCTACATAGATTCTGTACAGTGTAAAAATCATGATACTATGCTTCGCAAGAAAATTGAAAAATGAGACGAAAAAAATTTAGGCTTGACACCTCTAAATGGATACACCAATCAACTTCTCAAATTTTTTTTCTCACTCAGTGACTCACACAAGATATTAATGTGAGAAAATGGACGATCAAATACGCATGTGTTACCGATCAATAAAATATTTCGTAGGATCCGTACCTTTTTTGAGATCAGTGGATTAGTATTGACAATTTTTAACTGCTCCAGCGGTTTTTTTAATAGAGAAAACTGCAGTCATTGTAACAACATAAATGTGATACAAATAGCTTAATTCTATTTTATTACAGTATAAGGTCTTTAAAATACCAAAGATTGTAAATTTTGTCTTTTATGCGAACAAAATAAATCAATAGTTATGGCTAAAATTACAAAATACTCATGCATGTCCGCAAAATGGGAAAATGTGTTGGTTGGATGAAATAAACGGACCAAAATAGGCAACAAGGAAAGCAGTTAAAAAAACAATACGCCAAGGATTGAAAAAATCAGTCACCTGGAAACAATGACGTTGTAGGACCATGGGCGTGGCCTCACTCTTGAATGACAGGAAAGGACGAATCTGGCCCAACGCCGATATTTCACCCTCAAAGGGAACTTTTCACAACATATCAAACGGGAAAAACCGATCTTTGATTTCAACGACAAAAAAGCAGCTCTTTTGGCAGCTTGTCCGACAGAAAAGTTTTGAGAATGGAACTTCACGCACGAGAAAATCGGAAAAATCAGGCGATGGTCTACGAAAAGTCTGAACCCTGTTCACAAAGGAATATTACCATTTAACGTAAGTAGCATAAAAATGGAGAGTAATCACGTACTAAGGCAGACCACAGTGAATTTTACGAATAGAATATTACCCAGACTATAATCACCTACGCCAGTTTCACATTTAAAAGCGTTGTAGTTATAAAGAAAATTAAACACATTATTCAACCTTCACTAAAAGTGATAGAGATTCTCATCGTTCGTAAAAGGCCTGATAGTCTATAGCACCAAATTTTAACGCGTAAAATATTTATCTTATAATCATCATTTGTTTAGAAAAATAGTAACCTAAAAACCTGAAACATAAATTGAAAAAAAAGTGAAAGAAATATGCATTCATAGTTTTTCCTAATGGTAACATACAGCTGTAACCTCTGACTAGGAAGTAGTGAAAGCCTTCGCTGCTGTCATAAATTGGGCCAAAAATCACAACTGATGATGAAAAAACTCGCAACATAGTAATGACATGCTATTTGATTTTTTTCATTGAATGGAAACAGGCAATTCCTTCTTTTTATCTTCATTTCCACTCAGAGACGAGAAAAATGGACAAACTGGGATGCACAATTAAATGAAAAGTTTTATGCTACACTTAGAGAGACTTTAGGCCTTCAATGGCCACTTAATGCATTAATAGCCTTAGTATGATTGTAGGAAATGTTCGGAAATACAATGGAACCGAGTTAATACCAGCATATAATGAGTATGTAGGAATGGAAACTATTAGAATAGAAAGATTTTAAATGAGCACAGATTGTATGAATAATAATATATAAATAAGCCATGTACTCATAAAAAAATATAATTTTGGTGAATGATACACGAAAAATTTGAACCCTGTTCACAAAGAGATGTCACCATTTTACGCATACACCATAAAATGGAGATTAATCACGTAGCAAAGGTAATAAAATAGAACCACAGAGAAGCAGAAAACTTCAATAAATGTCGGTAAAAAATATATTCACACCAATCAACTACTCAAAAACACGTTATATCCAAATACGCAGTTGTTAAACGAATTAGGCCCCCTCACCTGTGTGTTAAGATTTCTATGGCCATCAGATTGAAAACCGATGCTTATAAAAAAAATGGCCCCAGAAAGTCAATATCGATGGCTAAATTCTAACAACACGTGTCTCAAAATTTGGCCGGTTTGAGAGAGGTATCTTAAACAAAGTGTGAAGACATTTAAAAAATAAAATTCAAGCAAAAAACAACTCTTTTTTTGCAAACGTATGCTTCTTTTTTAGTTTTATGAAGTTTTGGTTTTTAATTTCAGCGTACCATTAAAACTATAAATAGTTTCTTTTGCTCTCCTGAAAAGTTGCTATTCTTGAGATACATGTTGTTAGAACTTACAAGGAGACTTTGCCTAACTGATGTCAAGAAAGAAGATGAAACCTTTTTTATTTGAAAGAAGACACTTAGATAGGAATACTGTTGAAGGTTTTTGTCCTAATACGCCCGGATTTGAGAGAAAAAAGTATTTAAAAATTTAAAAATATGGTTACCTAGAATATAATATTAAATTTTTCGCTAAGTGTTCAAGGCCGATTTGGCCGAGTGGTATCGAGTCGTGTTTCATAAATGTCAGTTTAGGGCGTATTCTCAAAAAGAAGTGAAGTAAAAAAATGTAAAACGTTTGAAATGAACAAATCTAAAGATGATGGAACAGATTACAAAAAATGGAGGAGGTGGCAGTGTGGAAAATTTTCACTCTCACCGAGTCTCGAACCCTGTCAAAATCTCTCATAAAAGAAACTCTACTCGCTACTACTCGGCCAAATCGGCCTTGAACAATTGACGAAAAATTTAATATTATATTCTAGGTAACCATATTTTTAAATTTTTAAATGCTTTTTTCTCTCAAACCCGGGCGTATTTGGACAAAACCCTTCAACAGTTTTCCTATCTAAGTGTCTTCTTTCAAATAAAAAAGGTTTCATCTTCTTTCTTGACATCAGTTAGGCAAAGTCTCCTTGTTAGCCATCGATATGGGTCTTGTACTGAATAGTTTCTCCAATCAACGAACGCTTTATAGCCGTTCCCTGGTATTCTGAGCCATGCGCAAAAAACAAACATATATATTATGGCAGCTACACATTTGAACATCTAATTTTGCAAAAAAATACAACTCTTAGTTCAGCCCTATTTTTTTTAACAGAGCTAATAAGGCACCCGTTATTTACGACGGGGCTTCAGATCCTTAGAAGTAACATCGGGTTAGAAGGGGTAAATAAATGACCCTAGAAAGTCAATAAAGGTCATGCATTGAGTGGTTTGTCCACTCCAGGAACATTTGGCAGCCGTTCCCTGGTATTCTGGACCACACGTAAAGAGACAAAATAGGAGGGTCTGCAGAATGGCACAGTTCATTTCTGGAGAGACTAAAACACAATACCGGTGACCGAATCTGTGGAGGAAATGAGACTCGACTCGAAAAAGCAAAATCGAGTAAACAAGCGTGGGAATCGCACGGGTTGCGATGGCTGGCAGTTTCAGAGACGCAGAGAGAGAGGAAGGCTGGATATGCGAGCGGTAAACGGGACACCGAATTTTGGCAATGCTGCGTTGGCGAGCTGAAAGGGAAGAGATAGAAGGGGGATGACGTCAGGAGAGCCTATCACCAAAGGGAGGGGTGTGGCGAGGACGTGTTTGTACTCTGCTCAGAGAGAAGGAAAACAGAAACCGAGGGGACAGGAAAGCGACATAAACCGCCCCACCCACACACGCACGCACACGCGGGCGCCGAAGGGGAGTTTCTTCGCCCCGTTCAAATTACGACTGTCCCAGCGATAGTCCTGACGATAGTTGACAGAACTATCTGTGTGAATGCATGTCCGGACAATAGTTCACGTAGTTCCGAACGTTGCCACTTCACGATGGTTAGGCGCTGCGAAGCCGGAAGAGGAAACGAAGAGAGAAGGACGAAAAGCTTGTGAAGCTCCCATCGCTCTATTTTTCATGGATTTGTCCAAGCAAGGAAGAATATGGGCGGAAGAAAAATTATACGTTAAATAAACGTTGAACACGGTAATATCTTAACCCTCCATGCCTCAACAGCTTTGCTAACCGTCAGTTGCTCGTTCAATTTAGATTTCAGCACTGGAGGGCAGCACAGGTTTTAACCATCGTTGTGCGAATGCACGATTGTACCAACGACCGTTGGAACAATCGTAATCTTAACGAGGCAAAAGCCAGCGTATGTCGAAGGACCGGGGGACAGAAGCGTAGCGGCTTGCGAAACCAAGGTCAGAGGCAAGGTTTGGCTCGTAATTGGAAGCGGTTTAGATGCTGCGCAAACGCCGTATGATAAGAGGTACACGCACAGAAAAACGCACGAATAACACCATGAAAACACCTTGAATATGCAGCGAGCACATGGGATTAGGAGATTTAAAGAAGAAAGATTTAATCCGTCAAGAAAATACAAGGGAAAGCTGCACGATTCGTCAAAAACGGCTACTGACGTGCAGAGGGAGTTACGCAGATGTTACACAACGAAGGGTTTCTTCGCAATGCAAGGGGTATATCGAAGGGAGGATAGAGGCTTAGCGGTTTGCGAAACCAAGGTCAGAGACAATATTTGGCACAGTATAGGAAGCGCTTTAAGAGCCGACGAAGCGCCTTATGATAAAAAGTATACATTCTAACCTTTTCAAACAAATATAAACGCACATAAAACAAACATACTATCACAATAAAGGGTTTTCCAATCGTCCACGAGCAATAAATTTAACGAAAAAGAAAATTATGGCCCATTATTTTTCAATACACAAGGGATAAGTTTGTCAAGGCAAAATTACCTTACATAACTCAATAAGATACATTCTCATTTTTATCATTATCTCTGCCTATCACACTTTGATAAATGCAGACCAGAACCTAAACATGAGTTTTCCATTCAAACTCAAAACTTAAACACGAAAATGGTTTTCAGATGTCGGTTGATACCGGTAAGCATCACTTAAAATCAATCCAAGAATTCGATCCGATTGACTTCGTGAATGGTCGTAAATCGTTGCAGTGCGCCTCGCAGAAATGGCTGTCAGGGGTGTCGGCGGATAGAGTGGATTTGGAAATAGCTCTGGCCGAGACTTAACCGTGAGAGAATCCCGTTAGGGCAAATGGGTGCTTGTGCATACGGCCTACGAACAAGAGATTTATCCCGAGACGAAGAGAGCAAAGGGGACGAACTCAAACCCTGTGGCGGACAGACGGGCGGGAGGGGGGAGGGGGTGGGGTTTGGAGGGAGAGGTAGGGGAAACAAGAAAAGAGGGAGGGAAACTTTCAAAAAGGCAGAATTGACGAACTTCGTTGACAGTTCTGACAAAGGCGACTGATGGAGCATGAATATTATCAACCGTTTAGAGTCTCCTTGGGAATTTATTTTATTCTCAAACCACCGAAAACACCTCATATTGGCCATTTTACATCGAGGTATTAAAAGAATGTAACAAGTACAGGTACACGAACATCCATTCCCTGGACAGGGGAAACCTACCCAGGCGGAACTCAAACCCGCGACCTCTTGTTTGGTTGGCGAGGACGTTACCCAGACGCCACAGAGGCCGGCAAATGGAAAATATAATTCAATTTGCGCGTGAAAAACCAAATTTATAAGGCCTAAGTTTAAAATGAGTAATAAAAATGAAGGAAGAAGTAGGAGAAAAGATTTTACCAAAAAATATTTCATTAAAACCATGACAAAATGTAAACAACAAACGGGAATTTCTTCCCTTTATTATTTAACTCCAGTAACGACCATGGTTTTGGCAGCCTACGTCATGTTTTAGGTGACTAGAGGTACCTCTAAAATGACATCGAGTGTCGAAACCACTGTTGGAAGTGGAGTTACATATAATAGTAGTAGTTACATTATAATAGTGAGGAAATTACCAGTTTTTCTTTGTATTCTATCTTGCATATATCGCACTTCTACTACGTCAAGCCTGAAACGATTTCAATTCATTGAAACATTGATATGTGGTACAAATTATGTAATCAAACATGAGTAATATGCTCGCCACTTGTAATCCACTCTGTATTTCTATGATTTATTACAATTACCTATTTATTTTAAAATTTAAAAAAATGTTGACATATCAGTTTTAAATGAATATATGAACCATTATTATTAAAGAAATTTGGAAAATATACTGGACTTTTATGAAATCATATTGAAAATGTCACTCTTGAGTGTGGAGGAGAATATATTTTGGCACCAGAAACTACCGAGAAAAGCGCAGTATATAATTACGATTCACGCGTGTAAAATTGTTCTAGGTTTGATTTTGTAGAAGTTCAATATACCCATGATAAAAAAACACAAACGGTAATCTCTCATTTTATCTTATTTATAATTCTGATGAATTAAAAGTGTGAAAATTACCTTTTGTATTTTTTTAGCACGGACACGATTAACACGAGCACGACGCGGGATGGTTACAATTTTGATGGAAAAAAGGGAAAGAAAGTACCTTGGTTTGGAGATAAAATGTTAATATAAAACTAACCTCACGATTAATTTATATACGAAAGGTAAATAAGAAAAATGATGTTGTTACTTGTTTCCGAGATTTCACCTATTTTTACCAAAAATTTTTTTTATGACATTCATTCATATGGCAAACAAAAGTTTTTGAATGCCATAAGGTGATTTTTATTGCGTTTTCAGTGCAATAAGCTGTGATTTTAAAATATTTTTGGCACATTATGTATCTTTTTGTGAAAGCAAACAGCCTGAAAAATTGCATTAGGAGTTCACGGTATAAGCATTTCCATTAAATTTAAAATATCAATTTGAAGTATAATTTTAGGTCTGAAAAGTCACTTCTGCATTTCCAGAATCAAGAATCGCATATTAAATATGAAATACATCTATGCTTTTCTTTAAGTTTAATTAAAAATATGTATGTACCAACTAAATACATAGTAAATAAATATCTCCAAAAATTTCCAGTTTTCTATAATCCACAAGGATAACTTGCGCCTGCAATGATGTCTGTCGTGTATTTATCAAATAATAGACATGTATATGTAATGACTTTTGCAGTTTAATTAGTGAAAAGAATAAATATGCCTCCCAAAATAAAATAATACAGCATTTCCTTATAAACTTCGACCAGCTATTTACAAATTATCCACAAACATCATACCTGGCACTGAACTTTTACGAATAAAAAAACCGAAATTTCCCAATTTTATAAAATCCTCTAGGACAGCATGTGCATGAAAATTCGCCTACTTTGATGTCTATCATGTAGTTATCAAATAATAGACTTGTAAATCTCACCGCTTCTACCGTTGATTTAGCTAAAATCAATACATATTTACCCAAAAATAAACTACCATTTTTGTTCTAAATTTGGACCAAATTATTTACAAATTGTCAAAAAAATTTACCTGGCACTGAAATATTTACGAATAAAAACCCTTGGTTCCTTAAAAAACCCCGAACTTGGCGGGTTCTCTAAAATCCACAAGGGCAACTCGCACCAGAAAATCCGGCTGCCAAGGGCTGATATGGGGCGAAAGGGGTGGGAGCATGGTGCGAGGTCAAAGGGACGGGAAGCTGGGGAAGGGAGGAGAGGGAAGCGATGTCAAGCGAAGGACCCTCGGAGTGGCACGCTGTTGACGCAACCACACCTGCGAAAGGCAGCGGCGGACAGCGGGCGAGGGAAGGGGGTGGAATAGGGGTTAATGCGGCCGTTGGAAAAAAAAAGTTATGGTCGGTGGGAGGGAGGGGAGCATTTATAGTGCGAGGGACAGAAGTTTCGACGCTAAATGGAGCGTCGTCGTGTGCGTTTCCGACGGCGGGAGGCGACTGTCATTTGTTTTTCTTTCGTTTTTGGCATTATTTGCGGAAATGCGAGGCGATAGGGTTTCGCTTCCCATCCACAGTGTCCACAACTTTGGACGAGTTACGGCTGGAGGTTTTGGGAAATTTGCGTTTACTCGCAGTAAAAATATTTGATCACCTGAACAAAATCAAGTTTAACAATCACATTCGTTCTGCCAGTGCCTGTTTAAATGAATTTTGAAAATTGCAAAACTGGGAAATTCACATTTCATGCAAAAAAGTTACTTGCTCAAGAATTTCCTGTCAGTATTTTATATAAAAAGTGGTTTCCTTTAAAAATTCACTTTCCACACTATCAAACTTATGAATAGGAGTTGAAATAGGAGTTTGAATAGGAGCAATTGAGCCGGGAGGTGTCTAACTTAATGTAGGTATATACCGGCTGAAGCCTGAATCCTACGATAATTTTTCTCTGTCCCTCAGAGAGATAGCTCCAAAGATAGGTTTTCAATGATCAAAAGAATGATCGCTCAAACCATCATTTTCTAAATCACACGGTCACTCCCACCGTCCGTTTTTCCAGCGTCATTCCATACTCGAAAAAAACGAAACCGCACCAAACGCCGATCTAAAGTCGCTTACGGGGATGACAAACGGAACGCCAGCACTAGACACTCCCTGTAGCCATGCTGTTTATTAGCATGCCACGAAGAAAGGAAAAGAGATTACCTGAGGAGGAAGGAATTAGTGGAGGAGACGGTCGGTTTTTTTGGTGAAGCGCAACTATCGATGCGATTAGCCAACTAATTACCCGACGGTATGATTTTACGGCGACTCCGATACGATTATCGATGCGAATGGGATTTCCATCCCTGGAGCCATCGCTGAGAATTATTGCGAGAAAATGTCAATTTTCCTCCATCATTGAAATGATCACTGGAGTTATAGCTCGGCTAGAAAATTATGGTTTGAATCATGCTTAAGCCTCAATAACCATATATTATTGCAAGAAATTATTTAATCTAAATGGAAAATAGAGAAATTTTACAACTTCAGCATCGGATACAGACCCTGATGCTAGCAGGAGGAAATGCTAAAGCGTCTTCTTTCGCTCAGAAGAAAACTTCTTGATAGAAATAGATAAAATTGCTGCCTTTTAGTAATATTCAGCTCGCTGTGATACAGTGTATGGAAAGTATTGAAACTAGTCGACGATTACAGATAAAATTGTGGAAAGCAAAGTTGTCATATTTCCTACATTAAAATGGAACTCTACAAGGTTAAGGCCTCATCAATTCAGTGCATCAATATATTAAATTTTACTGGGATAACATACGGAACGCAAGTACTTGCTCCATGCAGCCGTGCCGCTTATTAACGTCCCGCGGGAAAAGGAAAAGAGGATTACGAATGAAGGAAGTAGTTCAGAGGAAAAGGCGGTTGGTTTGAGGTTGGTGAGGGGCATTTATCGATGCGATTATCGCCGTGAAGGAAATGAGCATCGAGGGAGGTGAGGCCGATATGCGGAAGGAAGTGGTTGAAGTTGCCGGCGAGGAGTGTGGCCGGCCGCAAACACGAGACCCACCACCCCATCACTCCACCAGCAGCGAGGATCGAAATATTCGAGCATGCAATAATGGGAGGGATTACGAATCGCTCGATCACAATTTTTTAAATTAACGCCAATTGCGATAAAGTTTGAGTAAAATTTAGAGACCCTTGTTGTACACGAAAAGAAACACTTAGTCGTATTACACTGGTATATTTTTAGTATAATGGTATAATTTTCAGGTATAACTTATTTCGACGCAGTGGCGTTATCTTCAAGTATCTCGAAACTTTTTGAACTCTGAAAATAAATTGGTGGAATATAACAAATTTTTTTCACAAGATTGAATCTGTGACAATAGAGATGGAGGAGACCCCAATTTTCCCGTTTTTCGAACTAGCGTTGCTTACTTCTCCAGCTATTCGGGGTGAAAAATCGACGGGCTTATGGTGCTGATAATTTGATGACGTCGCTTCATCTTTTGCCAACAATTAGTCTTTATCTTGAGCCGTCTACTGAGGCTCCGATCCGTGGGAAGCTTCTATTACATCGAGAACAGCCCATTGTAAGCAGTGGAAGTACGACCTCACTGCGGGGCGTAGCCCGAGTTTTCGGACTAGCCCTAGCCGGTCGACTGTCCCAGTCCGTCGCTGCGGAAGGAATCAAATTGCGGGCTCCCTATATGTTTGGGAGAGCAAGAAGATCCGGGCCTTTCTTTTGGGATTCGTCCGTTGTGGCATGTTGTGCCCTCTCACCTCAACACCGCTCCGGGGCTGCCTCACCGCCAGATTCGCCAAACCACGTAAGCTTGGGAGCCCTTTCTTTTCCACTTTCCAAATTATACCCTTCACCCCTTCTACTTTGTTCCGTGTGCCGTGGTCGTCTTTTTGGCAGGGTTTTTGGTTTGTCTTAAGTTCATTTTGTGGCAATAAATTGCATTTAAAAAAATGTATTGCTGCCTGCTTACTGCCGCCACCTTCACCCATAGTTCAATCTCTCGGTCTTTGTATCCGAATCAGGTAGTTAATGGTTATTAACACGCCAATGAAAGATTCTTTCCGCAAAATATCGTGCCTCTCTGAGCGATTTAATGAACCAGAACTTAAACAGCGTCACTAGGTTATGAAAAATGGGAGGTAACTCATGCATTTTTTCATTATAATGGTATGAGAAATTAGCCATATGAGCAAGAAGTTTTTCAATAGTACGTATTATTACAATCAATTTACCGAATCTGAATGAGTGATCCCATTCGATAGGGTATGCACACCTAACTGCGTAAGTTACCTGCTTCTCGGGTGAGATGCATACTTAATCATTCTCCTCAAAGGAGAAATAAAAGTGTGCAATTTATAAAAGCAATGTTAGCATCCAAAATTTACATTTTTCACTCATTTATCAAAATCAGCTATCTAAAGCACTGCTTATTTTCCAGACAAAAATAGTGCAACTAATGGGAACCAATCTAAATTTCAATTAGCTGTAGCTTATCAGCAGGTGTTCGTAACTGAGATAAATGTAATAAAATCTTAATTTGAGCACTTATACTAGTTAGAATAACGAAAAAACCTCGTATTAAAATATTTTCACATAATGTGCCCTATTTTCTGCGGAATCGCTCTACATATTCCTTAAAACCGTTCCCGCGCCTTTGTTTGCTCCAAAACGAACGTTCACGTCAATGAAAATAATTCCCAGAGATTGATTTATTTTCCATGCCTCAATAGATATAGAAAGAGAGAAAAATATCCGTGGAATTCAGAAAGCGGGATCCGTAATGAGTAGGTTGGATAGGAGAAGAAAATAAATCTGTTTAATGCCGCATGGATCCGATAGAATTCCTCTTCTCACAGATATTGGCCACGAACGAGGTCGAGCGTGGTTTGAGATTCTATTGAAGTTTTGCGGGACCGCAGGGTGCACGGTCTAGCCCCCGCGGCGCCCCCTGGGTTTCCTCGCCCCCTTCCTTCCTTCCTTCCAGTGAAGTTCTAAAACTCCGGAGGCTGCTGAAGAGTTCGTGACGGGTTGAAGGGGTAAGCGAAACTTCTACATCCTCCCAGCGGGGAGTTTCTCCGGTAATGAGTAAATTGACCCGGCGATCAAACAAGGGAGCGCCGAGGTTTGGAAGGCGTGCGAGTGCAACGCCACGCGTGGGGCTCGAGACAGAACTACTTTAACCCTTTGCCCCTTCATGCACACTTCCTAACGTAATTAAAAATCAGAGTCGGCAATATACCTTATTGGTGTACCACGAAGAAAAATAAACAAGTATTAACATTCACATCATTAAAAGGATACACAAAAATATCGCACTGTCTACTTATTTTATTTTAAAAACTCTACAACACGTTTGGCTCGCAGTCATCACGAGGAACAGAGAAATTTCAGTCACAGAGATGTATATGTACCTCCGAGGTAAAGGACACAATGTCTGTAGGTACTCGATATTTTCCAGGAGAGCTTTTTTAAGATAAAAAAAAATGACATCAGTAGTTACCAGAAGGTTAACAAACAAGTTGACAACATTTTTATATTGCAATTTTATTGGTATATTCCCATTACATTGTATAATAAATTATTACAAAAAAACTTTTAACAAAATACAGTGTGCAGACAACACTATGTTCACATGGTGGGCAGTATTGTAAATTAAATCTAGATGTAAAAATGTAGCCCACATGGTGTAGTATACCTTTCAGTAAAAGTGGAATTTATATTGCTTTAAAAAGTTTTAACTAGTCCACTAATTGGTTTTCGACATAGTATGTTATGCATCTAAATAAAGAAAAACAGTTATATGCAAAAGTGAAATAATCCCAAATTCGCAAAAATTGGACATAGTGCCCTTTACCTCCGAGGCATAGATATATCTTCCGAAAGTAGTGGCAGGGAATGGATCATAAATAGAGCCACGAAAGAATCCCAACCATCTCTCCCACTAACACGACTTTATATGTACACCTAAATCTGCAAATGAAATATCTCTGTATATGATGACGACTGCGAGCCAGTTGAAACACTTGTTGTAGACTTTTGAAATTAAAATTAGCAGACACAACTATATCTTTTTGTCCTCTCGCTATGCTGTTTCATGCTATCTCTCGCGAATTGAGTTCATCCCCCACGTTAGTATACTTTTTTTCTAATAAATTACTTAATTTCTTCACACGACGACGAAAGCGCAAAAATTCAAATAAATTCACAGGTAAGGAAAAAAAGGGATAGGAACATATAATAGGAAATGGAAGCAAACAACGCTGCTGTGGTTGATGGAAAAAGCCGGAAATCAGAGGATAGATTAGTTTTGTTCCCTAGAATGGTCAGTGATTCAAATTGACGGCAACCTAACCTCAGGTCTTCCTAATAAACCCTCGAATTGACTCAATGATCCCATAAATATATCTAATATTTTTATAATATATTTCCGTACCCCATTGAAAATTATCGTAAATAAGTAATAACTCGTTGGGCATATTATCTCTATTAATTGATCATTTATCTTGGTCCTGGAAATTTAAAATCAAGTCTTGTTGTACTGGATAGCTCACATAAAATTAAAATCATTTCCGGTTAATCTTACAATAGTAAAAATAGCTCCATTATGTCGGGCATGATAATAAAAACATTCACTCAAAATATTAAAGCTTGATCAATTACTAATTCAATGATTCACATCCCTAAACCTTGGAGCAGGAATACTTTGATCGCAAACACCGATAAAAACTTATTTTTTGCAAGGATGTTTCAAACAAAACAGCAACCTTCTTGGCTAAACCAATAAAAAGTCATGACGCACGACAGAGAAAATCTTTAAACTGCGGTCTTTTGACTAAAAATTCCGCCTAAGGAAACAACGCCGCCGTCGAAGCCGGTTGGCTATAGCCACGAGAACCATCTCAGGAGAATACGAGAGAAAGATGCTGTGCACCATTCTTTCTAAAAAGACAACGAAGATAGAAGAAAACAGTAAGAAAAAAAAATGAAAACGAAACAAAAAAAACTCGGGGTAGGAAGCCGTTATCAAAGCATAGCGCGAAGGCATACCCTTAAACGACCTACTCCCTTATTCCCGACTTCCAAAACCTTTGTTTGTTTTCAGCCGTGAAAAAGGGTACGCAAAGGGTCCTCCCATGAGGATAAGCAGGAAGGAGAACCACCAGGATACTTCAGGGTGGATACAAATAAGAGCCAAGGGATATGAGGAGGGACCTTGTGGGCAGCTTGTGGGCGGGAAGACATTTCCGTAAGTTTCCGAGAATTTTCCCAATTTTTCGCGCCGTGCGCAACAACCTGTTCCGTGTTTGGATACCGAAAAAGCTGATAATAGCAGATATAAAATACAGCAATATTAATCTATTTTGCTTCAGAAGTTTAACTCGTAAATTTATGGGAGATTAGTTAAAGAAGGGAAAAATTCGTGTACTCGCAAATAAATTCGGTGGTTTCCGGCGGTTATTTGTGGAACTTGATGAACATTGTGAATGAATAACTTAAAAATTGTGTTTCCATAGAATTTTTTAATGAAAACATGACCGTGGTTTCGATAATTTACGCCATCATCTGGTATCACTACTTCTGGCACCAGAAGATGACGTTAGTCATTGAAACCATGGCCGTGTTTTAACAAAAAATTGTATAGAAAAACAAATTTTAAGTTATTTATTAAAAAAGTATTCGCGAGTTATCTCAATAAAAATTGACAATTAGGCCTAGGTTTCAAATTATTTTCGCTGAATACCGATGCAGTAGTACCGCCGATGTAGTAGTACCGAAGCCAAATTTGGAAAGCAATTTCTTCTATATATTGGGGAGTTGTAAAGTTTCCAACTCTATCTCTAAGTTTTATATGATCAAATACCACGGAATGTCCTCAGAATATTCCGCGTTCTTTGACGCCGTGCTGGAATTGAACCGGATATAGAGGGCTATAAAAAACGTATTGGTAGCATATTTAGTTAAAAAATTTTCTGAAAATATCTGTTATAGCAAAGAAGCATGTGGAGAAGAAATAAATTCTTGGCTTTAAAAATAACCTTGTACGATATAAATTTACGAGTGACACATTGTCACGATACGCTAAAACATTTAAAATATTTAAAAGAAGAATCAGTCTATTAGTGCAAATGATTTTTAACAGGAAAGTAATGGACCACCCTTTCTTAATACGCCTCCACAACCCAAAAACAACGTCCTAAATCTATCACTGTCTAGGGTGCTAAATTGGGGACAAAAGTCTTTCTGAAAAGTACCCGCCCCCATCGATATTTTAGCCCTTTCCCTCGTCACTGGAATGGAATGCATGAAACTGATTTACAAACCTTTATGACAACGCCTTCAGCAGAAAATTTAAAAAAAGAAAATGATATGAAAAGTATCCGTCATGGCTGATATTTTAGTAGAGCCCCTCGTTATAGGGAGGGAATCCGTCAAACTGATTTACAACCCTTTATGACAACGCCTTCAACAGAAAATTTGAAAAAGAAGATACCTATCGGGAGTTATCGGGGAACACGAGTCCCGGAATGTATGCCTAAAGTTTACAAAAAAATAACCCGTGAATAGGTTTGATGGGAAGAAGGGATGGGTGAGGTGGTCTCGGAGCATTGTGTGGGTGTATTTTTAAAAGGATTCGGCGGAGCTCGGATGAATTGCAAATTGGTGTGAGCGGAAAGAGCGAGCGAGCGTTTACGAAGCGAACCCGCCGTGAAATATCGTCGTGCATAAAACAAAAGCGAATCCCATTATCCCTGCCGGAATGCAATAATAGGTGGCACCCAAAGAGTTTTTAGATCCGACATTCTTCTTTCATAAAATGCCAACACCGGGGAGCTAAAAGAAAACAAGGGCAGGCTTCATCTCTTTTATTTACAGCCCTCCGCAGACCTTGCATGGCCACACGAGAATGCTCAGGAGACGGACCACCACAACATGCAACACACATCCCACCACGTAGACGACGACTGACTAAATTTACCCGTCCCGTACCGCATATGATTTCATTGAGGGCATCGGAGCGAGGGATCTCCGTAACAGAAGAGTATTTTTTTTAAATAGGCTCGCTCACCAGTTATTTTATTCTACATCTATATACTACCCTGCAAGATGTCTCAATAAGCGTATGGCGGGGGGCATAAGAGCACTAGAATTTGACGAATAAAAAGAAAATGCTGTAACGTAGTTCCAACTAGCATTTACTTAAGTCCTTTATTGTTAGAGGTTAAAACGAATTTGCATTCCTGTCTGTTCGGAAAAAATATCTCTTTCAATTTTTCGCTTCTGTCGGATGAGATGATGCAAAAAAAGTGTCCAGAAAAGGCTAGCGGTGAACCAGATCTAATATACGGTACAGATACGGAGACGCTGAGGAAAGTATACAAGAAAAGATTGAAGACTTTGTAAATTTGGGCGTGTAGGACAATGGATATGGTGAAATGGACGGAGAAGAAGAGGAATGGAGAAGTGGTGTGCGAAGAGAGAAAGCACATGGCGATGGAAATCCAAATTAATAACAATTATTAATTTCTTCACTCAATGACAACTCACTTCTACAGGCCTAGATTTCGACACCACATATCATAATTGATATAATTAGTGTATCAAGCGTGTTTAATAATAGCAATAGGCCCAAAAACCTTGGTTAAATGACTTTTTGCCTCCTATTTGTTCCTCGACAATCGTCAATCGCCGTGGGACATGTAGAGGACAGGAACAGGAAAAGAATACCTCGAATAAAATATACTAATGGAACAGGTAAAGGTAATGGTGTGAAAGAGGAGAAATAAGTGGGTGTGAATGATGAACTGATATGAGAATTGATTGTCAAACCAATCGTATTATTGTTGGCCAGTGATGAAGATGAAAAAAATGTAGCGCAATAGGCATACGCATTAAATAGGAGACATTTTTTACTACTTCCCTGAGATTAATTTAACAAAGTTAACGTATTGCATAGGCATCGAAATGTTCTTCTTTAAGATTTTTTCTTTTTCTTTCGCTGCCTGTGTTAAGTTGTATTTTAAAGAAAGTATGTTATTTTATGCTAAAAAATTCTTATTCATAATCTAATATCCTTGCATTATTTTAGCAATCCATGTAATAAGCCTATCGGTAGGCCCCACACCAGGGCTTATGTTCAGTATGGCACCTAACTTCCAAATATGCTCATAATTAATGTATGTATGTCATAAGTATGAATCAATTAATGTTTTGAGGTATTAATTATTACAATGCATTAATATTTGTTCTTATTGTTATACACGCACATATGAAAATACTCGCTTCCTTCTCCAGTAGTCACTTCGAATTTAATCAATCTAGTTAAAACTTCGACCAAATATATCATTTATTCAACATGAAATTTGGATCATCATTGAGCTTCTCATGTCAAAATATTAACTATTTGCGCCTCATAAGACATGCGTGCCATAGTTTCGCTACCTCTGGCTTATGAAGTGAAGGAGGTGGATTGGATGGGAAAGGTGAGATGGAAAGGGGATTGGATGGAGGGAGGGGAAGGTTGTCAAAGAGGAGTGGGGAGGCGCCGGTGGCTCCCCTCGAAGGGAAAGCGGTCGATATTCGCGGTTTATGAGCACGTGGCCAGCGCGCTCGTCAAAACGGACGACTTGAATGGCCGACACAAACAGTGCACTTCCCTCCTCACCCAGAGAGGCTTACCTACTTACCCCATAATGAATGTTGGCCATTCCTCCAACCATTGTTCGCGTATGGTATTTGCAAGAGGCGGACCAGGCCAATTGCGCCGTGAGGATATCGCAGGGTAGGAAAGAAACCCGGCGTCGGTATCAGCCTGCTCTCAACCCTCGAGCGGGCGCGACTCATATTTTTACACGACCGGGTGGCGTACTTTGTCTACGATGCATGCATTTATCTGATAACTCTGGATTTTTGTTAAAACTTATCTTTATTTGTGAAAATTAGTTCAAGCATGTACAATTATAGGTGATACAAATATAAACGTGCGTTTACACTATGTAAAATGTTACAAAAACAAGTTACATATAACATGTTTTACGAAAAAGTTACAAATCTGTGTAACAAGTTACATGTAACATTGAGCTACAAAACAAAAATTCGTGGTTTCCGGCACAAAGTGGGAAAATGTGTAACATATTACAGAAAAGAGGTGAGGCGCATGGTGGGGATAGCCAGTTGACGGGTGGGCAGCGACTGAATCTGTGACATGTCACTTGTGCATATTTGGCTCCGCTGGACTCTTGTTATAAAACAAATGTTACTAGTAACTTGTTATATGTAACATGTTTGCATAACATGTTACATAGTGTAAACGCACCTTAAAGGTACAAAGGTGGTACAGCCAGTACACGGC
Organism: Ischnura elegans; assembly: GCF_921293095.1. Lineage (NCBI taxonomy): Eukaryota > Metazoa > Arthropoda > Insecta > Odonata > Coenagrionidae > Ischnura > Ischnura elegans. The sequence goes on from NC_060255.1 coordinate 18,661,746, forward strand.
CGGTCGAGCGGCGTAATTTATACGCCACGGGTGTCGGGTTCCCCTCGGCGATCTAAAAAAAATTGCTACAGTACTTTGTGCTTTAGAAGCTCACGCTACAGACAGTCAACATGACATTGTAAGAATACACGAGGCCATTCAAGAAAAGCGAAGCACGAGTTACACGGCATGTCGCGCGGCGTATATTGTACGCTACGGGTGTCGGTTCCTCTTTCAGATCTAAAAATAAATTAGCCACAATACTTTGAGCTTTGAAAACTCGCGCTATGGAAAGTCAAAGTACATTGTAAGAATACACGAGGCCATTCTAGACGAGAATGTACGAACAATGTTGAAATCCTTGGTTATCGAAGGTTGGCGTACTTCATACGCCAGAGCGCTCGCTAGAGGGTTAACGCAAGGCGCCAAACGACCACGGCATAACGTCCCATCTAGCCGATGGAGTGTTGTGCTTCAAGTTCCTCCGCACAACACTCAAGCAGAGAACGGGAAAGCTCCAAAAAATCTCTGCCGCCGCCGATATTTGAACCCGGGAGCACGAGGTGGAAAGCCACTCTAGCTCTCTTTCACTCTAGCTATTCTTTGAGTTGAGCTGCTCCTTTGTCCCATCGAATTCTTTCCAGAAGTTTACTTTTCGTTTATATATAAATTGAAGTAGCTATTATAATTTTGACTTATTTAATTTTACGCGAGAACTGAGGCATCGTCTGTATGATGTCTCACTTTTCAAGCAAAAACAATGAATAACTCAAGTTAGCAGAACGCATAAAATAATCTACAAGATTCAAAAACACAAACACACGAAGGGATATTGACGAAATCAAGCACTATAAACTGCTGTTAATAGTTAACCTCCTACTGCGCGAACAATTTAAGCCACAAAGAGGGTGGTGGAGGCAATATTCTCCTCCTTGACACCTTTATGCCGGGGAAAGCAATGAAACGGAATCATCAAGGTTAAGTGACAGCGGTTAGTTTTTATTCTCCCTAAAAATGTCTTTCAAAACGTTTACTGCCGCACCTCGCTTTCTTCGGAGAGTGAGTCCAAATCCATAAATAAGCAAGCGAAACTATATCTACAACTTTCACAGCCCATGACGCCATATATGCTATTCACATGGTACACAAGGCATTTAATAGGAGTTAAATGCGTCTGTTAAATTGCTTCTCCAATTGTAAACCTATTTTCATGAAATCCAAGCCTTTATTCTACCGTCATAAACGGACTAGCAAGACTAACACTAACTAACTAACTAACACTAAGACTAACGAGACTTACAGATGTGAGAAATGGAAATTGAACTTTTTTCTTAATAATCGGTATCAAAAATCATGCCATAGAAAAGAATATTCTTTTAAAATAAAGCTCTTTGCCCACCGAATTAATTTTAATTACGAATTCTTATATCGAGATTCTTTGCAAAATCACGTTTACAGATGAAATTTCTGGATATCTTTAGGGTATGAGGTAAAGAAAACTTGGAACAGAAAACTGGAGCATTGTTTCAGTTCAATTGCTGTTAAATTCAAAAAATATTTTTTCATGTCCATTTATAGTAGTCAGGTCGACTATGGTTCATTAGTCTTTAATATATAGTTGTATACTGTATTCAATATAGCCGTTTTTATACGGTTCCTCAATCTTTAGATTAAATATATTTTTTTTACTTAGTATACTACGTTTTCATGGGCTAAGGGTGGAGGTTTTACACTATACCCGAAATCTATTGAATATATGATAATGGATCCATTAATAACGGAAAATTATGAGTGATCAAGGTAAAAAAGTACTTCTAATAGATTATGAAGCCACATTTATGGCTGAAGCCGCCGTTTGTGGGAGCAGCCTGTTGTCCATAACAGTGGCAGTAAAGTATCTTCATGAGTCATTGACTCATTCTTTACCTACTGGGTTTTCCATCACTTCAGAAGCTTTAGATGGAGGTTCTTTAATGAATTTAAGTTCATTTTGGGAATGATTTTATGCGATGTTGCGTAAGACAGTATTAAGTTGTGGAAATTCGCATCATAGGATTTTGTATTAATATGTCGGGGTACGGTAATATGTTTTAAGTAAAATTTTCTACTGCATTATCATGCATTAAATAATTGGTCCTCCCCAAATGACGGAGGGGTGGGAATGCGTAGTTTTAGGGGTCTCAATATCGATTTTTTTGGCTTGAATACGAATTAATAAAATAATTTTATATGTTTAACTTAAGATGGGCTATTACTTTTAAGTACGCTTCTTTGCATTTGGAGCACGCTTCAAAATGCTTTGGAATAGTCCAAACGGAGAGGGAGATTCTCAAAAAAGAGAAGTCTTCTCACAGCGGGAAACATAGGTGCTGAAGTAAGGAATGAATTTATTAGGACCTAGAGAATGCATTTTTATGGTAGCGACGCATGGACGATGACAGCATGGGATAAATCAAGGCTTGAGGATTTCGAAAATTTGGTGAAGTAAATGAATGATGAAGATCAAATAAATATCGTGCGAGAAAAGCAGATGTTATAAGAAAAGTAGGAGAAAAGTTTTTTTGAAAAGCTTCTGTAGAAGACGAGTAAATTTGATCGGCCATCTCAAGAGTAACGATGGAATAAAGAGAATTATCATTACAAGGCAGGAGGAAGGAAGAATGGGAGGAGTTGCCCAACGATTGGGGTGGTATTCGGAGGAGGCGACCGTCAGCTTAAGTCACTTGCGCCATTAGGATAGTAGGATAGGAAGGGTGGAGAGAAACCCGGTGTCGGCATTAGCCTGCTCTAGGCGAAAGGCGCCAAGGGGACCACGGATTAAGCCTCTGAGGTCCATAAAGATTGCAGCGATTAGATTGAAAAACAAAATACGTTTTTAGGCTAATATTAATGCGTAGATTACAATAACATTTGTATGAAAGCGATATCTTTAACAGTTTATGAGATACAGCCTGGGTGAAATAATAACCATTCTCGATCCCTTATCGTCCACAGGGACATATGTATCCCATGACATAAAAACACTAATTTTGTGAAAATTAAAGCAAAAATGCCGAGTTTTTCGTATTAAATCCACTGCCTAGGTACACATAAATGATATACCGAAAGTCTTCTTATAATTGACCTTCTCATTATTTGTTATAAACTATCAAATTTCCACTTCGTAATCAACATTTCAAGTGAAAGTTCTTAACAATAGGGAAACTACAATTTATAAAGGACATCACAAGAAGAATTTAAAACTAGAAGCCAATGGCCTATTCTTCTATATAACCAATTCTTACAATCATACACCTTCCCATTTGATTTTGAGAGAATTAAAAAAAATTGGGGCACATAAGTCCTTTGGATGTTGAAGGGTTAACGTCCCTTCCGACGGACGGAGTGCTGAACTTGAAATGTCCTCCACACAACATTGAAGCAGGGATTGGGCAGTCTCTGAAAAGTCTCTAACACCGCCGGGATTTGAACCCGAGCCCATAGGGTGGGAAGCCAACGCTTTAGCCACCACACCAACCCTATCCCGAGGCCAAGGATTATACACAGAGAGCAGGTGATGACGGAGAGCGTTATGCATTTGTTGAAAGATTGTCTGATAGGAGAACTGAGTGGGGAGCTGCGTCAAACCAATCTTAGTATTGACGGCTGCCGATGATGATGATGATGTCACAAAAGGTGGCTGAAAAGTGAAACCGGCCTAACGGCCACCTCTATTCAGCAACCACTTACCGTCCAACTAAGGTACTTTTCCACGAACGAGATCTGAATTCTCTCTTTCCAGCTGCTAACCCCTCCAATGGGCTTCATCACAAATTTGATTGGATTGCCAAGTTTGAAAAATAAAATAACTATATTTTCTCCATTTTTCAATCTATAACTTGCTTCTAGAGAAATTTGTGGTGAAAAGTCGACGGCTGTAAAACTTAGGCTGATAAGTTGATGACGTCACGAAAGCCCTCCAATGAGATTCATCAGAAATTTAGTTTTATTGACGAGTTTAAAAAATAAAATATGTACCTATATTTTCTCATGTTACAATCTATAACGTGCTTCTCCAGCTATTCGTGTTGAAAATTCGAGGGCTTTAAACCTTTCGCGGATAAGTTGATGGCGTCACAAAATCATGCTAAGGGGAACGTTACTCCTACTCCTCACTTAGCCCTTTACTATTACCTACTTTGCATCTACGATCAAATTCAAAAGGCAAACCAGCTACTGACGAAAATCCGGAGACTTCTCCCACATGCGAATCGGCCAACCACGTTTTATTCACCGGAGTGGTTCGGTGGTTTATGTACCGAAGAGAGCGTTCATCCCCCACGGAGTATAAGGAACATGTTTTACCATGGGTACGGTATGAATTGGACGAGCCACTCAACAAGGACCAGGATGGAGAGTTTTCGGAAGCTCAGTCGTAAAAAAATATGGACAGGATATGAGGGAGGATATTCCACCGTTCTTATCCCCCGTTCTTGCCCGATCCCTCACGCGTGGAGCCAGGAGTGGGGACTGCATCTTAATCTGAGCAAATGCACGGCGGAACATTTCTTGCGAAGGTCTACCATCAATTCCCATGCATATGTTGAGGATTGCGTCAACATGAAAAGGCGACAGACCTTAGAAGCAGAAGTTCTCTTGAGTTACAGTACTTTCGAACCTATCTTTGGGAACACCTATACGACATATTTGTGGCAGGGCCCTGAAGAAGCTAGGATTCGTGTTTTGGGAAGATTTTCGGATGAAAAAGTACAAGAGAGGGGCTATTTCGCAAGCGTTCATTCTTCGTCCAACCACACTTTGTAAATGCAGAGAGCATATGGGATCAGGTGCTTCGTTATAGCATTTTCTTTTTATTATTAACGGCTTATGTGTTAAAAATCGTCGCCACACGCCTATCGAGGTGGCTTGCGCGGTAGTGCGTAGATCTGTCTAATCGGAAATCAATGAAAACGACGGAAACCGAAAACAAAATGATAAAAACGTTTTGGGTATAAGGGAAGGGAAGATAATAAAAGTAAGGACTTAGCAGATAAACAATAAACGATAAGATTGAGAAGGATAAAGTAAATATAGTGATTGATTTCTGGAAATGAAGTGATTGTTTAAGAACCAGTAATGAAAGAAACAGTGTTACAGAATGTGGAAATACTCATTAAAGATAGAAGCAATAATTGTAATTTGTATAAAAAATTCCATATAAATTTGCCTAATATCTGAAGGTTATACTTCAGCGGTAATATGAAGGGCCCACATATTTTTTACCAAACTTTAACAGGATGATTGAACGCTACAATTGCAGTTGTCATCATTAAATGGGAGCGAAGCATGAACGCATAAATTGCCATATAAATACAAATTTCAGACACGGGTGTTTTGAATCATACGGGAACATGAAGCGAAAATGTATAAAACCATGTAAGATAAGGTGTGAAAGAAACAAGGTCTGCAGTATGGCCCATGAAATATTTCAATATATCATTGAAAAATACATTTCAAAGACATGAACATGCACCAAAATAGATAGCCTAAGGTTAGTACCACATAGTAATAGAACAGTGTACTATTTAATTGTGATGATCAACAATTTACAAATGAATGTAGCGTAAATGGATTGAAGGGTGAGTCCCAGTCTCATGAAGATTCAATGACGCCGTTGCACGAAATGCTTTACGGATGAGAGTAACGTTTTATTATTTCAAACATTTAGTTAACTAATAATAATATTTCATGGTTTTCCTTTTTGAATTGAGTCGGAGGTGTTTTTTTGATATAATTCAATCGAAGTATTCACATAATTTGTCGATAGTTTTACCTATACAAGCACAAGCACGTATTTTAGTTACAGCCGAGGATGTACTTCACCCGTGAACAGTACCATCGCTGGGAGTTAAGGTTGATGCAACACCGGGTCAATGAGAGACCCTGGTTGTCCCAGTTCAACTCGAATTAACATTCTTAAAGCAGTCCCTAACCACAGTTTTTATAGTAATTGGAGGTTCACTTACTTCATCCATTAAGTATAATAATCGTTCGCTTAGTCAGATTTTTTTTACTTCGTCTGACAATTGGTTCCATGCTTCACAAGAGGTGATATGAAACGACCTGGTGGATCATAAAATGTATCCACAATAATGCTATATTTTCGCAAAATACTCTTAATCAACAAGTGTATAAAACCGTTTTACGGAAAATGCTACCGGGAGAAACAGACATAAGTCATGAACAGGGATGGAAAAAAATTAGGACCATAACATTCGCAAGGTAGTCATTCTACCGCACAGCACCGACAAAAATGTTCAAGGCCAAATAATGGTCCCACCGCAGAGCGCGTGAAAGGCATCCGAAGAGAAAGGAAAGAACACTCGTAATCTAGATTTTCTAGATTTCCGTTGCGGGTCGCTTTCCTGGAGCTCATCCTCGCAGGTGCCAGCAACATTATCTCCCGCCTTTCGCAGTCAATAGAGAAGGAGGCAGAGACTCGCACACAAAAGAATAAAGCAAGGATGGAGCGTTTTGTTCCAAACAGGAGCCGTGAGACGAGCAAGCCATCCAAGCAGACGCACAGATAGGTGGAATTCGGAGTAAACCACCTGAGCGAAAACGCGAAGTATGTATTTTTTTTCTCTCTCTCTCTACGGAAAGCGCACGAATTTGGGAGCGGTTCGGAAATTAAAACAGGCGCATTACCCGCAAGAACACAACCGAACCATTCTCCTGGAAATGCCCTCTTCAACGATTCCCATATAGATATCTAGTTGTTAACCTACCATGCTGAGCTGTATCGGAAAAGAAATTAGGTATATGCAGGAGCGAAATATTGAAACAGCCAATTAAAACTGAAAGAATGCTTTGAGATAAGAAAGAGAACATGTTTCGCACAAAAGTAAGTTTTGCTTTTTTGCTTTTAGAATTACTTGCAGGAGAAGCGATATAATGATTCTCCTCTGCATTATACAATTAGATATTTACATGAGTAACATAACCCTTATAGGAAAAAGAACCCCTAGTGTAAAGAGGTCCTTTTATGACACCCCGCAATTTGAAATTTGGGGACAACCGAAGTCTTTCCAGCTACGAATGGAAAAATAACAAAGTTGATTTTAGCAGATTTTTACTGAAACCGTTCTTATGAAATTAGAGATTTACACTAGAAATATAACTCACATAGACCAAAAAATCCATAGTCCTCATAATGCTATGAGGCCTATTTATATTAAGAGCAAGCACGTATGAAACTCAAGCTACAACGTATGATTATTTCAATTGATAATGCTGAGCTTTATAGGAAAAGAAATAAGGTATGTAAAGGAGCAAAATATTCAAATAGTCAATAAAAAAATGAGAAGGAATACTATGGGATAAAATGAACTGAGAAAACCAGGCACACAACGTACAAAACGTAACAATTTTTTAAAGTAAAATTGCCTGCAGCAAAAGTGATAAAAATGTCTCCCCGCATTAATCAATTCGACATTTACCCGAGTAATATTCCCTATAGAGATCCTTATTCCTATTAATGCAATGTTACCCATTTATAATACGTGCTAACAGAGTATGAATCTTAAGCTACAACGCACAATCATTTCAAACGATTATAATTATAATTAGCCACACTGGTTTTCAGGGATTAAGTGACGAGTTAACTTCTCAGTTTTTAGAGTAATAATTATTCTTATTGAGAGCGGCACTAAAATTAACTGGTCATCATATAACGAAGTTAGGAAATCGTTTTGTAATCTAAACAGTGTGTTTCCTAAACAATAAACGCGATCATTTCCTAGGATGTTCATATGAGCCAATATACACAGATGCCATACACACGAAAGAGCATTATAAAGTACATAAACACGAATTATTCATTTTCTGAGTTCTTTACCTCCTTTTGTGCAGTCTTTTTGCCTTCATTTCTTCCAAAATCCGGTAATATCCAAAATATCCCAAAATGAACTGAAATTATATTTCCATTCGGAGCTGAAAAGCCAAATTTGTTGAACCCGAATTTCAAATTGCTCAGTGCAGTTGAAAATAAGCTCACTGATTGTGATTACCCCAGTTGATCATGTACAGTACTACATGTAATGATGGCAATACACTTAACGAATTATAGGTTGCGATATATAATAATTTTTACGGTTACGGATAATTTTTTCATGATATTTTCAACAACAATCTAGTTTCTATCATAGGCTTGTATTCGATGCTTGTCCTGGATACATTGATTTACTTTTACTCAGGAATATTTAATGACGATAGAAACGGTTTTTCAAAAAAGTATAAGCTAACTTAAGTTTCCCAATGTGCACCAAATCACAAAACTTCATTAAAGAATCAGGTAGGCCACGGCACGAAATTAATCAAATTTTTAAGAATAATTGGGAAAGGAAAATGAGCAAAAGGAAACAAAAAATAATGAAAAGCACCAGAATAAATTGACCATACGAAGCCGGGTTGTATCCCGATGGGGTAAATCTTGTGCAAATCACTACACTTAAATATCGAGGAAGCTGAATCACGTCTGGCGGCAGGTGCACAGCGGATATGACAAGCAGAGTAGCAAAAGCAAAGCAAGTGTGCAAATATCCACAGAGACAAAATCATTCGCCTTGACCATATCATATGATATCGCGAATGGTTTCTTCTCTATGGATTTTTCGCACAATTTTTGAATTGCGGGTGACTCCGTTAAAGACATCACCGTGGTTAGTCCCGGTATTCTTAAATTAAACAAAAGTACGTCAAGACAGAGACTCGCTTGGCATAAAAAAAATATTCTCTATTAATCTGGAGAGACATTATTAAAAAATGTATTTGGAATGTGAACTGAATGACTCACAGACTTGGACACTGCGAAAAACAGAGAAGAAAAGATTGGATTCCTTTGAAACATGGAACTGTGGAAGAATACAAAAAATTTCCTGCACAGAATGCGTTAACTTTGTGAAAGTAATAAGAAGACTCGGGGAGGAACAAAAACTGCTAAATTCAGTTAGAAAAAGAAGGAACACAAGGATTTGCCACCTTCTACGTCACTTAGAGAAGATGAAAACCTTAATTGAAGGTAGTAACGTTCTGGAAGAGGTACATCAAGAAAGAATACCTATATGAGATTCTAGCATGATGAAGGTGCTATGATGTTAAGAGATTGGCTTTGGAAAGAAAAAATTTCACCAACCTAAGAGTCAAGGAGAGAAAGAATAGAATTAGGTTACCATTATCATCACACCAGGTATGGGATTCATTGAAATCATCGAAATTAAGTCCTTCTGCATGAATACATCCAGGAGCTTATTGGTGATGATTATTCTGACAAAAATTGAAAGAATGAAATAGCTCCGGCCAGGTTTAGCTCCCTCAAACTAACTCATGTGTTCCAGATTGTACCCCTTCACCTTAGAGATTGATTTAAATAACATGGAAAGATCTATTTTTCCTTTCACCCCTAAATGGGTCAGGCACTTCGCCATCCTTGACAGAATCGCTCTCCCATCGCAGTGGCGACTACGATAAACAAGACTCTCTCGCTTAAGCCTATCATTAATATATTTTTTTGGAAGCTTTCGGAAAACCGCGAGGCCACCGTATACACTCTAAACCAATAATAATCAGTCCCTTTTGGGGAAGCCAATGTGAAAGGGAGTAGACGGAGACAGAAGACCTTTCTTTCTCCGACTCATTTTCGGAACACGGATGGCGAGCTTATGAGGCAAGGCCTTCGACGGATAAATCCTCCTCTTCGGTTGGATTCAAATGAATTGAAAAAAGAGAGAGTGGGACGAGAGGGAATATAACGATTCTGTGGTGAAAGGGATCGTGGCTTCCCTTTTATTTTGTGGATCAAAAACCCTCAGTTCTTTCTATTTACTCATCCCTACAGAATGAATGAAGTTCATTTATGCTCAGGGTTTCCCAATAAGATATAAATATATATAGATATAAAAAATAAATGTAACGAGAACTGCTCAAACAATAAAAATATACCTGGCAAAATACTCTTGACAATAAGTAGCATAACTATTACCTCGAAGTAATTCTACAATAAATAGTGTTGAGAGCACACAGTAATAATTAGGAGGAAGAAAAAAATCAGGCAAAATTTCCCGTATACTTATTAATAACATACCATAACAATAAATTTGACACTGTCGTAAGTACTCTTTAGTGTTTATTTGAAAATAAACAGAGGAGAGGATTTATTATAGATTCATTATAGAATAAAATTATAGGTATTCAAGAGATTAGAACCATATAAGGGAAACTGCTAGTTTCGCTCCGAGTAGCTAAGATATTTACATGTGTACATTCTACCCCGCAAGCCGCCTTAACAGACGTGTGGTGGGAGGTACTAATTGCAAGTCAGCACTGTAAAGGAATACGAATAAGAAGCTAACGAGCGTGCTTTGGGAGTTATTATGCAGCCGAGATTTATGAGTGAGTTCAGCCTAGCATTTGTGAAAGTAGACACTCAATGTTTCGCGGGAAAAACGAATTCCTGTGACCATTCTTTCGTCAAAATATCTATCGTCTTTTTTATTTTTATAATTTCTCTCGGATTAGAAAATATAGAGTAGTTATAAGATAATAGCCTCCGTGTCACCCTATATTTCTAATTTTATCAAGCCCTCTCAGCATTGAGGACGAGAAGAGTCAGGCGGCTTTCGAAATGTGGGTGTAGAGAAGAATAGAAAAGGTGAAATAGTGGGATAGGATAAGGAACTACGAAGGGATGGATAGAGTGGGTGACGAGAGAAAAAAATTTAGATGAAATACGGAGAAGACAGATGTTTTGGATTGAGCGAGTACTGAGCGGGGAGTGGTGTTAAAACCGTGTCAGAGGTAGGAATGCTTAGCAGGCGGGGGAGTGAAAGAAGAACATAGGATTTAAGGATAGAATGAAAGGGAGTAGACCAATTTGTTATTCGAACAAGGAAAGATGGGAGTGAAGACTGCAGGAGTGATTCTGAATTGCCCCATGGGAATTATCTTAACCGGTAGAATACTTTAATGCTAATAATAATCTAAGCCTAGTACTAGACCCCCTATTCTCTCGCGGCTCCCAGTTTAGGCACAGACTAGCACAGCCCCAGAGGATATACAAGGTAGGTTCTCTCCAACGCTGAATTAAAATTTAACATAAGTATAACCATCATTTCAATTCACTCTCCAGTGAAAATTTATAATACTTATCCCTAATTGTAAAGCCGGATGGAATGATACACGATAGTGAAAATAGCACCACTTAAATCTGCATAACCGAACTAAATCAAATTGGATTTTGGCTACATCAAATTCCAATCCTTCCTTTTTTGTTTTATTGCTATGTATTATAAATAGATAGTAGAAACAGCCCAGCCCAAAAGTATAACTTTTAAGGAATGTTTTTAAAGGTAATACCTATTCCATTAGTGTATTCAGAAACAGTTTTTAGCTGACGTTTGTATTCACATTATTCAATTTGGCTTTCACTCATAAACCCTATGCCTTAGCTGAAAAAAAATCTGATTGCCGATTAAAAAATGCGGGCGATTTTGGTCTGAAAAACTCAATTATCATAAAAAATCTCTTAAGGGAAAATTGAGGAAAAGAAAACAGCAACCTCTTGTTATTCATCCATCTAACTTGAAATTACATCTCTAAATAAATCTGGGAATTTTCAAACCAAATTCTTAATTTTTTCAGGTTACTGTGAAAAAATTGTTTGCCTTATTTCAACTAAGCTGTTTGTATATATTGAAAAATAAACAGGAATACAAACATGCACATTTAAAACATTCTATTCAATGAAGCAGGGACAGCATACTTGAAGACGTGAATGGTAGGATGGTTAGACGCCACAGACTAACCAAGTGCTACTCTCCACAGCCCGTCGGTGTCACGTTTGAATGTATCTATGGTTATAACGGTGCGAATAGAAAAGCGAAGCTAGGGTTAATGTGGAGAGATTATTCATCATTCCGCGGGTAAACGGGAGGAACAGCGATAGGCGTGATGCTGATCCCTCGAAATTGGTCAGCAGCTGCTCAGATATCGGAAAGGGGAGTTCTCTTTTCGGCGCCGACAGAAACTTCGATAACCGATATCCCCTTTTTGCACCTTTCCCTAATACGTACATGCGAGTTGATCGATGAACGTTCAACCAAAGTTCACCCGCGATCTTGTAAACATCACCCCTCCATTCAAATTGAAGCACACAGATTTATCTGGAAACACATATGAAATTCCTACATGGGGTAATGAATTCCTATTTCGACATTCATTTTATAAACGCTATTTCATGTTTTACAATTCATTGAACTTAAATCCGACCCCTGATCCAATTAAAAAATGGCACCTTCTGACCAGCCTCATATGGCACAGCAGGACAAAATCACCTTATTCCTTATACTTTTGTGTAAAAATTTAGTCCTTATTACTTCCAATTGCTTCTTCAGAGTAACTTAATTATTATGATGGCACTAACAAATATTTGTACTTCTTTCCATAAATTGAAATGAATAACGAAATTAATATGATTATGCCCCGTTTACACTACGATCGTATCGACGTTGATCGAGACTACGGCGCGCTTACACGTCTAAAAGTTACCATCGTAACTCAGTGCTGCCCTCGTTGTGGAATTGTGTCAGATAACAACTGACGACGTGACTGCGTGAGAAAATTGAAATCCTGGAAATTAAGAAGCAAATGAATTTTAATGTTGCCATATGCTAAAACTAAAGCTAGACCGAACTGTTGGTATAAATTTAAAGAATGTGGGATTCATTATGAGAATCTGTCCCAAATTTAACAATATTCATACGATAAGGACAGTAGATATATCGCATTGCTACGTTCCAAATTAGAATATATTGTTAACTGGTCACCTTATTATAATATCGAGTCAATCCGGCTTGAACGTGTCCAAAATAAATTTCTCAAATTAAATAATTACGATTTAGGAATGTCTCTGTCTGACTATAACACTTCATATCTTCAAACCCTTGTCAATTTGAAAACCCTTGCACCACACACGGTCCTCCAACAATGCCCTATTCCTCTACAAAATTATCAATTCCTATTTAGGTTGTTCCTATCTCCTTTATAAGTAAATTTTAATGGATCCCGTCATAACTATACACATCCTCACGTGCTTGTTTGTAATTACCATAGAGCAAATTATACCTTCCACTCCCAGCTATCCAGAATGATGAGGAAAAACTAAAACTAGTCATAAAAGTCCGTAAAGCCTTAAATAATCTAGGATTTATCGAGAGAATATGTCAACAAATTTAAGAATATTCACGCATTAAAGACAGTACCTACATACTGCTCTTATTATTAAACTAGATTTCCTTAACTAAGCACAAGTATTGATTTCTCCATGTCTTCATCTAAATGTCATAGTCATTTGTGGCGAATTTTATCGCGAAATCCTGTAAATAACGATTATAATTGGTTAATATTTTGTATATGTTCGGTATTTTCCATCATCTGTGAAGTATAATGTAAGGATACATGGGTTAACCTGTAAATACAGAGATATATAAAACTGGTCTAATATAAAATATCCGATATCATTTGCTAATTTAAACATCAGAAAAAAACTTTCTCCTTACGGCCATCCATTACCTGCTCAATAATGTCATCAATCGTTGCCATAAATCTTTGATATATTAGAGTTATTTATGAAACATCAATTATCGTAACAAGATTGCAATGGCGCCAAAGAATCGTATATGCATCGATCTTGATTTCCTAACTCTTTTTTCTTGGCACACCAGCGCTAACCATCGTAAGTTTGGCAGTGTTAGGTACTAAGGCCTATGATGGTTACTCTGCGCGTTTACACGACGTTTTGAGGTTACACGCGTACGGATCAACGTCGATACGATCGTAGTGTAAACGGGGCATTACTTAAAAACTATACATGACGGCATAAGTAAGCTTGCATTAACCTGATTTTTTTGCTTAATTACTGAAAACGATAAATAAATCAATGAGAATTTTCATGGATAAAATAAATTTCATACAAAATCTTTCGCATTTAGAAAAATTTATTTAAAAATTCAAATTTTTGGTAAAAGTGAGATTCAGCGATAAAAGAGAAAAGTGACCCCACGTTCCCTTATTACAACGACACTTATTCAACTTTTATCTTTAAACACATCCGCATTTATTCATTTTGGGGTCAACAATTTCACCCTAAATGAATAAACACGGCCAAAGCCCAAAGAAAATACATACTGTAATGAAATAGCCGCGGAAACCTCCGCAACATTGAATGTGAGAACCATGAATCTTATGAAAACGCAAGCGTCCAAATTGTATGTAAAATATTCGTGGTATTTTAAAAGGCGGCCGACACGTTCCTTTCCTCACACGATTACTACTTAGCCGACGGACTAAGCAAACCTCCTCAAGCACACAGAACTTAACAAACAATAACAAATTGGTAAAAAAACAACAAATCATCTTGTTTTGACCGAGTTGACAGGTTTTGCAACGTTACCAACTCCTAAAAAAATACCCCTAAGGTCATGGTTAATTTTATTCGTAAATTATTACAATATTTTAATGCATATTCTATTATCCAGGGCTGAAGCGAATTCAAAAAAACAAATATCATTAAGATCGGTGAAGCCGTTCTTAAGTTATAATTGGTGTGACTAACACGATTTTTATCTTTTTTTATATATGTACATACATTATTGAGAATGCCAGGGAAAATATCCCAAAGACCTAGCTGGTATCACCTTGAGAGGAAGATTTAAAAAAGAATTTCATGGTTTAAACTAACTTTTACATAAGCAAATATTTAAAGGCTTTAGGCTTATCGGATCATAGCAGCACAGAGAACATAGGGATAAAAAGAGGATCAAGCTATGGGCAATGGAGACTTACAGAAAACTTTGTACCCTTAAAAATTCCCAGCAGAGATTGATTTTTAACCAATGTCTGCCGTGGGAGATAAGGGTGGGAGGTAAAGGTTCCTACGGAGAAGTAAGAGTATATTTCATTAACGGCAGGAGGGCCAAACAAATAGAACATAGTGTGTGAAGATGAAAACGTTTGCACAAGTATGTACAGGAAGATTGGTGCCATGAGGATGCGGTAGTGCTAATTCATGGAAGAGAAACGGATAACCACGGATCATGATAAAAGCACTATCCATTTTCAATATTTCACGTGAAAACTAAGAGACAAGAAACACAAGAGTCTGAATTATATTCTCTGAGCAAAGTTATTCGACATAACGCTGCAAAAGTGACGCGCGAATTGATGGAAGGCCTCTATGCCTGAGGACTTTGCCTCGCGCTCTTTGACTTTCGTGGTTGGGACCGGCGGGAGCGGGCAAACCCAAGCGCCCTAAGGAAGACTTTCATTCCGTATTCATGGGCCAAACATTATTATTCAACCTCAACCATTCCTCCCCCACACTACCCCATCACTCCCGACCTCCAGCGGCAGTTTCCCCACTAAACTCTTCACCTTCCCTCAATGATGTTTGACTCTGTCCTCGCCTCGCATCAGCACGAACGACTTCATCTCGCGACGTAGGACTTGGTAGTTACTCTCTGTTTGAGAGAGAGAGGATGGTACTCCAAGCTCTTACGCTGAATACCCCATGCTCAGTAATTGCGTCTCTACACTGGTGCTTAAGGTGATTAGATTTAAAGGTTTCCTGTATTTATTTCGCCCTGGAAAAATTCCACTTTATCACGCTTGAATATTCAGATTTTATCAATTTTTTGTAAAATGATTTCATTTCTTTTTATAATCAATAGTCAAAAATTATGAATACTGTGCGAAGAATGTGCAATTTTTCATGAGTGATAAACAAAAGAAAGATGTTATTGGTATCCAAGTTAACGTAATAATAACATAAAAGTTGTTGATTTGTTATGTTATTGTATTGCGAATCTGAAGACTTAATAAGACAATAAAATAATAAGTACAGCATAAATTACGACAAATATAAACTCCTAGAACAATGTACGGCTAGTATCTGTACTTTTTTATTCTCAAACGCCACAAATGTCTAATAATTCAGCTTGAAAAAATTCAGTTAAATATTAATTATGCCTTTAATGTATATGAATGGACATTAGGCCGGCCCTTATTTTTCAGAATTGAGAAAAGTTATGTTTTCCTAGTCTCAAAATGATCCAAATGAGGTTCATATTCACGTGTTAAAATTTGGTTACTTTAAAATAACGGCAACCCGTGCCCCAAGGGCCCTAAGTACTGAGGACCCTCAATTGAGATTTTTGGGGCCGAAAAAGTGCTATTTCTATGTAAAACGTAAAAGTAAAGCCCTTTAGGGCCGATTTTTTGTTTGTTTTGACCTATCTCTAAGCGTTTACGAGATATTGTCCGTCGTAATGCAATCCACCCCCAAGGGCGCTACCCCGCACCGCGGCGCCGCTGAGGTACGGCCCGCACCACTTACTAGAGACTTCCCCTCCACCCCCTCCCCTCCCTTGGCACAGACTTTGCTCCTGCTGGCAATATTTGCATGCTAGTAGTATAAAATTGAAAAGTTCCTCTTGTGTCATGATTAATGTTTTTAAAGCATACAATGTCAATCTTAACCCTTCAACGCCGTCCTATGTACTGTGCACCGACCCCTTAAACCTTAGTTTGTTGCCACCATACGACCGCGCACAATTACCGCATGCTTTGTTCAAAACTGCTCTTTATGTACAAAATTTTATAAGTATTTGATACAATTGTGTTTGTGAATTATAAAGGAATGAAGGAAATGAGCAGGGCTTCCAGGGCCATAACAGTTGATAGAAATATTCTATGAAGAAGAAACGTGGCAGTCAGTCACATTTGTAGATCAATGTGGAGAGATAGTTAGTTCTTATGTATAGTGCGCAAAGGATAGAATGTGCTAAGTTTTTTAAGGATATACGGAGAAAAGTGGTGAAAAAACTAGTTTATCATGAACACACGTGGCGTTCATTTTAAGAATAGGCCAACAAGAAAAATTATGAAATCAAGACTAAATTCACACATTGAAGTGGTGGGAAAAGAAAGTGAAGAAATACTTGGCTCAAAGTTACTTACAGTGAGAGAAGTGCTGTGTGTTTCTCTATAACCTAATGGGTTTGAAATGTATCAGACTTAGTGCGAGAAAAACAGTAAGAAATGCGTTTCATCCATGGAACAAAATGAGAATTCCTGTTATTACAGAAAATAAGGTTACTGAAATGTTAGAAACATTACACAATGAATGGATGAAGGTGCGACGACATAAAGAGAGAGTGGGAACTACCGTGGAGATTTAGAGAAGAGAATATTTCGTAACAAAACTTGATGATTTGTTTGATATTGCAAGGGGCGGTGCCATTGAATTTTTGACGCTCGCAGTTAATCTCTCAGATAAATGTGCGTGGGATGAAGAAGTAAAATTCTTATGCAGTCAAATAGGAGCACGAAATGCAGTTATTGGTGGAATAGATTTCAATATGCTCAAGAAAAAAGAAAAAGTTGTGATTCCCCGCTCCTTGTGCTGCATCTGCTCCCAACAGTGACTTTCAGATCATAAAATTACGAAAGTGTTAACCTGGACATAGCGAAAGGAGTACAAAAGAGGTTTTCAAACCACTTGTGGTACCTGAATGAGGAGTTCATAGGCCTGTCATTCTTTGACGGATCCTTTTCTGGGTGTGAAAAGGAAAATGTGGTACGCCATATGAGAACACGTGAGGGAAAATATGATCCACCAAAGATGGCATTATATAAACGTAAAGACCTGAAGAAGGTATCTATATCAAATGTTGTCACTACTAATTCGAGAATGCTATTTAATGCATTGGAAATATGAACTGCATTCTTTGATGTGCCCACGCAAGAATGGAATGAACATCCTGATTACAAGAACGATTTGCAAATTATTCGGGGCCTTCAAGCGGTAGATGATTGTGCAGAGAGAGGGGTGAAACTAATTCAAGATTTTAAGTCAGTCACGTAGAAGAAAGAGAGCTTTCAAAATTAATTACTAACAATAAATGTGAATTTTCATCGTAGCACAGCCCCTAACGTGCGCAAATACACTTTAAATGCCAAATATGAAAGATTAGAAATACGAAAATGTATTTTGTTTTGGCTAATATGTACTGAAATTCATGGACAAGTGAAAATACGAGTAAATTGATCACTTTGATTGGAAGCATTGTCATGGCAATTAAATTCTTTTAAACGTAAGCACATTTCTTCAAAGACTACATCTTGCCATCAGGAACAAAGTCTTTGCCGAGGGAGGGAGGGGGTGGAGGGGAAGTCTCTAGTAAGTGGTGCTGGCCGTACCTCAGCGGCGCCGCGGTGCGGGGTAGCGCCCTTGGGGGTGGATTGCATTACGACGGACAATATCTCGTAAACGCTTAGAGATAGGTCAAAACAAACAAAAAATCGGCCCTAAAGGGCTTTACTTTTACGTTTTACATAGAAATAGCACTTTTTCGGCCCCAAAAATCTCAATTGAGGGTCCTCAGTACTTAGGGCCCTTGGGGCACGGGTTGCCGTTATTTTAAAGTAACCAAATTTTAACACGTGAATATGAACCTCATTTGGATCATTTTGAGACTAGGAAAACATAACTTTTCTCAATTCTGAAAAATAAGGGCCGGCCTAATGGACATTAACTTAGTAAATCATCTAATAGGTGTAAATGTAAGGTAGTTTGGCCTATTACAATATAAAATATTTAATAGCTTTACATAACTAATGGTGATTGCCGTACAGCATGCCCACCATAATGAAATATGAAATAAAATAACTTCGAATCCAGTATTTACAGCTAAATACAACGCTGAGTTGGAATGTATCACGGTATTTATCACCACATTAAGTAATTTGAAGTAAACTGTAGTCAGCAGGAACCAAAGTAGAAACCTCATAGCTTAAATGTCGTTACATTTCCGATCAGGTGTACGATAAATGTTCAATTCACCACTGGAAACCATACCTCGATTCGTTGAAGAGAAAGTTGATATGCCGTCAAATAAAATTTAAGTAGTTGCATAACAGACTTGAAAATAACACCAACCGAATGGCCTCATAAAAATATAAAATAATCGTAATATATGAGTGTAAATTTCTCTGACGCATCACCTATGGAATCTTTTCGACAAAAGTCGGCAATTTTAATTAATGTTCCGAGCATACTAGCAATAGATAAGGGCTAGTTGAGGTCAGTGACAGTGACATGCCTGATAACGAATATGCATTAATCAAACAGCCCATGGGATAAAACGCATCCAAATTATCACATATTAGTTGAATTGATCGATCATCAATAATGCCGGCAACTTGACTCCGTGACCACGAGGTGGCGATACGTATCTCGATAATGTGTATAAGACCGTACGATATCGGTGTATTTGCAATCGTTTTGCACCTCGCACCAAAAAGTTCGCGTGTGGATGCTATGTTTATGCTTCTGTTCCTATTCATACTGTGTACACGCGTCATTTTCCCAAAGGGAATCTCCATTACTAGGAAGAAATAAACGAGATATTTGAATCGGTGCACAGTGGGCTAGAATCGAAAAAAGCTGGCCAAAACCTCAAAATCGATTTTTTTGAGCTAGGAAATTGAAACTTCGCATACACATTCTCAAATAAATTGTGCATAACCTCCCAGATTATTTTGGTCCTGTGTTTTCACTTTAACAATATATGTGAGGTCAAAGTTGAGCAAATTTAGCGAAAAACGACCACCCTCGATTTTTTATGAAAATTGCCGACTTTATCCTCGTGCAGTGGTTTTATAAATAGTTTTATCGACGAAAATGTTATACCGTCTTAATTGACACTTCTTATTCTTTCATTTAAAGGGTTTTTAAAGATTTTGTTTCATCAATAACCATAGATACATAACAAAATGGCGGAGCCTGTTTTCAACCCATTTTTTCACATAAACGTAGAAAAAAAGTAGACATTGTCACCGGCTTACACTAAGTAACTTATATCATGTCGTTCTTTGAAGCTTCTATATTGTGAATCTAAAGTCAAACCTTGCTCCAATTTGCAAAAGGAAGATACAGTGACCATCCTCGGAGGCAAGAACTCTTACCAAGTGGATAAAATGCAACCCCGAGTATTATGTTATGTCAGATTAAGAGGCCCTCTCACTAAGTAATTGTGTCCATTCAGCTCACAAAATTTCGGTGCAAGGGTCTTCGAAAATCTGAAATGCCAGGGATATAATATTAACCCCAGCGGTGAGAGAGTGACGCGAGTATATGATTTCATTTACCCGAGTGAAATTATTGTAGCAGAGGTTATATAAGAAGTTTCCAAAAATGGTTCTGTATCTTACTGCGACTCGCATCTTAACGTACATTTCCACAGATCCAAGTTTCGCGTCGTATATAAAGTGCACTTAAATTTGCAAACACGGCTTTGACAGCAGTTAGGACATGCGCAATATAATCACACGTGGGAACGAGGGCCTATGTCTCATGAATTATTGCTCGTGAGCACCTTTGTGCCTTCTTGTTTAGGTAAAAAATGCTGTTCCTTAGGCCAAGCATGAAACAGGCACGAGTATTCAAAAGTCATCACAATTATTCTAGATTTCCTCCCCAAATAATTTAATTTTCTCTCTCTCACACTGACGCTTTAAATACAATTATGGTATGCCACCAACCGTACATAAGGTCTTCATTCAAGGAGCTGACATTGCAAAAGAGTCCATTCTTAATTGCGACAACTGACAGGGGAAGCGATATAGGCACGGTATAAGGACGTGAGAAAGTTCCGTGAACGGTTGACTAGAAAAATGGCACGAGTGGCCACAAATAGGGATTTATTCCGAAGACAACTCCTAATGTCATAACTGATAATGACAAAAATTACGCCAATTAAACTGGAGGAAACACACAGCTTGCCGAAAAATGTAATGGATCTGTTTCTGAAAAAGGAAAACAATGCTTTAGCTCAGACAGTGAAAGTGATAAAAACTCGTCAGATAGTGAATGAAAAACAGTAACCTTTTATTGCTGACAGTGATAATTGCAGTATGTTAGTTGGGAAAAGTGTAAATTGTGCTGCTTTTGTTTATGTTATGTTTGTATGGTAAAATATTTCTGAAAAATAACCATTTTGTCAGCAGCGCAGTTTAATAAGAATAATGACGTTGATATATAGGTAAGAGATTTAAATCAATACTTTAAATTGAGCATAAGGCACACATTAAAATAAACTGTATTTCTTAGGAAGAATGCATTATTTGATGTGAGTAATATGCCTTCCGAAACTTTTAAAGCTAGCAGGAGTTCAAACCAAAAACAAGTTCGAAGGGCTCGGCACTACAACAATACTGTAAAACGACCGTGGTCAGAAGGCCTTTAAATATGTATGAAGGGTTAGGAAGTGGAGGCTATGGGTCATCGAAGGCTCTTGCCTAGAAATAGAGCTTGTTTGTTAATAAAAGAGTCCGTTTCCCCACTTTAAGCACGCGATTTAAGTCCATTTTCCATGGAATGCACTCAAAGAAGGAAACCTTTCAGTGCACCTCTTGCAGTGCCATAGATTGCATAATGAGAGTCATTCGTAGCAATATTTATAAATTTTACTTTCTGGTGATTATTTTCTATCACTAATATATCTGTTATCCACTCATAAAAGTGAATGAGACCATATTGCATCCAGCCGCTTGCCGCGTCGCCGTACTCTCCGCCGCCGCCGGCCAGAACCGGTGTCGTCCGTGCGTTCGAAAAAACTATTTAATATTCGGGGTTGCAAATTGGAGCAAGGTTTGACTTTAGATTCACAATATAGAAGCTTCAAAGAACGACATGATATAAGTTACTTAGTGTAAGCCGGTGACAATGTCTACTTTTTTTCTACGTTTATGTGAAAAAATGGGTTGAAAACAGGCTCCGCCATTTTGTTATGTATCTATGGTTATTGATGAAACAAAATCTTTAAAAACCCTTTAAATGAAAGAATAAGAAGTGTCAATTAAGACGGTATAACATTTTCGTCGATAAAACTATTTATAAAACCACTGCACGAGGATAAAGTCGGCAATTTTCATAAAAAATCGAGGGTGGTCGTTTTTCGCTAAATTTGCTCAACTTTGACCTCACATATATTGTTAAAGTGAAAACACAGGACCAAAATAATCTGGGAGGTTATGCACAATTTATTTGAGAATGTGTATGCGAAGTTTCAATTTCCTAGCTCAAAAAAATCGATTTTGAGGTTTTGGCCAGCTTTTTTCGATTCTAGCCCACTGTGCGGTGGTTCGAAAAAGAGGTCGATCGAGGGTTTAAAAAACGGTTCGAACGATGTTTTTGTAAACAAATGGCGAACCATCAATACCGTGATCAAAACCACGAGGTTCCGAAAATAACATCACAATAGAATAAAAAAATACTGGTTCCACTTGAGGATCAACGCAGGCTGAACACGAGGGTGAAGGACGTAGCGAAAACATTGTGGAACACACACTCACGCGTAAACACTTGAAATAGTTGAGTTCAAGAAAAAAATATTTAAAAATTAAGTATCATATTTCAAGCATCTCTCCGTTTTGTGCAGCATAAGTCGAATCATAAAACTAAAGAAAACCTTATGCACACTTCTTGATCGTCGGCACAAAGAAAAATGGAAAACAGCTCGGAAAAGGAATGAGAGAAATGTTCATGTTTTTTTACATTGATATTTGTAGGAGACGGTAGAAAGCTAATACCAATTGCGTCATGGGTATTGGGGTACGGCTGGATATAAATCAAACGTCGGCAATAGCCTGCTCTTGACGACAGGCGCCGAGGGGACCAAGGCTGAACGTCTCATTCGACGGTCGGAGTTCTGTACTTGAAGTGCCCACCACAAGGCAGGGTTCGGGCAGTCTGAAAAGAATCTCTGCCACCACCA
Source organism: Ischnura elegans (assembly GCF_921293095.1). Lineage (NCBI taxonomy): Eukaryota > Metazoa > Arthropoda > Insecta > Odonata > Coenagrionidae > Ischnura > Ischnura elegans. The sequence continues at coordinate 18,684,593 of NC_060255.1, forward strand.
GGATTTGAACCCGGGCGTTCAGGGTGAAAAGATACTCCAGCTACCACACCAACCCGAACCACCATTCTGTTCCCTCTTCCTCTCGATACCTTCCCTTCTATCCCTTCTTTCCGTCAGCGCCGCCAGTGTCCAAACTTAACAGACAGAGAGCGGCAACAGAAGATGAGAAAAACAAAGATTATTTGCGTAATAGACTATGTTACGCCACAAATTACAGAGTAAATTAGTTACATAATCACTGCGTAGACAAAAAGCTGTCTCTTACGCCAGGAAACGCGATGAAATTTGCTCGGTGGTACAAAGGACGAAATAGTTCACGAATTTACTATAAATTGAGAACTGGAAACAGAAGCACAGACATCAAGTAGAGAATTTCGTTAGCATGCCAAGCGTGCATGAATAAGACGGTGCTGATGAGAAGATTGCTGCGTAAGAATTTGATGGCATGGAGTGCATTGAATTGTAACTGTAAGAATTTAAAGGTCTGATTTGGTGTGTAACACTTTACTTTGCGGAAGTGTGGGCTTTGAAGAGGAGGACGAAAAGAGACTAAGCGTCGAAATGTGGGTGTGGAGTACAGTGGAGAACGAGAAGTGGACGTATATGATGAGAGAAACGACGAAGTGCTGTACAGGGTGACCAATTGATAGCCTTTTCCTCACAGTATATCAGAGTATATTTCCTCACATATCATTTTTCGAGAAATTCTAACAGCTAGGACCAGATTCAATGAGGCACATGACTGAATTGGTTCCAGAAAATAAGAGATGAGGCCTGAAGTGGCCATAACGGGGTTATTTTAACGATAATATAATTCATGAAACACTTTACTTACAAGATATTGACCCGAATATTCTCATGGTATCGATGAAATCTCATCTCATTCTTAGTGATGATATGTGACACGTAACCCTTACCTGAAATGAAGAAAGGAAAAATAAGAACATATATCTAGGGAGAAGACAAATATTTACTTCACAGTTTGTCAGCGAACGCAAGAATAAGCTAAAACATGTAATAAATAAAATTTATAATAACCGCATTCAACATGAGAAAAATGGAAGTAAATCATGCATATTTAAAGTATTTTATATTCAATTATTTCAAGTTATTATAACAGATATCATCAAAGAACTAAAACAACAATCATTTCAGCATTCTTGCTTCAAATAACCCATTATGAATGAAAATTCGAGGGAAGATTCATATAAAAATGCTGGCTTGAGACAGAACGTGCAAACGTGGAACAGATAAACGAAGGGATAAGCTGAAATTCGTCAGTGGGAATAGAATGCATTCGTAAACGAATGAACAATGGCATATTGACACAATACCATCCTCTCTTTAGCGGATCACTCGGACATGAAGCCTCTTTCCATTGATTCATTATTCTTCCAGCCTACCTAAGACTTCTTCACCTCTTCGTCCATAAAAACTCGCCGCTTCTAACACTCAGTTCGTCCAACATTTCCATAACCCACTTCGAAAAATTTAGTCTTTATCTCCTATTTTCCACCCTACTACGCAAAAACTTTTGACTCCAATTCTGAGCCCTCTCTTCAAGGTTCAATTTTTTACGGCGAAGGACACCGACCATAATTTTACCACTCTTAACGTTGGAACTGCTGAACGACGCTGGCCATAAATTATGCCATTACGTCGAACGCAATTCTACGATTTCAGGACCTAATTTAATTTTTCCGATTCCGCATAGGCTTATATTTTTAGATAGCAGCTATATCCTTCAGGAGAATGAAAGAATTGAGCCATTGAAGCTATTTCATAGGTTTAAAGTTGTATGCTATGGATGAATGTGAGCTGAATCTACGCTACAACTATTGAAATTACAGCGGAAGCGGAATTTGGAGCTCTAAAGATTGCTTCGCCTCTGGTTATCCCCGCAACCTTAGCATGGATTTAGAAATGAGTCAATCAGAAGAAAAAAATAATCCTAAGAAACCTCGTCTTGATGGAGGATAATGATAAGAAAAAATATCGAAGCATGAGAGAATCAGCAAAGAAAGAAAAAAGTAACAGAAAATTGGCAGAGAAGACACTTTACAGTAAACTTTGGAACATAAAGCACCCGAGGAGAATATTTGAGAGAAAAATAGAAGGCCGAGAGATAATAAATAAGTAAGGGTAGGTCAAGGTCTTTCTTGACTTGCCCTTACTTATTTCTTATTCATTTATGTATGTTAATGGCCCAAATCTTATGCAGCCGCATACACACTTAAGAATTGAGCCATTCCTTGAAAGATTCCATACGCACTTCCACGAATAATGTATGCATGTGAGAAGTATTGATAATATGCCCCATTTATTTCCCATGTTTGCCCTATAGGTGAAGTTACAGTGTCGGTGGAATTCTTAAGAAATAAAAGGATATAGTAATGGGAATGGCGTGGGATAGGGGAATTGAAGGGATACATTTGACAGGTCCAGGGATTGAAAACTCATGTAATGTGATGTAATGAAAATAATTTAATTTTTTTAAACTCGATTGTTTCTGGCTTTACCTTGTGAAAATCCATTCTGAACAATAAAAAGTTATGGTACCTTTTCACACGATTTATTCAATACGACCGGTTTCGTCGCAGAGGCGACATCATCAGGTACAGAAATCGTTATATTAACAGTTAATTTAATTACGTGAGCACCAGTAAGTTATTGTTAATTTATTTACGTGAGCACCAGGCCCATAAGAATATAACTGCATATCATTTTTAACAATTTCAGAATCGATACATGGGTAAAATAAAAGAAAAGAATACAATTGTAAACAAAGCACTCTTTGCGGACCACCGGTAGTATGGAGAAAATTCAAAATGACAATATTGTCAACAAAAGAGGAAGACCACACTGTGATATAACAGAAACCATTCCACATTATACGCAATACAGAAAAAAAATTGTTCGCACTGCGACTTTACAGAAGCAGAACTCAATTAGTTTTTAATTAAAATGTAGAACAAGTAAAAAATGTTTTAAAAATAATACAAATAAATGCGAAAAATCCACAAAGAAAAAATCTTTCGTCATGACCAGAATTTGAACCCGGATCCCCCGATATCCGGTTGAGTGATCGAGGTGCCATTTTTCCCTATGGAAATTTGAGGATTATACCGGGCAATGTTTCCACAGGTAGCCGGTTTCCACTGGCTTAAGCACTCGACTGGAAATCGGGGTATCCAGGTTCGAATCCTGGTCAAAGCGAATAATTTTTTCTCTGTGGATTTTTTTGCACAGCTTGTGCATTGCGGGTGACTCCGTAAAGATATCAACGTGGATGTTCCCGGTATTCTTAAATTAATACAAATATACGTTTAAAAAACTATAAATTAGCTATATTACAGTTGGAGAAGATTACGTGGAAAACGTAGAGGAGGGAAATATTAAATGAAAGGTCCCAGAAAAACATGTCGAGAAGAATGTTGGAAAAAATAGCTCTCTATAAAGGATGGAGAAAAATTGGGTCACGAAATTTTAACCCTAGATAGCTGATGCAAGTAGGCACCAACATTACCAATGATGTTTAGGTCGAAAACAAGCCACTTTTAACCCGCTGAATCTTTGGGCCAATCGATCCGATTGGCCGAGAGTTTCCCCTGTTGCCGGATGCCTTGGATATTGTCAATACATCGTGTTCTCCAGCAGGCAAAGCATTCGAAGTCATGAGTCGTTCAGAGCATACGGCAACAGGGCATACTCGCGACCAATCGGAGCGCTTGGCTAAAAGTTTCTGTAGTCTAAAAGTAGTACGATTTCGACGTAAACTACATGAGTAATTTGGGTTCATACTGGCATCAGCTATCCAGGAGTAAAAAAAAGATATAAAATTAAGATTTAAAAAATGTTTTTTTTTAATTTCGTGAAACAATTATTTAAATTCGATATACCTATCAATGTGGCAACTCAAACTAAAAAATGTTTTTATCCTCGTAAATAGCTTCTCGCCATCTGTCTCGGCCATGCATCTTAATCTTCTGCTTTTAATTTCGGCAATGTTAGGGTATCGGTAGATGACTCTTCATTCTGTCACTTGGCCGCACACAGGGCAAAGAATAATTAGTAGAGTTTTGTTTTCGGAGACCATAAGTTTCTTTTCTGATTTTTCGCTCCGTTTTCAGATCCATACAGTACAATAGGTAACATCATACTCTAATAAAGCCTTAATTTTGTGTTTTTTGGAAAATTAACTACACAAAAATAAAATGAAGGAGAGATGAAAGGCTAAAGTAAACTAATCCTATGTCTTCCACGCTAAAATGATGCTTCACAACTACTTCACATCGGCGATGATGCTACGGTCTAGAGCCACCCATTGTTTATATCATATTAACATCCCCTCTGCGATAATTTTTTCCTCTGCCACCGGCGCGAAACTTCGTTGCTAAAAGGCAGGAGCAGTAAAACGTTGGAGGGTATGTGAATCGCTATAAAAAGCAACGGAGGCGATTTATATTACGACCTATGAGGGGAAATGGTAGGGAGAAGAACGCCTGGGGTGCTAAGCAAAATCCATGCACGTCAGGACTTTTCATTTTTTTTACCTACCTGCCAGCAGGGCTCGTATCACGAGTGTCATACCTTCCAGCAGCTAGGTCGCCGTAAAGTGTCCCGTCATCGGCCGCGGGCGTGATACCCGATTACCTCACCCTGAAAGCGCTTACCGCTGTGAGAGCGCTGGCGAAAAAAAAAACTCGCTCATTCATAAAACTCAAGTCGTGGATGACTGGCAGGGAAGTGCGGAACGCCGACGTCAATTTTTTTCCCTGATTTACCGCGTAGGTTTAAAAAAAAAACGTTTGCCTAAGCGGAACGGCGGTGAAGGAGGATAACTGCGCGCGTGACTGAAATGACTCGTGAAGAGACGGTTCGCCTTAGGTGTTACGTTTGCGTTTAATTAGCGCAGTTATTTTTTTTATAGTGCGGACCGAGCGAGTTAGTCCGTCCCATATCGATCTAACGCGGCTGCTATGAATGCATGAGATGCCTGAAAGTGCCAGAGAGTAAATGGAAGTCGAGAACGTAAAACGCCATGGACCTGACAGCTTCGAGTTAGAGTTAAATGCATATATAACGTTTTAAGAGCTTTAATCGCAAGAAATATTTTTTTTAAGTTAGTCAAAATTTGATTTCTCAAAGTGGCTGTAATACCGATCGATCGTTATATCATAGCTGTAGATCCCAGATGTTTCCATGTATCTCATAACATTATGCTATGAGATACAAGAAAATACCTGAGATGCCGGAAGATACAAAGCTGCCATGAATGTACGAGATGCATGAAAATGTCAGAGAGTTAATGGAAGACGTGAGCCTAAAACTCAATGAACCCAACAGATTCGAGTTAGAGTTAAATACATATATAACGTGTTAAGAGTTTTAATTGCAAGAAACATTTTTTATTTAGTCAAAATTTGATTTCTCAAGGTAGCTGCAGTATCGATCGATCGTTATATCATAGATGTAGCTCCCGGATGTAATATTATGCTCTGAGATACAAGAAAATATCTGAGTGGCTGGAAGATATAAACCTAAGACACCTAGCGTCTAACCTCAAATACATATATAAATAATTAAGATAGGATACCCAGAAATCATTCCAAACCTTACACAAAGACGAAACCATTTTTCGCTCTCAAGATAATTATTGATACGAATTTTATGAGAAAAAGAGATTGAAGTAGCTTTGGAGTAGCTCCGTGATAGGGTTACATATAAGCTGTAATGCGTCCATATAGTTGCCACCCCCAAGGTGTAATAAGGTTAGCAACGATTCGTACCTGGATTTTAAAGTAAAAAACTGGGTTCCTCAAGGCTTCGCATATCGTATTTATGATCACATGGGCAGGTATCGGCTGCATTTGGCATTTATCATACGAAGAATACGAGATTAGCATATATAATTGCAAAAATCTCTCATGCCACTATATTTTGCACGTGCATAGTCTTAATTTTATCGCGTACAGCTACCAAAGAATATGTGAATCGTATTATTACTTTAACTTAATTTGAGATATGAAATTAGAGTTAAATAAAATGGAGAAGAGACATTAAATATACTTTTAAATAATCCTAATTGGACATTGGCTGATGAAGGACTACTTTGAACGTCCTGAAAATGTCCATATATTACTGCAAGTTTTAATAGAATAATACGTCATCCATAAACAGCTATTTGGGTAGAGGTACTCGTCTTCTGAATCTTTAGGGATATTTATTCAAAATAATGCCTCAGCCAATGATTTGTGAGGACGAGAAGGAATGTGTTGATCCCACCAATATCTCTAATCTATCATCACTGCCTCCTTTAGGTGTTGCTCACTATAGTATCCCAAAGGAGACTCGAGTGTGATATACGTGCCCGTTAGAGCTCAAAAATGAACGAAAAATCTTGATAGCGTTCTGAGCACGTGCTCAAGCGGATCTCATTTCTCCTTCGCTGCTGCGTTTCTCATGCTCAAGATTAAGTTCCTAAGGGAGTTTTCACAATGACCGATATTTTGGGATATGGATGCCACTAGAGGAAGTCTTCTAGTAATAAGAGGCTGTTGCTTGACCGTGTTGCATCATTAACTAAGAAAAAATTGATTCCGCGGCGATAAAGGATATATCGATGGCTAAGTTCTAACAACACGTATCTCAAATATAGCAGATTTTCAGGGCAGCAAAAAAAAAAACGATTGATATTTGTTACTTGCACACTGAAATTAATAACCAAAAGTTCATAAAATTGAAAAAGAAGCATTCATTTGCAAACAAAGAGTTGTTTTCTGCTTGAATTTTATTTTTTTAATGTTATTACGTTTTGTTTAAGATGCCTGTTTCAAACTGTCCGAATTTGAGATACGTGTTGTTAGAAATTAGCCATCGATATGTTACACACTGCTGAATAAACAATTTGCAAATATGATAATGAAAGGATTCAACGCACACGTTTTATCGCCGTTATGGTGGCAAAATATACAGATAAAAGAATAACAAATATAGAAAAATACAAAGCAAAAAAATACAGAATACCTACATCAAGTAGGTCCGACAGAGCTAAATAATGGAATAGTTAATATTATAATTACACTTAGAGTAAAGGGCTACAGGAAAGAAAGATAAAATTCATGGAATTAACAATTAAATAGCAGGTTGTTGGATTCCAAGAGGAACTTAGACGAATCAAGTATTTATCTGCAAAGAGAAGGAAATAAAACAAAAAATATTCAAATTTTGAATGATGCTCCGTAAAATATCATGGGGTTTGACGCGTTAGTGGGTTGAGCGCTGAGCCTAGGACTCAAGACTTCGTTTCTAATTTGGCTTCGGTAATTCCAAGCTGTAAATCCTTGAGGTGCGATTATCTTCAAACCAGAGCTCCACAAAGTTATACCCCAAGAAATAGCTATCCGCTGGCTTGCCAACTAATACAGGGAGATATTCAAATGCTAATGATCTCCACGAGGATCTCCGTGCTTTTACGACTGGGACAATAATACTCCTCATTATTTTTCTTCTCTTCTCCTTTTAAAAATATTCATTTAATCGTTCTCCCACACCCTAGCCTAATTGATGAACTTTTAATGCTAATGAAGGAAAGGGCAAACCTATAGGTGACTCTGAAAATGATTATAAATCATTAATTATTTTGAAGGAAATGTCTGTCCTCCCTCTTTCAGTGCGTACAATAATATTTATCTAAATACTTACACAACTGTAACAAACGATCACAGCACTACATTTGCCTAACCTGATGTTCGGCCACAAGATTCCGCCCTCAGACCAGCATTACGTTTAATCTCGTTTTAATTAAAAATCTACTCTATCTAATTGATATCAAATAGCGCGTGAGGGAACACTTCTGGCCAGAGGATGGCAAGCTAAACTACGGCCCTTTTAGAGGCTTTTGTGCAGAGCAGGTAAACAGCGACGCCGGGTTTCTCTCCCGCCTTTCTATATTTCCCCTCCCGTGGAACAAATGACCATAGGGTGTCGGTTGCCTCCTTCCAATACCATGACATATTCAAACACGAATATTACAAAAGAGGATCCTCAATTCGGCCTCTGAATGTTTTGTCAACCACCGCGCATTTAAATGGGTTTACGGAAGTCGGCACTCGAGTGGCTGATGGACAAATTGATTCGAGATTCACGGGGAAATGTGGTAGAATTAGGGGTGTTAACCAAAATTATACATTTTTTTTAGTTTTCGTGAAAAATGTTATTTTCGGTTTTCTTGCACCCGGAAACCTAAGAATTGACATCTTGGTCTATGTAATTCAGAGTTTTTTCCATCTCGATTTTTTTAAACATTGAAACCCCATAAGACAAGTTCAAATATTTTTGGTTTGGACCCTCATAGTGAGGTCAAAAGGTCAAAATTGTAAAATGTTGCTTACACTCAACAAAACCTAGGACTTTTCCCCATTAAGTATGCCAATTTTCATGAATATTTCTCGATGCAAAGTTACTAAAATTAGAGGTCAAAAATGGCACGAGGCCTGTGGGACAGTCTGTACACATGATGAATTCGTCTATCCAAATCACTATGTTTCAATGCTATTAGTTGTAATTACAAACATCATTCTCCAATTTATTGGAAAAAAGTGAATCGCATTGCACTCATCACCCTGCCTCAGACATTGTTGAAACCCGATTAAAATGCGACCGAAGTGGCAACAGAAATGATTTTTCCATGGAATGCAATAGGCCCTCCTCTATGCAGACCTCTTGAACAAAGTGATCCCAGTTCTACGGAGAAATAAGGTATCATTAGGGTTGTAAACCGAACTCTATATTCCTGATGATGTGATCCATCGAATCCATAACTTTTCAAAGCTATTCTTCGCAATTACAAACGCTATACTGCAAACTATTGAAAAAATGTGGATCACGATGCACTCATCACCGCGCGGACATTTTTGAAAACGAAATAAAACGACATTCATGAGCCTTGAGGGTGAGCCCCGAGTTGGAGATCGAAACGTTGGCTAATATGGAGAATTTAACCCGGTGGGAATCCCGAAAAGAGTTTACCCAAATTATTCGCCGGTAAAGCATTGAATCATGAAATTTGAAAACAGATTAAACTGCGACCGAAATGGCAACAGAAATCAAACTACTCTGAGATGGAATTGGGCCTCTCCTACGAACTCCCCTTGTCTTCAAATATGCCGAAAGGTAGCCGATATTCATTCGCCATTGCGGTAAAAATTGGTCTCTAGCCGTGAGTTGAACATGCTCGGAGGAAGGGATGAGGAGCGCAGGGGAGGAGAGGCAAAGAGAGAGAGGAAATCGATCGGTGCGAAGAGATGAAAACAAAAGAGGCACGAAATAAGCGTGCGCACTGCGCTCGCATCTCGCCCTCGAAAGGAAAACTAGAGGAGGTAAAAATGGCACCAGCCGGTGCCTCTTTCCCCCACGGAGGAAAAGTCCACTTTGATATTATTAACATTTACTCATGGGAGTATTGGCGTGAGAGTCCTATTCGCCTCGGGTTCGACTACCCCAGAATTTAAATGCAAAAAATCATGATCTTTTATAGTTATAGTAACATTACTGGGAAAAAGTATGAGTCAGTAAAATGTACATTATTATTATTATTACATATTGCTGCAAGTATGCAATTCCCTGGTGGCAGCATTTGATTTACATACATGAATAAAAAATGTACCAATCTAATAAATAAGTAAGAAACAGAAAGTCACCTATAATAAAAAAATGTATGAATTCTAATGTCATATGAGTACTGCTGGTGAAGGATTAAAGCTGTGCTATTCATTGTGTTATTCGATTTGATTTGCGTTGTACGTCATTCAACTTTATTTTACGGAATCGATATACATCGGTAAATTGAAATGATTCTTAAAATGCAAACTAGCAAAATGCGCTTTCGACTCGTAGCATCATGATGACTACCCTCATTCATCTGTTGCCAACTCTGGCCATGGCCCAAATAAAACAATTTCCCTTCAACCCTCCAATATCTAATTCTCTGAAGCATTGGTAGTTGAAGATTTGTAGAAAATTATTAGCTTTTTACTCAACTAAAAAAGCTATTTCCTGTTTCAATTGATACTTTTACTAATTCCAGGATAATATTTTCGTTAAATAGCGCACAACCTAGTATCTAATAAATACCTGATAAGATACCATATCTATGTCGGTTGAGTTGGACATATGTTCTTACCATATTAATCAGACAAAAATATCCTTAAAAGATCACAGTGAGCAGTATTGCTCATTAGATCATGCATATTTTCATTTTACCGGAAAATAATGGTCGTTAAAGGTCTTACACCATGTCTTTGCACATATTTCATAAGCCGTTCGCTCAATGGAATAAATGGTTACACTGATAAATCTGCCTTTTGAGTATCTAACGTTCATAAGATTTATTTCATGGAATATGAAATTGAAATAAGCTTTATAACTCGACTTAATTTAATAAAAGAATAACCTTAGACGGCGTACAAAATGCGAGGTGTGTAAATCAAGTAATAGGACTGAATGTCTTGTATTCTATGTGGCAACACTGGGGGACGAGAAATACGTAGAGAACGGATGTAAACATGTGACAGCCAGAACAAGTTTGAACACGGCAGAGTTGCTTCATTGGCCGAAGAGGATTTTTTTTTGTGGGAAAGGTGTTTTCAGTGCTGTCTCAAAATGCGTCGGATCAATGTCGAACTTAACCAACAAGTTTTTTTTTCAATAAAAACATTTCTGTGGCTCTTAACCTCCTTATAAACTTGAGTCGGGTCTATTCTACTTTTTTTTTTGGCCCAAGATTGAAAAATCACTTCAAGGGGCATCATTTTGTGACATTGGAAAACAGCTCAACAATCAAACAGCCGGAACCGACCTCCTATTTTGACCAAAGGTTCGGAATATAACAATTTATCCAAATACATAGACATGTTTCATTCGGAACGACAAGGACTTCAAATGAGCATCGTAAGACGATGTAATAAATTTAAGGAATAGACTCATAAGTGGTGCAAATACCATGATTGGAATATCACATTCTATACCACGACTATATACGACATTCGATACCAGGCTTAGACTGCTAGAGAAATTGAGAATCCGAGATTCCGAGAATCTTTAAGAGCGATACGGGGAACATCATATCAGAATCCCACTACATTTAAAGGTCCGACAGAAACTATAAATTAAGGGAGATGTTTTGCCCAGCGGATAAGTATATGTATTCGTTGTTTCCCCGAACAAAGAAAGACTTAAGAAAATGCTAGGTGGAACTTCGTTGGAGCATCTTTTTCTTAACGGCTGATACCCTTAGACCCCTCGCTACACGCTTATAGAGGCAGCTAGAACGATAGTATGCTGACGTAGATTTATCAGAGAAATATCGCAGTCTATATCGAGGAATCTGACAACCCTAACCGTGATCTTCTAGCGCCTGCATGCTCGTTCACCATCCAAAAACCACCCTGCCATACGCCTATTTATTGTTAGAAGAATTAACTCAGGTTTTTCATATTGTTTTGTGATTCTTTTGTTGCCACAATGTCTATTGTAAACTGCGTTGATTTATTTATTTGATTATGAATACGTTTACTGTTTATTTGGTGTTTGAAGGAGAAATTCATTTTTTAATATCGTTTTATGGTTTCTCTGCTACTCCTATGTCTATTGTCAATTGATTTATTGACTTATAGATACGTTTAATTTCTATTTGGTGCTTGAAGGAGAACTTCAGTTTTTTCGTATTGTTTTATGGTTCCTATGTTACCTCTATGTCTATTGTCAACTGAGTTAATTGATTTATTTATGGATAAGCTAATGTTAATTTAGTGTTAGAAGAAGAAATACAGTTTTTTCACATTGTTGCATGATTCCTTTGTTATCCATGCGTCACACTTTGCAATTTAATACTCTGTTTGACAGGAGCTCAAACTCCTACAACTATAAATGGATTTATTATCGTTGAGGCGGCTTGCGAGGTAGCATGAAAATTTAGATATCAGGGGACTATGGCAGTCGATATCGAGGAATTCGACAACCCTAACCGTGACCTTCTAGCGCCTGCGTGAACGTTCTTCTTCATCTACAGAAGGCATTCCCCTAAAAGCCAGCCTCAAAGCCCCCGGAGAGGAACAGCAGCAGCAGAAGGCTTTAATATCCTCGCTCCATAAACCTAGATTGCGACCAAAGCCTCACGGAGTCGTTCCATTAACGACGATGCCGTTCAAAACAGCTCCAGCCGATTCGCAATCTCATTCCCTTCCACATTCTCTCCACAATCCCACCTATTTCTCATCATTCATCATCGTCGTCTTCATCGCCAGCGTCGAAGAATCACTCTATTATTCATCCATTTACCTTCTTTCCTTGCCGAAATAAAAGAGAAAATAGTCAAACCGAAGCCTGGTGTCGGAGGTTCAATCTGGAAACAGAACTGATTGAATGCCATAGTATTTTTCTCTAAAATGAAATGATTTAAATTAATATTAAAAGGCAATTTACATCAGGCGCAGAAAATTACCACTAAAAAGAAAACCATATCGCCTTAAGGGCAAAGGGCATATGGAAAAAGGGCATTTTGAAACAATGTCGTTACCTTACATCGCGAGTGGGATTCAAATGCAACAACTAAATTACCACTCATTGTGTTTTAGTGTCAATGAAGCTATCAGAAAAATATAAATCATCTTGCAATGAATACCAACTCCTTCCATTTTGCAGACTTTATATCGCACATTTAAAAGAAGCCTTGCTATGTATTCAATGACTTCGAATGAATGCAGAATGTTGCCATCTGTAAAATATCACATTGCACTGAATCGTTCGAAGTTGAATAATGAATCCCAAATTATATGTAATTAGCACCACATAAAATTGCACTGCGGATTATATCTCGCTACACCGCAGTCGCAATCCCTCATTCATTAATTTTATCCCCGCAAACTGAACGCTCTTTTCTTCTCGTAATTTAAAAAATGCCTCCATTATTCATCCATTAAATTCCATCTCGTGCGCGGGCAGGACACACTTAGGCAGCTGAGCGGAAGGAAATGCCCTGAAAAAATTCCTTAGCGCGAACTTTCTCGCGAACGAAAAAGTCCTAATTGCACAGCTAAACATCGCTGTCCCAGTCCCGTAAGCGTTTGCGGAGCGGAGCTTTTAAATGCATCACGATGCTAAGTGTAAATCAATATCGCGGCTCTGAATCTTGCGCTTTAAAAAATTGTGCATTCCCAGCATTTTTAACGTGCCTTTCCGTTTCAGCATGTGGAATGCTCTGCAAAATGTTAACGCTTGCGAACAGCCAATGATTGCCTTCAGCCTCAGAATAAGCCAGACCGTATTACTAGATGAATTCCCAAAAGAATTCAAATAGAGTCAAGAAGAATATTTTAATTTCGAATAGTAAGGGTAGGTTTTTCTTTAAAACACAATTATACGATATAAAAATCACGGTGAGGTACCTGGTGACCAATCATAGGCGAATTAAGCACTTTGATCGTTGATTGGAGAGCTTTCATTATTAATAAAGGTGAATAAAAAGAACTGAAATTGAGAGTTCCAATATTTATACCTAAGTAAAGGAATGATTGTTTAAAAATTTCAGGGTGCCTCTGTAAGCAAACAACCAATTTCACCATGGTAAATAAGGAATTCGCCATTGCCATTTAAACAGATGCAGAGAAAATTTAAACAAATCACGTCATTACAGCACTATGCCTATCTGTGTTTTGAACCCCTGTTACGAACCAGGAACATTAAAGTAAACGTGTAAGATGTTATGAGAAAAATAAAACCGTATTCCCAGTCGGTGGCATTATTTGCCCTTACTAGTAATAATCCAAGAGTATGAGAAACATTGATACTCTCTGAATCGAAACTTCCTATGTCATTTCTCTTAAAGAAGCACAGCGTTGACTAATAAGAGCATTAATTCTCATTATGGCTCACATTTTATTGCCTACTGGATTTATTTCGTTAAAGAACTCATGATTGCAGGTTAAAGGACATCTGTAGGTGTAAGAAAAAAACGCAAGATTATTCCTTATTCTCGGTTGGTAGCTCGAGGAAAAAGTTTGCCTGTAAAGGTGACCTCTACAATGCGAGGTGTATTCAGAAAATAAAGGGATTTATTTTTAATTTAGGTGGGTTTGGAGAGTCGAATGGTACAGTTTTTATTATGCTGGTATAAATGCCTCTGAATTATGACAAAATGTTCACTTGCTTTCATTGCTTACACTGTCTGTGGCAGGCGCTAAGGTTAGACGTGTTTTTATGAGCTCGTCGATTTTCGTTCATGTTAACATAATTGGATCAAAGAGTGATTGCAAAGCAAAGAATTATCTGCAAATAAATTGCAACAAAGTGCGTGAAATGTTAAAAAATGGCAATCATGAGTCTGCTATGGGTATAGCTATAAATTACATGTGGTGCAAGCTTTTCAAAGATGGCCGTGAAGACACTGAAGATAACGAACGCGAGTAAACAATCGATGAAAATGCGGAAAGAACGTAAGCAATGGTTATGAAAGTTTGATCTCACGAATTTCTAATGGAACTATTTTGAAAGCGACAATATTAAAGTATACGAATAAATAAATATAAAATAACTAAAATTGTCGCTATTTTTTGAACACACCTCGTATGTAACACAGGTTGAATCAACCAAAGGATCGATGGATAATAACACTTTTGGGCCTGAATAATCTGTTTTAGAAAACTAAATATACTTTTATATCTCAAGAAATCATCACTTCAACCCTAAACTCGCTAAAATTTTCCAGAAGAAGCCAATTTTACATCGACGTTGTTCTAAAATACAGCCTTTATCCCCATATAGCCTTGTTCTTCGGCTGGGGTCGTAGCAGCAGTTCCAAAAATAAATTTATTTTTATCGCCCAAGGGAGTTATAAAACCAAATAGGCGATTCGGTTCCACTTTTTGTGCCATTACAATAACAACCTGAGGATAGTAGTCTAAAAATCTGGAATGCTGGCGCTTATTTCGAAAATATCGACAGAGGTAATAGGAATGGAAACTTTTCAAACAAGGGGATAAGGGAGCCATGCGTTGTCGTATAATGATACACGATGTCCATAAAAACCCAAGGGTTATGTGGTGTTCTAAATATGATTCAGCGGTAATGGAAATAACATGACTTCATATCAAACGAGCTCAATCTATACCCATATAATGTTCGGTTTATCTGCAGGCCATATCCTTAATCAAACATAATACCGAGGTTATGAGCATGATTGGTTTTGAGTGTGATGACACATAAAACTAGCATCAATGCAAGGAAGCATGTACTTTCTGAGATACTCAGAAGAGTTTGTTATTGACGAGGGACCAGCTCGTTGCTACATTGCTTCTATTGAATTCAGTAATATTTGACTTATCATATGTGCTTTAAACGTCAACCAGGCAATATTAGTTTTAATGCGAAAAATCCACAGAGGAAAAATCATTCGCCTTGACCGGGACCTCTTCCTCTGTGGATTTTTCGCACTATTTGTGCATTGCGGGTGACTCCGTAAAAAGTTATAACCGTGGCTAGTCCCGGTACACTTTAATAAATATTAGTTTTCATTTCCTTCTTTCAAATTTATTTTTCTTTTGATTGATTCTCCACTTTCTTACTCGCTTGGAAAAATTCTATGACCAAGTGGAACCTTCTGGGTCGGATTCAACTCCACTACATTCTATCCTCAATATTGAGCAATATCGGGTATCAATGCAATGACTTATTGTATCGATAATTGTTTTTTTTGGAAATAAAATTGTACCATACGGGTTTAAATTCTTAAGAGGCGATATGATTGCTAGGACAAGGGTCCAACTAATTTTCAGCTTCAGAGTAAATAAAAGGGCTATTAATAACTAACAGATTAGAAAATAAAAGAGTAAAAACCCAGCACTGAGTTAATTTTTTAAGCCATTTGACCACAAAATATTTTTTTCATTTGGGTGTAAATATAAAAATATATTCACCACAAAACAAGACTGGACTAGTATTTTTTTCATTTATATTCGCCGCAGTAAATTTATGGAAATAAAAGCTATCCAGGAGATTTAAATACCTCTGAAAGCCAAACATTGCCCTGGATTATTACAGCAACTCTTGTTCCCAATAATATAGTCTGGGATGAGAGGTAATTTTAGAAATGAAACATCTTTTATTTCGGCCAAATGCGAAGAAGTCAAACATCACTCTTCTCTAGCTTTCTGTGTACATCCATACAGGTATTAAATTTCCTTCTTCTTCGTGGCTTTGTAATTTTCCTCAATGATTAAACTCTCGTGGGTTAGAGTTGAGGATCAACAATTTCATAGCAAATAAGACGTCATTTATTCTAGATAATTAATGACATGCTTCACCATTTTATATGATACATATCAAACTGACATTATTAAATTGATTATGAAGATTAATTACCTGAAACCTAGTAAAGTATGATTATGGAAACTCAAAACAAGCTGTTTATGCGAATAAGTCATATTTTTCACAAATTGTCACCTGATACTTAAAAATAATTGCTGTGAGGCTAACTAACTTTGACCTTCCTTTAACAATTTAAATATTTTTTTTCAGATTAATAAATTTGGTGGCTTTATTTTCACCCCCTTTACCACATAAGGCGGTTTTAACGTGAAGTAGGGTGCTAAGTCCTATAAAAAAACGTAGCGCCAATGTATCACAAAACTCAGACTAGCAGAGGAGAGTTTTTGTTTTCCTTTGCATTTACTGATTGTACGTTACAAAGGAGTGCCATAAAGATGCTAATTTTTAACGTCATAAGCGGAATGAGCTAGCGACAGCGTTAGTCGAAGTCGGCGCGGACTCAACAATGAGCAGTTGGTTCCAAAAGGTTTGAAACGGACGCGGAAAATCAAGATATGCCAAGCGTAAGGAGGGTTAGTTGAACGGAGTAGATTAGCGGGGCGCGATAAAATTCGCAAAGATAAGAAATGATCAAAGGAGGTTTAGAAAAGAATGCCTAGAAAAGTGTCAAGGAAATGAGTGGCTATATGAATATCATGAGCGTATAAAACCGCGCCACTTGAATTTTAGTCCTTAAAATAAAAGATTTAAAATAAAGATTATTGATAATAAGGTTAACCGACGACCAGGTGAAACTCAGAACACAGATAGGATTGCGGGACAAATCCCGCGAAAATTCTACGGAGGCACCCTTTTCATGGCGAGAGAGCTTCCGGAGGCTAACCAGGCGTGTTCCAACGTGAATGTGCCGCTCGGTGGAGATGGAAAGATACCCACGTAGTGTTCCTGCGGCGACGTAGCGTAGTCTATCCAGTGGCGGAAGAAGGGGATAAAAGAATACCGCCATGCGTAAGAGAAGAGATAAGCGGTTTGAGTGTGCAGTCGGGATGCGGGCAAAAGGCGAGACGTAGGACTGCTCCTTTTGAGACGAATCAAGAAGAAGTAAAGGAGAAGAGAGAAATTAAATTCCGAAAACGATGAAGTAAAGATGAAGTGAAAAAATATTCGGTTTTTGAAATAATTTGAGGCAAAATAATATAGTTCATTGCTTACTGCCTAATTATAACTTATTGGTGAAATGAAGAAAAATGTACATCTTCTATATTTATTTGATTTTTTGTTCCTATCATCATGTCACTTCAACCTGTTTCTTTAACTTATTCCTCATTGGTTCTGCCCTCTGTGATTAATTCTGGGCAATTGATGCCATGTAATGTTACTTATAGTTATTATAAAAGAACTAATTATAACTTTTGGGAACATTGTGTGATATGTTTTTTTAACGTTGTTTAATGGAACTCTTATGCTGCATTATCCTGTTGATTTATCGCTCATAGCGAATAAGTGAGTCCATTTCATGATTCTACGTTTCCATTTATTCCATGTTTATATTTACTCTATGATGTTTGTGCAGTAAATTGTTTTTGCTCTCAGAGGGCATAAGTCCTACACCAATAAATATGTTTCAATTTTTTTTCTAAAAAAACAGGTGATGCATATTGGTCCTTCAACTTCTGATACTTAAGACGACTAAACACTTCCCCCCCCTCCAGTATTTTTTCACGGCTCAAGCAATGAGAAATTTAAGTATCTATTTTTTTGCTAAAATTATTTCTATTTTGTTGTTATTGCTCACTGATTTGAATATTTTTCAAAAAGCAATAATTAACACTCTTACATGAATAACCTTGATGTTTAATAAACACTCTTGATGCTAAGATATTTTAGTTTCTCTGTGCTGTCATAAGTTCCGGAATTGTTAAACCGAAACTGATATTTTCCCACATTTTACAAAATACCGACCGGCGAACTATGTAAATCGGAATTTTCGTTTGAAAACAGCGGGAAGGACTTCCTGAAGGAGACTCATAGCACTGATTAGGTATGGAGATGTTAGCGATGGTGACACGCAGGCGTTGGAGTCTGGTATCTTTACAGCCACGCAAAATCCTCCGGCGCACTTAGGCTTTACATTTGCGGATGAAAACTCTACCGCCGTCGTCACAAAAACCTCGAAGCACTTCATGACCACCACAGATAAGGACAGAATGCGACCTCAAATCCACGCTTTGTCGCCTTTCGAGGTCCGGTCATGAGATAATTCAGCGTTGGACTCCACGGATAGCAAACACATAAATATATGGGTCAAAAACTGCTACAACCTAAGCAACGGAAATCTCAGCGCTACTTTTTCATATTTTTTTCCGATGAATCCTTTTTTTGCGGAATAGCTATCACAGCATAATGGTGCTGATTAAAAACAAAACAATTCGACAAAAAATGCTAATTTATCAGAAAATTGCGTCTATATATCGTTTGCGATACCTATATAACATATCTTATTCAACAAATTTATTTAATTTTAAGCGGGATAATTATCTCACAATTTATTGCAATGGCATATTTTTTTTGCTAATTGGATGAATCTTCCAACATCAGAATAAAGTAGGAAGCAATTATGTAAGTGGAATAAAGTTTATATTTATTCATTAAACATAATAATAGGACTTTTAAAATATTAGCATGATATCCCTAGAAACCACCAAATGAGGCCTTTATAGTCAACAAGTACAACATGAAAACGATATTCAACTGTTTAAATGACATCAGTGCACATAGATTACTATTATAATATATGATAATTATGATCACCAACATAAATCCTAAAATAACAAGAAAACGTAAGTATACAGAAATTTATTCATGATTGAATATATTTAATTATCACATATTTTTTTTTGATATCACGGAATGATTTTTAAATCACCCAAACTGACGAAATATACTAGATATTTAATGCATATATAAATCAATTGGAAGAGAAGGAAGATATTTTGTGATGATTTTTATTCAAGAACAAACCAAAATACGGACAAAAAAGAGCTCCAATTAAATATGTGAGTCATAACAGTTAGGTAAGAGAGGTGTTGTGGTGCAATTGTGAGGTGAATTTCCTCCTCCCTCGTTTTCTTTCCTTCATCTTCATGTCACACGGAAAGAAAATCAGAGAGAATTTTCTCCATTAAAGAAACTTCTATGGAAATGTAAGAGAGAACGGCGCGAGGAGTGAGTGTGGGAAACGAAATAAGAATGAAACAAGAAAGCTTACTCACTCCCTGCTTTTCTTTCGAGAATCCCCTGGGAAAGAGACATGGCAAAACGAAGAGAGAAAGTTTCAAGATATACCGAAAAGCGAGGGGGCAAGACTTTTTACGACCATAAATACCCGGAGAAACTTGGACGAAAAAAAAAGCAAAGCGATTTACGCGTGCGAAAAATATGAGCGGAATAACTGAAAAAAAGAAAAGAAACAGTTGAAGGAAAAGTAGCGTAGCTGCAGCAAGAGGTGGAATTCTTGCTTCGGTGGAATAATACGGAATACAAAGGGAGCAAGAGAAAAATGTACATGAGAGAATAAAATTTGTAGTCGGGGAAGATAATGGAAGGAAAGGCATATACGGAACGAAGGCAAGCGATATAAATCAGATAAAGATGTTCGGTAAAGGCACAGTGGAAAGATATTTGAAACGCAGAATAAGAAAGAACGTATGAGAAGGATATCCTAGAGAGCGCATTTCTTAAAGGGGAAGTGGAAAAAGGGGTTACGAAGGGCTCTTAAGGTTGGAACTTAATGCACATAGTATTTTTCGAGCGAAAAACGTTTTATCGTATCCTTCTCTCTGTAAATGGAAGCGTGCATTCCCTGAATAACTTTGAAAACGCACGCTTATTCTCGAGGTTACAATAATCTTATGCCGTGGCACCAGGATAAAAAAATCCTGCCAAAGAAGGTGCAACTTATAAAATGCTAACGCTGTCGCGAGCAATAAGGCGAGGCTAGCCGCAGGAAAATAATCGTAAAGCCTGAGCACGCTTTAATCGCTAAACAAACCAAGAGGCTCAGTGCATAAACAAATTATGTGAAAAAAGTAAGTTTCACCGTTGTAAAAATGCAAATTTCAACGCCGATGAGAAAAAGAAAAATGTGAAATTGAATAAAATATGATGGTACATAAGGTCATTATTACATGATAGTCCTAAGTATATTCACGTTTACGAACGGACTCAATGAAATTAGATAATGTAACATAAACTAGCATTGAATCGACTCGTATACAATATGAATGGTCGAGGCGTATGTTTCGTGAAAGCAGGAGCCTAGCGGCAACAACCTAAAACGTTCCAGTGAACGCAAAGATTATATGTTTATGCTTTATGTAGGTAGGTGTATACTTGGGGATAATATTAAGATACAGTGAACTGATTTTAATACGTCGACTTTGTTCAAATTTGTACCGGACTCTATTCATCCACAGCTGTTAAGTCAATGGATGCTATCGATAGGTGTGGATACAATTCATTCAAAAATGAGAATTTAGATATCTATGAAACACATTTTAAGGATCTTGAACATTCCTCTAAATATCCCGAGAATCGGTATATGAATAAAGAGGACAAAATCTCAATGCGAGGGCTATAAGCTAAGCTTCATTCTACAAGGATAAAACTAGAAAAATACCAAGCACGCATACCTCAAACCTCAAAATACCATAAAAATTCTTAATCGTGTATTCATTGTATAACACAAAATACTATAAATACTATAAAAATTATTAATCGCTTATTTGTATAATTATTGTCTACCACAAAATACTATAATAAATTATTAACCTTATATTTGTATAATTATTGTTTACGATTGAATTAACGGAGCGATGGGGTGACTGTTGTGGCTCCATTTAGATTCAAAGACTCTGCTAGTAATTTTACTATGCTACCATAATAAGGAATTATATTACGCCACAGTTGGAGTAGCGAGTAAAAAATTCAAGTTGAGATTATCCAGCGTTCCATTAGGAATGGCAACTTGGCACGCCAAACCTAGTAAGTCTTCCATCACATTTACATATTTTCCTTATCTCTTGTAAGCGAAGTTCCCCAGATTCGCAACAAATGAATCGCTCTGACTTGACCAGCTTTCCCAGCGGAAAGTTTAGAGCAACTGATTGTGAGCTTTAATGAGAATTTACCGAAATAATGACGAAATTTCATCATAGCATTGCCCCAATACAGCAGAGCGAGGAATGCATATGGCGTTTTAACCGCAGCTGCTCCGTCATGAGGATTTTCTAGCTAGCCGATTTGAATATACTGATATCCCAAATATGACCATTCATAGAGTTGGTTACTCATATAAGGGGCAACGATATACTAAAAGTCGCGATTTAGGGCAGAGAATAGAGGAAGGGAAAGATAAAAATGAAATATTATTTATGAAATAGATGAAATGAAGAGGAATGGGACTAATGTAAGCATGACTGAACTGAGAGAATGGGGAAATTTGTGGTGAATTCTGAGTTAACTTGGAGAAAAACGCACAGAGTTTGAAAAATTCTTGCGCATCGGGAACTTTTACATCGACATTACGAATATAGTGATGAAA
Organism: Ischnura elegans; assembly: GCF_921293095.1. Lineage (NCBI taxonomy): Eukaryota > Metazoa > Arthropoda > Insecta > Odonata > Coenagrionidae > Ischnura > Ischnura elegans. The sequence goes on from NC_060255.1 coordinate 18,706,518, forward strand.
GGTAGTTTCTACGAAATACATATTCAATTTTCAATATTTAATTATCCTAGCTAATTGATTTCTTAACTGATATTTGTTTTTTCAGTACTTTATCATGTTATTGCTTGTACTGATTTAAGGTTTTCTATTAACCTACATTGTTATTTTGTTTCTTGATTCTCCTCAATTGCGAACATTTGATTTACAATTAAGATTTCCGAATGTCTTGAGAATTTAAGAATATACTTAGCTGAGAATCTTTTGTAATACTTCGCCTTTCCTTTTTGGCTACTTAATTTCCTTAAATTTCATTTGTTAACCGCATTTCCTGAAATATTTCGTTTCAATACGCATAGTTATGTGACACATTTTTTTTCCTCTACGCTTCTCATAGCCGAGTATGATGAATGTTTAAAACACTCTACTTCCATTCAACTTCTATCCATACTAATATATTCCGCATTACTTCTGATTTTCACCACATTTCATTTTCAAGCATTTTATTTCGAAACAGCGACAAATTCAATTTATAGCTGTCAAAAATCGTCAATGAATAAGATAATCATATTAAATTTCATTCATGGAGTGTAGGTCTCAAAATTGAAATGTAAGTTTTTACAACGCTTTCGTTTATTTATAAACCATCAACAGGGCTTCAAATAAAAATGAGTGTACAATTTTGATACATGAAAATGATAGAGGGCTACAACAATGTTTTTTTCATCATCATCACCATCATCATCATCACCATGGTTTGACGCAGCTCTCCACTCAGTTTTCTCCACAACAAAATGTTTTTTACAAATATATAATCAATAAAAAAATTGGTTGTTAATAAAGAAAAATGGAGAAAATACGATGAATATTTAAAGAACTATGCCTTCAATTCTCACGCATGCTATTCTAACTTCGAGGCAAAGGATTCAGCCCAAGAATGTGCTCACAGATATTCTCCACCTCGCCAAGGAAAAAAGCCGGATGAGAATGCGAGAGGAAGATAGCGCGAATCAGGATATCAGGGAGCGTGAGTGGGCAGCGGGGATTTAGCACTGAGGCGGAATAAGGGCTCATGGGATTGGTCGAGGCCGATACACGGAGTCTTCCAATCCTCGAAGGACTGTGAGAACGAGATTATCAGGGTGGACATGGGCGAGGCTTCGGGGGAGGATGTGGTCAAAGGGTTGGTACGGAATGAACAGCGAAAGTATAGCGCGTTGGTTCTCAAAAGTGCATTATCGGTTAACACACCAATGCTTTATGGTTACATGAATAGGCATTAACCAGTAGAAACTCGTAAAAATAAAATAATACAAAATAAAAAGAATAAAAAATAGAGTTTTATCGCGAACCGGAAAAGAATACAGTAAATATTGTAAGAGCCTAACATTTTTTTGACAAGTTTCTAAATAATTTGCTTCATATACAACGAAAAACTTAGGGCGCATCTTGGCCGATAACACTCAACTCATATTTAACATCAATTATAATGTAATTAACTGTACTTCACTGTATTGCCTTGTCTACACTACAGACTTAACTTAAGTGACTTCTCTTAAATATAATCTTAAATGTGGTGCGGTAGCTACATTTGAGCTTTAAGTCGACTTCAGCGTCGTGATTGTCTATATCGGGAAACAGTTATGTTGACAGATGAAGATCTAGGAGAGCAATTGATGATACTGTGATCCAAAGCCACGGTTATTTGAAATAAACGTCCAAACTCCGTGAATTAACCATTTTGGATTTATAAGGTTAAAAGGAAAGACCGATTTCAGTCCCTAGGCAAAAGCTATTTGGCGAGAGGTGATGGAGCCAGAGGGATTTAGAATTAATAAGCTTGACTTCGTGGAATTACATATTCATAACGTAAACGAAAACACTTATTGTTAGTCAAATTCCACTCATTTATTAAAACCATTGATGTTAAATTTTAACCTTTAATTCCACCCTCGTCCAATTAAATCGCCATATATTATCCCCCTCGGTATAACTGGGACTAAAATTGAAGCCCTATGCAATGGTTTCAATAGCAGTGTGTGGGATGTTACTGAGTGCATTTGTTTACGTTATTTTCGATTATGACACCATGGAAAATTAACTTTTTCATCGGATCCTCTGCCGTCGTATCATTGTCAGTCTAAAAATTCCTTAAAACGTTTCTAAGTTTTATAAAACGGGTTTCACCGAGAGCAACAGGCATAGCAATTAGTTTTCACGCAAATAAAACCAACAATAAGATGAGAAACTCCACAAAATAAATTCGTCGATTTAATAACCCCAACACTAGAAGTTAACTAACGAAATAGAACTCTCAATTGCCACATCGTGGAATACAGCACAACTTATAACCAACGGGATAAGACCAGGGGTGGGATTTATGTGCCATTTACAACACTTGAAAAGCTTCAACCGTGCGGAAACAGTTGCCTACGCAATTAAAGTATGGGTACTGAGTGACTTAAGTGGAGGTGTACTTAAAGGAAGCTGGTGACACCTACACTACCACCTTAAATAGAGAGCCAACTTAAGTAGTCACTTACGTTACTAGTGTAGGCCAGGCATATGTCATAGTTTTAGGATATCGGAAAGTAAACAAATTTTTTGCTATGAATCTCTGTCATTGGGTGCTTTCCATTCATGCAACTCACGCGTCGACTTGTGTCGACTCGCGGTAACTGTTTACAACTCTCCAATTTCTGTGCGTTACCGTTTGTTGACTTGTGTCACAACAGTCGGCGACACAGACAGAATGGAACACGAAAACCGCGACACAAGTCGACTTGTGTCGACGTGTGTCAATGAATGGAAAGCACCCATTCTCATTCCTTTAAATGATCGCAGCGCCACCAACGGATTTTGGTGGCCATTTTCTGTGCGAATCTCTATAAATGATTTTAAATTTTGAATAACAATCGAGATACAGTTAAAATTATCATTAAAGTGTTTGAATATGGCATTGTCACCTGGTTTTTGAGTTATCCTGAAAATTTCATCTTGGTAACCCATTGGAAAGTGGGTTTCAGTGCAGGTCGTTCGTTAGGGTGATTAAAGGCTAATCATATTGGGTTGGTTCCCAAAACCATGTACCATAAGTAAGATGTAGCCATATGATTAATTAAAAGGTAACTATACCCCTTAAAGTTATATAGATTTTGTTAAATTTGCTGTGAGATATGTGTGATACCCACATATGTTTCTTTCAATGTGGTCCCGAAGATGGAATTCATTAAATTCCAAAACGTTGACTGAGAATGATTTACTTCAAAAAGGCGATATTGAGTTAACTAGTTGATTTAACTGAGACAATATCTACTTTTTAAAGTATCAACGATTGGAAGCCGAAAAGCGAAACTTTTTCACAATGGGATTTAACCGTATACACTACTCAAAAATTCCAAGTGGACCTCAAGGAATAAAATTTCGGGCACGACGAGTTCATCTTCACTCAGGACCAGATTGGAGCGGCTCACCGAACGGAATTGGGTTGGCCAGCACCTCCGAGCCAAAAAAAAAGAAAAAAAAACCAAGGTCCGTAAAAAGTCCGCCGTATTCAGATGGCGCACGCCAGTGGCGAATGGCGCAATCCAGGAAGGGCCACACGAACGCCCGCCCGCTCCACCTTTTTACGGCGGAGCCGGCCCTGATGTGAGTACGTGCCCCTGGCCACGCGAAGGGAGCGAAGCGAGAAAAAAAGAGGATTAAGAATTCTCTCGGCAGTGGAGTGGAGTGGAGACGAAATTGCGTGGGGCGAAAAAATCTCCTACCTCTCCACATTTCCAAGATATCACAGGCACGCGGCCAACTTGGGGACGGAGAATATTGTCTATTGGACAGAGAATGGCTTAGTGCTGCCGAGAAATGATGAAAAAATATCCAAGCGACGTGAATCTTTTGAATCAACTGTCGGCTTGGTTGGGTGAGGGTAAAACGCATCCCGGACTAAGGCATATAAGCCTATGAATATCACAAGAACAATATTAAAGGAAGTGAAATATTGGAAAATGGAGTATCAATCTAACCTACGAGGCCCTATGGACCCAGAATGTCGGTTGTGAAAAAAACGCATCTCGGATCAAAGATCAGGTATATAAATATGCTACACGTAGCGTAAAAAAAATGTGAGCTCGGTAGCCTTGTGGATAGTGTGGTTGGCTTATGATCAAGGCGTCCCTGGTTCAAATCCCGGTTGAAGCTTGGGACACCCCAAGACGAAAATCATCGAAGTGCAAGGTGGCCCAGGGAGATAACCTACACTGAATGTGTGAAGTTTGCACGCCTGTGGCTTAGTTCGGGGTGACCTCTACCCTCACCTAATCAAACTAACCTTCTGGTTGAACCCCTGTGTGAGTAACTGAGGAGAAAACGAAGGGCATCAAAAGAAAAGTGAGTGAAATATTGTACAGCACAAAGTGAAAACTTGTATTGGATAATAGTACCTCTTTACAAAACGCTTAAGTGGAGCGGTAGATGTCGCCACCTGCATCAGTGGTGTCAGTAATGAGAATACGTTTATCACCAAGCCATTGCACTGGATAGTTGAAGCGGAGAGAGTCGATCACCTCCTCTTTATGCATTCCCAGAGCTGAGCATTGAATAGTGCTCTTTGCTTTTATTTTTCTTTGGAAACTTACAATCAGTGAAATTGTTTGTTACTAGAATAAATCGATTCACCCTCGCCAAAAACAAATAGTTTAAATTTTTGAGGTAACTGAACCGCGTCCTACAATCAAACGCCAATATTAAAGCCCATGAAAAGTTAAGGCTAAAAAAGAAAGAAATCAGAAATTTGCAGCAAGAATGCGAGAAAATAATGACTGCCGAGGTAGAATGCGATGAACGCTGTTCAGTTGGCCCGAAATAAAATGACACCACCAGGATGGAAAAACTATGTGGGTTACCTGAAAAACTGAAATGCATCCGAGGAACTTGGTTATATTTAGCTACAAACAAGCGAAAACTCCACAGGCATCAACTTTCAAATCATTTTATGTACGATCATTTCACAGGCACACAACGGGAAATAACCAGACTAATTTTGGAGTTTTGGACAAAAAGGTCACTCGATGTTTTCCGTAAGTTCCTAACTAAGCAACGGCTTGTAGAATTACAATTTGTTGTGCTACGTTGACATTACATATTATATGAGATTTGATGTTTTCCTGGCGTACAATGTGGATGAATTATTCGCGGAATTCCCACCAAGTGAACTGTTCTCTCAAAGCCGCCGTTTTAATGGCAAACTCTGCTATTGTCCTCAGGCCGTTAAGATATTTTAGGAATAAGTTGAACTTGCATGAATCAAGAAAATTACAGTGACTCCCGGACGAAAATATCAATATTCTAAGGGGTAAAACAGAAAACAGTTGAAAAAAATGTACGGCAGTTGAGAAAGGCAAACAACAGGCATACGCCGTCCAAATTCACGAGGGTAAATGGCAAAAAATATGCGAGCGAAGAAATTGGAGCGCAGAGGGAAATAAGTAATGACCTGAACGGGAGATTTAGGCGGACGGATGCAAGGCCTTGGGGTCACGGGATATTTGCATTAATTTGGCCATTTATTCCCAAACGACAAGCACCACTCGTTTCCTCCCTCATCGCGTAAGACCCAAACTTCTGTAGCCCACCACCACCAGTGGGGGACCATAATAATGGAGGAAGGGAAGATAGGCTCAAGGAGACGAAAGGGTGGCTCCGTGGAGAGTTGCCAACGCTGATGACTGCTTCGGAGGCTAAATTACTCACTAGGGTGGCCCTTAATGACTGATAGGCTACTGCTCTGAAGAAAAAATAAGAGACACTCATAGTGAAGGAAGAGCGATAGAGAGTGATCTCAAGAAGGCATACCACCACGTTGGAAAGGATAATACTTGAACACGCTTTGATTGCTTGAACAATTGAGAATATATATCTTTAGGAGCGACAAGGAGAACATCATATAAAGGTCCCACTACATTTCCAGGTCCGACAGAAGCGATATATTAAAAGAGGTATTTTTCCGAACGGATAGATATGGGAATTCGTTTTTCCTCCGAACCATAAAGGACTTCAATTAATACTAGTCGTAATTTTATTTGATCATTTGCTTTTATATGTGCTAACACCCCCTGTCCTACGCCTTTTTAGGTGGCCTACGGGGTGCTATGTAGATGTGGGTGAACACTAATAACTTCAATTAATCCTCTATTTTTTTGTTACCTCAATGATGAATCGCATTTAAAAATGGACACGAAAGGTAGTTGAACCTTTCTACTACCATTTAATGCGTTCTAGATATACCAGATGATGGCTCTATTTGAAACACATTGTACGCATTAAATATTTGTGGAAAAGTGCACCTGCCTTTCATTTAAATATTTCTAATTTCCACTATATCATGCCTGAATCATTTGAACTTATAAGCATTTAAAAATATTAAAAATTTGATAAAAATTTTATTAACGCATTGTTATTTCTGTTTTGCTGATAGAGCCGCGAAAAAACCGCTACATATCCGTAAGAATTTGGCATGTTGAAGCGTCTTATTCAGAAATACAACATACATGCTGTTTATATTCGGCTATGATGTACTAGTATTTGCAACCGTAGCGTGGTTTCGTCATTTTTGAGGCCAAAGCTGCCAGAATGTATGTTTGAAAACTGTTGAAAAGGCTAGGTAATTTTAAGTCCATTTTTCCTCAATACCTACATTAGAAAAACCAATGTCTCGTTATAAAAGCTTAAAGTCATTTTTTGCTTCAAAAATAATAAAAATTTCCAGTTTAACATGACTTAAGTTAATTTACAAATTAAACAAGTAAGTTAGCACTGTAATAAGCGATAATATCGAAGCAAAAGTCTTCGACGAGGTAGTGAGTGCACTTGTTAGATATTCTTTTCTAACATTCAATTAGGAAACCCCTGAAAACAAATACGCCAGGAAAATCAGGTTTGTCCAGAAAGATCCAGACACTCAATCGGAAGAAAGTGTATTTTTGTAGCTTTTATGCTAAATAAATTAGCAAATGCAGTGCAAAACTCCTTTTACTGTACATGCTTACCATCAAAATCAACCCTTGTCAGCTTACCTTATTTCAACATCATTGATTTATACGGCAGGTATTAACAGTAACCTCCATCCAAGTTCCACGTCATACAAAGTCACGAGAAAGTATCTAATAATATTTAAATGACACAAATTCTATACTTTTGTTCTTTAAAAATGTCACCGTTTGCGTCACCTGATTTCTCGCAACGATTGATCATTGACAATTGCATTGCCACATGGATTAAATATTCCTTCAAAATTGCGCTTTTGTTCGATGGTGGCCTAAGATGGACCACTCCATGCATCCCATATATTTTTTCGAAATCACTCCACTTTGCCATTAATACGATTCATTTTTTATTTCAATAAAATTTGGTACAACTTACGCTGAAGAAATCTAATTATCATTTTCCAGATCCAGCCGCCTTACTGGTCTCTGCGCGGGCTTATCGTGAAATAATTTCAAACTTCCATTTACTTCATTGTCTCCATGGGCTTACCCTCCGAGGATCATTATCTAATGGTCCATAGTGCTTAAATTAGCGGCTGAAGACATTTATTTTCCCGAAATTATGATTCATTGGCTTGAAAATGGTGAGTTACACATTGATGCCATAGGCATGATGTCCGAGTTAAAATTTAGCTGCCTAAGTGGTATACAAACATTGTCTGAGAGCCTCTCTTGATTCACTCTTTTGTTATCCATTCAACATTTACCTTTATTTTAATAGAAAGGAGAGTAAGTACGCTGCAATTTAAAAGAAGTTGAAAATAAATCAGCGAATATGAGCAAAACTCACTCGGTTCCATTTTATATAGCGTTATGCTAATTAATTTGGCTCCATTTGGTAATTTCCACACGGCGGCCTATGGATTCTTCAAATAGTTAAATAAGAAGGAAGGTACTCTGGAATTCAGACATTTCGAATCACGAAAAATATAGGCTTATATTGGCGGAAAAGCATTTGTTTCCATCACCGACTGTAATCCTAATAAAATTCTGGTACCCACCTTAATCTTTCTTTTCATTAGGAGCAATTATTCTCGCCTGCTCCTCACTTCCTGCTCCTTCGTATAACATCTCCGCCAATTTCAATACACACAATGCTACCACGGGAATGATGATATACCCTCTTTTCTCTCCAAAATTCTTATACTTGTTATAATTCTCAGCTATTTGTGAGGTACGCTTCATAACTTAATGTTACTTTTGTTTATCTCCCGTCGGATATTTATTTCAATATTGTTGCTATGGAAAATAATAAAGTTCAATGCTTGATGCTTTAACCTATACTCGGAGGAAACACAGACAAGGGCGTACACAATGGTTTAATTAATCGCATTAATCAAAATTCGAAGCCAAAATTGAAGCCCCAACTTCCGAATTATAATCGGGAAATCGTTTAATTAGGTAAGAAAATAATTATAAATAGATTTATTGATATATAATACTTATCCTTCTTCGTGAATATTAAATTGGAAGGAAATAATGCATGGAGAGTTTTCGAATGCGCAAATAATCATGTTAACTTCATTTTTTGAGACAATATATGCAAAACCTCCATCGGAGGAGACCTCTAGCGGTCGTGTCCTAAAAAAATCAGCATCGCATAGCCAATAGTACTCATATGCCCAGTTCATACGACCATAGTAACATCCATCGTTCATATACACAACCGTGGTGATACAGAGATGCCTCCGGGTGCAAATTTTAAAAAATCGTCTGTATATAAGAACCAGTGTAAAGAAATTCCGTTACACTGCACACTGCACTTATATTTCATGAAAATCACCTCCACTTGCTAGCCGCTGCAAATAAATTCACTTATTTTTTAACACCAAATAAAAGAATTTAATTACAGTGCAATGGATTTTTTGAGCCATTGATCACATATATTCAGAGGACTATTAAAAATTCGTCCTTCGAGGGTAGAACCATGTTACCACGGTGGTGTGAATGCCCATTGGCTGTTATAGAGGTATCTACAGAGGTATGAACGGGACATGATAAATGGCTACCTACCGCCTTTATCTCTGAGTCTTTTGATGTGCCGCAATTAAGAAGAAACAGCTTTACTATTCATAAAAATGGGCATTTATGAATTGAACCATACTCAAATCAGCACCAAATGATAACGCTTGTACTTTGGTTGATTAAGGATCGAAATATAGGTGTTGGAACTGAACAAAAGAAGTTTTAAAAGCGAAGAGATGCGATACAAATGAAATTCACGATAGGCATAAAATAATTTTCCCGAACTAGGAGCAGAACTCCGATGTCACGAATACGTGCCGTTAAAGTTATCCAATTAAACTGACTGGAAATGCTAGCGGAGTAAAAAGGACTCTGTTCATAAATTGATACAAATCCAATGAACCGATTTTTTTGCACTTTTCAAGGACTTTGAATATTCGCGTGTACCTTCAAATACTTCCATCGGCTCTTTTTAAAGCATGACTAATTGCAATTAGTCCAGATAACTGTTAAAGGTGTAATAAAACTACTTATTTTAAAGTCCCCTACTTTACGCAATGCAAAAGGAACGAATTTGTCAAAGATTACTTCGTCACGTAATTCGAGTTACTGATTAGGTACTTGTAGATACACTTGTTGGCAAAAATTCGGATGGATATTGTGATTCATGACATCACCAAGGAAAATGTAAACGTCGCGGAATGAATTATAAAAGAAAACTGATTCATGCAGATTCGAATTTTAATAATTGCCAAATCCGTGGTGCGAAAACGGATGCATTTTTCCACATTGTCTTCCTTAAAAGTAATTCATAAGATAACAAGGCCACTGTCTCACCAATACTTTTTGTCACACCAAGCGCATATAGGATGAATTTTCTGACACATCGGCTACCAACTCTCAACTTATCATTGCGCATAAATCGCAAACGTTAATCACCACCAGTTTGTACTATATTGCTAAAATTATATGTGAGCAAGGGTAAATTCTGTACAATATTATTGAATTTCAATCCGGAATTGAGTTTAGAGCTCTGTGAATGATTTCCTCGGCAGTGAAGATTCGCTCCGTCACTTAGATTGGAGATTTCCAGAGTAGGAGGGGAAGATAGGAATACAGAGAGCATTAAAAATGCTAAACAGAAAATATTTGAAAGAATCCATTTCAAGTTGAACAGAAAGATATGAACCATCAACAACACTCACAATGGTATCCAGGTGGTGATGAAAGAACGCTAAAAATGGCAAGGATGGATTCCATTCCTCCTTTTAAAAATACCTCAGGCTCTCTTCTATGCAATTTACCAATCCAATTCCTAAATGTGCATTTTTTTGCGAAAAAGACACGTTACCGTACCGCTTTGAATTGTACGATCTGCATTTTTTAGCAGATGGGCGCCTGAATTCGAACGAAGTCATTAGCAATATAGTCCTTAGAAGAAATGAGAGAGAATAATACTGAATAGAGTAGAAGTATGACAAAGTATTTCTTCCGCCCTTAAATTATTCGAGGGCAAATTATTATTATAAAAAATTATTCTTGCTTTCAAAATAGGATGATAAACATCCAGCTAACGCAATATAACATAATAGGCGCATTGACTCGGCGAATACAATCTTGGCTTAAATAGGGATCGACGAAGAATGGTATTTATCACTATAAATTTAATTTTGACTTTCTCCACTTCGAAAAAAACCAGAAAAAATTAGACACCCTTAAAATCATTTAAATACAAAAACTAAAAAATCTGAAAACTCCCCTGAGGAATGAAAATCTATTTTAATCTCCCTCACCAATTACTGGCTATAAAATTATTAAGAACCGGGACACACATAAAATAGAATTTTTATCTATGAAGAGATAAAAACCATTCTATGCCGACCCCTTACCCCACACATGAGAGGTTGGACCCTAGATTTCCAACCGTCCCCGTTGATCCCGAAAAATCGTTGAAATCCAAAGATTTTTTAATTTTCTACCAAGCCTTTATACACAAACCTCACCCAAACACTGTGCCCCCCCACTTCAAACCGTGGAAGAGTAATAGAAGAAGGACACGGGGTCAACCACCCAGGAGAAGAAGATCATCAGGACTCCATCCGGACGAACACAACGCGAAAGAAGACAATGAAGACGTGCGTGATACCCTCACCCACCCTGGAACCTCTCTCTTCCCCCATCCTACCCTGATCCTCTTTCTAGACCCTAAAAAACGACCCTTTCTCCCTCAACCTTCAATTCCCCACTTCTCGACACCCAAGCCCCATTCTTCGCCTTGCGAACATTGTAATGTCTAATTTTATTGGTATTAAGAACTTCCACCACATCCTGCCTAATATCATACAAAATGTGATATTTAACATGGATATGTGAACTGCAAAAGTGGATAAAAAATAACGTGTTGTATAGAATCATTCTTAAATTGGCCATATTATATAAGTTCTCTATTGCCCTGAAGGATTTTACAACTAAAATAAGATGTTAAACTAAAAAAAATCAAGGAAAAATCAATATCTCGAATTATTTATATGATATTCATTCGGAGTCTTCCCGAATCTATTTTTCGAATAGGATTAGTTCTTAAATTGAGTGTGTATCGCACGCGACATCTAGCAGCCTGTCTTCCATCTTCTCCTTCACTTACACTAGCAGTATAACACTGGTCCCTTTAAAACTTGTTTCCGCCAAATGCCCACTTCATGTATTCTGTAGCAGGATCATTTCCGCTCAGGAGATGGAATATTTCTCACCGGCATGTAGTACTCTCCCCGGTAAGTAACCAGTATGAAATTTGGGGATAGTCACTGTCAGGAATTGTGACAATCAGTTAATATTCAAATGTATCTCGGTATTTGTTCTTTGTCATGTTCAGAGGTGGGAAAATCAACGCAAAGGTCATTGGCGTATTGGAACGCTCAGGGAATATGTGATGACGTCCGTCTTCCAAAATTTATTTCTCGTCATGCTATCATGCAACAGCCCAGAGTTTCCACGTATCAAGTCTCAGTGACGGATGATTTGCACATACAATTTGGACATTTTTCTTATCTTAAAACTTTGCATGAGGTGCAGAGGATGTTACATGGCTGTTGCATCCTTACGCGCTTATTTATTTGTTGAAACTCGACTCCTATCTTGCATAGCCATTAGGGTAGTTGACAATTGTGTAAACTCCATTCTAGGTGAGACGTGTGCGAAGCATATTTCGGAATATGGGGAAGATTCGTAGTTGGATATTTTGCGCGTTTTCATAATGCGAACGGATATGATTATTTCCCGGCATTACGAGCATGTAGATTTTAAAATTCCCGGTTTTATGACAGCATTACGATGAAAAAATTTTGGAAGTCGGACGTTTTCAAATAGTTCCTGAGCCGATGAGCTTTGCGCTATTTTTTTAAGCCTCATTCCGGAAATAATTCAAGATATAATTTTACAGCATGTTATAAACCCAATTATGTATAAAATTTGGGAAGAACAATGAGGAACAAACATTTCCGGATTGTTTCCAAGAAACGGATGCGAAACGCTTCCATTCCCTGTGTTCACGGAATAGACCCTCGCATGACTGCGGGCGTGATACTTCTTCAGATTGGAATCACCTCGGGAATACAGAGAAGGAATCCAAATAATTGGAATGAGCCAAGGATTTCACGTGAATTCTCGGAATATGAGTGAATGAATAATTCCACGGTATTACCACGCTTTGGAATGAGGTGGGCGTTATTCCCAAATGAATTGAAGCTGCGAGAGTGGAGATGGGCTTCGGAGGTGGAGGCCAGCTCAAGCATCTATTTTTGCAATAACGTCGCCCACAGTAGCAAGAACCAAAATCCATTCATTCCTTTCATGACGAATAGATAGCATGAGTATCTATATATTATAAAGCCCCTTAACGAAACACTCACTCATTCATTCATTCACTCACTCATTCAAATGTTTGGGGTGAACGAGACGAGATACGACAAAGAGTCTTATAAAGACCCCCTCAAAAATTGTCTGAAACCTCAGGAAAAATTATGAAAACAATAAATTTCCAATTATTTATCGGCCTATTCAATTAAAATTGAGCATGGGGATTAGTTCAAAAAATGGCCACCAAAATTCAATGGCGGCGCAGCGATCATAGAAACAAATAATATAGCGACACCTTTGTTTATGCAAGCAAGAGAATCTAAATGGAAAAAGAAGATAAAGGAATTAAAACGAAAAACTGATAAAGATAATGTAGGAAATTTAAAAAGTAATTAAATTTTATTTGGTAAATTACATCGAAAGTGTAGTAGTTATTAATTTCGTAGTTAACAAGTGCACATAATGCCATTTTAAAAAGATGAATCGTGCTGCGAAGCGGCAGCACGAATGGCCGCAGACGAGGATGCGCGAGCAAAGCGAGTTAAAAAATATGTTTCTTGTATTCCATGGGAATAATTTAGATGGACTTCATGGTTAAAAAATAATTTGATGAAAAACATAGCTCTATTGCTGTAAAATATAGGTAGGTACGGTAGTCAAATACAGTTTTTAAAATATATAGTCAGTATATAACTGAACCATGAAGATAAAATTAGCGATGCTGAACTGAAGAGTCAATTACAATGCGGTTCCATATCAAAATATCTGAAGCAGTTTTTCTAATTATGCAATTTTCTAAAACTATTTTTCCTAATAGCATCACTTCACAATTGAAATTTCTAAATAAAATATTTTTAAGCTTATTTTATCGCCAAATTTTCTATTTTTATATGAATAGTATCAAATTAATCCAAAGTAATGGTATTTGCGAGTAGGGTTAAATAATATACAGATTGATTTCCTTTCTTATACATATTGTAATCAGGTATAATTTACTTAATTCCACATTTATTACCAGCAACATTTTAAAAAGTTCACGTTGAATTAAAAAAAAACATAATTAAAATAGTTGTTTTCCATCGACTTTGGATGTCGGATCCACGTTGTGTATTATACATTTATTTTGAGCTAGATTGTATATTAGAAATTGTATGACCTTCCAAATAAACTTGAAACATGCTCTGATTTTCTGCCCATTATTTAAATACTTTCAAAAGGGATCGTATGATTGGCTGATTAAGATAATGAAGATTGAATAGAGTAATCGTTCACACGAGGCGTAAATACGCAGCCCTAATAGCATTCAACTCCACAAAAGAATGAATTCCTCTGATGACATCACAAAATCTCTGACAAATATTTGCTGAAGAAATTTGTAAATCCTCTGAGACGCGCTGGAGTAGATGAGCATGATCTACTTCGGTTCCATTCGGATAGGCTGATCAAAAAACCTGTTTGAAGGAGGGTCATATAGGGTAAAGTCGACCAGATCACATCGACATGCTCTTAATGACAGATGATACTTTCAGGAGGAAATTTATCAAGCTTCATAACCAGTAGAGTTGTGCAAGTTGTAATGTTTTCTCCCTTTATGAAACAAAATAAATTGAAAATACGATGTAACGTAATTTCCTCTCAATTTTCATAAGAGTCTTTCACTCATTGAAAGTTTTTATTTTTTAAATATTTTTCTGCATTTATTTCGTATTTCTCGTTTTTTTCTCATTTATGACTAAAAGTGGTATTGAATTGCTTTTCAATATTGCTAGTAAAATATAATTTTTTTGTAAATTGCCATGTAAAAAAGTATTTCTCGATGCAAAGTGCAGCATGTGTAGTGTAAGTGTAAGCCTTATGTACAATCGCTCATGCTTGTATTTTTTGTCTTGGTTATTAAATATTATTTGTTCTATCATTAATTTTTATTTTGAATGAACGCGTATTTAGAAATCTTAAGCAATCTTAATGCCACTGCAAAAACAATTTATTCTCGTGAAATGGCGTAAACCGTGAATAAAAATGAATGAAAAAATCAAAATACATAAATTAATGAATTAAATCACAAGAAAACAGGTACCTGGAATGTATTTAACAATGATGCCAGGCTTACGCATTCTTAGAAAACGTTTGAGTGCAAAAAAGTAATAAGCGTAGGGGTAATAGAAGAGTACTTTCCTATAAAATGAATCGTTTATTTCGTCGCCGAACCAAAAGACACGCACTCTTAACAACGTAACTGCATCACATCACAAAAGATACACCATTAAACCGGCAAGGCTTACATCCGCATTCCAGCAAGTTCCAACCTTTCCGATCTTTTACCCAAAATTCCGAGGAAAAGAAGAAGTGGGTAGAAGGAGTGGGCTGGGCAAGGATTAAGTGGGAAAAGTGGTCTGGATGACTAGGTGTGCCTGCTCTCAAACTGCAAACCCCGTGGGCACAGATGTGAACCGCCCGTCCGGAAAAACCGATTTCGACGGAACTTCTGCCTTCCACGGCACGACTCCTTCATTTCTCTCTCCCCCGAACTCCTCTTTCCTCCTTTAACGTACGAAAACAGGACTTCCCCCAAACCTCATTTTTCAGCCGGCTCAATATACTTACCACTCCCTAAAGTCTTCATAAAGCGCTCGTACTGATGCGAGTATACAGACATTCTATGTATATTCAACATATTACGAAAAACGACATTATAATTAGACTTCGACAAATATGTAGGTATTGTATTTGCGCCAACATCTTGAAAAAAGCTCTGAACAAGGGATATTAGATAATTAGATCCGACAGGAAACAATATTAGATAATTCCAGAAAGTGAAAAGCAGGTAAAAATCCAGGAATTAAAAAATCATTATGCGTACCTATTAAACAAAATCTGTGATATCAATACAGGAATGAACCTTTTACATAAATGCCTGGAAACCTCGGGTAAAGCCTTTGGCTATTACTAAAGTAAGCATTATAAAATTATTGCATCACCTTGGGCATAACAAGGTGCAATATCAAAGTATCTAACAACTAAAATCCACTACAGATAAATTTATATGTGGAATAGTTCAAAACCTTTCCGTCCTAGTGATATGGGTCGTTTCTATAATGAACTATCACACACAAAATTCATTCAGACCACACTATACAATATTGGTATCTAAGAGATTCATTAGTTTTAAAATTTCGCGCAGGTTTGCCCGATGATGCTCATTGTACTTATTACACTTCTGAATTGTAATTAATACCTAATGAAGCGTTGAGCTGATTCGAAATAAATTAATACAAATTTGCGTTTGAAAGCATACTATTTGAAAACAAAGATTAGTTGATACAAAAAGTTTGCAACACTACATGAGTTTGACTCCTGTTTTATATGTAATTAGAACCCGAAAAAACGTAAGGTGCCTTGTGTAATGTCGATGACCATTGAATGCATCCGGCTTGTGATATAAGCAAGTCTTCACGGCCCTTTCCGCGATGGATAACAAAAACCTCAATATTTGGCTTTTAATAACTCGAACAGCTGGGAATAGTTTTAAAACAGAAAAATATAGGTGTTATAGCTGTGCTTTCCAGAAAATGGAACAATTGATGAGTTGGGAGCTATGGTTTTTTTCGCAAGTTTTGAAATCCATCAAGTCTGCGACTTCGCCTTGACCGCTATGGCACACGTTAAACAATTAACCATAGCTACAATGCGAAATAAATATCTGTCGAGCGAAAACATGATCATCATTGAGGGATGAAGCCTGACTCATGAATAACAAACAAATCAGGTAAATAATGAAGGAATGGTTTCTTAGAAATAGGGAGAAGTTCATCTTTATTTCTTTAGCAGCATTAGTTCTGGTGAAAATTAAGCTAATGATATACCAAGGAGAGGAAATTCAAGAGTATTCAAGAAAACCTAAGCCTGGTGGAACTAGAGATTAAGGTATATATCAGAAAATAATTATTATAATTGATGTAGGATACAAATGTATTTCCACATATATGAACCAATGATTTTCCTGATTGGAACAATATTAATTATAGAGTACCTTCCTACTTTGTAACTAGTTGAAGAATTCTAGGAACAAGGGAGCGATACGAAGGGAGCGATATAAATTATTAATATGGCGCAGGCTCCAGGCATAGTGAGTTGCTTTCACATTGAATTACTCATTTTCATAATAATTTAAAATAGCATTTTTGCCTTACCACTTTCCTTTCATAAATGTGCCAGGAAAAATTGGATTTAATCAAAAGAAACTATAAAGAAATTTTTCATACGAAATAATTTGAGAACTTTCATGAAGAGTCATCGAGCAATATGAACTTGATGTCAGTGAGTAACTGACCTTTTTCAAACTATCAAGATGGCATTCCGACAAATAAGTCATAAAAATATATCCAACTGCAAGTGTGAACGTCGCAAACTACTGCATATGGTCACGTAAGCTTATTTAGATCAACACATGAATATGGAATTGAGAAATGATTTCGCGATATGTCCGCAAAGGGACTAGCGAGACTACTCGACGGGAGACAAATCATTTGATTTCCTCATGAGTTGTGCCAAATAATTTTCGAAAAAAAAAATGAATCATGTATTTATCGAAAATATAGGCCAAATTCTTAAAAATGAAATATTTGGGAAATATGGAATGATTCATCAAAGACCTCTTAACTTCGGAAACAAGTTAGAGCTATTTCTATATGATATTTCATGAAAATGTAAAAGTAATATGATTGAAATTTCGGTCCTGCCGCGTATGCCAGTTATAATTCCTAAAAAACACTTTCTCTTCCATTACAGTTGTTCTTTCAAGTCGAAGTGATTTGGAAGCGCCTAAGTCAGTACAGCCTTCCCATTGGATAAGGGGTTGAAGTCAGTAAAAAGAATAAATTATCTATCTTGAACTTTCGATACGCCAGATCTGCGAGAAATAAGTTAACTTCTAAGATGAACTTTTTATGCGTAGAAAACTTGAGTTATTTTAAATATCTTAAGATATTTTTCTCACAAATTTGTATGCTAGAAGCACTTCGATGACCCATCAAAAATTTGCAGAAGAAGCTGCTGTAAAAATCAAAAGAATGGAATTAAGAGTATCCTTAAAAAAGAATAGATTCCGAAAACAATAAAAAATTTTATTTAATGAAAGGGCTATTATAATAGAATAGGTATTGAAAACTGGGAAAAAGTTATCTTTTTAATTAAAAATGTAAAAACAATTTTTCGCAGTTTGTTAAAGATGATTAATATTCCAGCAGGATAAAAGTGGTGATGCAACTTTTGACTGACCTTTCTGCTGTAAATTAGCCTTCACTTGTATCACGTAGATTTCTATGACAAAGAAAAAGTATCAGAACCGCGGCTTTAAGCACTGACTTAGACCGTTTGCAGAAATCACAATGTTCAATTGCTAATGAAATTCTCACCCAATTTAAAAGAATTATAATCAAAATCATACTATAAATATACATTAATGTAATAATTTAAAAAAGCTACATATTGAACTGAAAGATTGTTGGACTTTTCCACAGAAATTTAATTCGTACGACGCGTTTTGGCTCAAAAATCAGTCATCTGGTACAAGATCTTTTCTGACCTATGCTTGTACTAGGTGATTGCGCTGTAAGCCGAAATGCGAGTTAAATATTACGGGAAAGTGCAACAATGTTTAATTTCAATATTCCGACTTTCCCCTATATAAAGCCTGAATTAGTTGAACTTGAAACCTTTATAATTATTTAAACTAATTAACCTAAATTATTGTCCTATCTTCTAAATTTAATAAAATTTAATTGATCATGCATGAGTCTACGGAAAGGTCTCATGAATGGTTCTTTTACATGTCGTTCTCTTGTTCTTGTTTCTCTTGTTCACTAAAAAAAAATCATCACCTTGTCTAACCTTCTTCGTTGTCACACTCCCCTCTGATATTTTACAAACTTGATACCATCTTATGTTTCATATACCACTTTATATTATTACTGTATATTATCACTGCGTATTATTACTGTATATTATTGTTAATTATTGTATTACTTATCGTAAATTGTTGTATTACTATTATAAATTTGCTGCTGCCGCTGGAAAATAAATGAAATGAAATGACATTGTCATTCAACCCTTAGAGTGCTGCGAAAAGTACCACGAGCACGTAAGCGCTCCTCCTGCAATGTCACTCTTTGATGCTGATAGTGCACTCTTCATTCAGCAGTCAGTATTAATTTTATTTTAACATTAACTATTTTCTTTAAATTACAAAAATTAACTCATATCACCAAAAAGAGTCAAATAATACATTAAAAAAGTGAACACATATATAATAAAGATTTTTGAAGTTTTTGAATATATACCTTGAGTTGTTTTTGAGACCTAATGTTTTTTTCCTAGCCTACTGCAAAATCAGCAAAAATGCCTCGGCACTTTTAGGATAGTACCTAGAAGAAGAGTTGGCACTCAAAGGATTGAGTATTATAATTGGAATATAAAGCACTGCACGAAACAACTGTAACTTTGTTCGCCGTCACGGACATGGATTCTAAGATGGGTTTCGTCATTTTAACTAACCCAAATATGTTTCATGACAAATTTTATCCTAGGTGAATAAAGTGGGAATAACTAATTACCCTAATTAGAAGTTTAGACGATTCCCTTCCGTTTCAAATGTCTGCTCCGAACGGCTTCATTGGAATATAGAAATCGAAGTATAGGAAAAAGAAAATGGTGATTCTTTCCCTCACCATTCAGCAAGTAACAGAAAAAAGAGGTGTTACGTTTGATTTATATAATTGGAATTCCGAATTGCTCAAATTAGAAGTTTAGATGAACGCCTTTCCTCTCTAATGCCGGCATCAAACGGCTTTACCAGCATATAGAAATCGGAATAGTGGTTACGGGAAATAATAGTTTTTTCTCACCGATCGTCAAATGACAGAAAAAAGAAGTGTTACGCGCGATTTATCAAAGGTAAAGCACAAAAAAAACCTTTGGGATCCCAGAATAAGCACCATTAAAAGCAATTCTCTGAGAGTCAATATAATTTTTAAAAAGCAGGCTCGTATCGTCCATTCGTATTGACTCGCGGAAAATATTTCACTTCATCGAAATTTCAACCTCGTGAAGGACAGGAGAGCATCGCTACTTTCAGTGGGTGGGGGGACCGTGGTTCCGCTTCACAAATGCACAAATATTCAGAGATTGATGAGCGTGCCATTTTCACACAACCACTCACTGAATGGGACCAGCATTGCGGCGGAATCTGTGGCTCATAAATCGAGAATCCAGCCTTTCACTAGCAACTACTTACTCTTTCGTTACTTTTTTATACACATATATATTCACCAACTACCGGTCTCGTCACGGCTGTTACAAAGGGCGATCCAGAATTCAGCACCGAAATGGACTACCGCCCGTGCTTTTCGCCCGTGGGTCAATTTCCCAGGACAGCCGTTGAAGCGAATGATTGCACGCTTTCGTTTAAACAGTGGTAACGAAGCGAGGGAACGGAAGTAGACTCATTGGTCCGCGGAGAGCATTGGGATTGACTTATTCAATCGTGTTTTGCCGATGGAAACGAGCGGAGTCAGCGGCTGGGGATTGTGCCGGAAAGTGCTTTAGAACCGATGGGAGTTGTTCGAAGCGGAAAATAATATAATAATAAACAAAACAAAGCAGAGAAAGCGTGGTGAAAAAAATCCCTTTCAAGTCTCGATCATGGCCTGCAAGTGCTTCAGCAGGAGCTTTTTTTGCACAGGGTGGAGAAAAACGTGTCATGAAATTTTAAGCTGATGCGGGGAGAAACCAAAATTATCAGTGTGTAGGTCGAGCACACACCATTTTTAAACCACGGAAACTTTGAGTCAAGCACTCTGATTGGTCACAAGTTTGCCCTGTTTGCCGGATACCTTAACCCTGAATCACACGATCTGTATCTTTTGTCGCGAAAAGTGATCACTAGAGCGATCGCTTTTCGCGACAGGAAAAGTGATCGATCTAGTAATCATTTTTCTGAATCACACGGTCCCTCCCTCCGTCGCCTTTCGCATCACTTCCGATATCACAGCTCGTTGTCATAGGACCCGCATCACGAAATTATATAGGGTGTTTGTTTATCTACGTCGTTCCCACGATTGTCAAACGTTGCGCTGCTCCATACGGGCATGCGTTCCGATTGGCTGATATGGGGTTTTAAAGACGGTTTCAGCGACGGAAAAAGCGACCGAACGAGTGATTAAAAATAGTGATGGAATCCTCATCATTAGAGTTATCGCGAAAAACAATTGCCGGCGAGGATCATTTCCGAGTGATTACTCCTGTGATCGCAATAGTGATCACTAGGAAATCACGGATAAAATTATCGTATGATTCAGGCTTCAGACACATCGCGATCTCCGGTATGCAAAGCATTCGTAGTCATGTGTTATGCAGAGAATCCGACAACAGGGGAAACTTGCGGCAAAACGGAGCACTTGGCTCAAAGTCTCTGTAGTTTGAAAATGGTGCGTTTTCGACTTAACCCTTAGACTACCATTTTTTTCTCCTTAACTTCCAACCTTTTTATTGGTTCCTATCTCTTTATAAGTGTTTCAAGAGGCTATAGGATAATTTTCATGCACGTCAGGTTACGGATTTTCAGCAGGGGGGGTGAGGGACATATATGTCCCACTGGTACTAATGGGTGGGACACATATGTCCCATTGGTACTTACGGATGGGACACGAATGTCCCATTGGTACCTACGGTTGGGACATTCATGTCCCATTGGTATACAAAGTAATTCAACAATTCATACCAATACAAGGGAATACATACGTTTTGAGAAAAAAATTATTTTGAAATCGGCATACGTACCCAAAAAGAAGCAAAATACACAAGAATAGAGACTAAGATTGAAAGTGTCATGAGGGTGATAATTGAAAAAAGTATATAATACAGAGTGTAATAAACAATTTTATTATTACAAACAAACTATACATCAATTTGACAAAAAATATGATGAAACAGACATCAACTTTTTGAACCCTAGGTGTGATACGGCGTAAAACAATTTTTACATAATGGTACATTACACATACAGCATATAGTTTTGGTTCTTTTTTCCATTTTGTTCTGCGCGCACCTCGAATAGCGTCTCCTGGTGTTACTCTCAATAGGCAGATGGTCACCCACATTTATCATGAGCTTAGCTGCTTTATGAGCATGAGCATGAGCTTACCTCTGCATCTTTTGCGTTTTATATGGCTTTTTTCTTTCCCAGTTGCCATCAAATTTTCGGCCAGTGGAACAACGACCTGTAGCAGTTTTACATTTTTCTTTGTTATTTCCTTGTGTAAAATCCATGCATTCACCACTGCTAGCATAAGTAGTTTGTAAAATACCTTTTTCCACCACTTCTTTGACCGCCTGTCGAAGTCATACACGCTAACCTTCTGGTCGGAGAGATCTACTCCTCCCATGTATCTATTGTAGAAGCAAATAGCGGCTGGACAGTCTACCACCAACTTTGTACCATCTTTTTGTTTGCGATTAGCAGTTTGCACTGTAGTATCGTGGAGGTTGCTAAGAACAGTTACTTCTTTGCTGTCCTGCCACCTTGTTGCTATTGTCCCATGCTGATTCACAACAAACTCATACTCTCCCCTTTTCAATTTTCCTTGGAACTTCGGCATGTGTTTTCTTGAACTGATAGCGGTACCCACTGATGGAAATTTCATGGTATTTATCAATTGTACACTTGTGAAAAATCTGTCAAAAATTATTGTGACATCTGGTTTTCTTATCGTCTTACATAGAGATAGAACAACTCTCTCCGAGAGTGGTCAATGCAGAATAGTTTTCACCGGATTCTTTCCCAGAGTAAATATTCAAATCATATGCGTACCCAGTTACTGAATCGCAGCGCTCCCAAATTTTTATCCCTCTTTTTATTGGTTTCATGGGAAGGTATTGCTTGAGAGAGGAACTGCTTTTGAACTTTGTCATGGACTCATCAATGCTCTGGAACGGACTTTCTTCCCTAGCCTTAGGAAATGTATGTTTGAGGCAAGAAACTACCTCGTCAATATAATATGTTTTTGAAGAACCCATAGGTTGTTCGGGATCATTGAAATACAGCTTTGATACTAACAATTGGAATCTATTTCATGCCATTGATTTTTTGATGGCCTCATTTCCCATAGAAACGTTGTGGGACCAATAATCTAAAATATTTGGTACTTTATTGTAGCTCATTACGAGCATAGAACCAAGGAGCAACATAATTTCCCCAGGATCAGTGTCGCGGATAATGTTATGTTTTCCCTTTTTCCGCAATATATCCAAACGCTTATTCGTACATTGACTGATGAATATAAATAAGCTGTGAGGAAAAAATTGGAGAAAATAGTCCATTTCATCTAATGGCTCACTAACCGAAATCAATGGCATTGTAGGTCGATCAGGTATGCAAAAATGTCTCGGAAGGAATTGTATCTTTGGAGTAGTCCACAAAATCTCACTCGGAATGTCACTTGTAGATAAGAGGGTAGAATTATTGCTTTCCTCTGTACTTACATTGTCTTGGATGTCGTCGGACTTTTCATTACTATCTTCCAGAGAGCTCTCATCAGTCACTATTTTCAAAATCAACCCTGTATTCTTCGTCCGATGTATCATCAGATGACGCGTCTTCGTTTGATGATTCGCCCACCGACATTTCGTTGTCAGATTCATCCAATATCTGGAGTAATTCTTCTTCATTGCATTTTCTCTTGTGGCTCATTTCTTGGGACTAAAATGAAAATGAATATGTAAAGGCTGTTATGGAAGCAATTATGTACAAGGACACCAAATTACAATTGACGTGTTTACTCACCTGGTATCAATCTACTCCAGAGGTTGCACAGATGTAGTTGTAAATCACTGTAATCCTAAAATAGCTTCAAAGGACTGAAAGATAGAGCCTCATCTAGAAGTGCTCGTCGCAGTGCTCAATATCACAGGGACATAGGCACTAGTAAGTTACTTATCAAGGTACAGTACCTAAATATTTACCATATGGCAAAATTTTATGACGTCATGGTACTAACGGTAAATCAGAGAACTTATATCAAAATGTCGGCACTCACAAATGCAGATGTGAAAAAGATAAATATTTGCGCAAAATGAGGAGTGGTAATATTGTTCAAAAAACAAGGATCCTAAAGTAACATGGATTTTTACTTATCATTTTAGAATTACTAGCCAAGTCCAAATTTCCTCTGCTATAAAACCGGAGGTGACAATGTAAACCTTATTGACTTGTCAAAGTACTGTCCTCCGTTGGCAAAATAAGAACTAAAAGTCGATTAGTCCCTCTTATAGCGATGGGACAATATCGTAGGTGTTTATAATAGGCCTACATCCCAAAGGTTGTTTTGCAAATCTACCTGGGACATATGTGTCCCGTTGGTAGTCTAAGGGTTAAATATCGTCAGTAATTTTGGTTTCTACCGGCATCACCTATCCACAGTTAAAAATTCGTGACACAATTTTTTAAATCCTCTTATAACGAGAAACTTGACGTAGGAGGAGAAGAAACGTCGGAGCAAGAACAATTGAATTCCACTGCAAAATGTACACATTGTCCAAGTTCATCAAATTTTACCATTGATGCACTAGCATGATTGATTTATACTGTTCTGTCACTTTTACCATGTTAAGCCACGAATGAAGTTTGCTGCTTCCCTGTCTACATAATTAATGTGCAAACAAAACGTATTGTTGGGCTAGGAATTATGCCAGAAGGTGCTTCAGAATCGAAGATAGAGGTAGAGTAGAAGTCGAAGGTGTTCGTGGCGAAAAATTATGTAATAATAAAAAACTAAAGCAGAATATGAGTGTTAAAAAGTCCTTAAAATTCTCGATTGCATCCTACAGATTTTGTGGTTCGAGCTTTTTTTTTTGTACTGAAAGTAGGAGAAGAAAAGTTATTAGAGCAGGTGCAATTTCATAGCACTGGTAATGTATACAAGTTCAAAAAATTGAATTGAAAAAGAGTGAATGAAAATATTAATGAATACAAAGTTCTAGTTCGAACAGCATTACAGTGACTGTCTTAATGAAAGAAGAAACATCCTTGCCACATTTGTCGTTGAGGCAAGAGCTCCATTTATTTCTCACACATCAAATACAGCTAAACCTTTATTATTCGTGGTGCCGGAGAAAACCTCGAGAGCTGCATTACAATCGTTAGAAAAAAGAAATTAAACTCCTCCATCCTTGTATTTAGGACAAATTTTGTAATTATCTATCAAGGCAGGGAAGAGGAAAACTTCATTAGTAACTTTACACTAAAAGGATGAAAGAATAGTATTATTCAATTATCAGTGGTACAATAATATAAAGTTGTATAAAAGAGTGAAGAAGTTCGAGCTTCTTTTGTAGAAAGAGAAACTGGAAGTAGGAGGAGAACAAATTTCAGAGCATTTGCAATTGAATTCCTCAGCAAAATACAGGTCTTTGTTAAACAAGTTCATCCAATTGCACCATCGACAATAATACCGACAATCTTAGTAAACTGTTTTGTCAACTTTCTAGTGTAAAGCCACAAATGAAGTTTGCTACTTCCCCGCATGATAGATAAATAATATACAACCCATAGATATAGCTTGGCTTGAAATGTTGCAACTGAATTCCACTGCAAAATGTATACATTGTAGAAGTTAATCAAATTGTACCACCGATGTACCTACATCATCATTCCACACTGTTCTCTCACATTTCTAGCGTACCGGCCCAAATGAAGTTTGCTACTTCCCAGCCCGCTTCATAAATAATGTTCAACCTCTAGATATTGTTCAGAGCGCCAGAAGTCGAAAGGCTTGCAAAGTCGTCGAGGGAGAGATTGTTATTTTTTCGCACAAGGGAAGAGAAAGGATGGAAGAAGTTTCGCAGCATCACTCGCTTTGCGCTCACAATGAAATTCCTCGATCTTGCGCCTATTCCCCCTCCCTTCTTTTTAATACAGGCGCCATGGTGGATTCCGAGAGAGTACCTCACAGCCTCCAGCCATCGCTACGGTCGCTCCCAAGCCAGGAGGCGTCGGTCGTCCCGAATATTGCGGTGGAACACGGCACATGGCCCACGATTCTGTTCCCTCACATTATTATCATCCCGAGAAAAGAGTGGAGCAGTTCGAGCGCCTCTTTGTAGGACAAGAAACTGGAAGAAGGAGAAGAACAACTGTCAGAGCAGGTGCGATTGAATTCCACTACAGAATGAAACTACAAATGTAACATTTAAGCTCGATTTACAAGTTGAGCTCCATATTTCAACTCCATTCTTAGAATTACTTTGTAGCAATCGTTTTGACACTCATACTGAGAGCACAATTTACTTTATTTCCACACTCCACAGCTTTCAACGGAGCCTTCGTCTCTAAATGCACAAAGATGGAATAAAATAACATTCGGAACATCATACCTTTTCTAGAAGACATGTTGCTTGGGTCGATATTCATTTATGAATAAAATTTTGAAACAAGAAAAAAAATTGTGACGAAACGAATCTAAAGCCATTTTAAAAACTTATTTGTGCTGGTCATCATAGCATAACGTGGAAAAATAACGTGCAATTGCAGAGTAAATTATGTGCTTCCATAAAAAATTCTTCTCTTTCCCATCGGTGGCTATCATAAAGAAAATAAATTTGGAGGAAATCACAAAAGTAACACGCTGTTTTTTCATCTAAAGAATTTCAGAACAGTCTAAATTATAATTCAGTTAAAAAAAGGACTCCTCCAAAAGGTTATAATAGCGCCTGCACCTTATCGCGATTGTGAGATATTTTTTTTATTAAAAACCAACTCGTTCTCCAATCGTCACCTATGCCATCTTATACCTCCTTTGTTGAGTTGGGTACGGGATAAAATACCAAGAATGGCAATTATTTTTCGCTTTGGAGGGTGTTAGTTCCTCATTAAGGCTCCCTCAGATTCCTCAAAGTAAAATATATTTGATATATATCCGTGCGTAACAAATATTTCTCTATGTATAACAATATATATAATACATTACATACAGCCCTCCAAAGCACCGTTGACACAAGCAGTAATTTGCACAGAGGTTATTTTTGTTTTATAAATTTAAATTTATAACTCTAGTTATTATATGGGTTACTTTACACAGTATTATTTTGACTGTGCCTTAGACCGAGTACCTAAAATTACACTTTTATGTCTCCTTAAAGCTGGCCATGTTATCCCTACCTAGGACAACTGATTTCTGGAGTTTCCAATGGAGTATTCAAATTCCTAACAAAGAAGAGCAATAGCTTACTCAATTATTATTTCCTGTTGGTAGCTAATCTTTAATTTGAATAAAATTAACATTCTAAGCAAATCAGAAAATAAATGCTTTTTCCAATCGATATCCATCATGGAGTCAGAGGACAAAGGACACTAAGGACCAGACACTGTATTCTGATGTTTAAGTGTTGGTTGTAACTGAGAATGAAACAAATCAACGACTCCTGGATGTTAAAATTGTCCCTATACAGTTACCAAATAGACCAATTTATGCGTAGTATTGCCATACCAGGAAACAATTTATAGACAAATCATATTAAAATACCACCGCAATTCGATATCGGCTTTTAATCAAAAAGATATAATATTCATTTGCATGCGAGAGTATATTTTTAGAATAGCTGGAAAAATGCAGAGCTAGATAAAGCTGAAATTGTTCCATATTTTTTATTCGCGAGTGACCAGAAAGATAATTAATTACCGACCGAAGTTCCCGGAAAAAATGTATAATTTATTATAAAACGAATAATTTTTTGTGACCTCCTTTAGGTGCCAAAAAGTTAATATTTAAAGAAAGCCTCCCACAGATGATTTATTCATTGAAAAATGCATTATATAAACCGCAATATCAATTCATTGAGTAATGGTATTTTATTTTTATACTTATACACCAGTTATCTGTATACATTCTAAATAGAAGGCACATGCAAAGGATAAATTCGAATACTCCGATACCGCATTTCAATACCGAACTTATTTGGCAACCAATGGTCTTACCGCGAGCATAGGTATTATTTGCTTTATTTTATCTACAAAAACCAATATTTGGAACATTTTAGGCCAGATACTCAATAGAGAGGGAGAGAGTTCCCTATACAAACAATATGAACTGGCACTCACAAAACGTGAGGGCTCATGAATATAAATGACTCGACTGGAATACCACCCAGACCTGTATGTGTATAGTAAGAGCTCAGTATGCGTTTCAAGTCAATAAAATCGGTACCTACTTTTTCAATACTGAAAAAAAACTTAAGCATCAAAAGTCAAATAAGAAAGTGTCAAATGTCTTATTCCTATATACTCAATTTTACCTGTAGATCAATGAAATAGATTTCTGTTCAAAATCATATGTGCATACAAGGGCCGTCCAGAAGATAAGTTTTTGAACCGAGTTTTCATTGTAAAAAATATAAAAAAATCTCCTCGAATATCTGTCGTTTATTCTTCCAATTATCTTCAAAGATCTCAATAAATTTCGTGTACCGAGGAATGAGCTTTTAAATCCCCTCCTCGTAGAAGGTTATCCCCACCTACTTGGAACTGTACACGACTGCTTCTTTTCCTCGTCGATTTTGAAACATTTTCCGGCTAATTAACACCTCCTTTTTGGAGAAAAAATGAAACTAGTTTAGCCAAGTTGGGACTGTAACATGGGTGGATCATAATATTCCAAACAAACTGATCTAAAAGTTCCGTAACGGAACGTGCGACTCGAGGTCGTGAGTTTTCGTGGAGAAGTAACAAATTACAGGTCAAAAATCCTCTTCTATTGCTCGGAACGGCACGGCGAAACTTCTTCATGGTCACAGAATACCGTGAGACGGTAAGTACTATTTTTCCTTCTGGAAAAAAATCAATCAGGAGATACCATTGTTGGGTTCGTCATCCTACTGCTGCACAACGCAATCTCCCTCATCATCTATCCCACTTTCGCCCTCAATTGAATCCATTACCGCCTTGGAGTCCCTCACTAATCTCCTCATTATTTCTATCCGGGAGCATGGGAGGAGTTCGCGGGGAACCAAATGGGGCCCGGCCCCCCAACATAAACATTGTTATATTAAATTATCGCCTTGATTTCTTGCGATGGTTGGTCAGTTACTCCGCAGTATGATGTTTTCCCTTATGTTGCTGTTGTTTTGCCGTATTGTCTGTGTGCTGACGCCGGTTTACAACGAGTAAATGTTATGTATTTCTTTTCATTTTTTGTTTTTCTTTATGAATATGATGTCACCAAGGAGGGGAAACTAAAGTATCTCCATTTTGGAAACTGTTACTCCTTTCGTTGGTATTGTTTTTGCCTAATTGTCTGTAAGTTGGCGGCTGTCCGCAACAAGTGTATCTTATGTGTTTCTTTTTATTTTTTTATATTTTCTTTTGGGAATGTAATATCATGCTTAACATGTGAAAGTTGTGCAATGGTTTTCTCATGGGCCACAGACCCACGAAATAAACGAATTTATTATTATTATTATTATTATTATAAACGGTAATTGGCCCGAAAAAAGTACGAAACCGGTACATTCAGGTGCAATGAAAACAAAAATATCAAAGGTTCAAATAAAGTTTAATCTTATGCATTAATTAAAATGCTGTTTTCAGAGGTCAATTTATAAAAAAACCTTTCTGGGGACCATGTTTCACTGGGTGTTATTCCATAGTCTCTAAATCCCCCAACAAAAACTTTAAAAATGCTCGGGACTATCGATAACTGCTAACCAATCGTCGGGAATACACATAAGAAATATTAGTGGCAGAGCTCGGAAGAAGCTAGAACTCTTCAAACGTGTTGTGGGAAGATTTTCCGACGAAAAAGTAAAGTAGAGGTGCTATTTCGCACTCGTCTGGCCACACTATGAATATGCAGCGAGCATATGGGATCCGGCGCAGAAAGACTTTATCTCTGAAATTAATAAAATACAAAAGAAAGCGACGCGATTCGTCAAAATCTGCACCTGGCGTAAAGAAAGCGTTACAGAGATGTTATACAAATTAGGCTGAGAGCTTTTAGAGCCTCACAGGCTACGCTATAGGCTTAGATTGCTTGAGCAATTAAGAATGGATAACTCTAAGAACGCCACGGAGAATATCATTTAGAACCGACGTCGCACGAATCTGAAACTTTTTTATAATTTTTTACTACCATTTCGCACATTCTGAGACTACGAATTTTTAAATCGGATCATTTTGAATCGATAAGCGCTGGCCTACTCACACATGACACCCTCTTCATACACGGTATAGAGTGTTGATGAATTTTAACCAATTTTTGACCGCAAGTATGGAGAAATTCAATCACTCACCGCGCACAACTCAAGACGGAGCAGGTACCGAGGTGTCGGGACGCGACGGCGAGGTCTCCATTTCAACGACTTTCTGTGGTCGTATTTTAAAAGTTCTCGGATCTCAATTCATTCAGAAGGCTCCCACACACTCGTCTTTTGCACAATGCAACCACATTTTGCAAAACGTTATCTAAGCAACCTATACTCCAAAACACAACTTAATTAATTTCTGAATAATTTTCGTATTTTACCGTCTGTGCGGTTGAGAACCGCCTGAGTAAGTTACCCTTATCCAGGGCATGGATGTTTTTGCACGTTTACTTGTTCAATGTTATTAAAAACCCCGATTTAAAGGCCGAACACTGCTGTTTTCGGAGGTGTGGAAATAAATAAATAAAGAAAAATTACGAGGTAAATTAAAGGGATATCTTGTATGTTTGGAAAATAATTACTATGCCTCCATTGAGTTCGTAGATGTGGAACGCTGTCTCACACGCGACGCGCTTCCCACCTAGGGTATGAGCTGTTGATGAATTAGAACCCCATATTATAATCTCACTACGTTTCCAGATCCGAGAGAAACGATAAATTAAGAGAAATATTTTTACGAACGGATTGGTATGGGTTCTTCCCGATTCAATTATTGAACTTAAAAAGTAAAAACTAGGTAGTGCTTGGTTTGAGTATTTCCCTTTTTACTCGTAAATGGACACCGCATTCAACCGTGTACCGTCGTCTAAAGTAATATGCGTCCCTTGTGGGTACATATTTCCATGCTAGTGAACAATAAATCATTGGAAAAATCATGTTTTCTCTTTTAGTTCCTTAAAAAGTCTGCCTTAGTTACTCAATTATTGTGCGCTGTTCTAAATTTATAAGAGTGGATTTAATCAAAGGCATAACTTTTTTTTTAAGGTTAAGCTTTATGATTATTGCTAGCAAATTCCCGGAGAATGACGTCGCAGTGTTCTTTTAGGGTTCCTACTCTAACTAAATTATACAATTCGGGTTTTTTCAAGGTTTTCACGGTCTGTTGATAAGCCATTTTAGGAAGAAATATTGAACACGTAAAAATCACAGGCCGCACGTTAACTAAAAATATAGCAAACGCGATAAACGCCGGGAATATAAACGCAGCAATGAAAGTGCTCTAATGACGTCACCTATCGTTAGCAAAATTTAGGGCCGTATTCTTAGTCGACCCTACATATCCGTCCCTACATAACAAAAGGCCCCTACATGCGTTTCTCAGTCGACCCTACATAAGTGGTGGGGGTGATTCCGTTGTCAAGTTCTCTGAGATGGCGTAGATCAGAGTCCTCTATATTGCCATATAATAACTACGAAGTTGAGTCGTCGCAACCTGCCATGTTTAGTCATATCATTAATGGCGGGCTGTGTTGTTGCATAGGAGGAACGTCGAGTTGGTGCAGTTTTTTCCATTTTTGTAATTGATAAATAAGAGAGATGGGCGGTTCTTCTGCACCAAACTCTTCCATTAGTTGTGGAGATGTGTATCGCGCTTTTGTTTTTCCTTGTAATCCTCAGGTAAGGGCTAAATGGCTACAAATGTGGGGGATGGATGAGTGGCAACCGTAGTCGTCTTCCACTATTTGTGAGGTGAGTTAGAAGATGATGTAATTCAATGTATTGGGTAAGTATTCATATGAAGATCAAGTTCTTACTTAGTTTCGGCTTAATTTGATGAAAGGCTGTGATTTACTTCAAAGATTAATACCTTTGCCAATCAGTTTTACGTTGTACGTAATGTAAACAGAAGAGTGCATAATAATTCCTGCTATTGTTGAGAGTTTTTCATGTAGAGGTATAAGGTTATTTGTGTCAATGGTTTTTAAACTTTGATAGTGCCGTAATACTGATATAAGTAACCCGTGCTACATTCAATTGATTAATTTAAACTATAAACTAGAATACGCAACTTATTTACATGATGGAATGTGGCAAGTTGTTATTATTTCGTCACGTGAAAGTTATACTTGTAAATGTCCTTGAAAGTTATACCTGTAACATATAAGTACTTTCACGTTTGAAATATCATGAGGAACTTTACGTGTGATACAATCAATGATACCAGTTTTTATTAAAGACTTACTGAAATCATGTAATATTCATGTCCTTTTTGTTGGTAACGAATGTTTGTAGGCAATTGAACTCGAATCCATGTCGGATTTTACACCTTGTAATTTCATGCGATTTAGAAGCCGCAAAACCTTCCTTGATTAATATTATAGTCAACATACATTACATAATGCATGCACGTAATTATTTAGCCATTTAATCATTATTAAAACATATTCATGCGAGTTATCTTCGTTTTCCTTGCCACAGGTGCACTTATACGAATCAAAATTTGAATCCACTCGGAAGGAAGGCTGGAAAATATTAAAAGCCCAATGATGCTCCGACGATTTTCGACGTCGCAAATTGTCCTAAGCCTATTACGCCAAAGAGGAGGCGTCTAATATTCGATTGCCGGCTGATAAGGACATGCCACTGGTGTCGCCTAAAGTCTTCTCCTTTGCTGAAGTTGAAGAGCCATCGAGTGTGGTATGTACGTATTAAGGTTGTACTGTTATTCAAACCATTTTTGGCATTTGCTGAGAGAGTGTGTTTATGTTGTTATCGGTGTCAGTGCATTTTGATGAAAGGTATTACTATTGGTGATAACGAAGTATTGTGTCACCGTTCTATTGGGTTACTGTCTTTCAGTCATCTGGTTGTTGGACTTTGTTTTCTTTTGTTCATCTTGAGTAGCATTTTCAATTCCATCATCCTTTGCTTTCACCAACATACCTTCGCTCAACAGGTAGCACTTTTTTAACACAAGTTTACTGCCCACTTATCTCTTCTTATGATGACTAAATTTTGAAATTATTCAATAGTAGCACTAACGGTTGTCCTGTTTAGATTATTAACCAGCCTGAGAAACAATTACCTATTAGATCTAGGCTGTACAAATATGATTGTACAAGTAATATCGATCCCTTTATAAATGGGTTTATTGGAAATGTTTCTTACAAACAACTGGTGGATTGATAAAGTGATGCCAGGGCATTTATTAGGGAATTGCATCAACAAAGCATTCATGTATCCTTATCGTCCATTCATTAGTTTAGGTTCTCAATGTCAGGCACTGCCTGAAGTATAATTATTAAAATAAAGTGGTAATTAAACATACTCTTTAATTATTGGTTCACATTTGTACTAATTGTAAGTAAAAAGTGGCAAGCATGCACAAGCATATCTCTACTTTCCCTTCATAGCTTCATTGTATTCTTGGGGTCTGTGAACTAATTTACAAATCAAAAACATTGCTGATATTGACAATTCAAATGATGTTGAAACTACCTTCATTTTGTGTAACCATATTTGAACTAACTGCGGCTAAAAGTACAAAAGAAAGAAGACTTTTTAATAATTAATTAAGATGTACCAAATTGCTATTTTCATTGTTAAAAGTCCAATTTGTTTACTTCTTTATAAGAGAGTACTTAAATGTTATATTAAAATGTGAATTGATACAATTTTTTTGCTTGCAACCAAAATCATTGACCATTGGTTTCTCGATAGTTTTCCTTGGAAAAAAATCATCTGTGTGTTTTGCATAGTCGATGGCTGGATGAATCCAAGGTTTCGTTTCTTGGAGAGGTTTAGTGTTTTTTGAAGACTACATGCAGTCTTAGGAGCTGGAGATATTGAGCATGTCTTTATTTGTGTGTTTATTCATGTCATAAGCACCTATTACCCTGGGTCATGGTCTTCTAAAATCTGTTGTACATAGTTTGTCTGTTTCTATTATGCCTCATTTTAGTGTATTTAGGTGGTGTAAGTCTTTCTTTCTTATATTCCATATATGTCACATGCACTTGGTATTTTGCTGGGATATGACCACGTATGTATATTTTTAAATGAAGTATTTGTAAACATTCTCATTCATCCATTATATTTTGAGAAATCAGCACAGTTGTTGAAAAATAAGCACGCAGTCTTTGCTAATGCTTATCATCTATCAAATAAGGTAGCTTCTCAAATTGACAAGTTTGTTCGAATGTAAGATTGAACTATCCATGCAAGTTCTTTTCTTTCACATTGCCTTTGATTATATTCTGACAATTTTTCAGTTATACCATTTTTCATTACTTCCATAGCATCCACATTGGTACTTTACATTGAAAAAGTGTTTTCAAAATCCTTCTGGAGTAATTAAATTGAGTCACTGGTTACTCTTATGTTAAGCTGTTTTGGTGGCCCATGACTGTGTCGGATTTGAGAACTACCATCGTGTTTGCTAAATTCATTCTGACACTTTGATATTCAGTATCCTTTCTTGATTAATATACTTTGGATTCAATTATAATTATGCTTCTACTGCATTAAACTTGAGTGTCTTATTCAATAATGTGCTTAAATGTTTCTTCATATCTTGGCTCATCATCTGGGTGCATCAGTTAGAGTAACAGGGTGGGCAATATCTTGAATTCAGGTCCTCCTAAATTGAGTGCCTAAGAATATGTTGGTACTAAATTCCACCCTTAATATTGTATGGATGAGTTTTATTTATTTTCTAAGTGGATAGTCCTTTTACCAAGGTATTCTGCAGTACATATATTTTGCATTAAATTGTAGTGCATGTTATGTGAATGCCAGTGGTGATTGTTTTATTCTCATATTTTACTCAAGTTCACTCAGTTAATGTCACCAAGATTATTCCTTTGTTCCAGATTCATCGCTGCCTGTTGCATCAGGTTTTTCTGAATTGATGGCTGTATAATGGAACAACTGCTACAACGATAAGATACAATTATTGCATTTCAAGTCCAAATAACCTAAGCAGGAGAAGCATGTGCAGCATTATATTCCCAGCAATCATCTTCACCTTGTATTTTGCCTAATGAGAGAATATATCAGGAGTAGCAAAATGTATTTTTTTCTTAAATTTTCTAGCTTGTTGTCTGTTTTTCTATATTCATTTTCAAAGGCCAGACTGAATGATATTGAACTTATATATGTTAAAACTGATTCCATGGGTTGTCATCCGGACTATTATTTATAGCAAGTGTTTGATGTTGCTCCACATAGCTAGTTATAACAGAGTCACATCTGTTAGTGTTTACCTGTCCTTGATGTATTTTATTCAAAAGTAATTTTTTAAATGATTACCTCTTAACTACCTGTTCCATTGCTTTAATCTGGTAATTCACATATGTGGGTATATTTTTGTGCTCTTTACATCAAATTTGATGGTGAGTTGCTGATATGGAATTCTCAATCTATTCAATAGCATGGAAGCTCCTTTATTCTAATGCTCTAGAGCAGCTGACATATATTTGGCCTGGTTAACTAGTTTTTCCCTCTTTGCTTGTTGTGTGTTGATACGATGACTCTAATGAGTTCTTAATGCATATATCCCTCTTTGGCATATACACATTTCATCATTACCAATATACATATTGGTAATGATGTGCAACTTTTATGCCATGAGTGCTTGGTTATCTACCAGTTGAGTCGTGGTTAATGTGGATTGTTGACGGCTTTACACATTCTAGTGAAACATGATTGCCTTAAGTTGTCTGATAGAGGTATACAAGCAACTGTTAAATCAGATATTTCATTATTTTGGCATAAAAAGAGTAAAATTTTACTGTAATTACGACCTAGTGTCAGAGCTTTCTTGTTTAAATATCCTTAGAAGTCCTTAATTTGCGGGAATGATTTCCAAGAACACTCCTTACCTAAGATTTTAATGAATGTTCAAGTCTGAGAAAGATTCTTACATCACTTTTAAAAGGTGCATGGTATGTTCTTTAAAAATATTATTTACCTTCTGTATAATATCTTGTCAAAAGTATGAGCCATTTTTCTCATTTATTACCATACAATACTGCTACCAGTCCACTTGTTTAGAGAGAACACATCAAAGGACTTGTGAATAAACTTAGGTGATTCATGCATGCTAAATTTTTGTAACTATTATTCAGATGTATGGCAATCATTCTATAATTATGTTAATTTCCCAAGTATATGATGAGGTAGTAAAAAATAACAACTAAGCTATTTATGTCATTCACATTTATCTCCAATTTAAGGATATTGATACCTAAGTGTGTGGAAATTGTAAGTTTATTCCATGGCATATTTCAGTTAGGCTAACAGAGATGTCATGTAGTAAATCTTTCACGGAATTGCATTGAGACAAAAGTGGACTGAATGAAGAGCCTGCTGTTGACAAAAGTCATATCAATATCTAGCTGACTTGAAGCTAACTAAGAAGGAAGATTTATTTTCATATCTTATCATACACTTTTGAGTGTTTTGTTGCAAAATACATGGGCATGCCATTACAGGAGTTGTGCCCTGGTCATAAAAAACTTCAGTGATCTTTTTTGGATTAATAATAAAATAGTTCATGTCATTTATAGATTGACTTTTATTCCTGCATTAGTGCCTTGGTATATGTTATAATTTTGGCCTTAATATGTGCACTTTGGTTCTCCTTTATTTATCTTATGTTTCACTTGTTTCACCTTAAGCAGAGAAGGGAATTGCTTATACATAATTACAAATATATTACCCGGGATTGGGGTATTGTGGGAGGAATGATCTATTTTTCAGTCATAGATAATTTTTTGCCAAATGCATCTGCTTGGAATTTAAAAGTTAGTACCCTTGTGTCAACTCAGATTATAGAAGTTAATATCTTTTGTCTAGTTAAGTATTACCTACTTTTGTTATAAATCACAACTCACTAGTTCACAGGGTTATGATGTGTTATTAGGTGTTCATTTATTGTATCCCACAAGTTTTTATGTTGATTTAATTGCAAGAGTACCTCTTTCTGTACCTACTAGGCTTTTTGAGAATGGTCTGACATGATTCCTGTTAGATTATTTTCTGTTTTTACTTCTCAAGGTATTGTACGAATGTTTTAGAATTGTTTTCTTTTGTTATTGTTTCTCTATTCCAAGTACATATTTCCCAGGAAATTACCCGAGTGGTTCACCTAGGCTTGTATTTATTAAATTTTATTTCCATTAGAAATGCACTAAACAATGGAAGGGCTTGCATTGGTGTGTTAATAAGCAAGGCGTCTAAACCGTGATTCAGGTTTGTTTTTTCTAGGTTGCTGCAAGCTTGATTCTGGCTTGCATTGCTATATGGGTACAAGGGCGGACTGGCCAGGTTGGCAATCTCTGAGGCACCCAAGATTAGGGGAGCCCTGCTGCATCTTGAAGGGATATTAAAGGTGTAATTAAAAAAGATATTCATTACTTAGATTACTTGAACCAATGTTTTTTGTAATTATAAAATTTTTCGTATTCATTTGTTGCTTTCTTAACTGCATACTCATTGTAAAAAAATGAAGTGATTTAGGTGTCCCGAAGACAAAAAAGAAACTGCAAGTGCTTATTTGGAAGGGTTATTCGAAAAGATTGTATTTAGTTTCTTTTTTTAGATTTCATTGCCGTTTATGGGGCAAATTCACGAAAGAGATATCAGCTCCCTTATACATTAATAATTTTCTCACTTTTCATAGTATTTTTTCATGCTAAACTTCTTTTTTATTAACTTTATCTACTATTTAAGAGTGAGAATAGTGTCAAAGTCCATTTTCGGGCATGCAGTTTCCTAAAATTTTCCAAGAAGGACCTCCGAATTCCCCCATCAGGACCCAAATCACCCCAGACCGCTAAATACTACCATCATTGGAACAGATATACCCTCTGTCTGTTTCTATCATTCACGTTTGGTATTGAGCACATCTATTCATGTGAGTACCCAGTAGGGATGCAGCTAGGAATTAAGGGGGGGGGGGGGTTAGGTGCAACTAATACATGTGTGTGTGGGGGTATAGAATACCCTCCAGGATTAGTGATAGGTGCGAGATTAGTAAATTGGCGAATTTTAAGATAAATGATGAGTTTTACTGCTTTCTGAGGGATATTTTATTAGTCCTTACACTATTCTCTTGGTAATATTAATCCAATTAAGTAAAATGGATTA